>NC_047577.1:25458701-26064393 GCF_011004845.1 Esox lucius | reverse complement strand
AGCCCGTCCAAAAATACGTTGAACTCGTGAGCGTTGCTCTCCACGGAAGTCTTTAGTAAAAGGCGAAAAACTTGTGCGTGATTGAAGAGAAACCAGAGTTGTATGCTGGTCGGAGGCCTAGAATCCGGGTACACTTGTTATATTCCGGCCCAGAGTCTCGTGGGTTTGCCAGCTCGGACACTGTCGCAGGCAGGCAGGCAGGCAGGCAGGCAGGCAGGCAGGCAGGCAGCCAGGCAGGCAGGCAGCCAGGCAGGCAGGCAGGCAGGCAGGCAGGCATGCAGCCAGCCAGCCAGCCAGACACATGACCTCCTGACCTTTATCGTTTTTTTTTTTTTTTTTTTTTTTTAAGTAAAATGGAGGGAAATCTGAAACAGGCCGAAAAAGCGCTTCGCAGGCACCTAGTTCGCAAGTGCTCTTGCTAATGCTAGCTTGCTAAGTAAGGGAGAGAGTTCACAATTCTACTTTGGAGTTGATATAGTGGTACACATGTAATGTTGCCTGTGGATTTGAAACCAGACGGAAAGACACAAAATAAACCACAGACAGACACAGACAGACACAGACAGACACAGACAGACACAGACAGACACAGACAGACACAGACACAGACAGACACAGACACAGACACAGACACAGACACAGACACAGACACAGACACAGACACAGACACAGACACAGACACAGACACAGACACAGACACAGACACACACACACACACACACACACACACACACACACACACACACACACACACACACACACACACACACACACACACACACACACACACACACACACACACAGTCTCTTGACCTTTTTTCCCTTTTTCCAAGATAAACAGTGAGAACACCAGAAAAAGTGTTAGCACCAAGTTCCCAAAAGCTCTCTTTCCTGTTAGCTTGCTTTTTGAGCAGGGCAGCGTTTTTAAGTGGGGTGAAGGTTAGTCCTTCTTCTCTTTGACAGGAAACAGAGGGTGCACCGTTCTCGGAGGTACTGCAATACCGAGTCGATGCGTGGAGCGGACGGAGCAAGCCCCGCTTCCGACTCCCTGTTCGAAAAATCCATTTAATATGTATAGTCCCCCGATGGGGGACGTATCAGATATTAAACTGATAAGAACAGATACTACACTTGATCTTAGCCAAAAGGCCGAGAAGCGATAACCCCAGAAAGGAAGGCCGCTGACGCCGGACCCCCGGGACCCCGGGGCTTCCTTGCGTGCGGGACAATTCCGGCTACACCCTCTGTCATCCCCCGCCAGCCCCAAAGACCGCGAGGTTCCACGTGTTCAACAAACGGCGTCAAACAAAAGCTTGGCTACGCCCACACTCCATGTGCTCGCTTCGGCAGCACATATACTAAAATTGGATCGATACAGAGAAGATTAGCATGGCCCCTGCGAAAGGATGACACGCAAATCCGTGAAGCGCTCCATATTTTCCACCCCCCGGCGGGCCGCAACCGAGGAGATCCGTCACTCGGCCCAATCAAAGCCGGACGAGCGGCAAAGACAGCAGCGGACCTAGCGGCCGTTCTGCGTACGCCGCGCCAATTTCTTTTCAAACAAGGTATGGGGCTCTGCCGGGAGCAAAGCCCGTCCAAAAATACGTTGAACTCGTGAGCGTTGCTCTCCACGGAAGTCTTTAGTAAAAGGCGAAAAACTTGTGCGTGATTGAAGAGAAACCAGAGTTGTATGCTGGTCGGAGGCCTAGAATCCGGGTACACTTGTTATATTCCGGCCCAGAGTCTCGTGGGTTTGCCAGCTCGGACACTGTCGCAGGCAGGCAGGCAGGCAGGCAGGCAGGCAGGCAGGCAGGCAGGCAGGCAGGCAGGCAGCAGGCAGGCAGGCAGGCAGCAGGCAGGCATGCAGCCAGCCAGCCAGCCAGACACATGACCTCCTGACCTTTATCGTTTTTTTTTTTTTTTTTTTTTTAAGTAAAATGGAGGGAAATCTGAAACAGGCCGAAAAAGCGCTTCGCAGGCACCTAGTTCGCAAGTGCTCTTGCTAATGCTAGCTTGCTAAGTAAGGGAGAGAGTTCACAATTCTACTTTGGAGTTGATATAGTGGTACACATGTAATGTTGCCTGTGGATTTGAAACCAGACGGAAAGACACAAAATAAACCACAGACAGACACAGACAGACACAGACAGACACAGACACAGACACACAGACACAGACACAGACACAGACACAGACAGACACAGACACAGACACAGACAGACACAGACACAGACACACAGACACACAGACACAGACACACAGACACAGACACACACACACACACACACACACACACACACACACACACACACACACACACACACACACACACACACACACACACACACACACACACACACACACACAGTCTCTTGACCTTTTTTCCCTTTTTCCAAGATAAACAGTGAGAACACCAGAAAAAGTGTTAGCACCAAGTTCCCAAAAGCTCTCTTTCCTGTTAGCTTGCTTTTTGAGCAGGGCAGCGTTTTTAAGTGGGGTGAAGGTTAGTCCTTCTTCTCTTTGACAGGAAACAGAGGGTGCACCGTTCTCGGAGGTACTGCAATACCGAGTCGATGCGTGGAGCGGACGGAGCAAGCCCCGCTTCCGACTCCCTGTTCGAAAAATCCATTTAATATGTATAGTCCCCCGATGGGGGACGTATCAGATATTAAACTGATAAGAACAGATACTACACTTGATCTTAGCCAAAAGGCCGAGAAGCGATAACCCCAGAAAGGAAGGCCGCTGACGCCGGACCCCCGGGACCCCGGGGCTTCCTTGCGTGCGGGACAATTCCGGCTACACCCTCTGTCATCCCCCGCCAGCCCCAAAGACCGCGAGGTTCCACGTGTTCAACAAACGGCGTCAAACAAAAGCTTGGCTACGCCCACACTCCATGTGCTCGCTTCGGCAGCACATATACTAAAATTGGATCGATACAGAGAAGATTAGCATGGCCCCTGCGAAAGGATGACACGCAAATCCGTGAAGCGCTCCATATTTTCCACCCCCCGGCGGGCCGCAACCGAGGAGATCCGTCACTCGGCCCAATCAAAGCCGGACGAGCGGCAAAGACAGCAGCGGACCTAGCGGCCGTTCTGCGTACGCCGCGCCAATTTCTTTTCAAACAAGGTATGGGGCTCTGCCGGGAGCAAAGCCCGTCCAAAAATACGTTGAACTCGTGAGCGTTGCTCTCCACGGAAGTCTTTAGTAAAAGGCGAAAAACTTGTGCGTGATTGAAGAGAAACCAGAGTTGTATGCTGGTCGGAGGCCTAGAATCCGGGTACACTTGTTATATTCCGGCCCAGAGTCTCGTGGGTTTGCCAGCTCGGACACTGTCGCAGGCAGGCAGGCAGGCAGGCAGGCAGGCAGGCAGGCAGGCAGGCAGGCAGGCAGGCAGGCAGCAGGCAGGCAGGCAGGCAGCCAGGCAGGCAGGCATGCAGCCAGCCAGCCAGCCAGCCAGACACATGACCTCCTGACCTTTATCGTTTTTTTTTTTTTTTTTTTTTTTAAGTAAAATGGAGGGAAATCTGAAACAGGCCGAAAAAGCGCTTCGCAGGCACCTAGTTCGCAAGTGCTCTTGCTAATGCTAGCTTGCTAAGTAAGGGAGAGAGTTCACAATTCTACTTTGGAGTTGATATAGTGGTACACATGTAATGTTGCCTGTGGATTTGAAACCAGACGGAAAGACACAAAATAAACCACAGACAGACACAGACAGACACAGACAGACACAGACAGACACAGACACAGACACAGACACAGACACAGACACAGACACAGACACAGACACAGACACACACAGACACACACACAGAGACACAGACACAGACACACACACACACACACACACACACACACACACACACACACACACACACACACACACACACACACACACACACACACACACACACACACACACACACACAGTCTCTTGACCTTTTTTCCCTTTTTCCAAGATAAACAGTGAGAACACCAGAAAAAGTGTTAGCACCAAGTTCCCAAAAGCTCTCTTTCCTGTTAGCTTGCTTTTTGAGCAGGGCAGCGTTTTTAAGTGGGGTGAAGGTTAGTCCTTCTTCTCTTTGACAGGAAACAGAGGGTGCACCGTTCTCGGAGGTACTGCAATACCGAGTCGATGCGTGGAGCGGACGGAGCAAGCCCCGCTTCCGACTCCCTGTTCGAAAAATCCATTTAATATGTATAGTCCCCCGATGGGGGACAGTATCAGATATTAAACTGATAAGAACAGATACTACACTTGATCTTAGCCAAAAGGCCGAGAAGCGATAACCCCAGAAAGGAAGGCCGCTGACGCCGGACCCCCGGGACCCCGGGGCTTCCTTGCGTGCGGGACAATTCCGGCTACACCCTCTGTCATCCCCCGCCAGCCCCAAAGACCGCGAGGTTCCACGTGTTCAACAAACGGCGTCAAACAAAAGCTTGGCTACGCCCACACTCCATGTGCTCGCTTCGGCAGCACATATACTAAAATTGGATCGATACAGAGAAGATTAGCATGGCCCCTGCGAAAGGATGACACGCAAATCCGTGAAGCGCTCCATATTTTCCACCCCCCGGCGGGCCGCAACCGAGGAGATCCGTCACTCGGCCCAATCAAAGCCGGACGAGCGGCAAAGACAGCAGCGGACCTAGCGGCCGTTCTGCGTACGCCGCGCCAATTTCTTTTCAAACAAGGTATGGGGCTCTGCCGGGAGCAAAGCCCGTCCAAAAATACGTTGAACTCGTGAGCGTTGCTCTCCACGGAAGTCTTTAGTAAAAGGCGAAAAACTTGTGCGTGATTGAAGAGAAACCAGAGTTGTATGCTGGTCGGAGGCCTAGAATCCGGGTACACTTGTTATATTCCGGCCCAGAGTCTCGTGGGTTTGCCAGCTCGGACACTGTCGCAGGCAGGCAGGCAGGCAGGCAGGCAGGCAGGCAGGCAGGCAGGCAGGCAGGCAGGCAGGCAGGCAGGCAGGCAGGCAGGCAGCAGGCAGGCAGCAGGCAGGCAGGCATGCAGCCAGCCAGCCAGACACATGACCTCCTGACCTTTATCGTTTTTTTTTTTTTTTTTTTTTTTAAGTAAAATGGAGGGAAATCTGAAACAGGCCGAAAAAGCGCTTCGCAGGCACCTAGTTCGCAAGTGCTCTTGCTAATGCTAGCTTGCTAAGTAAGGGAGAGAGTTCACAATTCTACTTTGGAGTTGATATAGTGGTACACATGTAATGTTGCCTGTGGATTTGAAACCAGACACAGACACAAAATAAACCACAGACAGACACAGACACAGACACAGACACAGACACAGACACAGACACAGACACAGACACAGACACACCACACAGACACACCACACAGACACACAGACACAGACACAGACACAGACACACAGACACAGACACACAGACACACAGACACAGACACACACACACACACACACACACACACACACACACACACACACACACACACACACACACACACACACACACACACACACACACACACACACACACACAGTCTCTTGACCTTTTTTCCCTTTTTCCAAGATTAAACAGTGAGAACACCAGAAAAAGTGTTAGCACCAAGTTCCCAAAAGCTCTCTTGTCCTGTTAGCTTGCTTTTTGAGCAGGGCAGCGTTTTAAGTGGGGTGAAGGTTAGCGTGTCCTTCTTCTCTTTGACAGGAAACAGAGGGTGCACCGTTCTCGGAGGTACTGCAATACCGAGTCGATGCGTGGAGCGGACGGAGCAAGCCCCGCTTCCGACTCCCTGTTCGAAAAATCCATTTAATATGTATAGTCCCCCGATGGGGGACGTATCAGATATTAAACTGATAAGAACAGATACTACACTTGATCTTAGCCAAAAGGCCGAGAAGCGATAACCCCAGAAAGGAAGGCCGCTGACGCCGGACCCCCGGGACCCCGGGGCTTCCTTGCGTGCGGGACAATTCCGGCTACACCCTCTGTCATCCCCCGCCAGCCCCAAAGACCGCGAGGTTCCACGTGTTCAACAAACGGCGTCAAACAAAAGCTTGGCTACGCCCACACTCCATGTGCTCGCTTCGGCAGCACATATACTAAAATTGGATCGATACAGAGAAGATTAGCATGGCCCCTGCGAAAGGATGACACGCAAATCCGTGAAGCGCTCCATATTTTCCACCCCCCGGCGGGCCGCAACCGAGGAGATCCGTCACTCGGCCCAATCAAAGCCGGACGAGCGGCAAAGACAGCAGCGGACCTAGCGGCCGTTCTGCGTACGCCGCGCCAATTTCTTTTCAAACAAGGTATGGGGCTCTGCCGGGAGCAAAGCCCGTCCAAAAATACGTTGAACTCGTGAGCGTTGCTCTCCACGGAAGTCTTTAGTAAAAGGCGAAAAACTTGTGCGTGATTGAAGAGAAACCAGAGTTGTATGCTGGTCGGAGGCCTAGAATCCGGGTACACTTGTTATATTCCGGCCCAGAGTCTCGTGGGTTTGCCAGCTCGGACACTGTCGCAGGCAGGCAGGCAGGCAGGCAGGCAGGCAGGCAGGCAGCAGGCAGGCAGGCAGCCAGGCAGGCAGGCAGCAGGCAGGCAGGCAGGCAGCCAGGCAGGCAGGCATGCAGCCAGCCAGCCAGCCAGCCAGCCAGACACATGACCTCCTGACCTTTATCGTTTTTTTTTTTTTTTTTTTTTTTAAGTAAAATGGAGGGAAATCTGAAACAGGCCGAAAAAGCGCTTCGCAGGCACCTAGTTCGCAAGTGCTCTTGCTAATGCTAGCTTGCTAAGTAAGGGAGAGAGTTCACAATTCTACTTTGGAGTTGATATAGTGGTACACATGTAATGTTGCCTGTGGATTTGAAACCAGACGGAAAGACACAAAATAAACCACAGACAGACACAGACAGACACAGACAGACACAGACAGACACAGACACAGACACAGACACAGACACAGACACACAGACACAGACACAGACACACACAGACACACACACAGACACACAGACACAGACACAGACACAGACACAGACACACACACACACACACACACACACACACACACACACACACACACACACACACACACACACACACACACACACACACACACACACACAGTCTCTTGACCTTTTTTCCCTTTTTCCAAGATAAACAGTGAGAACACCAGAAAAAGTGTTAGCACCAAGTTCCCAAAAGCTCTCTTTCCTGTTAGCTTGCTTTTTGAGCAGGGCAGCGTTTTTAAGTGGGGTGAAGGTTCGCGGTCCTTCTTCTCTTTGACAGGAAACAGAGGGTGCACCGTTCTCGGAGGTACTGCAATACCGAGTCGATGCGTGGAGCGGACGGAGCAAGCCCCGCTTCCGACTCCCTGTTCGAAAAATCCATTTAATATGTATAGTCCCCCGATGGGGGACGTATCAGATATTAAACTGATAAGAACAGATACTACACTTGATCTTAGCCAAAAGGCCGAGAAGCGATAACCCCAGAAAGGAAGGCCGCTGACGCCGGACCCCCGGGACCCCGGGGCTTCCTTGCGTGCGGGACAATTCCGGCTACACCCTCTGTCATCCCCCGCCAGCCCCAAAGACCGCGAGGTTCCACGTGTTCAACAAACGGCGTCAAACAAAAGCTTGGCTACGCCCACACTCCATGTGCTCGCTTCGGCAGCACATATACTAAAATTGGATCGATACAGAGAAGATTAGCATGGCCCCTGCGAAAGGATGACACGCAAATCCGTGAAGCGCTCCATATTTTCCACCCCCCGGCGGGCCGCAACCGAGGAGATCCGTCAATCAAAGCCGGACGAGCGGCAAAGACAGCAGCGGACCTAGCGGCCGTTCTGCGTACGCCGCGCCAATTTCTCTTCAAACAAGGTATGGGGCTCTGCCGGGAGCAAAGCCCGTCCAAAAATACGTTGAACTCGTAAGCGTTGCTCTCCACGGAAGTCTTTAGTAAAAGGCGAAAAACTTGTGCGTGATTGAAGAGAAACCAGAGTTGTATGCTGGTCGGAGGCCTAGAATCCGGGTACACTTGTTATATTCCGTCCCAGAGTCTCGTGGGTTTGCCAGCTCGGACACTGTCGCAGCCAGGCAGGCAGGCAGGCAGCCAGGCAGGCAGGCAGGCAGCCAGGCAGGCAGGCAGCCAGGCAGGCAGCCAGGCAGGCAGGCAGGCAGCCAGGCAGGCAGGCAGGCAGGCAGGCAGCCAGGCAGCCAGGCAGCCAGGCAGGCAGGCAGCCAGGCAGGCAGGCAGGCAGGCAGCCAGGCATGAAGCCAGCCAGCCTGCCAGCCAGACACATGGCCTCCTGACCTTTATCGTTTTTTTTTTTTTTGTTTTTTTTTTAAGTAAAATGGAGGGAAAACTGAAAGAGGCCGAAAAAGCGCCTCGCACGCACCTAGTTCGCAAGTGCTCTTGCTAATGCTAGCTTGCTAAGTAAGGGAGAGAGTTCACAATTCTACTTTGGAGTTGATATAGTGGTTAACATGTAATGTTGCCTGTGGATTTGAAACCAGATGGAAAGACACAAAAATAAACCACACACACAGACACAGACACACAGACACAGACACAGACACAGTCACACAGACACACAGTCACACAGACACACAGTCACACAGACACACAGACACAAGACACACAGTCACACAGACAGACACACAGACACACAGACACACAGACACACAGACACAGACACACAGACACACAGACACACACACACACACACACACACACACACACACACACACACACACACACACACACACACACACACACACACACACACACACACACACACACACACACACACACAGTCTCTTGACCTTTTTTCCCTTTTTCCAAGTTAAACAGTGAGAACACCAGAAAAAAGTGTTAGCACCAAGTTCCCAAACGCTCTTTGTCCTGTTAGCTTGCTTGTTAGCAGGCAGCGTTTTAGGTGGGGTGAAGGTTAGCGGTGTCCTTCTTCTCTTTGACAGGAAACAGAGGGTGCACCGTTCTCGGAGGTACTGCAATACCGAGTCGATGCGTGGAGCGGACGGAGCAAGCCCCGCTTCCGACTCCCTGTTCGAAAAATCCATTTAATATGTATAGTCCCCCGATGGGGGACATATCAGATATTAAACTGATAAGAACAGATACTACACTTGATCTTAGCCAAAAGGCCGAGAAGCGATAACCCCAGAAAGGAAAGCCGCTGACGCCGGACCCCCGGGACCCCGGGGCTTCCTTGCGTGCGGGACAATTCCGGCTACACCCTCTGTCATCCCCCGCCCGCCCCAAAGACCGCGAGGTTCCACGTGTTCAACAAACGGCGTCAAACAAAAGCTTGGCTACGCCCACACTCCATGTGCTCGCTTCGGCAGCACATATACTAAAATTGGATCGATACAGAGAAGATTAGCATGGCCCCTGCGAAAGGATGACACGCAAATCCGTGAAGCGCTCCATATTTTCCACCCCCCGGCGGGCCGCAACCGAGGAGATCCGTCACTCGGCCCAATCAAAGCCGGACGAGCGGCAAAGACAGCAGCGGACCTAGCGGCCGTTCTGCGTACGCCGCGCCAATTTCTTTTGCAAACAAGGTATGGGGCTCTGCCGGGAGCAAAGCCCGTCCAAAAATACGTTGAACTCGTGAGCGTTGCTCTCCACGGAAGTCTTTAGTAAAAGGCGAAAAACTTGTGCGTGATTGAAGAGAAACCAGAGTTGTATGCTGGTCGGAGGCCTAGAATCCGGGTACACTTGTTATATTCCGGCCCAGAGTCTCGTGGGTTTGCCAGCTCGGACACTGTCGCAGCAGGCAGGCAGGCAGGCAGGCAGGCAGGCAGGCAGGCAGGCAGGCAGGCAGGCAGGCAGGCAGGCAGGCAGGCAGGCATGCAGGCAGGCATGCAGCCAGCCAGCCAGACACATGACCTCCTGACCTTTATCGTTTTTTTTTTTTTTTTTTTTTTTTAAGTAAAATGGAGGGAAATCTGAAACAGGCCGAAAAAGCGCTTCGCAGGCACCTAGTTCGCAAGTGCTCTTGCTAATGCTAGCTTGCTAAGTAAGGGAGAGAGTTCACAATTCTACTTTGGAGTTGATATAGTGGTACACATGTAATGTTGCCTGTGGATTTGAAACCAGACGGAAAGACACAAAATAAACCACAGACAGACACAGACAGACACAGACAGACACAGACAGACACAGACACAGACACAGACACAGACACAGACACAGACACAGACACAGACACAGACACAGACACAGACACACACAGACACAGACACAGACACAGACACACACACACACACACACACACACACACACACACACACACACACACACACACACACACACACACACACACACACACACACACACACACACACACACACACACACAGTCTCTTGACCTTTTTTCCCTTTTTCCAAGATAAACAGTGAGAACACCAGAAAAAGTGTTAGCACCAAGTTCCCAAAAGCTCTCTTTCCTGTTAGCTTGCTTGTTGAGCAGGGCAGCGTTTTAAGGTGGGGTGAAGGTTAGGTCCTTCTTCTCTTTGACAGGAAACAGAGGGTGCACCGTTCTCGGAGGTACTGCAATACCGAGTCGATGCGTGGAGCGGACGGAGCAAGCCCCGCTTCCGACTCCCTGTTCGAAAAATCCATTTAATATGTATAGTCCCCCGATGGGGGACGTATCAGATATTAAACTGATAAGAACAGATACTACACTTGATCTTAGCCAAAA
Organism: Esox lucius; assembly: GCF_011004845.1. Classification (NCBI taxonomy): domain Eukaryota; kingdom Metazoa; phylum Chordata; class Actinopteri; order Esociformes; family Esocidae; genus Esox; species Esox lucius. Next base: position 26,053,681 of record NC_047577.1, on the reverse strand, counting down.
GGCCGAGAAGCGATAACCCCAGAAAGGAAGGCCGCTGACGCCGGACCCCCGGGACCCCGGGGCTTCCTTGCGTGCGGGACAATTCCGGCTACACCCTCTGTCATCCCCCGCCAGCCCCAAAGACCGCGAGGTTCCACGTGTTCAACAAACGGCGTCAAACAAAAGCTTGGCTACGCCCACACTCCATGTGCTCGCTTCGGCAGCACATATACTAAAATTGGATCGATACAGAGAAGATTAGCATGGCCCCTGCGAAAGGATGACACGCAAATCCGTGAAGCGCTCCATATTTTCCACCCCCCGGCGGGCCGCAACCGAGGAGATCCGTCACTCGGCCCAATCAAAGCCGGACGAGCGGCAAAGACAGCAGCGGACCTAGCGGCCGTTCTGCGTACGCCGCGCCAATTTCTTTTCAAACAAGGTATGGGGCTCTGCCGGGAGCAAAGCCCGTCCAAAAATACGTTGAACTCGTGAGCGTTGCTCTCCACGGAAGTCTTTAGTAAAATCTCTTTTATTGAGTTTTACTTTTCACATCATGTTTTCATCACATCAAATATTTACAAGTACATCATGTCATTTGGTTATTTTGAAATAATAAATAAATAAGCTAAAAAAAACAAAAAGAAAACATTTGAACGTACACTGAACATAAGGGAGGGCAAAGCAAGGTGAAATGTAAATACAGTGGCGGTTTGAAGTGACAAGTGATGGTTATTCTGTTTGACATGTGTATGTATGTATTTCTGTCCATGTGGAGTAGCAGATCGGCTATCGTTGATGGAATGTCCAGTACTTCGCACGGCTGTAGGAGGGGTCGAGTGCAAGGTGGCGGCTCATGATCCCTGCTCGGCTGCTGGTGTTGGGATTTGTGGTTGGGGGCACCGTGGTGGGGTTGGGCAGGTTGGTGACGGGGGGGGTGATGATGATGTCGTTCGGGGTGCTGATGTTCCATTGTCGGTTGGTGATGTCTTGCCCAAGTCGGTGGGTGTCCAGGGTGATGTAATCGATGATGGTTTTCCGGATGATTCTGGCAGTGATGATGGGGAGAGTGTCCTGTTTATGAAAAACCTTTATGTTCCTTGTGTCCCAAATGGTTTGCTTTGTGGCGTTGACGACCCTCCAGGCGTTCCTCTCCTGGGGTGATTGGAGTCCCGCTGGTGGTCCGAAGAGGATGCCCCGGAGGGTCGTCGCAGCCGTGCCGGTCAACCTGGTGAGGAGAGCAGAGGTCATGAGCCAGATGTTTTTTGCCACCCTGCACCGCCAGAGGATGTGGTCTTCGGTTTCTATCTCTCTACAGCCGTGCGGGCACTGGTCGGTTCTGGCTATTCCCCTTTTGTGCATAAAATGCCGGGTGGGGAGGCAGCGTATGGCCGCCATCCACGCTATGTCCGTGTGTCTGTTCATGAGTGCAGGTGAAGCTATGTTTGTCCAGGCTGTGGTGCATTGTTCGGTAGTTAATGTTGGTATCGGTGTAACTGTGTCCCTGTCCGTGATGAATTTTCTAAGTGTTTTGAATGACCAGTCCTGACTTTTGTGGGTGTGTAGCTGTTGCGAGGTGATAATGGATTTTAGTGCTTTGTAGTGCAGAGGGGGGTCCCAGGAGTAAGGGGTCCGATGGTCAAGGGTGCAGAGCCCCAATGGTCTGATTATTGTTGAGAAGTAGAATGTGTGGAAAAAACCGGCTTTATTGTGCTGTCTGCGTATGTTGGAGATGATGTAGCTGAGGCCCTGCACCGCTATGTAGAGTGGAATATTTGGGATCCCCTTACCCCCTTTGTTCTCTTTTTTCCACATAGTCAGCCTGTTTACCCGCTCCTGGTCACTGCCCCAGATGAAGTTGTAGATGGTCTTGTTGATATGTCTTGTTGTGTGTATGTTTGGCGGAAAAACCTTACCTATGTATGCCAGGATCGGGTAAACAATGGCTTTAATGACTAGGACCTTCCCAGTCATCGTGAGGGATCGCCCCTGCCAGCCAGCGATTTTCTTTTTGACCTTGGCAAGGGCGTCCTTCCAGCTCCGGCGTCCGGGGTTGGTCCTGCCAAAACAAACACCCAGAATGTTTACGGTTTCTTTTACAGGGTATGGCAGGACCTGGTCGGCTGGCCAGTCCGGTGTTACATAAACCTCGCTCTTAGTCCCGTTCACTATTGCCCCAGTTGCTGTGCAGAAAGTGTTGATTGCGTGCGTGATGTGTGGGATGGACTTTGTGTCTGTCGTGATGATGGTAATGTCATCCATGTATGCCTGGGTTTTGACTGTCATGCCGTGTGCTCCGGGTAAAGGGTAGCCAGTGATGCGGGGGTTGTGACGTATGCTGACCAGTAGGGGTTCTATGGCAATGGTGTATAGCAGGGCTGACAGTGGGCAGCCCTGCCTTACACCAGAGTGCATGGGTATGGGTGCAGAGGGGGTGCCATTAATTAGGATTTTGCTGGTGTTGTTGCGGTAGATAATTGAAACCCAGTTTCGGAGACTGAGAGCGAGGTTCATTCTGGCCATCACTCTCAGCATGTAAGGATGGCTCACCCTGTCGAAGGCCTTCTCCTGGTCAAGGTTGAAAAGACAAAAGGGCTGAGACCGTTCGACAGAGTGAGCAAAAATGTCCCTTACAGCTGAGAGGTTATCCAGAGCCGACCTCCCCGGAGCACCGCAAGTCTGGTCGGATCCAACGGCCTGCGGGAGTGACCTCTGTAACCGGTACATAAGGGTTTTTGCCAAGATCTTATAGTCTGAGCCCAGGAGACTGATGGGGCGCCAGTTCCTGAGCTCAGTGGCATCACCTTTTCCCTTGTACAGGAGGGTAACTGCACTCTCTGTCATGGAGGGTGCTAGTTTACCCTCCCTGTACATGCTATTGTAGACCGCCCCCAGGCAGACTTTGAGATGTTCCCAGAATGTTATGTAAAACTCAGCAGGGAGCCCATCGGGACCCGGTGTCTTACCCGTGCTTAGGGACCGCATCGCCCGGGTGAGCTCCTCCAGTGTCAGGTCTCCCTCCTCCTCCTTGTCAGGTACTGGTGTGATGTGTTGGAGAAGTCCGTCGATCAAGTCATCGTCTGTGCTTTTTGTCGCGTACAGGTTGGTGTAAAAGTCTGTGATGATGTCTGTGATGGTGTGTTCGTCAGTTTGTGGTGTCTGGGTGTGGTCCTTCAGTGTGTCTATGGTTTGTTTTTTACGTCTGATGTGTTGGAAGAAGTATTTTGTGCATTTCTCGTCGTCCTCTAGGTGTTTGATTTTACTTGTGTATTTGATTTTCTGCTGTTCTTGTCTATGTATGAGTGCCAGTTTGTGTTTAGTGACTGCTATTTCAGTTGAGAGATTGAAGCCTTCTTGTTGTAGTTCTGTCTGGTTCTGTAGTCGTCTGTTTAGTTTGGTGAGTTGTTCCTTTTTGCATCTTGCCTTTGTTTTGCCTGCTTTGATGTAGAAGTGTTTGGTTCTCTCCTTGACCATCTCCCACCAATCAATGGGGGAGTCGAATAGGTCAAGGAGAGAGGTCCAATTTTCCAGGTGTGTGATGTATTGCATGTTAAGTCTGTCAGTCAGTAGTGTAGTGTTTAATTTCCAAAGTCCCTTCCCTCTATTTGTCTGTCTGTCTGGTAGGTGTACAGTGGTGGTGAGTTGTCTATGGTCTGAAAAGAAAGTGGCTGCTGATGTGGTGTGTTCTGCTGTGAGGTCTTGGTCTAGGAGGAGGAGGTCGATCCTGGAAAAGGACTGACCGTCAGAACTCACCCAGGTGTAGCGGGGCACCAGGTCCCTGCCTAGATCTTGTAATTGGTGTTCATTGATAATGGCAATGAGCTCCCTGCTTGAGCCGTCGTTCCGGGGGCGGCTACGGTCCAAATCCCGCAGCGCACAGTTGAAATCGCCTGCAACGATGACCGGAAGGTTGCCTAGGAGGGCCGGTCGCAGCTTTCTGAAAAGTGACAGACGTTCTCGTTGGTTAGTAGGTGCATATACATTTATAAGTTTAACTGTGATGTTATGGTATGAGATTTCTGCTACTATGAGTCTACCTGGGTCTGTATTTGTGATTTTTGTGAAGTGTATGTTTGGGTTCTTTAAGAGGATAGCGACTCCGTCTGCCCTGGCGACGTTCGACCCCGACCACGTCGAGTCGCCAGGGCTCCATTGTTGCTCAAGGTAAGTATAAACTGTATTGAAAGGTATGTTGCATTCTTGAAGGAATATTATATCGGTGTTCACTTGTTTAAGGTGGGAGATGACATCTAGCCGTTTGTGTGGATCATGGATGGACCTGACGTTGACAGAAGTAAGTGTAATGGACAGCGCCATGAGTATGGTAGGTAGGGTGTAGTACTGCGACCGGCCCATGGCTGACTATGTGGTGTGTCGGTGTTGTTCTTCACTCTGAGAGGGACCCCCCTTCTTGACATAGCGTGGATGGCGTACCACTAATTGTACTGCCCTCCCCTTGTCTGTCAGCATGCTCGGGCCCACTCGAAATATTCCTACCTGTGTGTGGGTGTGCTGTGGTAGTGACCTGTGCTCGTGTATATATGGGGAGGGTGGCTACAGGGATGTGAGGTGTGGGACGAGTTAACTGGGTGAATGGGGGTTCTTGAGGTGGCGGTGAGTCGTTAGTGTTTGATTTTTTGCTTGTGGTTGCTGAAGTTTCCATTTTTCTTTTGGGACGTTGTTCTTTGGGGGTGACTGGTTGTTGTGGAGTGTTCTGGTTCAGTTGTTCTTCGTCTTCGGGGGGGTGGGTGATTTCTGTTTCTTCTGTTTCGCTTTTTATTGTCAGTCTGGTTTCTGGTGTGGCATGGCTACTGGGGTCCTGAGTGTGTTCAAATTCTGTGAATAGTGGCAGTGAGTGTGGATAGTCCGGGGCGGGAAGGGATATGGACAAGGGCGATACCGGGGACCCAAGGCTGGACATGGTATTGGCTGTCGTGTCGTCGTTGTGGTGTTCTGGTCTGTCTGAATTGTCACTATTGTTGTCTTCTGATGATGATGATGATGATGATGATAGGGCTGGTATTAATTCCGGTGAAGGTACTGTTTCTGGTGCAGTGGGTAGTTCCGGTACAATGGGTGTTTCTGGGTCGTGTGTTGGTGCTGGTTCTTGGGGTGTACTGTGCTGTGGTGCTGGGTCTTCTGACGTTGGTGTTGGCTCCGGTTGTGCCCCTCTTTGGGAACGAGTCCTGTTGGCATATGAGGTTGGGCAGTTTCTGAAAACATGCCCCTCGTTCCCGCAGAGGTTGCACTTCCTTTGCTCTGTGCAGTCCTTGGTGAAATGTTCGTCTCCACAGTTCTTGCACCGGATTACTGTGCAGTTTGCTGCGAGGTGCCCTGTTGCCCCGCAGTTCCTGCACAATTTTGGCATACCGTAGTAAAACACCTGCCCCCTGTTGTTCCCAAGCATGATGGTACTGGGCAGGTGTTTGATGGTTCCAGCTGGGTCCCGTCTGAGCGTGATATTGCATTTTCTCGCCCCTGTCCATATCCCGTCCTCGTCCCGGATCTGTCGGACGTCGGAATCTACCTGTGCGTGTCGTGCTAACCATGTGCGTATGTCGTATTCTGTGACTGTCTCGTTGTAGAAGATGATGGTAACTGTTTTCCTATCTGGTTCGGTGATTGGTTCTATGTGAAATTTATTTAAGATGTTGCTGTGTGTATCTTGCCTAGTCTTGTGCCAAAATAATGCTAAATGTTCCGGTGTCTTAAAGCTAATCTCAAAAGTTTCTCGTGGGCCCGGCAGCTTAAACAGACAATTTAAATCCCCAGGGGAATAGCCTAGCTCGTGCTGGATAACCGATCTGCTAAACTCCAGTCTCTGCATCGGTGGTTGTTCTTCGCTTTGTCTTTTTCTGATCATTCTGACGGCGTTGTGTCTTCGGATGGTGCGGTCCATGGTTCCGGTCGTGTTGGGGCTGTAGGGTAAAGAAAGGGGGAAAGGGAAAAAAAGGGGGGAGGAGGGGGGGAGAGGAGTTTTGGTGAGGTTTAAAATGTGGGGGTTGAGGAGGTTATTGAAAAGGGAGGGTATGGAAATGAAAACTTTCCTTTAGATGGAAGGAAGTCAGGCTTCTCAGGACTCCGGCTGTCCTCAGATGTTCTCGGAGCTGCGGGTCCTGGCTTGGTCTTGGCTGCTTGGTCCGTTCCGGGCCTTGTCCGTGGACCAAGGGGTTCTTGGCGTTAAAGGCCTTCCCTTTTCTTGAGTCCTTCTTAGGTCCGGGGTGATCCGTGGACTGGGGATTCTAGGAGGGCCGCGGTCAAGCCACTGTTACCCTCCTGTCCTCCCCAGTCCTTCTTTGCCGGCCTTGTCGGTAGACTGAGGGAACTGCACCAGCCGCGGTCAAGCCACTGTTACTGGTACAGTCCCTCAGTCTGTCGAAGAAAGAAAAGTATAGAAAAAGGAGGGAAAGAGAAGCAAGAGCAAAAGGGAGGGAAAGAAGAGAGGCGATACGCATTAGGCTCCTCCCCACCATCTAGTGGTGATGAAGAGAAACCAGAGTTGTATCTGAGCGAGGAGTGCGGAGCGACGATTGAATTCAAGAAGATTGGTGGAACGACTTCATTTCTTTTCTTTGTTGACAACTTTGGAACCCAGGGCCTGGTGGTAACACTAAAAGAGCTACGGCTTCGGCCGGTTTACGTTCCACCATGGCGGCACCAACTGGGGCTGGAGCGGCATCTTGGGCCGGAGTGCGGAACACCCTGCGCTTCCAATGGAAGGGCTCGGAGGAGTCGGTGGAACCTTGGGGCAGGGAGCAGTTTGGAAGGCTGATGCTCCTGGGGGCACTGAAGCTGGGGACCGGAGATGTCCTCTGCTTGCAGGGGTACGTCCAGGAGCAGGCCTTCGATGTTACCTTCTACCAGGAAGCGAAGATGGAGGAGATCCTGAAGAAGGTGGCCGAGGCAGGGCGGGTTGGTCCCTTCAACCTCTTCCAGGTGACGGATCTATCGAAGAGGAACTTCAGGGTGGTTACCATCCACATGTACAACCCGTTCGTCCAGGATGACGACGTGCGAAGGTTCCTCGGGGAGTACTGCAACGTAAAGGCAGGGCCGAGGTACGTGAAGGATGCCTTAGGATTCTGGACCGGGAGGAGGCAGTTCCAGGTTCTCCTTCGTGAAGATGCGACGGGGAAGGACGGGTTCCTGCACCTACCCGCAATGTTTTCCATCGGGGCTGATCGAGGCACCCTGTACTACGCCCGACAGCCGGAATTCTGCAGGAGGTGCCTAAAGATCGGCCACATTTATGCCAACTGTGGCCTGAGAAAATGTAAGGTCTGCGGGTCGGATCAGCACGAGACCAGGGATTGCACTGCCCCGAAGAAGTGCCACCAGTGCGGCTCGGAGGAGCATCTGGTGAGGGAATGTCCGCAGAGAGACGCAGGACCTATGCCGATGCTGCAGCCGGGGGAGCAGGAGGAGGTGGACATGGAGGCCCGTCGACAGAGCAGGCGACGGGGGAGGGGAAGAGGAGGAGCCCGAAGGACGAGGCAGGTGGCCCTACAAAGGAAAGGGATGATGGAGAGGAGCCAAATGAGGATGGTGTGGTCAGAGGTCCGACCACTGAGGAAGAGGGTAGGGTCGAGAAAGCGGTAGCAGCAGCGGGATTGGATGCAGGAGCAGGGATGGCGCAGGAGGTGCCTGAGACCCCTCCAGAGGAGCAGCAAAGCAGCTGCAGCGTGCTGGTGGAAGGTGCACTCGCTGGTCTGAGAGAGCTGTCGGAGGGCCTGTCTTCTGGGTCGTCATCGCTCCCGCCGGGCCAGGGGACTGGTTTCGCCAAAATGATCAGGAAGAGAAAGGGACTGGAGGGAGACCACGACAGGGTGAGTCTGGGTGTTGGGGGCGGCTTGGGGGCCAAGAGGGTGATAGAGGGTGGGGGTCCCAGGGTCCGTACCAAGGGGTCCACTGTTGCCTCTCCGGGGGGCTCTGGGGGTGTTGAGGGGGTTATTGAGGGGATGGATGATCTGGACTTTGCTGACTCTATGGGGGAGGGGCTCGCCTCCGCTGGGACAGAGAAGGTGTTCGCCGAGGACATGGACACAGGGGGGGGTAAAGATGGGACCTATGGATTGTGTTGAGGACTGGGAGTATTTTCTTTACTGTGGACATAATGGAGTACCTCAGTATTATGACTGTGAATGTGAGGGGGCTCCGGGATCCGGTTAAGAGGAGGGCGGTATTTCACTATTTGGGGGCAGTGAGGTTCACATTTTGTTTTGTACAGGAGGTGCATCTACGGGATGAGGGGGATGTGAAGAGGTTTACTAGGGAGTGGGGGCACGGGGGGGGCTGTGTGGAGTGTTGGGGGGGTGCATTCTTCAGGGGTTGGGATTTTGTTCGGGGATGGGGGGGTGAAGGTGGAGACTACTCACGTAGGGCTACAAGGGCGGGTGGTGGGAGCGGATGTGTCAGTGGGGGAGCGGAGGTTGAGGGTGGTTAGTGTATACGGGCCACAGGGGGAACCAGAGAGGAGGGAGATGGTTGAGGGCCTCGTCCCACTGTTGGCCACGAATCAGTCCTTGGTGGTGGGAGGGGACTTTAATGTGGTGTTCGGGGGGGTGGGCGAAGAAGGGAGAGTGGGGGCTTTGCGGAGGCTTTTAGAGAGCAAGGGGTTGGTCGATGGGGGTTTGAGGGCGGAACCGGCTCTAGACGGCCCCACTTGGCGCAACACCAGGGGTGTTTCACGGCGCCTTGACTGTTTTTGTGCCAAGCACAATGGGGCGGGTACGAGGACGCTTACTGCCTGTGTTTTTTTCGGATCATGAAGGGGTGCTCCTCAGGGTAGGGGACCAGGGAGGTGGGTTTGGTAAGGGCTATTGGAAGCTGAGGTTAGAGGTACTAGAGGACAAAGTGTTTGTCAGGGAGTTTTTATTATTCTTTGAAGGCCTGAAGGGGCTGAGGTCGATGTGCAGGGGTGTGAGGGAGTGGTGGGAGTTGGCGAAGGGGAGGATCGGGGAGTTTGTGAGGGCGTATGAGAGGAGGAAGGGCAGGGAGGAGAGGGCGTTGGTGCGGCGGCTACAAGGGCTTCTAGACCTCGAGTATGCGGCACAGAACTATGGCCTGGAGGTGGATTTGGAGAGAGGGGCCGATCTGAAGGCGCAGCTAAGGGCGGTGCACGAGGGCTGGGCTCGAGCCTACTTGAAGAGGGCCCACAGGGAGTTTATAGAGGCGGACGAGACCTGCTCTGCAGTCTTCTTCAGCTCGGTGAGGGAGAGACAGCAGAAGCGGGTGTTTACGGGTGTGATGCTGGGATCAGGGAGGGTGGTCCGGGAGCCTGGCACGATGGTGGGGGCAGCCACGGACCATTATAGGAGCTTTTTTGGGGGTAGTGAGGTCGAGGTGGAGGCGGGGACGGGTTTCCTGGACCACCTGACCAGACGCGTGCCGGAGGAGATAAGGGAGAGATTGGGGGCTTCCATCTCACTGGCCGAGTTGGAGTCGGCTCTCAAGCGGATGGGCAGGGGGAAGGTCCCTGGAATAGATGGTCTGCCGGCTGAGTTTTATCTCAAATTTTGGGGGGTTCTTGGACCGGTAGTACTAGAGATGGTGGGAGCGGTTCTGGAGGCAGGGTCGCCGGTCGGGTCCATGTCGGTCGGGGTGTTGTCCCTCCTTTATAAGAGGGGGGATCCCACCGACCTGGACAATTGGCGACCTCTGACGATGCTCTGCTGCGACTACAAGCTTCTGGCTAAGGTCCTAGCGGATAGAATGAGGGAGGCCCTACCATACGTGGTCCACGAGGACCAGACGTGTGGTGTGGAAGGGAGGTCCATTCGGTGGAACCTCCAGCTCCTGAGGGACTCGATCGCCTGGGCTGAGGATAGGGGGCTACCATTGATGGTGGCGGCCTTGGACATGGCAAAGGCTTTCCACCGGGTGGATAGGGGTTTTTTGTTTCGGGTCATGGAGAGGTTGGGGTTTGGTCACAGGTTTGTGGATTGGGTGAAGGTATTGTATGCTGGGGCCGGGTGCCATGTGAATGGGCACTTGGGGGAGGTGTTTGGGTTGGGGGCGGGTGTCCGGCAGGGTTGCCCGCTTTCAGCTCTGTTGTTTATTTTGTACATGGAGCCGCTGGCGGCGGCCATTAGGGGGGATGTGGGTGTGGAGGGGATGCTGGTGCCGGGCAGCGGTGGGTTACGGGTGAAGTTGACACAATATGCCGACGATACTACATTATTGCTGTGCAGGGACAGATGCCTGCTTAGGGCACTGGAGGTCTTCCAGGAGTTCGGGCGGGCGTCGGGCGCAGTGGTGAGCGTAGAGAAGTCCACGGTCAAGTATTTTGGGTGCTGGAAGGACAGAGTGGATGTGCCAGGGGGCTTGGCCCTGTGCAGGGGGCCCGTGAAGGTCCTCGGCATCAGGTTCGAGAGGTTCGGCACTGCTGCCCTGAACTGGGAGGAGAGGATCGTGCAGATGAAGCGGAAGTTGGGGTTGTGGAGTTCGAGGTCCCTGTCATTCGTGGGCAAGGTCCTGGTCCTCAAGGCAGACGTGTTACCGGGCCTGCTACACCTGGCCTATGTGTATCCGCTGCCGGCTTGCTGGAGGAGGGAGGTAGTTAGGGCGGTCTTCCGGTTTGTGTGGGGAGGGGGGCACGAATACGTGGCAAGGTCCACGTGACAATGGTGGGTTGGGAGAGGAATATTACACTGGATACGGATTCATAAATGGACCGAATTTATGGATGTCAAGTGACGTTAAATAGGTCCATTAGCGAAGTCCATTAGCTTGGTCCATTGCCTTAACATAGGCTAAAATAATCAAAATCTGAAAGAATTACTCTGTGAATATTGTATACTTTCTTTGATATTCAAGCCTTAGTTGCGACATGGTGCACGTAATTAATGTGTTTTGTGTCCCAATTATTTCTATTTAGTAAGTTTTGACGATGTCACGAAAGCTAACAAGCATGGATTTTTAGTTTTTCCTCCTAGGGTTTAGCTAAGACAACAACTCAGTAAAGCAAGCCAGTATAATTAATTTAATATAAAACGAGATGAACCTTGATATCTGACCGCGGTAAATAACTTCCACTACAGCAATATAGTTACTGTTGATATGAAGTTGCTAGCAGTCAAGAGATTTCACGAAGCCTTCTGTCTTGTTGCCATGACGCCTGCCCTGCTGAAGTAACGTTACGGTAGACTGTGCTTTCGTCTGAGGTGCACAGCTGATTGAAACGATCTATTACTGATTGTCTAGAACAGCATGCTAAATAATATAAAAATTAGGCAAGCTGTTTGTGTCTATGTTGATTTAGCTAGTCTAGTAACTAGGCTAACTAGGTGTTTTGACGCACCGAATATGGCTAGCTCAGGAGGGTGTGTTAGTAGCGCAAAACTCTTGATAAGCGGGAGATATGATTTTCCAATCAAGTATTTCAATAATGACTAATATTTATTTGATTAGTAGGGCTGTCCACATACTTGGTCATATAGTGTATATATACACACAAATGCACACGTATTTTATTAAGCTGACCCTCTTGCCTTTCAATTAGTAATGCACAACTCTGAAAAGCAAGACTTTCTGCTGAAGGAGAGTTGGGTAGTTGGCTGTTGAAGTTGCAACATTGTATAATGCACCTGGCCTTCCCCTCCCCCACAACCCTGTTCACTGAGACAAACAGTCCTGTTACCTACAAGTCCGAATGAACACACGTCAGCCATAGAGTATTAATCTAAGCATTTTGTGAAGCTTGGAGACTGTCATTAGATATAAAGCATTGAATATTAGTATAGTACCTGTCCTTCATTTCACAGGAGGCATTCCTTAAGGGCTGATGGCAACACCAGATGCTTGATGGCTTTAGTTTAAATTCTAGGTTAGGACCACTACACCAGACTTTGGCACAGGATGTTTAATACACCACAGGAGAGCACAATTTTATAATTTTTTTCTAATACATTTTTAAGCTTTGGATTGAGATATCCCTCTTAGCTTTTAATTAGTAATGCACAAGTCTGAAAAGCAAAACTTTGTGCTTTATGAGAGTTTGGTAGTTGGCAGTTGGAAATTGCAACATTGTATAATGCACCTGGCCTTCCCCTCCCCCACAACCCTGTTCACTGAGACTAACAGTCCTGTTACCTACACAAGAATTCACTTCATACTGTTTGACTATCTTACAGATAATTGTGATTAAAATCCCCAATTAGTCTTCTTTCTGTGTATTAAGTAGCAGTATCAGTGTTCTACAAATATTGAAACATCTTCCATGTTCTCAAAATTATTTTTCTCAGATAATTTTCTGACTTGAGTTTATGAATGAGGCACACCCTCTCCCAAATCAGTATTAATTTCTTAGCAGGAATCTAGTCCCTGAATTTGAACCCTAATCTTTCCCTGAGCTGCCAATGGTCAAATCTTTGTGCTGAACTCTTACAGCACAGATACACTGGAAACATCCTATTCCCTTGCTAACATTAAAAAGTGATATTTTACCTACTGCAGAAACTACAGAAGGAGGTTTTAATTTACAAGTCAGAATTAACACACGTCAGCCATAGGGTATTCATCTCAGCATTTTGTAAAGCTTGGATACTGTCATTAGATCTAAAGCATTGACATTTAGTATAGTACCTGTCCTTTATTTCACAGGAGGCATTCCTTAAGGGCTCACGGCATTACAAGATGCTTGATGCTTTTAGTTTAACTTCTAGGTTAGGACCACTACACCAACCTTCAGCTACAGTATATAATTCAGCACAGAACTGAAATTCATAAATATATATATTAATAATAGTGTTAAAGGGAGCACTATGAATATATATTTCTAAATTGGGTGGGGTCTGGTATTTGATCACACACCTTGTTAAACCAGTGACCATTCAGTCACTAGATGAAATCTGTAACTTCTTCCACAGGCCAACCTTGACAGTTGCAGTGTTTGTCATAGACCCAAGTTTAAAAGTTATCAGCAGAAATGGTACTTCCTGATCACTAGCTTATGTGAAGTTTGATGGAATGGACTTGAACATGGCTTGCCTATGTCATGCCAAAATTATAGCACATCGGGAAATATTGATCACTACATTTGAGATTTTTTAACAGACCCTTATCCAAAACAATTTATAGTTAGTGGGTTTTCTAGGCAGAGTTATCTCCATTATCCTGTCTGTTAAGGAGAGTATGTGCCCAGACTCCTCCCTACTATATTGCTACCATGTGTACAGCTCAATTGAGTGAGGTTCATAGTCTGATGATAAGGTATTCCTGTTAGATTAATTGTCAAATGGTAAGGTAGTCCTGTTAGATTAATTGTCAAATGGTAAGGTAGTCCTGTTAGATTAGCTGTCTAACGGCAATGTTGTCCTTTAAAGGAAAACCTTACCATCAGATAATGAATCTAACAAGACAATATTACCATTAGACAGTTAATCTAACAGGACAAAATTACCATTAGAGAGTTAATCTAACAGGACTACCTTATCATCAGACTATGAATCTGTCTAATGGTAATGTTGTCCTGTTAGATTCATAGTTTGATGGTATGGTTGTCCTGTTAGATTCATAGTCTGATGGTCAGGTGGTCCTGTTAGATTAATAGCCTGATGGTAAGGTGGTCCTGTTAGATTAATAGCCTGATGGTAAGGTGGTCCTGTTAGATTAATAGCCTGATGGTAAGGTAGTCCTGTTAGATGAATTGTCTAATGGTAAGGTGGTCCTGTTAGATTAATAGCCTGATGGTAAGGTATTCCTGTTAGATGAATTGTCTAATGGTAAGGTTGTCCTGTTAGATTCGTAGTCTGATGAAAAGGTAGTCCTGTCCGCTGCTTCAAAATCAGCTTAAGGTAATGAGCACTGTCTTCTAATGGAGCCTGTCACTTTCAGGTCTCAAACCTAGGTTTCCCATCCAGCAGCAAAACAAATATTTATGAAGTGATCATTTGTAGGGAAGCCAAGAGATCTGAATCTTTCAGGTTACTTAGGTTAGGTTATGGTTGTTTAACTTAGGTTACTTAGGTTATGGTTGTTTTATTAGTCCGTTTGGGTGTCTCCCTAAGCTTAAACTGTATTACAGACACCACACAACTTTTGAAAACAATGTAGTGAATTCTGAGAAATAATTTCTGTTTTGACAAGAGGTCCAGACCTGGGTGGGGGAGGGGAGGACCATTGTTTTTGTCGACCGATAATTATGAGCTGCTCATATTTCCAGTATGAATGCGTTACAAAAACAGATGGCATATCTTTATCGACACCATACAATTTGTGAAGAAAGACATCAGCAATCAGTCAAAAACATAAATGAAGAAGAGTACATGAAGACATTGGAACTGATAAAGGTAAGAATTTATATAAATTACTTAATTACTTCGGGTAGATTTTGTACATGATCTGGCGAATCGAGAGGGCAACGCTCTCGGTCCCTACATGCCGTTGGTGTCGTTTCTCTTAGATACTGATCTCGGTTCAGTTTCCCATTCCCCTACCCGAAACCTAACCTCGATCAGTAATGCGTGGGAAGAGGGTCAAAACAGATCCAAAGTCAGTGACTAAGCGAGCAACTTCAATCCCCTCCCCCACAATCCCACGTGTGGATGCAGCATTGCTTATAGTTCACTTGAAAGCAACATGAGCGGAGTAAAAAAAAACGGCTGTATTTAGTTTTTTCGAAAAATATAGTACTTAGTTTGAGTTTGGTTAACATCATTATCCAGGAATAAAGTTGTAGTAGCGGGTAACATTTTACATTGTAAGATCCTTTCATGCATTGTCAAGCCATTGCACAATGGGTTAGGTAGGTGGCAATTTTCCATGCCTACTGTATAGCTATTTTTATTAGTTAGATAACGCTAGCCAGCTTGTTGCTATACTTTAACCTAACTGTAACATATTACTACATTAGAGAAGTAAATTGCAAATGGTTATATTGCCAATCTTTGTTTTTTAAATGAACAATTCATGTTGTCATAAGCTGAGGCGAGCTACGTTAGCTAGCTAGCCAGCGAGCTACGTTAGCAAGCTAGCCAGCGAGCTACGTTAGCAAGCTAGCCAGCGAGCTACGTTAGCAAGCTAGCTAGCGAGCTACATGCCACACGTGGTGTACCTCATTGTCCCCCGTGTCCTAGCTTGCTTTGTGTCAAATGTATATCTTGTTGATGTCCATCTTATTGTTAACTAAATGTGTGCTTTTTATTAGAATATGGAGAAAACCAGAAGAGTCTCCTCTGTTTCCAAGGTATGTACTGTAGCCCGCCATTTAGGTACGTTTGTTGAGCAGGCCTTTCATGTGATACTTTGATTAGATTTGTTTGAACTCTGTAGACCCATGAAAATCAAAATCTACAATGTAATGCCCCTAAACATTGTCAGATCTTAATGTATTTTCAAATAGGCAATGTTTTTTTATCTTGATAATCCTCTATTAAGGAATATTTCACTAATTCTGACCATGACGTTAGTTTATGTAGTTAAAACACAATGTGAAAAGTTATTATAACTACATCCAAAAATAAATATACTTTCTTATTCTGAATAGAATATTAGCAGAATTAGCAATATCACGATATCAAGGGTTATTTTCATTGATTTATTAAAATAAATTGATAACGATATTTATCAAATTATCGCTCAACCCTGTGGCTTGACAATCCACTTTTACAACCATCAGCCTAAATTGTGAACTGCATCTTCAAGGTTCTGTGGATTGTTTAACTAGCAGCTAAATGTAAAAAAAAAAAATGTTTTTACCAATAAGAAACAAAACACAAGAAAACCTTTTGACTGCCCTAAGTCCTTAATTTTGATATGTTTTCAATTTACAGATGAACATGGAGGACAGCGACAGTGATTTACAAAACGATGTTGAAAGCTCAGCTGCATCGGACTCCGAGTATAAACCTGACAGCGACAGCTCCAGTGAAAGCTCTACAGCTTGTAGATGTAGTGATTGTATAAGTTAGTGAACTGTTATAAGCTGTTGTAACCAATGTAGATGTATTGATTATATAAGTTAGTGAACTGTTATAAGCTGTTGTAACCAATGAAACAAAATATTAAATGTCTGTGATATGAACCGAAACTGAAGGAGCAAGTAGGAGAATAGGAAACCCTGGTTAAGCAGTTGCCGGGGAGAGAAAGATTTAGTATGTCTGTTTTGTGAGAAACAGGACACAGGTTAGAGACACACACACACATAGTCTGACAGGCCAGACAGATACCAGGAGGAGACAAGAAGATACTTGCAGTTATCCTATAAGGAATAAAACTGGGATTGGCCAATGGCACACACTTTGTAAGTTAACGCCTCTATCTTTTTGGGCGTAGTAGAAGTATAAAAATGATGTTTTGACTGTTGATCCTTAGACATTGTGCGGCGACACCTTGTCTCCAAAAGCTTTTGTAATAAATGGACATATAATACGGTATTTGCCCTGACTCCTGGTGTTTTATTCTCCTTTCCAACAAACCAACTCGGGGAAGTGTTATACTTCAACAAGCTCCAGTGAAAGCTCCACAGAAGAAAAAACGAAACCCTCAAGAGTACTCATCCTTCCGCAAGAAACCATCATGTCCAGTTGGGTGTTTGAATGATGGTAAGAGCAGACATAATGGTTGAGTATAATTCACTGAGAAGTTGGATGGAGAGATGGCATGCCTACATATTTAACTCCACTTTGCCCACTCGGATTTGTCATACCTTCAAACATTCCCGCTTCTCTATGTCTTCCTCTGATTAGCACGTATCAGGGGCTCCCAGGTGTTCAAGCCTTGACTGCGCTTCTATCTTACATATGATTGGTGCAAATTGACCAGCATTGCCTAGAAGGGTGGTAATATCATCATTATAAGCATGGGGATTTACTTGTTACTTTGCATTCCAGCGTCTATGTTAGACTGGCTGGGAGCTAAGCTGAAGGTTTTGACCAAATGTAATCGTATCCGTCGACATGCCTGGTTCTGTCTACTTGTGAGTGTATGTGAAAAGATTAGGTGTAGATTTATTGCTGATGTTCTGTATGTACTCTACTGTTTTTCAGGCATGGAAATAAAAAGACAGAAAAAATGCACAAAAGAATCAAGACAGAGAAAAAACAAAGAGGCCAACAGTGACTGGAATGCAAGATCAGAGACCAGCAAAGGTGCATTAAAACCCACTTCCAAGAAATCACCATGTCTGGTATCATCTGATGAGAAAGGAGATGGTAAGGCCAGACCAAATATTATTGTAAAAAAAAGCACCGAGTCTGCTGATGGCAAACGGGTGTGGGATAAAAAACACTATTGTATTTATTGTGGCAAACCTAATGGCAAAATAGCACGTCACCTGGAAAGGAAACATGGCCAAGAAATTGATGTTGCCCGTGCTCTCAGTTTTCAAAAAGGCTCAAGACGCAGGGCAGTGTTACTAGAGGAATTGCGCAGCAAAGGGGATTATGAGCATAATCTAAAGGTTCTTGAACAGGGGGAGGGGGATCTGGTCACCTGGAGGCAACCAGAAGCCAATGTGAAAGCAAGTGATTACTTACCATGTCCACACTGTTTAGGATTCTTTGTTAAAACTGATTTATGGAAACATGAGGCGTCATGTAGAGTCAAAAAAGAGCATAAATTTGAAAAAAAGAAGAGGATTCAATCTAGTGCTTCAAGACTTATTCCTCTCCAATTCAGTGCTTCAGAAGGATGCAAAAGTATACTGCATATAATGAATCAAGATGAGATAGCCCTTCAGTGTAAAAATGATCCACTAATATGTACATTTGGGGATATGTTATATGAAAAACACGGAGAGAACAAATTCCAGCATGTTTATATCAGTCAGAAGATGCGTGAACTTGGCAGGTTCATGCTCGCTGTGACAGAGATTGATCCAAAGGTGCAGTCACTGCAGGATGTTTGTG
The DNA here is from genome assembly GCF_011004845.1 of Esox lucius. NCBI lineage: Eukaryota > Metazoa > Chordata > Actinopteri > Esociformes > Esocidae > Esox > Esox lucius. The sequence goes on along the minus strand of NC_047577.1, from coordinate 26,035,856 downwards.
CACCGGCCCAATTCAAGTTGGCCGTATCAGGGGCCAGGAAAGTGGCTGGGTACTTGAGTGATCAAAACGAATACAAAACACCTTCCCTGGCATGCAAAATAGGTTATTCGCTTAAAACCGCTGCAGGACTACTAGCATGTGAAAGCATGATGAAAGGGGACAAATGCACAGAGACTAGTGCAAAGAATTTCATTAAGTTGTTGGAAACAAGCTGGAATACATATGTTTCAAGAGGTGCATTAAATACCCTTAAACGTGCAAAGTGGAACAAAGATGACTTGATACCCCTTACAGAAGATGTAAAGAAACTTCAAACTCATCTTAGGTGTCTGGAAGATGATGCAATACAACAGCTATCAAAAACATCTGATCCTAAAGCATGGGTTAGTCTGAATCAAAGCCTGCTCACGGACATAATATTGTTCAATAGAAGGAGGGAGGGAGAAGCATCAAAGTTACTGTTACAAACGTACACATCAAGGAACAGAGCCACTGCAAACCCAGACATTTACAACAGCCTGTCAAAGCTAGAGCAATCTATAAGTGAAAGTTTTACTCGTCTGGAAATAAGAGGCAAACGGGGGAACAAAGTTCCTGTACTTCTCACAGACCGTATGGTGTCATCAGTCAACATCCTTATTCAACATAGGAGCCAGGTGGGAGTTTCTGATGAAAATCCTTATGTCTTTGCTAGATTGTCGGCAAACACATGCATCAGGGGCTCTGACTGCCTTCGATACTTTGCCTCTGCCTGTGGAGCGGAATATCCAGACCGCCTTCGATCAACTAAACTTAGAAAACAGATAGCAACTCTTTGCCAGATGATGAACCTTCAAGACCATGAAATGGACCAGGTCGCAAAGTTTATGGGTCATGATATTCGTGTCCACCGTGAATATTACAGACTATCTGAGAATACCATGCAGCTTGCTAAAGTAAGCAAATTGCTGATAGCAATTGAAAAGGGACCCCATGCATACAAAGGCAAGTCTTTGGATCAGATTGATTTGGCCACAGACACAAATGTCACTGACGGTGCTTCAGAACTCCCTCAGTCCGGTAAGTTAAGATCCATCGAGGCTGCTATTGCAAAGCAAGGGAGCTTATTAATGTTGTTGCTTGATCTGATGTAGATTGGTTCTTGATCCTTTGTATGTGTCATATTTTGTGTTTTCCAGAGAAGAATGTCGAAGGACAGAAAAAACGCAAAGACAAAATTTCAAGAGACCAAAAAGAACCCCGACAGCACTCAGATGGAAGTTTGGAGGACAGTATGGATTCTTCAGAACCCACACAGTCTAGTAAGTTAGGGTAGAAGTGATCACCAGCTAAATCCTGGTAGATTTTGACAATGGGTCTTATAATGTCCAGCAGTTTGTTACAAATAGCATTCTGAAAACATTTATATTAATCATAGCCCCAAAAACCTTTTACCAAGGCATGTCTTTATGTTGCTGCATGGATTTTCTGGTGTTCATGTATTTAGTTTGTCTGGAGACAATTCTATTGCTAAAAGTTCATTTTGTGAGCTACACCCATACTTGCATGTTTTTGTTATTTATCTCAGATATTTCAAAGCAATTAACATAACATGACAAATATACTTTTGGAAATTTCGTGACACTGCCGTCATTCTGTGTCAGGAGAGAACGGTTTTAGTTTTCTGTTTGGAGTAAGCCAATGGGGCTTACGTGTGAACTGTATTTTACAGCAGCATGGGATATTAGGGGGCAGTTTTATGCAAATTCTTGAACTGAAGTTTCTATCGATGGAATTACCATCACAGCAGATGTAAAACATAATGATTTTATTACAAAGAACTGTTATAAAAAGTTAATAATATCATTAAGTTTGGCTGAAACTCCTGGCTCTCCAGTAGCTGGGCAAGATGCAAACCCGGCTCATCCATGCCTATGCACCTTATATTTTTTAGGCAAGCAAGAAGTAAAAAAGCACGCCAGAAAGTCAAGACCAACACACCAGAAAGACTTGGATTCAGGACCAGAGGCCAGTGAGGGTGCTTCACAAGTCACTCAGTCCAGTAAGTTGGGGTACAGGTGGCTGCTTTTGCAAAGCAAGAGTGCAGTCAGATATCACTGTCTGGTAAGTTGTTATGGGGGCAGTTTGAGGCTGCAATTTCTAATATTTATTAATTATATATACACACACACGATAGGCTACCTTCAGCTTTCTAAAGGTAGGCTATAGGCTACATTATAAGACCACTTAACACGGAAAGTATAAAAGGGAAAACAAGAAGATGGAATGGATTACTTAATTTAGAAATAAATACACACAGCTTGTCCATAGCATTTTATTTTCGTTGAGGTCTTAATCCATAACTGCCAACCCATAAATTACCAGAAAAACATTACTCGCTAAACCTGCTGCTGATTTTGCAGCAGCGGGAAACTATAAAATACTTGGGAACACTCTACCTTGAAGTAGACATGGATAGCAAGTGGCTGGCTACCTCTGTCCTCTAACTTCTGCTTCCTCCCTTTCCTCTGATTCAATTAGGTTCGAAGATAATGACTATTCAACAGAAGAAACCCTGGAGCAGCTGTGAGAAAGAGGCTGTGTGGAAGCATTTGGGGAAATTTAAGGCACTGAAGAAGGTTCCTGGCAAACAGGATATTCTGTTATGTAAAGGGTCAGAGCCAGCACTTGAAAACAGAACTTGGACGGACATAAAAAATATGGTGCATAACACAATACAATCAGAAAAGAAAAGGCTCATCTCAGCCAGTAAAAGGGTAGCCTGTGATGAAAGTGAAGTTTTCCAAAGTGAATCCGGGAATTGTAAAAGACGAAAAACATTTTAGACATTGTTCCAAAATTTGATTCTAGTTAATGCTAGTAACCTGGTTCTGCTTTTGTTCAATTTCTTCATTTTTTGTGGTAAAAAACTGAGCATGTTTATCCTGTCAAGCAAGACCATCTAGAAACAACTAGTTCATCAATAATTTTGTAAGCATTTTTATTTTCTCAATTAACATTTCTTGTTGTGCAAAGACATTTAAATTACTCCAGTTATGAGGGCTGTATGGCTGGTTTGAGATCTACAACCTTGTCACAGCCAATTATTACTTTATTTTGCACTTAATTGGCAATCTTAATAGGAAAAATTGCTTTTCTTTTGATTTTAACCAGTGCGGTTTCTATTAGATGGTATTTGGCTGGAGGACCTGTCTGTGTTATCACACCTGTTTTTTGACTTTTTCAAAGCTTGTTATACCAGTCCCAGTATTTCAATGTAGTAAGATCCGTACCTCTGGGATGCTGTGTGCATCATGTCGTGTTTTCTTCAAATTGTACCTTGCTTCGCTGTGGTATCAGATATCATTTATTAACTATGTTTTGACCCTACAAAATGAACGGTACATTTGTTGTAATGCTTGGAGATTTAAGGGCTTTATTTTTAACTGACTAACTCTTATTTTTTTGTAAAGACATGGAATGTTAATGTGAACATGTCACCTTTTAGTATGGCCTGTCCACACAACCAACTTAATTTGTCCCAGACCCAATCAAAATATTTTCAACATAAGGGATTTACCATTTAAAATAACAGAATTTGTGTTTTTAGATGTACAGGAGCAGACTAAAGTAACAATTTTGATTAAAGTGTGAACTTTCTACAGGCCAATTTCCAGTTTCTTGATTATTATTTTTGTGCATTCTACAGTCATCTTGATCCAATATATGTTTAAGTTACTGAGTTTTAACAGTAAAAGTGTTAACTTGTTGCAAGTTTTATTTTGTAACATAAAATCATGTAAACAATTTTTTTACATAAGACAGCATACACAGAATGATCACAGGGGTATTTTAACAAGCTGCTAACATTTCAAATGTTTAATCGCAGGATTCATCAGAAACATCTTAAAAATATGCTGTATATTATAAGTTAATTTAAATTCACTCAAACTTTATGGGAGTAATGTGGAGAAACTGGGTGTTTTGACTGCTGAGTAAATGGCAGACTTTTGTTAGGGATATGCAATCCAACAACTGCCTAGTAACCAATGGTCCTCACTAGACTAGCACTCTGCATGGATATTTTTTTCATAGTTTTTTTCAGGTTTTGGAGTGATTTCTGTGTTTGTGGAAGAACATTGTGCTGGGGTGAGGTGCGTGTCTGTTAATAATTCTTTCAGAATAGGTGGTCCTCGTTTGAATGTGTAATTTCAAGGTCCTCAGTTTTATAGAAAGACGTGTATGTGTGTGTGTGTGTGTGTGTGTGTGTGTGTCTCTGTCTGTGTGTGTGTCTGTGTGTGTGTGTGTGTGTGGTTTATTTTGTGTCTTTCCGTCTGCTTTCAAATCCACAGGCAACATTACATGTGAACCACTATATCAACTCCAAAGTAGAATTGTGAACTCTCTCCCTTACTTAGCAAGCTAGCATTAGCAAGAGCACTTGCGAACTAGGTGCGTGCGAAGCGCTTTTTCGGCCTCTTTCAGTTTTCCCTCCATTTTACTTAAAAAAAAAAAAAAAAAACGATAAAGGTCAGGAGGCCATGTGTCTGGCTGGCTGGCTGGCTGGCTGCATGCCTGCCTGCCTGGCTGCCTGCCTGGCTGCCTGCGACAGTGTCCGAGCTGGCAAACCCACGAGACTCTGGGCCGGAATATAACAAGTGTACCCGGATTCTAGGCCTCCGACCAGCATACAACTCTGGTTTCTCTTCAATCACGCACAAGTTTTTCGCCTTTAACTAAAGACTTCCGTGAAGAGCAACGCTTATGAGTTCAACGTATTTTTGGACGGGCTTTGCTCCCGGCAGAGCCCCATACCTTGTTTGAAGAGAAATTGGCGCGGCGTACGCAGAACGGCCGCTAGGTCCGCTGCTGTCTTTGCCGCTCGTCCGGCTTTGATTGGGCCGAGTGACGGCTCTCCTCGGTTGCGGCCCGCCGGGGGGTGGAAAATATGGAGCGCTTCACGGATTTGCGTGTCATCCTTTCGCAGGGGCCATGCTAATCTTCTCTGTATCGATCCAATTTTAGTATATGTGCTGCCGAAGCGAGCACGAGGAGTGTGGGCGTAGCCAAGCTTTTGTTTGACGCCGTTTGTTGAACGCGTGGAACCTCGCGGTCTTTGGGGCGGGCGGGGGATGACAGAGGGTGTAGCCGGAATTGTCCCGCACGCAAGGAAGCCCCGGGGTCCCGGGGGTCCGGCGCCAGCGGCCTTCCTTTCTGGGGTTATCGCTTCTCGGCCTTTTGGCTAAGATCAAGTCGAAAGCCGATGGTCGGAGGGCGTTAAAGGCTGATTCTTTTCCTGTGACGGAACTGGGTCCACGGGTCCTTTCCGAGAGGTTATGGCCTACAACAATGCTGGGTCGGTCCCCAGGACCGGACTGAAAAACACGATAAGGTTTGCATGGAAAAAGGATGATGAAGGCCGGATGCCGAGGGACACCTTTGCAAGGGCAGTGCTGATGGGGGCGTTAAAACTCAAGGTACCGGAGGTGATGTGTCTGCAGGGGAATGCAATGGAGGCAGCGTACGACGTGACTTTCTACACGGAACGGATGTGTGAGACAACGATGGACAGGGCAAAGACCTTGGCAGGTGAGCGGCCACTGTTACTCTTTAATGTTACCTGTCTTGCAAAGACAAATTTCCGGACGATGAACGTACACGTACAATCCCCACGTTTCGGACTTGGCGATAGAGGCTTTCCTTAGTCGCTTCTGTGACGTCACGTCAGGGGCAAAGATGGTAAAGGACTCATTGGGTTTCTGGAACGGGCGTCGCCAGTTCCAGGTGCTCCTTCGGCCTGACCCGGGGAGTTTCGATGGCTTCCTTCACCCCCCGGCCTACTTTTCACTTGGATCGGACAGGGGGATGCTCTTCTATGCCCGTCAGCCCCCTTTCTGCAGGAAGTGCATGCTCTATGGACATGGTGCGGCAAATTGCAGCGTCCAGAAATGCCGCTTTTGTCATGCCGAAGGCCATGAGGCCAAGGACTGTAAGGAGCCTAAAGAATGCCATGGCTGTGGTAGTAGGCAGCAACTGTTCCGCGATTGCCTGTCCCGCCAGAAATCGTATGCCGCAGCTGCTGCAGGAAGACAGGGAACTGGCGTTTCGGAGGGGGGCAAGGGACCTTTCGGGGACAGCGTTGCAGCCACAGTGGGGGATGAGCAGGAGAAGTCACTCCCAACGGAGCCCACTCCAACCATTGAACCCAGGGCTGGGCGGCCATCTGAGATACTGGGGGGTAAGGTCGAGGGGCCAGCAACCCTGCAGCAGGGGACGGAAGGGGGTCGTGGAAGGAAGGGGGAGCCCATGTCCACTCCTGCTGGGGCAGGGGGGCTAGGGGCCCTGGTGGAAATGGTAGAGAATCTGCCGGTGGTGAGGTCAGGTGACTGGGCGAAGCGGAAGGGTGGTGTCACGGATGGGGAGGAATGCCTGAAGGAGGGGGTAGGGAAACGGGCAGTCGGGCCTCGGGACAGTCCCGTAGAGGTTGTTCCGGAGTCCCCCCTGAACACCCCCATGGCTGTGACAATGGAGGACGTGGAGTCATCACCACCTTCCTTGTTCCTTCCTCCGGGAATCCGGGGGCCGCAGGACCCCCTTGGAGTGGCGGAGACCACTGTCCCCAACCCGATTCCGGCATCTTGGGCATCGGCCCAGGGGGTGAAGGAACAAGGCAGGTGCTTATGACTCCACGTCCTCCATTGTCACAGCCATGGGGGTGTTCAGGGGGGACTCCGGAACAACCTCGGCCCCCCTACTTTGTCATTAATTAATAAGCCACTGTTATACATTTTGTTCATTAAAATTACTACTGAGTCTATAGCACGTCAGTGACCAAGGTGCAATTCATGAATACAGTACCTGTAGACATTACATCCTGTCATTTGATTTTTATTTTTACTTTCTGAACTTGAACCAGAGTCTCCGGGATGTAATTGAAATTAACTCGCTAGTAGTTCCAGTTATTTGCACGAGCTGAAGTTAGTTTGCTGGTTTAAGTCTGCAAGCAGACATGGTTAAACCATATTTACTGTGCTCTTAAACAAGGCACTTAACTCATTGCTAGTGTGAGTCGATTTCAATACTAATGTCTGCTAAATGAGCAAAGTATATACAGTAATGGATGGAAACGAAGGCTTGCAGGTGAATGTCAGGCTCCTAGCAGATCAGGATGTTTTGGGGAGAGGAGCATAAATACAATGGCTGATTACTCAGTGTCTATTATTTTAGACAGGATTTATTATAGTTGGGCCTTATTATAGTCGTATTGATCTTGAATAGAAATTAACTAATACCCTTGTGAAACAATGTAATCCTACAAGATATGGATGGTCTAGGTGGGTTATAGAAAAACAGTATTCGTATTGGCATACTAACAAATCCCTGTCCACCTCTTTTCAGGTCCAATGCACTACTCAGTGTTGTTTCCCTGCCTACCAGCGTCTTTCCCACTGGCCCTGATTTTTACTCCTGCTTGCTAAGCCGCCACAGGTTGCACACCTGCTTGCAGGTCCACCACAGTAACTTAGAGGCCACCAACTACTTATTTTTTACTATCCTGTATGTTACTAAACCATATGTTTTCACATCCTTGTCCCATACACCAAGCATCAGCCTGCCTGCTTACATGTTTTATTGTTTACTCTCATAAAGTACTTAAATAATGGTGGGCTTTTAAATTGTTCCTAGTTTCACTCTGTGTGTATAGTGAGATGGCTGGAAAGAAGATCAAATAATTCACTTTATAACTTATATTATCACTTCATATTGCATGACAGATCCAATGGTTTTGGATATGAACTGCGGTCAGTATGCATCTGAAAGTTGTTTCAGTAGCATCCTCCCCTGTTCCTGTCTCCAAACACACCTCAAAACAGTAATAATCTTCTTATCAAAACAAATGACCGCCCTTATGCACAGTGAATATTTTTTTTAAAAGAAAATGTTCCCTTATTCATAGTATATCAGTAAAGATGCTCATCACTTGTATATGTCATTCATCATTTTATAAAAAAAAAAAATGCTACTTCTAGTTTGTGTACAAATGTTATGTACTGTTTTTCTCTTTTCAATTTAATTAATTTTTATTTAACTAGGTTAGCCATAATTTGAAAGGGCTGTTTTTAAGGTCTTATTTTGGGATGTTTATGTATAAAAATAGTTTAACTATTTGACAACATTTTATAGATAGTCCCCCGTTTCAACGGTACCAAAAACATATCAGGAAAGATTAATATCATGTCCAAATAAAGCACATATGGTTAGTATGCGGTTGCATTTCCTTTGCAGTAACTGCCTAAATTCTGTTTGCCATTGACCCCACTGGGTATCTTTCCTGTTGTTCCTCAGCCAGGCATGTAGGACACCAATCGTAAGTGGTTTGTTTTGAGGTACTTTAAAGGCATCTTCAATTAGGATAAATCGAAAGACTTGACCAGTCAAGAAAGTTCCACTTTTTTGCCCTTAGAAACTTGGTAGTTGCTATGGCAGTATGTTTAGGGGTTTTGTGTTCCTATAGGATGAAGTGCTGTCTAATGAGTTTTGAGGGACTTTAGCATATTGTTTCTGTACAATTAAGAACAAAAATTCTGTACAATTGTAATTTTACCACTTTTTTCTCCCCAATTTAAAGTGTACGATTTCATATTAAGATCTTGCGTCCCTTCTACAACAGTCCTACAGATTTGTGAAGAGTCATGGTTCACCACTCTTCCTCTGATGACTGAGCAGCCGGTCTGCTGTTTCACACCCCCTTCCTTAACCAGGAACCCAACACCTAAGAGGAACCGCTCGCCTGTATTGCCTTATGTTTAGCTAGGTTGGCAGAACTTGCCCCGAAAACTGCTGATTACCTACCCCAGGACGGCATTAGCCAATTACGTGAAGCCGCATGGGACCCCCCAGTCATAATCATCTGGCTCGAACCGCGGCTTTACCAATACAGTTGCACTGCGAGGAAGATGTATTACGTTTGTCTGCAAACATTTTGAAAATAAATTGATGGTCAATTGACAAATCTGATTGTAGTTTCAATTTTCACTTGAACTATAGGCCTTCCAACCCCCTTTTGATCTGATTTTGCTAGACAGACATAGCTAACTGCAAACGATGCATGAGGGGCTGTGAAGTGCAAAGCCAGCTGAAAATAAAAAATTGGTACTTCATAGGCCATAATTAACTATAGCAAGTTTAAAAATGTACAAGCATATTGCTAAAGTATGTGTTTAAAATAACTTCGATGTAAATGGACTAATACTATTTCAGCCATAACTGTCTTCCCAATTCAACTGAACTGTACTGACTGTCAGTTAAACCGTTGCATGCAAAAGCCAGTCTAGCTCCCCTCATCCCTCCAAAAAACAAATAATATATGACAGAAACTACAGCACATTGAAATAGTTTGTTAATAACTAGTTTAGGAGTTGTTTCTGTTTTTCAGGGAGAGAGTGTATCCATTGTAAAATATAGGGCCCTGCAAAACCCTGCTCAACTATTTTAATGAATCAGAGATATACTGTACACACAGTAATCCCAATTGAGTATGTAATAGGTTATGTGTAATAACAACATGGTAGATTTTTATGCTGGTGAGTCATACCAAAGATTGGAAGGCACCGCTGGAAAGACAAGACTCAGCTTTCAGCAGACACCCTGGATACTCAGATAGGGCCTACCGCTCTTGTATAAAACTGAATTTAATTAACAGAGGTACCCCAGATATGGGGTACTTACATTCAGTGAGTTAGCCCGTTGGAATGAAAGTAGTAAAAGAAAATGACATTTCTTTACATATTTTTTCTAATTTATCAGACTTCATTGTACTTCAACATTTAAGATGAAACATGTTTGTGTCTCTAATAATTTATAGCATTTATAAGCTTCTGACATACACAAGGCATGCATGCAACTATAAGCTAGTAGCTGTTGATAGTACATCCACCCCTTCCCCACTCAAAACTTGCCTCAGTGAACTCTCCAGGCAGAATTGTTCTAATCAAAATGTGCTTACTGTTTTTCACTTAACTGAGTAGTCTCCTTATCCAGGGAATTTGAAATGTGGTTTAATCCAGCCGTTTGAGACTGTTTTTCCCAGGTTTGACAGGTTACCTGCACTGAAGATTATTAAGATGTTTAAGCTTTTAACATACATGTGGCATGCAACTATAAGCTAGTGACAGTTGCTAGAGCAGTCAGAATGCAGCCTCACAGTTTATCCACCCCTCCCCCACTTCCAGTTGGATTGATCACAGTGAGGGAAGGTAGATCAGGTGTTAATCCAGCTGTTTGAGATTTACACCTCAAGCATTTTCCTTGGGTTATGTGTTGTTTCATATACATTTTAGTCAATAAGATAATTAGCTTTGCATACAAAATGTGAAAGTGAGAAGTTGGTAGAGTAGACAGAATGTATCTGTTGCCAGTATAACCACCCCTCCCCCATTTACAACTATAAACTAGTAGCTCTTGACAGTATATCCGCCCCTCCCCCACTCACAATTTGCCCCAGTGAACTCTCCAGACAGAATTGTTCTAACCAAAATGTGCTTACTGTATGTTTCACTTAACTGAATTGCCACCTTATAAACAGAAGGTGATTTGTGGTTTAATCCAGCTTTTTGAGACTGTTCTACCAACGTCTGAATATTGCTAAACTATAACATACATGTGGCATGCAACTATAAGTTAATTTCAGTTGAAAAGTTGGTAGAGTAGTCAGAATGTAGCTGTTGACAGTATAACCACCCCTCCCCTACTCACACCTTGCCTCAGGGAACTCAGTGAATGTGCTTACTGTATGTTTCACTGAATTGAGTAGTCTCTTTTTATCCAGGGAATTTGAATTGTGGTTTAAATCCGCTGATTGAGACTGTATTTTTCCCAGGTTTGACAGGTTAACTGCACTGAAGATGTCTATTAACATTTTAAGCTTTTAACATACATGCAACTATAAGCAAGTGACAGTTGCAAGAACAGTCAGAATGCAGCCTCACAGTTAATCCACCCCTCCCCCACTTCCAATTGGACTGACCACAGTGAGGGAAGGTGAATTACGGGTTATTCAGCTGTTTGAGACTGTTTGACCAACACCTCAAGCATTTTCCTTGGTTACATGTTGTTTCATATACATTTTAGTCAAGACAATTTGTTTTGCATACAAAATGTGAACATTTATAAGCTTTTAACAAACTTGGGGCATGCAACTATAAGCTAGTGACAGTTGAGAAGTTGATAGAACAGTCAGAATGCAGCTGGTCAGTTTATCCACCCCTCCCCCACTTCCAAATACATTGATATGCTTCGTAGTACAGGAATGGAAAAGTACCGCGTTCTTAAAGAATTTCCCGCCATTACCCCTCCCCCAAGGTAGTCAGCATGCGCGTGGGACTCTGACGATGACGCACCCAGGCGCTAAAGTAGCTTTTCAGTTCATTTCCCGCGAGCAGTTCAACATGGACGGGCGCCTACGATCGCGTGGGACAAATCGTAAAAAAAAAGAAGGAAAAACGACGTGACCACGAAACCATGTCTCAATCAGAAAAGGTAAGAATCAAACAAATATTTTGCAATTATAAGTGTGATTAGATAGATAAAGTGCAGACAGTTCTGACACAACTTTGTTCACATGTTTTGCACCTTTCTTTGCTAACTTTGGCTAGCTAGCTAGCTAATTTTTATCTCCGAATAGCTAATTGCATACTAGCTACACTGGCACACATGCGTGTTAGCAGAATTCTTACAAGTGGTTTATGTATTTGAAATTTATTTATTTTAAAGTTGAAATGGATTGATTTTAAAGTCGTTTTTGCAAGGTTATGAACAAAGGAATTGTTTCGTTTGATTTAGTGGTGCTTTGAGTGTTCACGTGGTCTGCTAGTAGTAGCTCCTTAAGTCAATGGAATTAGATATCTCGTCAATATGCATCTCGTCAATATGCAGAGGCTGCGGTTTATGATTGATGTTTTGAACTGGTAGTTATAAACAATTTTTAATAAAACAACTTAAACTTCTGATGTACAAAGGGAACATTTGCCCGTCTATGGTATCAGTTGCATCTATCTCTGGGTAATTTGGAAGTATATATGTAATATATGGTATCTTAAATTATCTGACAGTAGAGTTACATTTACTATAACTTGTATGTGCACAAATATGGTACTGAAAAGCAGTGTCAAAATGACAGACTGCTGTTTTTTCTCTTTCAGTTGAAAAGGAATCAAGAGTCAGAGTGGGAGTCTGACAGCTCAGCCTACACTGGCTCCGATTTTGATTATTACCCTGATGGGTCATCCAGTGAAGAAACTGATGCAGAAGGCAAGTTCACCATGAGACAAATGCTAGAATAAATGAATTTTTTTCTATTTTACACTTTGAATTTGAAGGTGCAGCCTGTGTTGAACTATTATTTTAACTGCTCATTTAATGCAATGGCGTTTGCAGTATTTGCTATGTTTGTGCTGTGGCCATAGCTGGTTGGCAAACATTTCTCAATCCATTGACATATATTTTCTCCCATATAAAGTATGTTTCTAAGCACCGATATTGAAACTTGTAATAACCATGCTGTTGTGTATATGGTACAATATCTTGGTTCCACTCGCTAGCTTGAAGCAGATGTTTTCTCTAGCAGTTGTAGTTTTTACTCTAACACCGAAAAACCATCAAGTATTTAAACAAAATTAGTCCAGGTATTTAAGTAATCTACAAAAATAACTACAGCACCCACAGCTACAGCCTACACAATAGCATGAAGTTTTGGCATCAATGTTGATGCCAAAACTTACAAACATGCTTAATATGGGAGAAAATAGACCTCAAAGGTTGAGTTTTGCCTAACCAGCTAAGACAACAGCACAAATATAGCAAACGCTTCCCAAACCATTGAGTTAAATGAGCAGTTAAAGAAATAGTTCGACAGGCTGCAACTTCAAATTGGTGTAAGTGTTGAATAGAAAACTCTGAAGTTTAACTCGATTTATATTCAATTTAATCGCACATTATGTAGGCTTTGATCCCTATTTTTTTAAGTGAGATTATTTACACCCTGTGAGATTACATGCTGTTTACACCCATGTTTGAAAATCGCAAATCATAACCGACACTGCAATATTTCTCAAAGAAGTCGCGATTCAATATTTAATCCAAATCGTGCAACCCTACCGTGCATTTCCAATTTAACCCAACTCAAATTCACATATTGTACTGGCTATAACTTTGCGATTTCATCCAACTATTCAAAAAACTGATTGGCCAGTAGATTTTTTATCAGGACCAATGCTGCATTATTTGGTCAAAATGCAAGGTTAAAAATTATTTAGGCCATGTCTGTATATTTAAATCACTGAGCATAGATCGGAATTGGATCATGAGATCAAAGTAATCATTTCATGGTAAGATCTACACCTGTTTTATCCACGTGAAATTTTAATAGATTTAATATTTTTGTCCTGCTACAGATAGAAGTGGTGTCTCCCAGGAGGCTAGAGGTGGAAGGTCCCAGTCAGCTATTACTATAAAAACATGTACAAAAAAGGAAGATAAAAAACTAGTATGGGACAAAAAACATTACTGTCTTTACTGTAAGAAACCAAACTCAAAGATTGCACGGCACCTTGAGAGAAAACATAGCCATGAAGTAGACGTTGCACATGCCTTAAGCTTCACAAAAGGGTCAAAACAGAGAGGTGCAAGGCTTGAAGAGCTACGCAATAAGGGTGACTATCAGCATAATGTGCAAGTCCTTGAGGAGGGCAGAGGACAAATAGTCACCTGGAAGCAACCTTCTGCTAAAGCATCTATTGAAGATTACTTACCCTGTCAGTTCTGTTACGCAATGTTTATAAAAACTGAGCTGTGGAAACATCAAAGATCATGCAGAAGCAGGAAGAAAAAGAAGACCACGAGAGCACAATCCACTGCTTCAAACTTGATTCCCATGTGTAAGTCTTCAGAGGGATGTGAAAAAATTATTCATGGCATGCGGCAAGATCCAGTGGCTTTTCATATAAGAACAGACATGTTGATTTGCAAATATGGAGATGCATTATATGCCAAAAAAGGGCATGAACAGTCTCAACATGGGTACATTGCACAAAAGATGAGGGAACTGGGTAGGTTCATGGTGGCTGTTAAAGAGATAGACATTAGTGTAAAGTGTCTTAAAGATCTGTGCAAACCATCAATGTTTGAGCTGGCTGTGAAAGGGGCCCAGAGAGCCACATCATTTTGTCCAGAAAAAAATGCATACGAAAACCAGCTTCAGCACTTAAAATTGGATATGCACTTAACCCTTTGGCGCGTACGATCACACCAGTGTGATCAATCTAGAGTGGTCCCTGGAGCGTACGATCACACCGGTGTGATTAGAACGTCATGTTTAGAACGCACCATTAGCATACCTAGCTACAAGTAACGTAACAATGGCTGGTAAAACCGCGCTATTATTTACTCACATTTAGCTCAAACAGTGTTTATAACTTTATTTCCTGATTGTAATTGTTTCAAGACCATACTATGATATTAACCAGGTAGAAAGCATTCAAATCGGGACAAGAAGTGTTAGTTACGTACCAACAGACAGCCAACACTAATGCACAAAAACGAATTATATTAGCGACTACTACCGATCAAAACCATTGCAAAAACTTTCTAGAAGTTACGTTCCCCGTTGTATGCATTTTATATAGTTTATTCATTTTCACTGCATTGAATAACTGGTCACGATTTGTTAGCTAGCGGGCAGCTGACGTTTGCTAGCGGTTAGCTGACGTTTTCTAGCTAGCTACAGTAATAAATCAACCAACTTTTGTAGCTCTTAGAATTCGAGTCAACGAGAGAAGTTTGCAATGCAATGCATGTAGTGTTCCTTACCTAGCAAGGTGACTGTTCAAATGCTGGAGTGAGTTCAAATGCTGCAGAGTACCGAAGTCACGTGCAAAAAAACTCACGCTGGGGGGTCGGTAAGGAATATTTGAAACTCACGCGTGAAAAGGTTAAAGGAGCTGCCGAGGTCCTAATTGGGCAATCTCTCATGAAGGAAGATCAAAAATCACACAATGACGCCAAGAACTTTTTGGAGCTTATGGAATCTTCTTGATTCCCAGAACACCTAACATCAACAAAATTAAGGAAACATGTGGCCAACTCATGAATCTTGATGAGCAAGAAATGGAACAGCTTGCAAGGTTTATAGGACATGACATAAGAGTGCACTGTGATTATTATAGAAAGACTGACAAGACTTTTCAAGTTGCAAAGATAAGCAAGCTTCTGTTGGCAATGGAGCAAGGAACAGGTGCCCTTATGGGAAATAATCTCGATACCCTGGATTCCTTGATGAACAGTATGTATATGTGTTACTACTTTTTTAGTAAAACACATTACAAATTGAACTTTTTAAATTACAAATATTTATGAATTCTCCCATCTACCTTTCACAGATAGCCCTGTCTCCACCTCCAGTACTAAAAGAAACAACTCCTCGCCGATAATCAACTTGAACAGTCAAGGTAAGTAGGATTTATTTGATAATTTTGTAGATTTATTTTCTGGATATTTCTGTAGATTTTGACACAACTAAGACCACCTACCCCATGACATGCTAGGCCATGCTGTGATCAGGATGCCAAACCTGGTTGCTGTAGACCACTGGGCCACACAACAGCCCCAATTTATAGTTTTTAAAACATCTTAATGTTGTTTTTCCTGTAAAAGAAGACCATGCTGTTCCCGAGGACAATGCACCTAAAAGGCCTAAAAAAAACAACAAAAGCAAACATGATTCTTTGGATCACGCAGACCACTCATCCAGCAGTTCAAGCAATGGTAGGTATCTCACCAGGGCCGCCTTTTCTAAGTCTTACAATATTGCAATTATTTAGAAATATATTTCATTATTGTTTACCAATATTTTTGTTATTATATAATGGAATTCATGCATTTAGTTAAAGATCTATAGCAGGGCTGGCCTACCCTGTTCCTGGAGAGCCACAGTCCTGTAGGTTCTCTACAACTCTTATTCAGCACACCTGATTCTAATTAGTAGTTGGATGAAAAGCAGACTCAGGTTAGTCACAAATGAGGCTAAAGAGAAAACCTATAGGACTGTGGCTCTCCAGGAACAGGGTTGGCCAGCCCTGATCTATAGCATACTCTGTTTATGAACATATAAAGCATCTATGACAAATAAGATTGCACTGAATGTTGATGTGCCGGCTGACTAGAGCAAATCAAGAACAGATTACAAAAAACAGGCTAGGGCAGAGTTGTTAATTCACCAAGTGTTATATTTTGTGGCCTCAACAAAAAGGCCTCAAAACAAAAAAAGATGCCAAACCTATGATGCAGCCAGTGGTTTAACAGCAGGTAGGTCAAGCACCATGGTTTGTACTCTAATAATAAAAAGTCAATGATTTTAAAATACAAAACTTATTACAGATTATGGTCCTCTTGTAAGGTTGGTATTAATGGGGAACAATGACAAATTGCACCCAACATTCCTTGCTAGAGCAAGAGCAACATTCTAGGGTGATTTTACTCTCTGATAGACTATTGCGCTAGATAGGACTTTGTACAGTCTTTTACATTTAAGGAGTACACTATCGTTGCAAATGCATATGTCACAGTGATTCTTCGGTGTATGTAATGATGCCTGGACAGTTGTTTTGCACACTTTTCGTTTTTTGGAAAGGCAGCGTACAGTACTTCGGTCGTGGCTGGTAGGAAGGTGTAAAATCCCCCCCCCTTCCCTAATGTAGCTTATGTTCTCAGAGTTTTTCCTTTTTTAAATTTACACTGTTACAGCATGCACACCTTTTATTTTGGAGGTTTAAGATCTCCACAGAATTAACAATCGATTTAAATATTTGTTTAAAATATCTATCAATACAATATAGTTGACAATAACTCTGGAATATATGATGACAATTGTTTGGAAATATCTTCCAGCCCTAAACATTTCACATACTGGTTAGAGTAAAATCTTTTAATAATAGACATTTGAGATGCATTCACTTTCCTAAGGCTTGTACTATAAATACCATTTAAATATCTAGTATAATGTATACTCCTACAGTTAAGTGGGTTCTAATGCGTATCTTTATGTGTTAAGGAATCACTGAGGAGGCTGCAGCTGATGGGCCTAAGAAAAAGATGTGTAAAACGAGTAATGAGGATAATACAGCCACTTTGTCCAGTGATTTGAAAGCAGGTAAGTTGATTGGTTTTTGTACTCTGACAGTAATTCAGAACAGTAAATAAACTGCATGATAACATGACTTCAAATTTACTTTCAACTGATTGATTGGCCACAGACACCAATTAGTTGGGTTAACGTCAGATTAGACGTGGGTATAGAGTTCTTTAATAAGTCAGTGGTAAAGCCTACTTTTTTAAATTCAATCAATTTAAACATTTTAAATTTGATTAAGTTCTTGGGATAAGCATCAAATAATAGAGCAGTATATGTGTTTGTGCCCTAAAACAATAATAAACTGTATGCTGTCCTTACTTGTAGGGGGGCAGAACAGAATCAGAATTCCCTAATAGTTGTTTTTGCGTAAAACCTAGCAGCCCAGTTGTAACACTTATGTCAGTGTACATCTAATAATTTTTATGGGGGTTTGAGAACCAATTTGAAATAACATCCAAGCCATGACATGAAAAACTGTGGATGGAAACGTGGTATTAGAAGACAGTTTAAATGATTTTACAGAGATGATATACTCTTAACTGTGCTTTAAAACTAGTTCTATATGTTTTTTAAACTTCATTGAGACACAAAATATAGTTAGGAGACACCTGGTGTCTTTGTGAAAATGTGTTTTGTTTAATCCGGGAACATTAATGCTAGACCCCAGGCTCTTAACTGCCCATCATTTTACTCGTGTTTTAGTTTGCACTTGGAGTACAAGTCTGGTTTGTTTGTTTTTTGTTTTCCTATTACAGATGTGACTCCACAAAAACCAAGGAGGCTATGGAGTACAGAGGAAAAAGCAGCTGTGACAAAACACCTTGCCAAGTTCCTGGCTTTACGAAGAGTCCCAGGAAAGGGACCGTGTATCCTCTGTATTGAAAATGAGGAAGTCCTCAAGAATAGATCCTGGAAGGATATAAAATTTTTTATGCATAATTCAATCATTAGCTTAAACAAGAAAATGACCCAATGCCCTAAGAAGTAAAAGAAAGTTGCTATTTAAAGGCTGATTTCCAGCATGTTTAATTACAAGTTAAATTTCCATTTTGTATATAAACTACATTTATTACTTAGAAAAGTGGAGTGGTACAAAGCATAGTGGTTGTTTGGGACCAGTAGCTGAACCTCTATGATTAACAATAAGAAAATGTGGTCTAACATTATCAAGCAACGGTAGATACATGCCAAAAAAGCCATTAATTTCATAACAAACTAGTATATGGAAACATTGGTATGGTTGTTTATACAAAACCAGTAAGTTGTAATATGGTAATAAACAATATGTACAATAAGAAAGTGGTGTTCTTGTCAAAGGATTATGTGGGTATATTTGATTTAATACACTTATACTGCAGGCTTGGTGATGGAAGCACTGTTTGATTGCTGATAAAGTACTGCCTTTCCTCACCTTACTTTTTGCCCTTAACTGCCTTTAATCTAATCAAATGATTAGATAAAAAAAAAAAATCTGTACAGAAATATAAACATTTCTCTTTTTAATAAGTTTATTAGGAAGTGTTTGTTCATTAATTTTGAGCAGTTACATTTCCTTAATACATAATAAAACCCAAATAGACTAACTTAAAACAAATGAAATATAAGTACCATAAGCTCACTTGACAGCTAGCTTGCAAATATGGAAATATAAGTGGCTCTCTTTGTTTTGCTTGAGTAGTAGCAACGTTGTCAAGGAGGGCATTCACTTGTGTTGTGAAGCAGGTAACAGAAAGTTCTGACCCGGTGTTACAGGAATCTTAGCTGTTTGCAACAGCATGTTGATTTCTGTAACACTGGTGATGTGTTACCCAGATTGTAAATTGGAACAATGCACTTTAGATTATTGGGTGTTCAGCAGTACCGCCTTTTATTTTTTTATAATGTAATGTTTTGAATTAGTACAGTGGAGATGGGTAGGAGTGCTTGAACAGCACTGGGACTGATTTGTGGACCCCCTTTTTTAACGTGATACGACATGGGTTGTCCATGTTAAGTGTTTGCTTATCTACCAAGGCTGTTTTGCCAACCATATTTCACGCTCACTAATGTTTGTTTTTTCCCAAAGGATGGATAGAGGCCTCGTAGCCTTAAGGCGGTTTTATCTTTGACATTGCCATTAAATTTATCCAACATGTTAAAGAAGTGAACTGAGTGGGACACTTCACTTCATCAACGGATCCTTTCTAATGACATGGTACTGTAGGAATCGTAAAATCGAGATATCAGGAGGGATGACTTTGGAAGTCCCACCCAGTTGACTACATTAAAATGGTGTCTGCCTTGTGGCCTAGGGTGGTCGAGCGGTTTGGCCTGCTGCCTCCAGTCCACATGTATGTCTTTTTTTTTTTTTTTTACCGGAAGTGTATTCACTGGCTTAGGGAGGGGTGGTGGAATGGCGAGATGGTCAAGTATGGGAATACTACCTGTCAATTCAAACTGATTGACGGACCATGAGTTTCAATGGTAAATATCTTTTAAAAAAGTTTTTATGTTTTAAACATTAACTTAAAACAATAACTGTAGACTTAAAGCAATAATCTGCTGATTTATGCTAGTAGTAAAGTAAAAATCCATATGGCCCCTTTAAATGCTCCCAGGGACTGTTAAAGTTTACCATTGGCTAATATGGGGAATTTCACCTAAATCTGCCCGGCAACAAAAAAGTCCTCACTTAGGTGGCAAATTACCTATTCCTTTCCTTAGAGTTTACTGTAGATTAGAAGTGTTGTCATTGTTCCTGGCGCCATCTAAAGGCTTAAATTCAGTGTATTTGTGTCTCTATGACCTTCAGAAATCATGGTCCTCACTTCTGGGGTGCATTTACCCGGTCCTCTCTTTGATAGCAATTCGAGTATGTGTGTGTGTGTGTGTCTGTGTGTGTGTGTCTGTGTGTGTCTGTGTGTGTGTGGTTTATTTTGTGTCTTTCCGTCTGGTTTCAAATCCACAGGCAACATTACATGTGAACCACTATATCAACTCCAAAGTAGAATTGTGAACTCTCTCCCTTACTTAGCAAGCTAGCATTAGCAAGAGCACTTGCGAACTAGGTGCCTGTGTAGCGCTTTTTCGGCCTGTTTCAGTTTTCCCTCCATTTTACAAAAAAAAACGATAAAGGTCAGGAGGCCATGTGTCTGGCTGGCTGGCTGGCTGGCTGGCTGCATGCCTGCCTGGCTGCCTGGCTGCCTGCGACAGTGCCCGAGCTGGCAAACACACGAGACTATAACAAGTGTACCCGGAATATAACAAGTGTACCCGGATTCTAGGCCTCCGACCAGCATACAACTCTGGTTTCTCTTCAATCACGCACAAGTTTTTCGCCTTTTACTAAAGACTTCCGTGAAGAGCAACGCTTATGAGTTCAACGTATTTTTGGACGGGCTTTGCTCCCGGCAGAGCCCCATACCTTGTTTGAAGAGAAATTGGCGCGGCGTACGCAGAACGGCCGCTAGGTCCGCTGCTGTCTTTGCCGCTCGTCCGGCTTTGATTGGGCCGAGTGACGGCTCTCCTCGGTTGCGGCCCGCCGGGGGGTGGAAAATATGGAGCGCTTCACGGATTTGCGTGTCATCCTTTCGCAGGGGCCATGCTAATCTTCTCTGTATCGATCCAATTTTAGTATATGTGCTGCCGAAGCGAGCACGAGGAGTGTGGGCGTAGCCAAGCTTTTGTTTGACGCCGTTTGTTGAACACGTGGAACCTCGCGGTCTTTGGGGCGGGCGGGGGATGACAGAGGGTGTAGCCGGAATTGTCCCGCACGCAAGGAAGCCCCGGGGTCCCGGGGGTCCGGCGTCAGCGGCCTTCCTTTCTGGGGTTATCGCTTCTCGGCCTTTTGGCTAAGTTCAAGTTGTGTACTGAGGTACAACGACCCCTTAGCTGAGAGCCGATGGCCGGTGGCCGTGAAGGTCAGTCAGCTGTTGCTGGACTGCAAAACACTTTACAGTTTGTTTGGGCGGACAAGGATGTGGTTATTTGGAATCGGGAGCGTTTTGTCCGGGCAATCCTATTTGAGGGATTGAAAGTGGATCCGGGTTTGGTTTATTGTCTTCAGAGGAATGTTGCGGCTGAAGGATTTGATCTGACCTTGTCGGACCAGACCCTGTACCGTCGGTGCCTGCAAGTTTGCAAAGAGAAGTCCGCGGTGGAGCCGTTTAACCGTTTCCGGATATTTCCTTTGTGTCGTTTAAATGTTAAGGTTATAACGGTTGTTAAGTTCTGTCCTCCCCAGGAGGGGAGTGGGAGCCACGCCACTGCGCAAGGACACCCTGCAGCCAGCAAAAGGGTATGGGGTCGTAGTGCGAGTAAGGACACAACACACACAAGTACCGTACAAAGCAGGATTTTATTTAGCCACGGTAATAATATCAGGGAGATGAGGAGAACTGGCGGTACCAAATCAAAGAAAGAAACAGACAGCCTCCCACCCCCTTACCTGTCCTAACTCCCACCCAAAACACAGAAGCTGATCTGGCACACTGTCAGGGCGCCCTACCCAAACTTACAGTAGGTGGCCCAGCCAGGTGTAACTAGTGTGCCTAGACAGGGGAGTTACCCTACGTGCAGGGATGTAGACTCCGGAGCAGGGCTAAACTACTCCTCACTCCCTGTAGAAACAAGAGGAAATAACAGTGTTAGACAACGTACCAGTTGTACAAACAAAAGTTCAACCACAAACAATTCAACCACACACACAGCTCTCACTCCAAACCACGCAAAACCACAAAACACTTCACAACTAACCAGAAACCACATACACAACCTTACGGATGGAGAGTGAGAGAGAGAATGACCAAAAACCAGAAGTACATATAGTGCTCAGAAATGCATGATGGGACAGATGGTTAGTGGAAACAGCTGAACCGGGTAACGGGGTAGGCGGAGTCATTGATGAGCTTGATTGAAGAATATTGTCACCTGTACTGAGAAGACACACACACACACAGAACACTACAGGGATTTTGAACAGGGGACGTAACACGGTTCACATGTATAATCCCTATGTCGGGGACGATAGCGTTGCGGCCTTTCTGGGCCGTTTTGGGAGTGTGGCAGGTGGTGTTCGCTACCTTCGTGATAGCTTCGGTATTTGGTCTGGTCGCCGGCAGTTCCGTGTGACCTTGCATAAGGATCCCAAGGGGTTGGATGGGCTGCTTCATCCTCCGGCTTTCTTCTCCATTGGGGTGGATTGGGATATTTTTTTTACTTTGGTCAGCCCCCGTTTTGCCGGAACTGCCGGAGTTTTGGCCACCAGGCGGCTGGCTGTAGTATGGTGAGGTGTCGTAATTGTGGGTTGTCGGGTCATGTCTTTGCGGACTGTAAAGAGCCCCGGGTCTGCAATGGCTGTGGGGTCCAGGGTCACATTTTTCGTGACTGCCCGGCCCGACGGCGGACTTACGCTGCTGTGGCGGGGGGTGGTGATGGGGATGTGGAGGACCACATTCTTCGCCCTCTGGAAGACGTCACTGGCGAGATTATGGCGGACAGGGCTGCTCAGCCTGCAGGGGAGATGGACACGCCGGTCTTGGAGGGAGGGGAATCTTTGACAGGGAACTGGGATGACGGGATGATGAGTGGGCTGTCGGACGATTCTGCGGCACCAGCTGCCCCGAGGAGGCAGAGGTCCCCTTCTGCTGCAGACGTGATGGCGTCCTCGGCGTCCGAAGGGACTGGGTCCTCCCGGGTCGCTAGGGGGCGGAAGAAGAAGAGGAAGAAGGACAGGGGTTCAGCGGTGGCGGCTTCTTTGGACGGGCTGCCTGTCGCAGTTGCTAACCGTTTCGAGGTGCTGAGCCCCAGTCTTGGGGATGCTTTGTTGGCTGGGGAGGTTGATTCTTCTCGGTCCGGGGATTGGGCGGCGGCCGCCGGAGGGTCTGGAGGCTCCATGCGCGAGCGGTCTTCGACGGTCTCCGTGGTACCGGAGAAGGCCATGTCTGGAGCTTCCTCGTCTGCTGTCTTGGTTCTGGGGGATGGTGGGGCGTCCCGGTCGGACGGGTCGCTTTTGTCTGGATCGATGGCGTCCTTACCTTGTGGACAGGGACAGGGGGCTGTGGACTCCTCCTCGAGTCCGGAGCATGCTTTTGTTTCCCCACGCACCAAACAGTGTGGATTACCTGATGGGGGAGAGTGGTAGGGGGTTGGGGATTCCATTGGCTAGTATTGGGGCCTTGTGCGTATTGGATTGGTTGGGTTTTCTTTGCTTTTGCTTGCAACATGGCTTTGTTTACTGTTGTCACTGTTAATGTCCGGGGTTTACGGGATGCAGGGAAGAGGGGGGGTGTGTTCCAGTATTTATCAAGTGTGTACTTCCAGGTGTGTTTCTTGCAGGAGGTGCATTTGAGGGATGAGAGTGACATCTCTGGATTTTCAGCTGGTTGGGTGAAAGGGGAATCCAGGTGGGGGATTGGGGGGGTACATTCCTCGGGGGTCGGTGTTCTTTTTGGGGATCGGGATTTTCGGGTGATGGGTTGTTTTTCTGTCGTCCAGGGGAGGGTTTTAGTTGTGAATGCTGACTGGAGGGGGGTTTGTTTTCGTTTTGTCAATGTTTATGCTCCTGCCGAACCGAAGGGGAGAAAGGACCTTTTTTTGGCGTTGCCGGAGATTTTTATAACTAACCGGTTTGTTATGTTGGGGGGTGATTTTAATGTTTCTTTTGAGGGGCCTGGGGATTTTAGTTTGCCTTATTTGGCGGCCATGGTGGGGGATTACTCTATGCGGGATTCCTTCAGGGTGGTTGATCCTTCTGGGCATGGGTTTACATGGGGTAATTCTCGGGGCGCTAGGAGCCGCCTGGATTTTGTTTTTCTGCCTTCCTTTGTGCCTGTTGTTCGGGCTACTGTCACCCCTGTGTGGTTTTCAGACCACTCTCAGTTTCAGGTGGCGTTCACTGTGGATGCTATTGCATTTGGAAAGGGCTTTTGGAAGCTGAATTGTTCGGTTTTGGGGGACTCCTCCTTTTTGGAGGACTTCCGCGCTCACTACGAGGTGTGGGTGGGTCTTAAGCCTTTTTTTGATTCATTGGTGAATTGGTGGGAATGTTTGAAAAGGAATGTGCGTGCTTTCGCTGTTTCTTTTTGTTCGGCCAGGGCTAGGGCTGGCAGGGCTGCCTTTATGGGGCTACAGCGGGAATTGTCCTCCCTGGTCTCGGCGGAGAATATGGGTGGGGGTTTGGATACTGTGAGGCTGGCAGCCTTGAGGCAGGAGTTGGAGTCTTATTTTAGGGGTAAGGCACGGGATTTCTTCTTCAGGTGCCGGAGGGAGAAGTTTGAGTTTGGCGAGGTGTGTGGGGCTTATTTTTTTAAGCAAGTTAAGGCAGCCCGGGCAAGGGTTGTGATTTCATGTTTGCATTCTGCCGAGGGTCGTGTGGTTAGTGACCCAGCAGGGCTGGTTGGGGTGGCTTCTGCTTTTTACAGGGGTTCTTTTATGGGTAAGGATGTTGACACATCCAAGGCTGATTGGTTTTTGAGTTTGTTGGAGAGGAGGGTCCCTGTGGAGATGGCCTCTGCTCTTGAGCTTCCTGTCAGCCTCTCCGAGGTGGAGACAGCTTTGAGAGGTTTGCCCTCGGGTAAGGTGCCTGGGATAGATGGGTTGCCTAAGGAATTTTACATGGCTTTTTGGGATGTTTTACGGGAGGATTTTCTTTCGGTTATTAGGTGTGTTTTGGGGGTGGGTTTGTTGTGTTCTTCCATGAGGGAGGGGGTTTTGACTTTGCTTTTTAAGAAAGGGGATAGGGCCGATCTGGCGAATTATCGGCCTATCACTCTTTTGTGTGTCGATTACAAGGTGGTGGCACGGGTGTTGGCGGGTCGTCTTAGGTCGGTTTTGCCTTATGTGATCCATGAGGATCAGACTTGCGGGGTGGAGGGGTGGTCTATTTTTTGGAATTTGAGTTTGGTCAGGGATTGTATTGCTTGGGCACAGGACCGGGGTGTTTGTTTGATGTTGGTAGGTTTGGATTTGGAAAAGGCCTTTGATAAGGTGCATCATGGGTTTCTTTTTTCGGTGCTGGAGAGGTTTGGGTTTGGTGCAGGGTTTCTGGGGTGGGTTCGCCTCCTTTACAATGGGGTAGGGAGTAGGGTTTTGGTTAACGGTCATTTGGGGGAGGTGGTCCCTCAGGACACTGGTGTGAAGCAGGGCTGCCCGCTCTCCCCTTTGTTGTTTGTTTTGTATATTGAGCCTTTGGTGGCGGCTATTCGGGCTGATTTGGGGGTTCGGGGTCTGCGCCTTCCGGGTGGGGGCCCCTCTGAGGTCAAGGTGTCCCTGTATGCGGACGATATTACAGTTTTTTTGACTTCTGAGGGGAGTGTGTCTAAGGTGGTGGGGATCTTGCGGGATTTCACTCTGGCCTCAGGAGCTCAAGTCAATCTGGGGAAGTCCTCGGTTAAATTCTTTGGGCCTTGGGCTGGGCGGCGTGTCAGTCTTGGTGGCCTCTCGCTCTGCTCTGGGCCTTTGAGGATTTTAGGGGTCGATTTTGAAGGGGCTGACAGTTCCCGGATTAATTGGGGTCAGTGACTTTCCAGGGTGTTTTCGAGGTTGGGCCTGTGGAAGACCCGTCGGCTCTCTTTGAGTGGCCGGGTTTTAGTTATTAAGGCGGATGTGTTGCCGTCATTGGTTTATTTGGCATATGTGTTCCCTCTGCCTCCTTGTTTCCGGAAGAGTCTGGTGCGGGCTGTATTCTCCTTTATTTGGGGGGGATACAAATATGTTAGGAGGGACTGGATGGTCCAGTCGGTGAGGGAGGGGGGTCATGGTGTTCCTGACCTCCCGTTGAAATTTTACGTGGTTTTCTTTTCCTTTTTATGTAAGAGCCTGGTTTATCCATGTGGCCACAGTTTCCAGGCCATGCTGGAATTTTGGCTGTCAGTGCCGTTGAGGCGTTTGGTGGCCTGGGACAACTCCCCACCAAAGGCGGAGTCTCTGCCGGCATATTTTCATCAGGTGATTATGTGGAGCACACGGCACTCTGAGTGTCGGGAAGGTTTGCTCTGCCTGGATCACAGGGCGTTGTATGAGGCACTGGTGGTGAAGAGGGGTCCGGTCCGGGTGTATGGTCTGGGGCCTGAGATGTGGCAGGCTATTCAACGGCCGGGCCTCTCTAATAGATTGAAGGACCTGAATTGGTTGTGTGTTCATAGGCGTTTGCCAGTTCGGGAGGTTTTATATCGGCACGGCCTCTCGAAGGTTAATTTGTGTCCGAGGGCTGGGTGTGGTGCTGAGGAGACGATTCCTCACGTCTTTTGGGATTGTTTTTTTGCACAGAGGGTTTGGGGGGAGTTGGTTTGCTTTTTTGGGGGACTGGGGGTTTTGTCTTTTGAGGGGATTATGTTAGGGAAAGGGATAGGACGTGGGAAGGGGCGGGCAGCTTTTTTGCTCTGGCTTTTGGTGTCGTTGGGGAAGGTAGCCTTGTGGGATTCTAGGGGGGTCTTGGTGAAATCGAATGTGGATGGGGGAGTGACTGGGGTGCTTGGGAGGGTACGGGCAGATTTGGGTTCACTTTTTGAAGTGGCAAGATATGGGTTTCACGCAGCAAGAGAACGTTGGAAAGGTGTTTATGGTTGAGAAGGAGTGGTTTGGGTAGGGGGGGTTTTGGGTTTGTTTTGTTATAGTGGTTAGGGCCACCACTGCCTTTAAGTTCAAATTTTGTGTGTTGCGTGTTTCCTTTGTATTGGTGGCTTTTTATTTTGTTTTGTTGTGTGTGTGTTCTTTGGTTTTATTGTATGTGTATTCCCATGTATTGCTTTTGGTTTTATTGAAATTAAAAAAAATTAAAAAATTAAATCTGTTCTTATCAGTTTAATATCTGATACGTCCCCCATCGGGGGACTATACATATTAATGGATTTTTCGAACAGGGAGTCGGAAGCGGGGCTTGCTCTGTCCGCTCCACGCATCGACTCGGTATTGCAGTACCTCCGAGAACGGTGCACCCTCTGAGGGGCTTTCTTCAGTGTCTTTGGATAAGAGGGATGGAGGTGTGGTTAGGGGTTTGGAGAGGAAAAGGGCGAGGGATGAGGAGGGGGTGAGGGGGGGTGCTGGGTGTGGGTTGGGGGTCAAACAGGTTTTGGAAGTGGCAGGTGTGGGTCCAAATGCTGGGTCGCCATGTCTTTCAATAGCTGAGCTGGGTGCAGATCGCTCCGAAGGGGCGATGGTGGTACAGGATGTTATGGAGGAGGTGGGGGGTGTTTCCTTCGAGTTAGGGGGACCCTTGCCTCCTCTGGATCCCGGGGGGGAGTTAGTTGGGGTGATGGACATGGAGACTGGTGGGGTTGTGGATCGGATGGATGGCGATGGCACTTTGCCACAGGGGGGGTCAGGGGGGGGGGGGAGTTTGAAATTTGATTGTATGAGCGGCTGTCGCTTTATATTGTTGTATTATTATGGTTTGTTTGGATGTCATGTCTGTGAATGTGCGGGGGCTCAGGGATCCAGTCAAGAGGCAGGCTGTCTTTCACTACTTGGGGGCCATGCGCTTTGGTCTTTGTTTTTTGCAAGAGGTTCATCTACGGGATGGGGGGGATGTGCAGAGGTTTACGAGGGAGTGGGGGCGTGGTGTTTCTGTTTGGAGTGTGGGAGGGGTGCACTCGTCAGGGGTTAGGATTTTGTTTGGGGAAGCGGGAGTGACGGTGGAAAACAGTTTTGTGGGGATGCAGGGGAGGGTATTGGGGGCGGATGTGACATGGGGTGGATTTCGGTTGAGGGTGGTGGGGGTCTATGGTCCACAGAGGGAGCCGGATAGGAGGGCTATGGTGGAGGGACTGGTGCCTTTGTGTGCCACAAATAGGCTCCTTATTATTGGAGGGGACTTTAATGTGGAATTGCGGGGAGCACAGGCAGATGGTAGTGTGGGAGCTCTTAGGGGGCTCTTCGCCAGTAAAGGGTTGGTGGATGGGGGATTGCTGGCTGCTCCTGCTCTGGATGGTCTGACGTGGCGTAACTCACGGGGTGTGGCGAGATGCCTGGATTATATTTTTGTGCCACGGGTGATGGGTCGGATGTGTGGGCGTCTTATGCCGGTTTTCTTTTCTGATCACGAGGGTGTCCTCCTTAGGTTGGGGGAACCCGGGTGCACATTTGGTAGAGGGTATTGGAAACTGAGACCTGAGGTTATGGATGATGGGGTGTTTGTGAGGGACTTTTTTTTTTTTTTTTTAAGGGCTACAGGGCCTTCGGCCTCTCTGTGCGGGGGTGTTGGAGTGGTGGGAGGTGGTGAAGTGTAGGATTGGTGTGTTTGTGAGGGATTTTGAGAAGAGGAAGGTCAGGGCTGAGAGGAAATTGGTAAGGGGGCTTCAGGGACTCTTGGACCTGGAATATGTGGCGGTTAATTATGGGTTGGAAATGGATTTTGTGAAGTGTGCCTCTTTAAAGGCACAGTTGCGGGAAGTTTATGAGGGTGAGGCTCGTGTCTTCTTGCGGAAAGCGTGTTCAGATTTTTTTGAGTCCAATGAGACGTGCTCCACTGGGTTTTTTAGTTCGGTTAGGGAGAGGCAGAGGAGGCAGGTTTTTGTTGGGGTGAGGGGTGCCACGGGAATAGTGGTTAGTAAGCCCGACCTGATGGTGGGGTCTGCGACGGATTATTTTAGGGATTTTTTTCAGGTTCGGGGGGTGGACGGTGGGGTGGGAACGAAGTTCCTGGATCACCTGTCTCAGAGGGTGCCGGAGGATATGCGGGAGGCGCCTATCTTGTTGGGTGAGGTGGAGGGGGCTCTTCGAAGGATGGGGAAGGGTAAGGTGCCTGGGATGGATGGGTTGCCAGTTGAGTTTTATCTTAAGTTTTGGGGGGTACTTGGGCCTGTGGTGTTGGATGTGTTGTGTGCTGTGTTGGAGTCTGGGGTGCTTGGTGGTTCAATGTCGGTGGGGGTGTTGTCTCTTCTTTTTAAGAAGGGTGACGCAGCGGACCTTGGGAATTGGAGGCCGTTGACAATGTTGTGTGTAGATTATAAGTTGGTGGCTAAGGTATTGGCTGATAGGTTGCGGGTGGTTCTTCCCTTTGTGGTTCACGAGGACCAGACTTGTGGGGTTGAGGGGAGGTCCATAAGGTGGAATCTTCAGTTGGTGCAGGATTCTATAGCTTGGGTGGAGGATCGGGGGCTACCGTTGATGGTGGCGGCTATGGATCAGGCAAAGGCCTGATCCATTGTTTCGGGTGTTACAACGACTAGGGTTTAGTGATCGGTTTGTTGTGTGGTTGAGAACTTTGTATGTGGGGGCTGGGTGTCGTGTTAATATTAATGGGCATTTGGGGGATGTTTTTGATTTGTGCTCGGGGGTCAGACAGGGGTGCCCTCTGTCAGCTATTTTGTTTGTTTTATACATGGAGCCGCTGGCGGATGCCATCCGGGCTGATGCTGGGGTGGAGGGGTTGTTGGTGCCGGGTAGTATTTTGGCTGTTGTAAGGGACGAAAGGATGTTCCTGGGGGTTTGTCACTTTGTGTAGGGCCTTTGGTGATACTGGGAGTTAAGTTTGAGTGTTTTGGTTCAGCGTCTTTGAATTGGACTGATGCTGTGGGGTCGATGGGGAAAAAGTTGGTGCGGTGGAAAGCAAGGTCCTTGTCTTATGTAGGGAAGGTGTTGGTCCTGAAGGTGGATGTGTTGTCGACATTGTTATTTTTGGCGTATGTATTTCCGTTGCCGGCCTGCATGCGAAGGGGAGTGGTAAGAATGGTGTTTGGTTTTCTTTGGGGTGGGACTTATGAGTATGTGGCGCGGGTTCGGATGATGGCCTCGGTGGGGTCAGGGGGGAGGGGGGTTCCAGATTTTCCTTTGAAACTGGATGTGGTTTTTGTTTCCTTTTTGTTACAGGAGCTGTCGCGGCCTGTGTTGCACCCGTCAGGGTATTTTCTGAGAGTTTATTTTTCATATCAGGCCAGGGGGGTGATGGAGTGGTCAAATGCGGGCCCTCGGGCGGAACTTTTGCCGTGGCACTACCGTCATGCGGCGAAATGGATGCGTGGGTGGGTCAGGATAGATGTGGTGAGGGTGGGGGTTGATCACAGGAAGTTATATGAGGTGGTGGTGGGGAGAGTGTGTGCCCCTGCTGTTGTGGGGGTCCCGGGGGCTGTGTGGGAGGCAGTTCAGATGAGAGGGCTGGATAATAGATTAAAGGATATGCATTGGTTGTGTTTACACAAATGCTTTCCGGTTAGGGGTGTTATGTATGGGCGGGGATTGGCTAGGTCGCTGGTGTGTCCGAGGGTGAGGTGTGTAGGTGAGGAGAGTGTGAGACGGGTTTTGGGATTGCTTTTTTGCTGGGTTGGTGTGGGCAAGGGCACTGGGTCTTTTGCAGATGGTGAAGGGGGGTTTTAGGGTGACTTGGGAGAGGGTGGAGAGGGGGGTGGGGAGGGTGGATGGAAGTGTTCGGGATAGCTTTCTTCTGTGGTTGGTGATTAGTTTGTTTAAATGGTGCTTGTGGGAAGCTCGGATGGGGGTGGTGAAGGGTGGTGCAGGAATGGGGGTGGAAGGGATTTATCGTAGGGTGGTGGAGGATTTAAAGGGGAGGATGAGAAGGGATGTGCGGAGGTGGGGTTTTCATGCACTACGGGAAAGGTGGAAGGGGGGTTTGGGTTTATTGTGAGGGCGGGTTGGGTTGGATTTGGTTTGAGTGGGGGAATTGTATTGAAGGAATGGTATGTGGTGGATTGTTGTGTTTTGTTTTTTTCTTTGTATGTCAGTTGTTTGCATGGTTGGGTGGGTCGAGGGTATTTGTGTGTTGTGGGATGCTGGGGTATTGTGTGTGTTATTGGTGTTGTACTGTGTATGTGGTGAATAAACACCCTTGAACAATCTGTTCTTATCAGTTTAATATCTTATACGTCCCCCATCGGGGGACTATACATATTAAATGGATTTTTCGAACAGGGAGTCGGAAGCGGGGCTCGGTATTGCAGTACCTCCGAGAACGGTGCACCCTCTGTTTCCTGTCAAAGAGAAGAAGGACTAACCTTCACCCCACTTAAAAACGCTGCCCTGCTCAAAAAGCAAGCTAACAGGAACGAGAGCTTTTGGGAACTTGGTGCTAACACTTTTTTCTGGTGTTCTCACTGTTTATCTTGGAAAAAGGGAAAAAAGGTCAAGAGACTGTGTGTGTGTGTGTGTGTGTGTGTGTGTGTGTCTGTGTGTGTGTCTGTGTGTGTGTGGTTTATTTTGTGTCTTTCCGTCTGGTTTCAAATCCACAGGCAACATTACATGTGAACCACTATATCATCTCCAAAGTAGAATTGTGAACTCTCTCCCTTACTTAGCAAGCTAGCATTAGCAAGAGCACTTGCGAACTAGGTGCGTGCGAAGCGCTTTTTCAGCCTCTTTCAGTTTTCCCTCCATTTTACTTAAACATTTTTTTTTTTTAAACGATAATGGTCAAGAGGCCATGTGTCTGGCTGACTGGCTGCCTGCCTGCGACAGTGTCCGAGCTGGCAAACCCACGAGACTCTGGGCCGGAATATAACAAGTGTACCCGGATTCTAGGCCTCCGACCAGCATACAACTCTGGTTTCTCTTCATCACCACTAGTTGGTGTGGAGGAGCCTAATGCGTATCGCCTCTCTTCTTTCTCTCCCTTTTTGTTCTCTGCTACTTTTTCCCTCCCTTTTTCTAAACTTTTCTTCTTTCGATAGACTGAGGGACTGTACCAGTAATAGTGGCTTGACCGCGGCTGGTGCAGTCCCCTCAGTCTACAGACAAGGCCGGCAAAGAAGGACTGGGGAGTGCAGGAGGGTAACAGTGGCTTGACCGCGGCCCTCCTGAAATCCCCAGTCCACGGATTACCCCGGACCTCAGAAGGACTCAAGACAAGGGAAGGGCTTAAACGCCAGAACCCCTTGGTCCACAGACAAGGCCCGGAACGGACCAAGAAGCCCAGATCAAGCCAGGACCCGCAGCTACCAGAACATCTGAGGACAGCCGGAGTCCTGAGAGGCCTGATTTCCTTCAACCTAAAGGAAAGTTTTCATTGTCATACCCTCCCCTTTCAATAATCTCCTCAACCCCCACATTTCAAACCTCACTGAAACCCCTCTCCCCCCTCCTCTCCCCCCCCTCCCTCTTTTTCTCTCCCCCTTTTCCCCTTTCCTTACCCTACAAGACCCAACACGACCGGAATCATGGACCGTACCATCAGAAGACACAACGCCGTTAGGATGATCAGAAAAAGACAAACAGAAGAACAACCACCGATGCAGAGACTGGAGTTGAGCAGATCGGTTATCCAGCATGAGCTAGGCTATTCCCCTGGGGATTTAAATTGTCTGTTTAAGCTGCCGGGCCCGCGAGAAATTTTTGAGATTAGCTTTAAGACACCAGAACACTTAACAACATTTTGGCACAAGACTAGGGAAGATAGACACAGCAACATTTTGAATAGATTTCACATAGAACCAATCACCGAACCAGATAGGAAAACAGTTACCATCATCTTCTACAACGAGACAGTCACAGAATACGACATACGCACATGGTTAGCACGACATGCACAGGTAGATTCCGACGTCCGACAGATCCGGGACGAGGACGGGATATGGACAGGGGCGAGAAAGTGCAATATCACGCTTAGACGGGACCCAGCTGGAACCATCAAACACCTGCCCAGTACCATCATGCTTGGGAACAACAGGGGGCAGGTGTTCTATTATGGTATGCCAAAACTGTGCAGGAACTGCGGGGCAACAGGGCACCTCGCAGCAAACTGCACAGTAATCCGGTGCAAGAACTGTGGAGACGAACATTTCACCAAGGACTGCACAGAGCAAAGGAAGTGCAACCTCTGCGGGAACGAGGGGCATGTTTTTAGAAACTGCCCAACCTCTTATGCCAACAGGACTCGTTCCCAAAGAGGGGCACAACCGGAGCCAACACCAACGCCAGAAGACCCAGCACCACAGCACAGTACACCCCCAGAACCAGCACCAACACACGACCCAGAATCACTTATTGTACCAGAACTACCCACTGCACCAGAAACAGTACCTTCACCGGAAATAATACCAGCCCTATCATCATCATCAGAAGACGACAATAGTGACAATTCAGACAGACCAGAACACCACAACGACAACACGACAACCAGTACCATGTCCAGCCTTGGGTCCCCGGTATCGCCCCTGTCCATGTCCCTTCCCGCCCCGGACTACCCACACTCACTGCCACTATTCACAGAATTTGAACACACTCAGGACCCCAGTAGCCATACCACACAAAAACCCAGACTGACAATAAAAAGCGAAACAGAAGAAACAGAAAATCACCCACCCTCCCGAAGACGAAGAACAACTGAACCAGAACACTCCACAACAACCAGTCACCCCCAAAGAACAACGACCCAAAAGAAAAATGGAAATAACAGCAACCACAAGCAAAAAATCAAACACTAACGACTCTCCGCCACCCCAAGAACCCCCATTCACCCAGTTAACTCGTCCCACACCTCACATCCCCGTAGCCACCCCCCCCATATATACACGAGCACAGGTCACTACCACAGCACACCCACACACAGGTAGGAATATTTCGAGTGGGCCCGAGCATGCTGACAGACAAGGGGAGGGCAGTACAATTAGGTTGGTGGGGCTGGCTGCGGCTCCCAGTTAGCGGGGGGCGCTGGCAGCGGCTCCCGGGCAGCAGGGGGCGTTGGCGGCGCTGGCTGCGGCTCCCGGACAGTGGGGGGCGCTGGCTGCGGCTCCCGGGCAGCGGGGGGCGCTGGCTGCGAGAACCGGTACGGCGGGTCCCGATAGCCCCACCAGTCCTCACATCTCCCTACATCTGGGAAAGCCCTCATAGGCCCCACCGGCGTTGTTGCCCGACGCCTAGGAGCTGGCACCGGGCAGGGCTGGGGCACCTGGACCACCCCACACGTGAGCATGGGTGGCACGGCCCCGTCCTTCCACTCCGCTTGCCCCCGGGCAGAAATTCTTGGGGAGGACACACAGAGGTTTGCTTCCGTCGCCTCTGTCGACGTCTCCTTTTGGGTGGATGCTGTGTTGGCCCGGTGTGCCGCAGGGGACGGTAGGGGTTCTCCTCCTCCTCAGTGTCGCTGTCAGGCCAACCGAGGAGTTCCCCTAACGTCCATTTCTGCCGTGTCTCTTTGTGGTGGTTCATTCTGTCACGGTCGTGGGATGAAAAGGACACAGGCGCAGAGTAGAGGTAGGGAAGGTAATCCATGTTTAATGAAAAAAGAAAGAAGGACTCCAACAAAACAAAAGGCAGCAACCAGTGACGTGGGTATTCCTTACACAGGATAAACAAAACCAAAATGAACCACGCCTCGGAGCCTACAAACTAAACTTAAATAGGGTCCCCAATTGGAGGCAATAACTAACACCTGCCTCCAATTGGGGAAACCAAAAAAAGGAGTAGAGGTGGCTAAAGGCCACCTCCTGTCCTGTCCTGGCTATGCCCCGAGCCCAGCGCAGAGATGGCTAGGGGCACAGCCAGGACGTGACAGTAGTAATAGCAACTATTAAATTAAATGTGGGATAACCTAAGGAAGACTTACACTATCATAACCCTTGATAAACATTAGGTGATCTATCCATGACACTGCGATATTGGTGAATAGGTCTTTAATATCAGCGCTCGACAACAGAAAGCATTGTTGTGTTAATGATCATTTGCCTATGGGTGTTATTTTAAGGCACTGTTCAGGCGTTAAGTGCCTTTGAAAGTCATATCAGTAGCTAGGGCTCTCACAATTCAAGTAACTCTGATAAACCCAACTTGCATTTTGCGGCAGCATGTCATCAATTCTGCAACATTAGAAAAGGAGGCATGCATACACTGAGGCATAGAATTCTGGCATGATCTTTTTACTTGAGCCATACGAGTTTGCAACATCTTCTGGTCAGAATCGAGAGTGCTGTAACGTTAGCAATTCTGGCTGACTGTCTAGTATGGTGTTTTTTATTTTTATTTATTTTATTTGTTAGCCATGTGAGGTTGGGCATTTTGCAAATGTAGTTTTAAACGGTGGCAGCCTAAGCATTGTATGTAATGTTGATTTGTCATCTCTAATATTCTCTTGTTTATATGTTTTTGAATCCATAATTAACGGTAGCATTTGCTTTTCATTGATTAGGAACATATAAACAACAATGAGCCTCAAAGAAAGGAGAGGAGGAAGGGGCAGAAATCCTGAACAAGATGCACTATATTAAATTTCCAATGCACTGGACAAAGATGGTTTTCTAAAGAAGTTCATTAACCTCTTTAAAGGTGAGTTTTACAGTCTTTCATTTTGACTTATGACCATGCTTACTACATCTGAACAAAACACTGAAATGTATAGAGGGTAGAGGTCTCGGTAACACAGGATTCTGCATTAAAATGCAGGGATAAAATTGTGTTCTAAAAACCTGTTTATTGACCAGAACATTACATTTACATTTCAACAAGAACAGTTTATATTTGGGTAATCTCAATAGAGTTTTCTGAAATGTCAAACACCCTCTATTTTTGGCACAGTGAGGTAGGGCTGGGCAATATGGCATTAAAAACATGGCTCTCCTGTTGTTTCTCCTAGACATTTCAGCTTCACTAAAACAGCACTGAAAGTTGATTGGTTTTAGCACCCTTTAGCAGGGTGAGATACTGATGAACTGACAGTCACAGTAAATGGAGATTTCATAGCTGTGTGCTCAATTAAATTCACCTGTAATCAGTGGTTGTGGCTGAAATTCCAGTCCACATACACTAGATAGCCAAAAGTATGTGGACACCTGACCATCACACCCATAGACATAATAAAGAGTAGACGCCGCATCAACCGCTACTTCCTACTGGCGCTGACGGGTCATGGGGCCGCCATATTGGACCAGTCAGCCGCGCCACTCAGTGTAATCTGTTTTGGCAGGTGAAATGAGCTGTCAGCGCATTTAATTAATCATACCTCAGTGACCTTACTGATTTTCACGCGTTTTTTTTCGCTGCAAAGGTCAGACATGTAGCTATGATAAGGACACATGGTTCGGCGTATTTTAATATTCATAGTGGGCTTAACAGTAATAGAATATTCTGATATAGTGACTAGAAATTCCAAGATCAAAACTGGGAGCATAATTCTCAAAAGGGAGAAAAACAGGGACATTTCCAGTTTGACTATCATTCTGATTGAAACACCTAATGTATAAATAGTGGCAGTAAATTCAGATATATTATATATTCTCTCTCTCATTTCGCAGCCCCCCTCCCAACATACACACACAGGTCCCAGTACTCTGTCTAAAATAGCAGGATGAAATGAAAAGTGACAGTCTGTATTTAAACTGCACATTTGCTTTGTTGAAACTCCCTTGAAAAGTCTGCAAACTTAATGTAGAAATTTTCAAAACACAGTTACAAAGTGTTTTACAGAACCCCGAGGGAAAGAGATCAGGGTTAAGACAATCACAATGTAAAGATAAACTTCACAATACAAAATCTCGCAAACCCAGTGTAAGGCAAAGGAGAACAACATTTTTATTCCTGAAGACACACCAGGAAGGTAGAGTTCATGAAACAAAAAACAATCAGAGGTATTTACAGAGCCACCAACACTTACAATTGTCGTGGAACCACACACACATGCTCTAAAACCCCTGTAAGAGGACAGTTTTGCAGAGCTTCTTCCTCGTGCTCCCTTTCTGCAGTTCAAGAGAGGTGAGTTTGGCAATGTGGTGCAGCCTTATTTTGATAAACACAGACACAACCAATGACAACAAATCAGAATTATGGTTGTCGATGCCAAACTGTGTCTCCTCAATGTGTTCCCCAAGCAGAAAAACATCCTCCGTTCCAATCTCCTCCCGGACGATGTGTGTGACTGTCGACACCTTAGGAGCTTGCATCGGTGAAGCTTGGCGGATCACCCTCTCTGCAGCTCTCAGCACCTTATTAAAATAACAATTAATAAAAATACATTACACAGTGCTCAAAGACACCAAACAAAACAGAACAAAGCAACCTTAATATACAAAGATTAAAATAATTTAAAAAAACAAGATAATAAAATCAAACCTTCACTGTGCCTTGTGATGGAATCACTAGCCCGCTCTGATGGAATTAAATAGGAGCTCCAAGTGATCTTGGCTTAACCTGTAGGTGAGCACATACCGCTGAACTTTGAGCAGTTCAGGAATCATCAGCATCAACATGTCGATATTGATGAAAAATCCGATGACCGACAAGTGCCTGCAAAAGAAAAAAGTTGTATTACTCTGATCATGGCGAGAAAAAGAACACCCAAAGAAAGCCCCATGTGATTTTGTTAATTCAAAGCAGTAAAGTGAATGTTCCATCACATCCATCAGTAATGTGTAATCACCCAGTCTTGAGTGCCTATCACAGGGGTGCAAACTCAGAGAATGAAAATGGTAAACAGCTACCAGATAGATAATTAGTTTGCATCCATGTTTTTAGGAATGGGATCCGTTTCTTGTTTAACTTATACTGTATACTTGTAGACAAAGGAACATTAAATTGGAACAATGTAATTGCAGAACTGGGATAACTTGAAAACAACACATGCAATACCTACCATTTTGACACCGACATGTACTTGATGTTGTGTAATACATACCATTTAGAAACATCTAGACCTGATAAACACACTGAATACAAGATAATTCCAACAGAAACAAAACTACATATTGAAAAACATTTAAACAAGATATCATATCAACATACATACCATCTTTCTGACACCTGCATAAAGTTGATGTTGTGTAATACATACCATTTAGAAGCATCTAGGACCTGAAAAACACTGAATACAAAATTCAGACAAACACAACTGAAGCAGTTAGGAGCATCTTAGGAAGTCGATGCATAACAGAACAACGGAGCATCTTAGGAACTCGATGCATAGGGGGAACAGAGTGTCGAACCCATGCCATGAACTTAACAAGCACTATTTTAATAGACCTCTTAGATCGGTGAAGGGGTGTTTCATCTTTTGTCACCAAAGTGAGCAAGTACTCCCTGGCTCTTGACAAAAATGCTTTCCTCTCCAATTCAAGGCACCCAAGGGAGCTTTGAATCCTTTGGCACGAGGATTGCGTCCATTCATGGTATCAAACAGCCTGTCAATAATCTATAAAGAAATATCAGCATCTAAAATCACTATCATTACAGGGTTTCATTAGGTATAAGTTAGTGGAAATCAATACTCATCTATTCAAAATATACAAAGAACACAGTGCATATTTCTAAACTGTATGCTCAACGAGTAAACATGCAAGTATTAGTATTTGCTTGACTTGCTTCTTTCCATAGGTATGCTTTGTAATACAGCTCATTTCACAGAGCTTTACCACTCCGATGAATTATAAAAATAAAAACATGTACTTGATTCTATAATCACTAATTGTATTACCTCAATGAATTCTGCCATTGCCTCACAGTCCTTAAACTGAGAGTACCCAAGATCCCTCATTGTGCGGAGAGCCACTGACACGGATCGACTCAGTGTCTGTGCAGCCAGGGACACCCTCATCTTGTGGTTCTCAAAGTAGACATGTTTGTCTGTAATTTTATTGGCAGCATGCAGTCCATCTTTTTTTGCACATCATTGAGATGATTGATGTACCTCCAACTGATATGTCCAGTGGTCGATGCAATTGGACTGTATGCCTGCAGAGTAAGTATCAGTCACTACTCAGCAAGTACAAAGAGCAAAATATTGATCATCACGTCCAGCCATAACTGTGCAAATGGCCAGACAACAATATTTAAATATAACTTTTAGCAGCAGAGGCATAATTTGTACAAATAGGTCTACAACGATCATCATTTACCTGCAACATATTACGTGCCAACTTGAGCATGTGACAAGCGTCCATCATTACAAATACATTCTCACCAGTCACTGGATGCGAGAAACTGGTTTGAAGCACCTCTTGTGGGTCTCCCTTCAGCTCACACCCAAGTTGGTTGCACATGCTGACATTGGAGGCATGCCCATCCATTGTTACACATACCACCCGGATGCCCCGTGCATGCAACTCCTCCAAAGAGTGAATGAGAAGGACCCTTTGTGTTTCTGGAGAGAGAGACTTGGTCAGGAAGTAAGCAATGGGAGCCTTCCAATGTCCCTGTAGGCCAACCACCATGAACACAAGAGCCTCAGTAGCAACATCAGTCTCACTGATTCCATCACCCATGTCTACAAAACCAGACATCGACTGGGTATGTGGATTATACTGCACATGTTTTCTGATGGACATGGCATCCAACATGAGCGAAACACATCCATATTTAGCCCTGGCATCTTCTCTCCAGCATATCCAGCATCATCTTGTTCAGGCCAGGCTTGTCATCCACCGAACGCTGCCACCTGTAATTTTTTTTTGAAAAGAAGCTATTTAACGTGTTTGCATCTGTCATTTCCAAAAATTCAATTGGACAACATTGATCCTACCTTTGTAATGTATGTGGATGTGGGAGGGGAAAATGTTGAGTCTCTCTGAGGTATTTGTATGCCTTTGGACCATGTAGATGGAGCGTGAGCGCAAACTCTTTGTAGTCCTTTGTGTACTCATGGCCCTGCTTTGCCATGAGGTCTATCTGAAGATCTGAAATGTTATGATTTAAAATGAATACGTCCCCTTTAGATAATAACTAAGGAGTTTATTAAAGAAAGAAAGAATAACATGTACATTAATTTCAAAGATGCTAATTTTGTCTTACCGGAGTAGAATTCAAGCTTTTCTTTGAGCTCTTCATTAATGAGGTTATTTTCCCTCAACTCCCCCAAAAGACTGTGGACTTTGCCCTATTTTCTCTTGCCATGGCATTCTTCTTCTCTCGCTCCACTCTTTCCACTCTTTCCACTCTTGCCAAGGCTTCATTGAGTCTGGTCTTAAGAGCGGTAGGAGACGCAGGCAGGGCATAGCCATGATCCTAGTAGAAAGAGGGATGAACATGGTTTGAGTAATGTTTCACTTCACAAACATCAGTTTGACACCACTAGTTTACAGCCCACATTCTCTCTTATAGTCATCACCTGTCAAAGCCACTGCCAGCACCGTGTGTGTGTGTGTGTGTCAGGAATGCATGTTCAATGTGTCTTCAATTGTGTATATAGGTTTATTTGTGAGTGTGTTTAATATGAGTGGCAGCAAACAAGTGAGATTTTAATATGTCTAGGAACATTATGATATGATGTTTAAAGTAGAAATATTCACATCATTAGGCTGAGGTTGTGGGTCTGAGGTTGCCGTTTCTTGGGAATCCTGAGAGGCCACGGACAGGCTTTCTTCAGCTCTTCTGGAGGTAGACGTAGCCCTGCACTTTAGAAAGTAAAATGAAGAATCATAATACTTTATATATAATATATTTATAAAGGGATAAGTATCTCACCCTGCCCTGTGATTGATAACATACTATTTCAATTTATGAATGCTAATAGCCTTATGATGATACACCTACTCTTTGGAGGTGAACTGGGAAGCTGAAGACGGATGGAATAACACCATCTCGGAGTCGGACAATCTGACTCGACCTATCAAAATCTCCCTGCTTAAAATGTTGACAGCAAAGCACTGTTGACACACTTGCAGTGAATCCTTCTCTCCTCAAAGCTACTTCCCACTTCTTCCTCATATCTTTGTCCTTGGGAAACCTTCAAAATTAAAACAGAAGATTTGGGAGAGTCTACACAAAAACATTTCAAAAGGAGGTCAAGCTTATTTCTTCCTTCAAGTTTCTTAGAACCTTTCTTCAAACAAAACTAATACTTTAATGGATATCTGTTTATAATGAACCAAAGCCTTTATTTTAAGTGGGGTGTGTATGAGACGTGAGCGGTATCTTACTTTTGTTAGGGTGAATTTCATGTGAATAATACAGTGTTGGGCAAGCTACTTGGAAATTGTAGTGAGCTAAGCTATTAGTTACCCTGCCAATAATAAAGCTTCACTACACAAAAGCTACCACCCAGTCAAATGTAGCAAGCTAAGTAACACAAACACAGCAGTAGGCTAGTTCACTACATAGGAAACTACTTTAAGTTGTGCTAATTTCACATGAC
The DNA here is from genome assembly GCF_011004845.1 of Esox lucius. NCBI lineage: Eukaryota > Metazoa > Chordata > Actinopteri > Esociformes > Esocidae > Esox > Esox lucius. The sequence goes on along the minus strand of NC_047577.1, from coordinate 25,994,715 downwards.
AAGAAAAAAGTAGCTTGTGTGGCCAAGCTACTTGGTAAATAAAAGGACTTATTACTACTGAAAAGTTACTTGATTCTGGAAATACTGAAGCTACCACCAAAATACTAAGTTACTAGCTAAGCTAGTACTGCCCAACAATGATAATACCATCTTTTATATATGATACAGTCTGTGCCACTTTTATTTGTACAATAGCATTCTTGTGTCAGTTGTAATCTAAGTCAGTGTTATAGAATATGACTTATCAAGTCTCAGTTCGCTGGGTGAACAACGGCTGGTGCAGTAAACATAGCCTAGCTAGCTGGATACAATTTCAATACAGTAATATCAAAGATACTTGCTCCTTCTCAACTCTCTGGTAATATTCTAGTCCCAAAATAGTACGGTAATGTTAAATCTTACTTGTGAAAAGTAATCCCACGAGCCCTGCTTTCGATGGTCCGCCGATTTGAGCAGGAATATGCTGCACAATGCTCTGGCATCGTTGTTTCTGCTGCTACGCCACTAGGAGTATGACCGGTCAAAGATGTGTGATGGTAATTCCATGTATCGACACTCGGAGTAAGGGACACAGAAACAAAGTTCTCTTTGTACATCATAACCGTTTTATTAATTATTATGCACAGAGACTATTATGAGAGACGCGTCAACCGCTTACGCAAACATAATCGTCTGAGGAGCCTCTAACTAATATAGCTCATTCAACCGTATATATCACATAGGAAAAAGGGGTGTGGTAAGATGCTGCCATCTGTTTCATGTCAATCAAACACCTTCCCTTTGTTCTATCAAATGCTATCTTCCCCCAACTTATCCTTCCTGTCATGTTTACTGTAGTGTTTACCCAAAGGGGCCAACTGACCTTACTGCCCCCTGTTGTATCTTCTCCTATCCTGTCCTAAAACCCATTGATCTCCATCTGGACAGACAATAGATGTCCCCTATGCAAATCCCAGATCCCACACATTCCTGTACCTAGAATACATTGTATATAGAAATTTCCACAACAGATGGCGGCCGTATTTCTCGCGCCCAGCAGCCAATGCGGCGTCTACTCTTTATTATGTCTATGATCACACCTATGTGAGCTTGTTGGACATCCTGTTCCAAAACCATGGCCATTAATATGGAAACACAGCCTTTTTCACAGTATATGCTGGTCATTATGTTCTTGTCCTCATTCTAATACAAACTGGCGAAATAAATTTGAGCACCGTGCTAACACACATTTTGTTCCAGATCATAACACACCTATGCCAATCATAGACATCAACAGTAGAGCACAGTAGAATATAGTACATTAATTAATGTTAACTACTTTTTTCTCCTGTGTAGGTCATGGAGTATTCAGCAATAGGTACTTTGGAAAAGGAGACTTCCTGCTGGAATACAGAGGGGACTTTATTACATCTGATGAGAGCAAAAGAAGAAGAATACAATACAGTGATGCCCTTAATGTTTTCATGTTTGACCTAAGTTTTTATGGGAAACTGTGGTGGTAAGTCTGGTTCTGACTTTGTAACATTATGAAAGTCTTAACTTACAGAAGCAAGAACTTCATACCTATAATTTTTGGTACTATTAAAGTGGCCAAACATAGGGCGTTGCCAAAAAACTATATTATCATGTAATCAGATTCACCATCTGGAACCAAAGCTAGTGTTGTTAAAGAGGCATGTCTGTTCAAATATTTTTGCACAGTGACATTTTAATTGCTTTGCATATACTGGTAGATTGTTTGGTAGTCATTCAGAGCTCCCATTAATTATTGACAAAGTAATATTTAATTTGGTTCTCCACATGGGGGTTCCACCTCCGGAGGTTGCAAGAAGATTTTGCATGTGCACGATTTTAGCAGGGCAGATATCCAGATGTCTGAATAGGGCGGGCTCTGGAGGAGTGACATAATATCTGTAGTTGTATTGGCTGCTAACATGAATTACTTGCATCTAAAATATAGGTTTAAAATGCAGTCTTTTGGTATATTTCATTGTGAACATAACAGCATTTATCACTGGAAAATGTATATTTGTACAGTGATACTGTAGGCTAATAGAATAGTTGGTTTAGCAAAAAGCCTAAGAAATATGTTTCTATTTGTCTAGTATTGATGCAGCAAACACTGAATCACTTGCCAGATTTGTCAACAATGACCACATCAATTCGAACAGCAAAATGAAAAGGCTAACAGTTGGAGGGAAGCCCCATCTCTGTTTATTTGCAATGACCGACATAAAACCTGGAGAGGAAATTGTCTATGATTACCGTGGCCAAATAAGGTAAATTCTAATGTTCTTTGAAGCATAATCTAAGATACAATGGCTTGCAAACACTAAGTATACAAAACTCTTGGACTGAGAAATGTTGTGTAACAAACTGGAATGAAAATGTAATTGTAATCTTTACCATTAGATTTACACAACATATAAATTATTCCTTTCAAAACCAGTTGAAAAAAAAGAACTGACAACTGTTTGTTGTATAAACAGATGGGTAAAAAATGTAAGGGAAACACTTCAAGAAATTAGTGGAGGAACATGACGAATTACGATGCTTCCATTTAGGTGTACTGTGTGATACAATTACTCGGTGCCCTAACATCTAAATCATTAAATATACTGGAACTAGAGCTGTTTATATAATGTAAGACTTTGGATATTGTCAATGTTCATGTAATCAACCAGGCATGAGGGGTTTGGTATATGCCCACTATACCAAAACTAAGAGCTGTTTTTAGGCACAATGCTTCTTGGAATATGTTGGCAATATACCTTAAACCTCTGCTGGGGCTTCTGCTCTACTGAAATAGTTCCCAATACAATTAGAGAATTAAAGTGATATCATAGCCATGGTATACGGTCCCATATATATTGGCTATCAGCCAATATGTATTCATGATTCCACCTACCCGGTTTGTGAGACTGTATACCATGGGTATGATGTCACATTGCTTTTTACTGCCCTCATTGCGTTTGGTAACCAATTTAATAGAGCTTTAAGGCATCTCTGGGGTTTGTGAAATATTGCCTGTGTCCTGGCACTCTGTGTTTCGTCGTGCCTAAGAAAAGCTTTTAGCCGTGGTATATTGGTCATATGACACCCCCCTCCCCCCGATTTATTGCCTCCACGTATCACGGCAGTCGGACAATCAGCATCCAATATACAAACCACCTGGCTTAGACAATTGAAATCTTTGAGTAAGATCTTAAATTGGAAAGGCAATTCAGTAACTTACCCTTGTCCGATGTGCTGACATCATAATATTTGAGTGCTTCCGATTATTAATATTCCTTATGGTTTTAATGGTGACGTGGATTTGTTTCTCTATGCTTCTATATGTGGATGCCATGCCTTAAAGGGAACTTTCAAACATAAATGTTCAGTATGAATGGTTTACATGTGTTGTGGAGTGTGTGTGTGTATATGATCTTATACTGGTGTACAAGGACACCATGCCATATGGAGACCGTTCAAATCGACTTTGAACTGTTTTAAATTTGTATAGAGTGTGTGTGTTTATGATCTAATACTGGTGTAGGAGGACGTTATGTCTTATGGAGACGTTCGAGTGTTTGTGATTAGTTAAACCGTTTGAGTCTAGTTTGATAGTATAATACTATTGGGCTAATGATTTTAAATGTCTTCTTTCTCTTCATAGCAAATCCATGTCCAAGAAATGGCGGTTACTACAGAGACCGAGAACACTGAAGAGGTGCTTTTTTATCATTAAATATACTGGAACTAGAGCTGTTTAAATAATGTAAGACTTTGGATATTGTCAATGTTCATGTAATCAACCAGGCATGAGGGGTGTGGTATATGCCTAATATTCAGTGGGGAGAAAGTATTTGAGACACTGCCGATTGTGCAGGTTTTCCTGCTTACAAAGCATGTAGAGGTCTGTCATTTTTATACACTTCAACAAAAATCCAGAAAATCACATTGTATGATTTTTTATTAATTACAGTTTTTTACGATTGTTTACACACTAAAATTAAAATTTCCACACAATTAGCAAAATGTTACTCCAATGAGCAAAACACCTCCACAGATTTGCACAACATTACACACAATGTCTGCTTCACCCTTTTTGCAAAACATTACACACAGTGATTTGTAAAACTCTACACACATTTTCACACCTTAGACACAGATAAGGATCGTGAGGTTACTTCCTTGTAATTACAAAGCACCGGATTGCCAATTACCACACTAATGAACGAATTGGATAAACACATCTACCAGGTGTGGAAGCACACATGTGCTAATTTGAAAACACAGCACTCAGGTGTGCTATAAAAGGCAGCAAGTTCACCTGTCTTCAACAAAAATGGAAGGAGTTAGAAGAAGAAGAAGAGTGAGAATGAGAGGGGGAGCTCAAAGAGGAGATGAAGGCGGTAGAGGAAGAGGAGAAGGAGGTAGAGGAAGAGGCATAGGTAGAGGAGAAGAAGGTAGAGGAAGAGAAGGAGGTAGAGGAAGACACCTAGGTAGAGGAAGAGGTAGAGAAAGACTTGAAGAGTTATATAATAAATAAATATATATATATATATATTTATTTATTTTTATCTTATTTTGTTTTTACATAGGATTGAGGGTCGAGGACATCCAACGAGTCTCTCTGTCAACATTAGGTCAAATCCTAAAGAAAAATCAAATATACATGAAGCAACTGTATCGGGTACCATTTGACAGAAATTCAGAGAGAGTGAAACATCTGCGCAATGAGTATGTGGAGGTATGCATTGTTCATCTGACTATGGTGTGGTATCATGCACTGCTCATAATGTTCTGTCACAAAAAAATACTGTGCTATAGATATTGAATAGCATTCTATTTTCTTGAATGTGTTTCAGAGAGTCTTGCAAATGGATGCTGCTGAAATTCAACATGAATTTATATATGTGGATGAGGCTGGATTTAACCTTGCAAAAACAAGAAGAAGAGGGAGAAATGTAATTGGGCACAGGGCAATCACCAATGTGCCAGGGCAGCGAGGGGGTAACATCACCCTTTGCGCTGCTATCACACAAAATGGGGTCCTTGAAGCAGCTTCAGTGCAGGGGTGGTTTCGTCACACAAGGCGATTCTTCCAACGGTGCCTTGTCAATGAAGACATAGCCTGTGATGTGGATGAAATCTTATGGCCTGATCCAGCCAGACGAAGAGACGGATAGTTACAGTATTCTTGTTGCTTTTACAGTAGTTTTCTTTCATTTCTGTTTACTTTTACTTTACTTTTCTTCAGAGTCAAAGTGTATGTACTGTAATTCATGCAGTAATTTTTATTTGTCTACGGATTTTATTTGTTTACAGTAATTGATATCATTGTTGGTTGATTACTGTAACTGATTATGGTAAGAAATACTGTAAGTATTGAAATAAATACTTGAAATATTCAGTCTGCAGCATCAAGTGTTGTGCAGTGCTTGGTAAGGTTATATAGTAGGCCTACAGTATTTGTCTACATTCTCATTATATCTCAAAACAAATCATGAATAATGTTGTGAATTTCTCACTATTTTTTGTCACCTAAATTATCTCTTAAGAATGTCTGGGCAAAAATCTATTTTTTTTTTTACAAATGTGTTTTTTATTTATCACAGCAGTGTGAAACTGGTTGCAATAGTGTATGATCATTGATGACTGTGTTGGTTAAATGAAAACAAATAGCATTTTCACAAATATGTGTATATGTTTTGACTGAAGTGTGTATGTTTTGACTGAAGTGTGTCATTTTGCAAACAATCTAGGAATTTTGCTAATTGATTGTGGTGTTTGGATAATTGTGATTATATTTTGACAAAAAGAACTCTGTTTTCAAAATTGTGTGTAAACAATTGAAAAAAACTGTAATTAGCATTTTATTGCATGACATAAGTATTTGATCACCTACCAACTAGTAAGAATTCTGTCTCACACAGACATGTTCGTTTTTCTTTAAGAAGCCCTCCTGTTCTCCACTCATTACCTGTATAAAAGACACCTGTCCACACACTCAATCAAACAGACTCCAACCTCTCCACAATGGCCAAGACCAGAGAGCTGTGTTTGGACATCAAGGGTAAAATTGTAGACCTGCACAAGGCTGGGATGGCCTACAGGACAATAGGCAAGCAGCTTGGTGAGAAGGCAAAAACTGTTGGCACAATTATTAGAAAATGGAAGAAGTTCAAGATGACAGTCAATCTACCTCGGTCTGGGGCTCCATGCAAGATCTCAATTCGTGGGGCATCAATGATAATGAGGAAGGTGAGGGATCAGCCCAGAACTACATGGCAGGACCTGGTCATTGACCTGAAGCTGGGACCACAGTCTTACAGTCTTAAAGAAAACCATTAGTAACACAGTACGCCGTCATGGATTAAAATCCTGCAGCGCACGCAAGGTCCCCCTGCTCAAGCCAGCGCATGTCCAGGCCCATCTGAAGTTTGTCAATGACCATCTGGATGATCCAGAGGAGGAATGGGAGAAGGTCATGTGGTCTGATGAAAAATAAAGCTTTTTGGTCTAAACTCCACTCGCAGTGTTTGGAGGAAGAAGGATGAGTACAACCCCAAGAACACCATCTCAACCGTGAAGCATGGAGGTAGAAACATCATTCTTTGGGGATGCTTTTCTGCAAAGGGGACAGGACGACTGCACCGTATATTGAGGGGAGGATGGATGGGGCCATGTATCGCGAGATCTTGGCCAACAACCTCCTTCCCTCAGTAAGAGCATTGAAGATGGGTTGTGACTGATTCTTTAAGCATGACAACGACCCAAAACACATAGACAGGGCAACTAAGGAGTGGCTCCGTAAGAAGCATCTCAAGGTCCTGGAGTGGCCTAGCAAGTCTCCAGACCTGAACCCAATAGAAAATCTTTGGAGGGAGATGAAAGTCCGTATTGCCCAGCTACAGCCCCGAAACCTGAAGGATCTGGAGAAGGTCTGTATGGAGGAGTAGGCCAAAATCCCTGCTGCAGTGTCTGCAGGTCTGTATGGAGGAGTGGGCCAAAATCCCTGCTGCAGTGTGTGCAAACCTGGTCAAGAACTACAGAAACAAAGGTTTCTGTACCAAATATTAAGTTCTGCTTTTCTGATGTATCAAATACTTATGTCATGCAATAAAATGCAAATCTATTACTTAAATCATACAATGTGATTTCTGGGTTTTGTTTTAGATTCCGTCACTCACAGTTGAAGAGTACCTATGATGCTTTGTAAGTGGGAAAACCTGCAAAATCGGCAGTGTATCAAATACTTGTTCTCCCCACTGTAATTGGAATAGAACAGTAATGTACTGTTTGTTAATGGCAATTCTCTTCTTTTTTTTTCAGTGTCAGCATATTCTTGTACATGCTGTTGTATCCTCTTTGGACAAATGCAATGTCTGCAGTGGTGGCACAATGTCATCACTCAGGTGGTCTGGAATGCAATGTAAATGTGTGTCTTTTCTTGCCCCGATCTTCAGACTGTAAATCTGTCCACAACAAAAATTATTCTTAAACATAGAGACTGCTAGTACCAGTTGATTTTGGAGATGGGTTTGATATCATTATTTGTTTTTATAATCAAGCCAATATTTCAATTACCTTCTGATTTATTTAAATGGAGAAAAAAAGGTAGTCGGTTCCCAGACCTCAATGGGCACAGACTTGCCCAACCTGAGTTTTTTTTTCGTTTGCATTTAATATGCCATGTTTACATTTGTTATATTAATCTTTCAAAATTTGCAGGGATTTACATGGGTATAAAATTAGAGCAATAGGGACTCAGCGGGTTCTAGTCAAAATGTTCATGCGTTTTGGCCAATCAAGCTGTACTGCTTACTTTAAAGCCATTCCATCTTAAAATAGCATAAACACTGTAGACTATTTTAGTTAGCCTTATTTGCATCTTGTATATTAACCCTAAAACGATCAAATTATTTATTTATTGCACAAAATCATACATACAAATGTTTATGCTTATCCATTCATTCATTCATAAACATGCGCATTCACACACGCTGCATGAACAAAGAAAAGAAAACAACAACAATAAGAAATAACAGAAAGAAGAAAATCTTATAATTCCGTTTTGATGTGCACATCAAAAATATTTTTTTTATAAACACATCTGTTTTTGTGTAGTTCGTGCAAAGAGAGTTTTAAAATGATATTGCCATAATAATCAAAATCTTCAAATCAACCAAATCTTTGAATTTTTAAGAGTCCAGAATTTACAAGTAAACTATTAGTGTGTTCTCTGTAGCCTGTCTTGTTGATTATCCTTAATGCTTTTTTCTGTAACAAAAACAGAGGTTTTGTGTTAGTAGGGTATGTATTACCCCATACTTCTGTGCAGTAACCAAAATATGGGAGTATTAAGGAATTGTACAACATATGCAACGTTGAATAATCTAAAACATCTTTAACTTTATATAAGACCCCAATACTTTTACGAACTTTACTTTTAATATAAGCTATATGATCTTTCCTATTCAATTTATTATCCAAAATAACACCTAAAAATTTTATCTCATTAACTCTTTCAATATCAGTTCCTTCAATTGCTATATTTATATTTTCTTTGTTGTATTTAAATGACCAGAAATCATGTATTTTGTTTTTTCCCAATTTAAACAATTTATTTTGGTCAAACCATTTCTTCATTTTTCCCATTTCTGAATTCAAGCTGTAGATACCAAACAATTTTTTTTTCACGTTTAGGGTATCCCTGCTTTAAATAGTTTATTGCTTAATTGACGTGTCACCAAATAAAAATAGAATATTTAATATTTGTTATAGTTTTTAACAAAGCTATGCACAATTTACCATAGAATGAGCATCATTGCCGAGCAACAAGGTTCTGTACCCGGCGTTTGGAGTTACAAGCTAGCGAGTGAGATTAGAGAAACGTAACATGCGTGTCTGTTCACACACTTGTCTTGTATCATCGCCCACGACATCTACGCAGTAATCATTAAGTCAAATATAAAGAAAAAAATAGATAAATATACATAAAAATGTAGACTAGAAGCAATTAGTATAGATGAGGGGTATATGGAAAATATGAAATAAATATTTAATACTATAAATATAAGTGTAATACAGTGCTCATATGTTTGCATACCCTGGCAGAAATACACAGTATTAAGAACTATGGGTATGCAGACCTTTGAACAGGGTTCAGTAAAATAATTTATAAAATGTTTTGTTGTGCCTGCTCATGTTTACAAATGGAACATATATTACCAATTCTCCAAGGGTATGGAAAATGTTTAGCAAAACTGTAGTTCCTATGAATGGTACATTCAAATATGTTAATGTGATTGAATGCTTATCAGAGCATTTAAAGTGATCAATATGATCATCGATCAGGACCCTGTTTTCTTGTGGGCTCCAACATTGTATTATTTTATTATCCATGACAGAATGCTAAGTTTTCTTTCATATATATGCATTATTTAACAATACTTAGCATAGGAGTATTTAGTTAAAGAATCTACTAAAGCACTGCATCACAATGGTGACTTTTTAATCCTTTTTATTTGTTTATTTTCATGTGCAAGGGTTATAACATTGACTACTTGTGTTTTTTTTTAGGGTGCTCTCTTGTATGGTACAAAAGCTGTTTATTAAAAGGGCAACCTCATCTTTATAGGGTGAGTTCACCTACATGTTTTTGCTGTTAACATAGTATTGAGGACTAGGATAAACAAAAGAATCTCATTGCATTTATTAGCGATGCATTGATCTTAGTTTCAATACCAATTCAGAGTATTGAACTTTAATTTTCTGATACAACCGGGTCCTAATCCAATACCAGCTGTATTCACATCCTGTTTGTAGATGTGCTTATTTTATGCGACAATTATATATATTTTTTATGGCTAATGAGACTACTAATACTAACACTACTAATACTACTTTTTTTTTTTTAGGAATGTGAAAGCGAGGACTATTCGTCAGAAGAGCAAAATGTACCTGACAGCCAATCGGACTCTGATCGAGACTCTGATCGAGACTCTGATCGAGACTCTGATCGAGACTCTGATCGAGACTCTGATCGAGACTCTGATCGAGACTCTGATCGAGACTCTGATCGAGACTCTGATCGAGACTCTGATCGAGACTCCGAAGAGTTGAATAGACTATCCAATACATACAAAGTTAAGCCTATAGTTCAAAGAATCATCCCATCCAACTCCAACATGGAAGTACAGCATCTCAATTTGTCATCCAGCTTAGGCGGTACAACAGAAGAGGAGAATGTTTCCTCCACACCATCTTTCACAAAGAAGAACTACTGTTTTTTCTGTAGGAAACCCCAATCTAAGATATCTAGACATTTTCAAAAACATGAGAAACAAGAATCTGAAATTGCAATTGCTTTTTCACTCCCCAAAAACTCCAAACAACGAAAAAGGTTGCTGGACAAACTTAGAAATAGAGGGAATCATATGCACAATGAAGAGATCTGTAACAAGAAGAGTGGAGCACTGAAGGTCAACAGAAGACCAAAGGTCAAACAGGCTTGTCAAAGTTACATGCATTGCCTATACTGTAAAGGCATGTTTGTCCGCAAAGAGCTCTGGAGGCATGTACGCCGATGCCCTTCAAAAACAAAGACAGCCACTGAAGCTACTGGAAGAATAAAAGTATTAGGGCTGGCCAGTCTAGTGGATGCACCCTACAGTCAACATATTTCCCAAGATGTTTGGAAGATCTTAAGCAAAATGAATCAGGATGAAGTGGGATCTGTTGTGCGAAGTGACGTATCAATACTACAACTTGCACAGTCTTTATATAATAAACATGGACAAAACCCCTAAAGATCTGAGCACATACGGCAAAAAACTTTTGTTGTATCTGCGTGAAAATTCAACAATTTACAGCCTAGAAGATGCCATTAAGCCTGTGAATTTTTATAAAGTTGTCGAGGCAGTCAAAACAGTTGCTGGTTTCGATGAAGAACATTTTTCTTATCAAACACCAAGCCTTTCTTTGAAACTTGGCCACTCGCTGGTTAAGATATCGGATATAATACACTGTAGGGCCAGTGCTGGTGAGGTGTCTAACCTTCTTTTAAAATCTTTCCAGGATAGAGATCAGAGTAGGCTACATTCAGATGTTGCTGTGGGCCTATCTAAATTTGAGGAAAGTCTTTGCAAGCCTTTTAGTAGAGTTGAAATGGAAGGGAAAAGAGGGCAAAAGGTTGCAATACTGCTTACACCCAAAATGGTTGATACCTTAACACTTTTGGTTGGAAGAAGGGAAGAGTGTGGAGTTACAAAAGATAATCCTTACTTATTTGCAAGACCCAAATGTGAGAGCCCATTTCGGGGAGAAGACAGCGTCAGGTGTTTTGCAAGTGAATGTGGTGCGAAGAACCCACAGCATCTGCGGTCCACAGCATTACACAAACATGTGGCTACACTGTCACAAATCCTGAACTTAAAGAACAACGAGTTGGATAACTTGGCCAACATTTTAGGTCATGACATCAGAGTTCATAGAGAGTTTTACAGACTTCCAGAAGCAACTTCACACATGGCAAAATTGTCAAAGCTCCTTTTGGCTATGGAGAAAGGGTGCCTTCCAAATCTGAAGGGAAAGTCATTGGATGACATTGAAATTGAAGGTTAGAGTGCTTATTTGAATATTCTCTAATATCAGAGTACAATTTTTTGTCTAGTAATGTTTACATTAACCTTTGCTGATGCAGGTATGTCTAAACCTCATTAAATATTTACTGAAAAAGCTTTGGGATTCAGTCTTATTGTTATTCATAGTCAAAAAACACACACATACTTAGCTGTTTTAAGTGCATAGATTTAAATGTTAATTTTTTTCAGTGGCATATGCCACAGTCAGTTACTGCAGGGACTTGCCTCCCTACCTTTGTGGCTTTACGGTGAAGGGACTCTGCCACACCTTTTCTTTTTCTACATCTTTATGGCACTCACCCCTAACCAAGATCTATTTATGGAATCCTCAAGTGGCCACTGTCACTTTAGGTCTGACCGACCAATTCTGTAGATACTTGCTTGTAATGCAGTCTTAGCATATTGTACCAAAAAACGGTTTACAAGTCTCTTCTCCATGACTTCTTCAGGCTAGAGTTGCATGTTAGTGATTGTGCAAGCTGACACTGTACAGATAGTTCATGACAGTAACAGCCTGGTCATTATTTGTTTTGGCGATTTTAGACCTACTTGATGTGAGTGACGAAGACGGTTCTACCACTGAGTCAGATAATGAAGATTCTGCAGAAATATGTGCTCCTGTGATGAAAGGTAATGTTATTCACCAAAGTGAACCATACTTTACAGCTGAGCTAGTAGCGTTTGAATCAGTTTTCACAAAATCCAGAATTGTGGAAAGTCTATAATGGCAAAAGTTATGAAGGGCATTTTATCTGACGGGAATCTTTCACCCAAAATGGTAGAAGGAAAATAATAATAAGGAACACTAAGAAACAATAGGACTTTAGTGCCTTTGCTTGCTGAAGCCTTGAAAAGAAAAACATGACTAAATTTACATCTGCATTTATCTATTGGATATAAGTGTCTGTAGGGCTCTAATGATATGGGGGGGCATTTTCCTGGCATGGTTTCGGTTCATTTCTCCACTTAGGTTAGGGTCACTGAAATCATTACTAAGTTATTCTGAATGATCACCTATATCCTAGAGTAAAACATTTTGATCTTGATGGGAGTGGTCACTTCTAGAATGACAAATCCCCCATCCACAGAGCAGTAGTCACTGATTGGTTTCCGTATGAAAATGCTGTGAATCATATCTTATAACATTCGCTCCCTCCAGATTTTGACCCAAATGAACACCTATGGGAGAATTTCGGCCGACATGTTAGACCAGTGTTTCTCAACCCAGCTCATGGAGGCACCCCTCCCTGCATGTTTTTGATCTTTCCATGCTCTATTATACCTGATTCAAATGATCAGCTCATTTTCACATCCTTGATTAGCTACATCAGGTGTGTTAGGGCAGGAAGGAATCTAAAACATGCAGGGCTGGGTGCCCCCAAGAGCAGGGTTGAGATACACTGTAGTTAGACAGTGCCTTCCACCACCATCATCAAATCTCTAAATGAGGGAATATGTTTTGGAAAAATACCTCCAGTAGACCTCCAGAGACTAATCGAATCTATGCGAAGGCATTGAAGCTGTTCTGGGGACTTGTGGTGGGCCAAAACCTAATGGAAACACTGGTGGTTTTTCCTTAAACACCTGTTAGTGTATTTCAAAAGCTGCAGTGCCATGATCATATTAGTGCTCATCATGGTAAAGAGTAGTAATCTATATTGACAATTATTGAACACATGTTGGTATTGAAAGTGCTCATCTTTTTCCTTTATCCTTCCTTTTCCCTTGATTTTCAGAAATTTAACAGCTTCATAGCGAAGCTGCAGGCGTAACCAGTGTACCAGATGTTTGCAATTTTATTGGGCCGGGTCAACATCCATGTGGTGTACCAGACAATCCCTTGCACCATCCAGACTCCAAACGTGCCGAGGCAAATGTTCATCACAATCGGAAGCAGCGACACGGCCATCAAGCAGAACGAACCTCTCCAAAACATGGTACTTTCCTTTTTGGGTGAAAATGTAGATACATGTGTATACATGAGTACATTCTGTAGCAGCATGTTTGGGTGACCAATGTAAGCTTTGAAGATTGATAGGGCTAGTATTCCTCAAAAGGCGTTTGGAAAGTCAGTGATCAGGCCAAGTCATTTTTGTGCATGGAAGTTAAAGTTGACCCACAGGGTTGGACTGACACTCAACAGGATTGTTGTACTATTCCTTCATGATGTTCCAATATTCCAGGATCCTAATTTCTCAATACTAAACCAATTCAAGATTGGTTTTATGAACACTAGAATGTGAAACGCCTTCCATGGCCTCTCAATCACCAGACCTGAACATTATTGAACCTTTATTGGAAGGTGGGGATTTGAGTGTGATATAGATTTCCACCTAATTTCTTAAAAAATAGGAGGCTAGTGACAGGTGGCATAAGTATAGCAAAATCAAACATGTCTTCCATCCTCTCTCTGTTGTCCTTTGTATATCAATTTCCCAACAATTCAAATTGATCAGGCTCTTGGCTGACTAGATCTTGGCCATACAAACTTTGCTGGCTACAACCTTCAGTAGCGTCATGGGAAGCCTAAAATGAAACTGTTTACTGTTATATTGCGAGTATTTCTGTTGGATTTTCGAATTATGTCATAGGATTTCTTCAGGATAGACAAATACTTCGCTGGCAACACGATTCTCTCGTCTTTTCACTTGATGAAAAAGTACGTTATCGTCACCTATATTAAAACAGTAGTTATTGTATCAATGTCATTCACAAATTGCTAATAAGCACAAACTTCGTGTTTGTACGTTTTCTTCCTTCAAACCCCTTCTGCTCTCTAGCTCCCTCTACACCTGTTAAATGGGAAGGCACAGGAATTATCCCATTGGCTGGCAGTAACGATTTTTTGATTGGGCTATAAATCCGAGCAGGATTACGTATTTTTCAGAGGCCACGCCCCTCTCCTATGGGACGCGATGTGGACAAAAGCACTTCTACTTAAACCAGTGAATGCTAGCGGTGGAAATGGTCAAACGAAAACGTAGTTGTGATGCAGTAGGTTGATAACGTCATGACCAAATTATGTTGTTACAGAAATGTTACACAACAAACCCAGTTAATGAGAACATTTTATTGAGCGAATGAGCATTATTTTACAAGAATAGTTTTTACATCCGTATCCTCCTAGTATATTCAACGCAGTTTGGTTTTTGCATGTCTGAGTAAATTAAAACGTCAAATAACCAATATATCCTATATTATAGACGGACACATAAATTGAAAATTAATTGTTGAGAAATTTTTTGTTCTTGTCATTAATTATTAGTTTTTTCGTCAGGACACTTGAAAAAAAGAGGATGCATCTCAAGAGTTATCCTGCAAATATCATTTTGAATATTGACATAACATGTTACTACGTTTTTATAAGGGTTTTAGGGGAGCACATCGTTTGCATAATCAGCTAGTTAGCCTTTTCTGACGAGCAGTCCCTCCGGCATCGTGGGGGTCTGCCTGTCATGGCCCAGGTGTTCGAAAATGAAGGCATCCTTCTCGACTATCAGCGCTTGCTCGTCGCTGTCAAGCTCCTGGACCTGTGCTTATTCGAGCAAGCCAGGAATGGCCACATTGCGGCTGGAAATGACTTTGTAAGTAGCAACACTACATTCTGTATTGGCTATATTATTGCCAGACCATTCAAATGTTTATAATGTTAGTCCCCCAATACGTTTACTGTAGATTGTAGCTAGTCATTTTAAGCTAGCGTAGCTGGCGTTTGAAACAGTAATGTACATTTAACATAATTTGAACCAGACCTGAAGAAGCTTAGAAATCCTATCTACACGATTTGGCATCCATATACATGGAATGTACGTTTCGTCAAAATACTGTTTTGAACGTTTGTTTTGGGGTGATGTCTATGAGAATTCTTGTGAATCCTCAATGCTAGCTTAGATGTAGTAGCTATAACGTTAATTAGCTAGTTAATATTGAGGGAGCCAACCACATTTTAGCTAGCTAATGTAAGCAATGATGTCGTTTTCCAAGTCCCTAAAGTTTAATTTAGATGAAACGTAATTAGCCCCTACTTTGTCATTAATTAATAAGCCACTGTTATAACTTTTGTTCATTAAAATGACTGCTGAGTCTATAGCACGTCAGTGACCAAGATGCAATCCATGAATACAGTACATGTAGACATTACATCCTGTCATTAGATTTTTTTTTTTACTTTCTGAACTTGAACCAAAGTCTCCGGGATGTAATTGAAATCAACTCGCTAGTAGTTCCAGTTATTTGCACGAGCTGAAGTTAGTTTGCTGGTTTAAGTCTGCAAGCAGACATGGTTAAACCATATTTACTGTGCTCTTGAGTAAGGCACTTAACTCATTGCTAGTGTGAATCGATTTCAATATTAATGTCTGCTAAATGAGCAAAGTATATACAGTAATGGATGGAAACGAAGGCTTGCAGGTGAATGTAATGATGTCAGGCTCCTAGCAGATCAGGATGTTTTGGGGAGAGGAGCATAAATACAATGGCTCATTACTCAATGTCTATTATTTTAGACAGGCCTTATTATAGTTGGGCCTTATTATAGTCGTATTGATCTTGAATAGAAATTAACTAATACCCTTGTGAAACAATGTAATCCTACAAGATATGGATGGTCTAGGTGGGTTATAGAAAAATAGTATTCGTATTGGCATACTAACGAATCCCTGTCCACCTTTTTTCAGGTCCAATACACTACTCAGTGTTATTTCCCTGCCTACCAACGTCCCTCCTCAGACCACCTCATCTGTGCCCTTCTTCCGCTGTCTTTCCCACTGGCCCTGATTTTTGCAGGTCCACCACAGTTACTTAGAGGCCACCAACTACTTTTTTTTTACTATCCTGTATGTTACTAAACCATATGTTTTCACATCCTTGTCCCATACACCAAGCATCAGCCTGCCTGCTTACATGTTTTATTGTTTACTCTCATAGTCTCATAAAGACCTTAAATAATGGTGGGCTGTTAAATTGTTCCTAGTTTCACTCTGTATGTATAGTGAGTTGGCTGGAAAGAAGATCAAATAATTCACTTTTATTATCACTTCATATTGTATGACAGATCCAATGGTTTTAGATATGAACTGCGGTCAGTGTGTATCTGAAAGTTGTTTCAGTAACATCCTACCCTGTTCCTGTCTCCAAACACACCTCAAAGCAGTAATCATTTGCTTATCAAAACAAATGACCGCCCTTATGCACAGTGAATATTTTTTGAAAAAGACAATGTTCCCTTATTCATAGTATATCAGTAAAAATGCTTATCACTTGTATATGTCATTCCTCATTTTATAAAAAATTAAATGCTACTTCTAGTTATATTTCGTGGAGCTCCGCCCCCTAGAGGGGCTTTAGCTCCTAGTGGTTTACCCGTGCCGCGTCAGCTGGCGTACTGAAAACTCATTATGCAAGATGCATCAGCCAATCAGGGCACGCCTGCCCCTATATATGACCCGTGAGCCCAGAGAACGTCCTCCCTTTTTATTCAGCAACAGTTTGTTGAATTCGTCTGATTACTCTCAGCCTGAGAATATTTTTGCCGTCGACTTTCTTCAACTCGACGTTCTCAACATGAATTTCGCCGCCGCGTGCCGCTGCGCCGACCTGTCTTCTGACCAGGATCCGCACTCCGCTTGTGTTTCCTGCCTGGGTCCGGCACACGCTCGTGACGGTCTCACTGATCCCCCGGCTTGCTCCTCCTGCGCCGTCCTGTCCCTCCCTACACGTGTAGAGAGGGCAGCCTACTTTCAACAGGAGGTGGAAGTCCCCGCCGTGCTGAGCTTTTGCGAGGACAACGACGAGGACGACATGCTATCAGTGGAGGACGGTTCTACGCAGAGCCGCGCTCCCCTGACCCAAGCGAGCTCGCTCCCTTCCCACGTGGGCTGTGGTGGCGGTTCCCACGTCTCTCCTTCTCTCTGGGGAGAACTCGAGGACAACTTCTCTTCCGCTGCCTCTCTCCGTCCGCCCCCTCTCCGCGTGGAGTTTGCGGGTATGATTGAGAGAGCAGCTCTACGTATCCAGCTGCCCTTGCCTCCTCTGCCTACACCAAAGCAGCCTTCGGATATGTCCTTCGGTTCCTGGGCTGAGCGAGTGAAACCGGTGGACTCCCCTGCCCTGAAGTCCGTGGTTTTAAGGGCTTCGCCGAGGGTCCTGGTCTGCTCCAGCTTCTGCTAGGGCGCCTGTCAGATCTACGCTACTTTCACCAAGGTCCATGGTCATCTCGCCCCCATCAGCTCTGCCACTCCGCCGTTGGAACCCGAGCTGGCCGCTCACTTCCTTCCTTCCTGGGGCTGGTCCGGCAAGAAGCCTGCCTTGCCTTCTACCAAGGACCGTTTCTCAGGACAGCTTTGGGACAAGGTGTATGTTCTGGGATCTCAAGCCCTGGCAGTGGCGAACAACGTTGCTCTTCTCGCGTCAGCGGCTTCCCACATCTTGGACCGTTCATCTTCCCCGTCGTCACGTGACGTCGAGGAAGTAGCAGCTAATCTTAAGGCTATCCTCCACCTAACCAGGCTCAGACTGTCTGCGCTGGGCGCTCTGTGGCGTCGGCTGTCGTCGGTCACCGTCATCTGTGGCTCTCCCTCTCCTCTACATGAGTGTGATCGTGCACCCCTCCTCAACGCTCCTCTCTCCCAGGATGGCTTGTTCGGCGACGCTGTCCACACGGCCATAGCGTCTTTTAAGAAGACTGACGAGGGACGGAAGGAGCTATCCCGGCACCTTCCTTTAACCGGTTCATCTGCCCGACGGTCCTCTTCTCATCGCCGGGTTCTTCCGCCAAACGTCGCCAGCGCCGTCATGTCTCTGCCTCCGCTGCTGCCCCAGCTCCTCCTGCCACGGCTTCAGCTCCTGCTCCTCCTCCGGTGCGTCGTAGACTACCCGCTCCCAAACTCAGCGTTCCCTGGCCGTCAAGAAGCCCAGACCATCCTGACTAGGCGTGGAGCGGGCTGTGAGTAGCAACGTTGCCCTCACGGCCCCCGTCTCTTCCTTCACCAAAAGAGCAAGGGCTGAGTCTGACGGCGCAGACTCGGCCCAGCATTCTTTACATTTTAATAAACAGGCTAAACGTTACTTGGGTAAGTTGTGCTTTTGTGCAGGCTCAGGCGGTGTCTGAGACTGTAAATCACTTGAGAATTCCACATGCCCTAGTTTGCCTCCTTCGGTGGCTATTAGAGACTCGGTGAACGCTCTCCCTGTCTCTATGCCAGCCCCGTTGGATATAAGCAGTGGCGCAAATGAGCGGTTTTCCCTCATTCTCGCCCTGCAGCCGGTAGGTTCTCTAATGTTTTACTTGTGCACGTTCTATTCCTTTCCCTACTCTCTGTAGGGATAGGAGTTCTGTTGGTAACTGTCAGGATAGCGAGTGTGTTCGGGGTGTTATAAGTATAACTTCTCGCTCCTCTCTACCTGCCAGCTCCGATAGACTTAAGTGCCGGCTAGCGGTTTCGGAGTCTCCTATCCCGCTACCCGCCAGTCAGGAGCTCCTTTGCTCTCAGAGTCCTGCCCGGCGAGATTGCGTTTGCTTTCACTCGCGTCAAGGAAACGCTCGCGCGTATACATCGCCGGTTTCCTCTCTCTCCCGCCACTCGCGGGTTGTCGAGCGCCCTGAGACTTCGCCCGTTGTTACAGATGTAATTGCGGGGGTGTCTATGCCGCTCTCGACGGCGATATCGTACAAACAATCTCGCCTGCTCTGCCCGGCATCTCCTTAGCTACGCGTCCCCGCTCAGGGTGCAACGTCTGCGTATGCTAATGCCGGGTTCCTCTCTCTCCCGTCACTCGCGGGTTGCCGAGCTTCCTGATACTTCGCCCGTTGTTACAGATGTAACTGCGGCGGCGTCTCATTCTGCTCGCAGCGAGAAGATCACGCATCAGGGATCACCGGCTCTCGCTCTGTTTCGATTCCTGCCCTCCCTGACCGTTCCAGTCTTGCTTACCCTACCCGGCGTCTCCTTGCCAACGCGTCCCCGCTCAGGGTGCACGTCCGCGTATGCAAACTCAGGTTCCTATGAGTGAGAGCGCAGGGTTTCACATACAGCAGGATGGCTCAGTGGTTAGCGCAATTGCCACTCAACCGGCGGACCCGGGTTCGCCTCCTGAGGCGGCAACTAATTTTTTCTTTATGTTTTTTCTCATCCCTTTCCCCTCCTGCCCTCCTTGGGCCGTGTCTCTCCCTCTCGGGTCGAGCTCGGCGGCGGTAAGGGGAGAGGGAATTCGAGTCTTTCCTCGCCAACGCCCCCCAACTACCTGCTCTGCCTCTCTCAGAGCATTATTGGGAGTGGCGTCAGCATTGTTCCATGTCACTGTGGCTCGATCGAACAATCAAGAGGGGCTATCTGATTCAGTTCAGATCCGTTCCACCCCCCTTCTCGGGGATAGTGGAGACGGTGATGTCATCGCCGGACAGGGTGTCCGCTCTACTGTCGGAGGTGACGGAACTGTTGAGCAAAGGGCGATCTCCGAGGTCCCGGAGGATCTCAACAGAACGGTTTTTACTCCCGTTACTTCCTGGTTCCCAAGAAGACAGGGGGAGTGAGACCGATCTTGGACTTGCGCAATCTGAATGCACACGTGGCCAAGCGCCCGTTCCGCATGCTCACCACCAGCCGTCTGCTCGAGGCCTTTCTACCGGGGGACTTCTGCTCGAGCATAGACCTCAAGGATGCTTACTTCCATGTCCCGATCGTTCGCAGGCACAGGAAGTTCTTCCGCTTTGCCTTTCTGGGAAAGGCGTACGAGTATACAGGATTCCATTCGGCTACGCTCTAGCCCCACGCACCTTCTCCAAATGTCTGGAGTCGGCCCTGGAGCCTCTACGCAGGGAGGGCATCAGGATTCTGGCCTATCTGGACGACCTCCTAATTCTAGCGTCGTCCCTGGAACTGGCCAGGTAACACACTGTCCGTGTGGTGTCCTTCCTCACGCGACTGGGTCTCGCGGTGAATTGGAAGAAGAGCGCGCCGAGACCAGCCCAGCAGGTTTCTTACCTGGGTCTGGTCATGGACACACGCTCAATGAGAGCGCGTATTTCGGACTCGAGGGCTCTCGATCTGCTTTCGGCTCTCAACCTTTGCCGGCCGCCCTGCAGGCGCCCGGTTCGGGCCATCATGTCCCTGCTGGGCATGATGGCCGCGGCTCACAAGGTGGTTCCCCTGCTACACATGCGCAGCCTACAGGCCTGGTTTGCCCGCCAACGGGTCGACCCGGCACGCCATCGGAACCGGACCTTGTCCCTGCCGGCTCGCCTACTAGGGGACTTGAGCTATTGGAGGGACCCCCTGGTTTCTCTCAGGGCGTCCCATTGGGCAAGTGTCGGAATGCATCCAGGTCTTCACGGACGCATCTCTCCACGGTGGGGCGGGGTGTGCCTGGGCCAGGCAGTCGGAGGCGTGTGGCCTCCCGGCACTCGTCACATCAACCTGCTGAGCTAGACACGGTTATTGGTGCTCATGCATTTCTCGGACCTGGAGGGCCGCGATGTCCTGATTCGCTCGGACAATCGGGCCACGGTCGCTTACATCAATCGTCAGGTGGGTCAGGTCTCCTGCTCTCCACCGGGCAGCGACACAGCTCTGGCTATGGGCTTGTGCCCATCTCCGCTCCCTAGCTGCGGCCCACATTCCGGGTCATCTGAATGTGGGCGCGGACATGATGTCTCGGAGCGGCCTCCATCACGACGAATGGCGCCTCCACCCAGACATCGTCTCCCGCATCTGGCTGAGATTTGGGGAAGCTCAGGTGGACCTGTTTGCATCCAGGCGGAACGCACACTGCCGCCTGTGGTTCTCCCTGTCTCAAGCGGATCGCCCCCCTTGGGGGTGGACGCGTTCGCGCACCACCCCTGGCCCCGGGGCCTCTTGTACGCGTTCCCTCCGCAACGCTGCATAGCGCGCCTGTGGCTCAGATCAGAACAGAGAGGCTTCGGGTTATCCTAGCGGCACCCGCCGCCCCTCGCCATCTGGTATCCGGAGATGATCCAGCTGCTGGTGGACCGTCCCTGGTCAATTCCGCCCAGACAGGACGCGCTGTCCCAGCGGAGGGCTCGATCCTACACCCCCCAGTGCTCTCAGGAGCCCTCAGGGTCTGGCACCTGAGCGGGTCAGGCTCTTGAATAGGTCTGTCCGAAGCCGTGGTGCGCACCATCCAGGGCGCTAGGGCGTCTTCTACATCCAAATTATATTCCTCTCGCTGGAATATGTTTGTATCATGGTGCACGCAGAGGTCCTCGGACCCTTCGTGTTGTCCTGTGGAGGAGATTCTGTCGTTTCTACAGTATCTCTTCGATATGGATAGGTCTCCTTCGACCATCCGCGGCTACGCATCTGCCATCTCTGCGTGCCATGAAGGTTTTGCTGGAAAACTGTTTTCAGCCACCCCCTTCTTCGCCGTTTCCTTTCGGGGACGAGTCGTTTACGCCCGGCGGTCAGGCTGGGCGCTCCTCAATGGGACCTGGCTAAGGTGCTGGGCGCCCTCTGCGCACCCCCATTCGAGCCTTTACAGTGCTCTCTCAAGTTGCTTTCCCTTAAGACGGCCCTGCTTGTTGCTCTGTGCTCCGCAAAACGGGTGAGTGATCTCCGCGCTCTCTGTGCGCCCCGGGTGCTTGGCCATCAGAGAGGACTTGGGTTGCGCTACGTTGAGACCTAACCCATCCTTCGTGCCGAAAAGTATCACAAGTTCTTTTCGGTCGAGGACCATTCAACTACAGGCCTTTCTCCCTCCCCCGCACGCTCGGGAGGAGGACGAGAGGCTTCACCGTTTGTGCCCGGTGCGTGCCCTTGCCTTGTATGTGGAACGCACCAGGTCTATCAGATTGACTCCCCAGTTGTTTGTCTGCTTTGCGAACTCCTCGTTGGGTCGTCTGCTTTCCAAACATCGTCTGTCCCATTGGCTTTGTGACTGTATCACTTTAGCCTATGGAGCTTCGGGTTCCGTTGTTCCGGAGGGTCTCCGCGCACACTCCACGCGGGGTGTCGCTGCCTCTTCCACCCTTTTCCAGTCAGAGTGGAAGACATTTGCACCGCGGCGTCGTGGTCGACGCCGTCGGCGTTTGACCGTTTTTATTTGATGGACGTGTGTCCGTCTTCCCTCGTTCATTCTGTCCTTGGGGCAGCTGCCCGGGACCTCTGAACTTACTCCTTTTTCTTTTTCGTTTGTATCTTCATGCCCCTCATTTCGTGATGTGTGGTGCATGGAGGTATATTGTTGGGCTTATGCGGGATGGATACGTTTCCCTCTCGTTTGAGTTCAACATCCCTTCTTCCTGCATAGCTTATTTATTACGCTATGCTAGGGGATTCCTTCATACGCAATTGGGCATCACCTCCTGACTTTGTCAGTTGTCGGGATGTCCGTCTTGGGGTAATTGGGATCTGATTTTTTTTTACTGATCCTTTTTTGGCTTACTGGTGTTCCGGCAGGGAGTACATTTTTGGCTCGCTCGCTCCGCCTTGAACCACTAGGAGCTAAAGCCCCTCTAGGGGGCTCCGCTCCACTCATATAACCACAAAACTAACGTTTTTGTGTACAAATGTTATGTACGGTTTTTCTCTTTTCAATTTAATAAATGTTTATTTAACTAGGTTACCCATAATTTGAAAGGGTTGTTTTTAAGGTCTTATTTTGGGGTGTTTGTGTATGAAAATAGTTTTACTATTTGACAACATTTTATAGATAGTCCTCCGTTTCAACGGTACCAAAAACATATCAGGAAAGATTAATATCATGTCCAAATAAAGCACTTATGGATAGTATTCGGTTGCATTTCCTTTGCAGTAACTGCCTAAATTCTGTTTGCCATTGAACCCACTGGGTATCTTTCCTGTTGTTCCTCAGCCAGGCATGTAGGACACCAATCGTAAGTGGTTTGTTTTGAGGTACTTTAACCCTCTGGGTACTGCGCTTTAAATTTTTGAGTTTCACTACTTTTATATTTGGGCTGATAAACAATATGTAATTTAAATCGATCATTGTGTATTTGGCATCAGATTATTCCTAAGTACTTCAGCTATTATAAGCATGCATGTCAATGTTCTTATAAGGTAGTGTTTTAGGGAAAAATCAGCTAAATCAGATTTTTTCTATATATCATTGAATTCTGACCGTAACACTCCCATACGGAGTGAAACTCCCAATACAAATGTTATGCGCAAACACAATTGTCGATGCGTTAGTAAACTCCTGCGTTGGTACACTGCGTTGTCGATGCGTTAGTAAACTCCAACAGCACGTTCTGGCCACTTAGGTCTAAAATTGGTCCCACCCCTTGCAAGGAATCACAGTAATTTTGATTTGTTCAAATAAGTAACAGTTACCTTTCCCCTGACTGGGTAAAGACAATATTCTGCCTAGCAACATCCTTCCATTTGTCGATGGAGCATTGCATTTCGAAAATCAGTAGCCCTTTCATTGGTCAGGTGCACCTTAGGTTTTGGTTACATTGGATGGATGGATGACGAAAACCAGGAAATGTGCCAGAAAAACACAAAGCGCATCAGCGTTTTCAGTGGACTCTTAGGAAGTGTTGAAGTCTAACACTTCCCCGAGTTGGTTTGTTGGAAAGGAGAATAAAACACCGGGAGTCAGGGCAATTACCGTATTATATGTCCATTTATTACAGAAGCTTCTGGAGACACGTGTCGCCGCACAATGTCTAAGGATCAACATTCAACAGATAATTTTATACTTCTACTACGCCCAAAAGATAGAGGCGTTAACTTACAAAGTGTGTGCCATTGGCCCAATCCCAGTTTTATTCCTTATAGGATAACTGCAAGTATCCCCTTGCCCCCCTCCTGGTTTTTGTCTTGTCTGTCCGACTATGTGTGTGTGTCTCTGACCTGTGACCTGTTTCTCACAAAACAGACATACTAAATCTTTCTCTCCCCGGCAACTGCTTAAACAGGGTTTCCTATTCTCCTACTTGCTCCTTCAGTTTCAGCTCATATTACAAACATTTAATATTTTGTTTCATTGGTTACAACAGCTTACAACAGTTCACTAACTTATATAATCACTACATCTACAGAAGACAGCAAAGAAAAAATAATCTCTCTATCACAAACCGTTTTGAAAATATTTTATACTTTGTAATTCTTATGCAAATATGCCCAGTCGTGGGCGGTAGCACCTAATCCCTTCCTCAGGGGGTTAAAGGCATCTTCAATTAGATTTAAATCGAAAGACTTGACCAGTCAAAAACAGTTCCACTTTTTTGCCCTTAGAAACTTGGTAGTTGCTATGGCAGTATGTTTAGGGGTTTTGCGTTGCTATAGGATGAAGTGCTGTCTAATGGAGTTTTGAGGGACTTTAGCATACTGTTTCTGTACAATTAAGAACTAAATGTGTGTTTGGTAATTTTTACCACTTTTTCTCCCCAATTTAAAGTGTACGATTTCATATTAAGATCTTGCGTCCCTTCTACAACAGTCCTACAGATTTGTGAAGAGTCATGGTTCACCACTCTTCCTCTGATGACTGAGCAGCCGGGTCTGCTGTTTCACACCCCTTCCTTAACCAGGAACCCAACACCTAAGAGGAACGCTCGCCCTGTATTGCCTTATGTTTAGCTAGGTTGGCAGAACTTGCCCCGAAAACTGCTGATTACCTACCCCAGGACGGGCATTAGCCAATTACGTGAAGCCGCATGGAACCCCCCAGCCATAATCATCTGGCTCGAACCGCGGCTTTACCAATGCAGTTGCACTGCGAGGAAGATTTATTACGTTTGTCTGCAAACATTTTGAAAATAAATTGATGGTCAATTGACAAATCTGATTGTAGTTTCAATTTTCACTTGAACTATAGGCCTTCCAACCCCCTTCTGATCTGATTTTGCTAGACAGCCATAGCTAACTGCAAACGATGCATGAGGGGCTGTGAAGTACAAAGCCAGCTGAAAATTAAAAATTGGTACTTCATAGGCCATAAAAAAGTGGGACACACCCTTTTCTTCTGCTCACAGGGACAGCAGAATTGTCTGAGTCAAAGCTTAGATGTTACCTCAAAGTTAGGAATGTGTGTTTTCTTGCACAATTAACTATAGCAAGTTTAAAAAGGTACAAGCATATTGCTAAAGTATGTGTTTAACCCTTTGGCGCGTTACGATCACACACAAGAAGTGTTAGTTACGTACCAACAGACAGCCAAACACTAATGCACAAAACGAATTATATTAGCGATTACTACCGATCAAAACCATTGCAAAACTTTCTAGAAGTTACGTTCCCCGTTGTATGCATTTTATATAGTTTATTCATTTTCACTGCACTGAATAACTGGTCACGATTTGTTAGCTAGCGGGCAGCTGACGTTTGCTAGCGGTTAGCTGACGTTTTCTAGCTAGCTACTGTAATAAATCAACCAACTTATGCAGCTCTTAGAATTTTGAGTCAACGAGAGAAGCTTGCAATGCAATGCATGTAGTGTTCCTTACCTAGCAAGGTGACTGTTTAAATGCTGGCATGAGTTCAAATGCTGCAGAGTACTGAAGTCACGTGCAAAAAAACTCACGCTGGGGGGTCGGTAAGGAATATTTGAAACTCACGCGTGAAAAGGTTAAAATAACTTTGATGTAAATGGACTAATACGATTTCAGCCATAACTGTCTTCCCAATTCAACTGAACTGTACTGACTGTCAGTTAAACCGTTGCATGCAAAAGCCTGTCTAGCTCCCCTCATCCCCCCCAAAAAACAAATAATATATGACAGAAACTACAGCACATTGAAATAGTATGTTAATAACTAGTTTAGGAGTTGTTTCTGTTTTTCAGGGAGAGGGTGTATCCATTGTAAAATATAGGGCCCCGGTGAAACAAAACCCTGCTCAACTATTTTAATGAATCAGAGGTATACTGTACACACAGTAATCCCAATTCAGTATGTAATAGGTTATGTGTAATAACAACATGGAAGATTTTTATGCTGGTGAATCACCAAAGATTGGAAGGCACCACTGGAAAGACAAGACTCAGCTTTCAGCAGACACCCTGGATACTCAGATAGGGCCTACCGCTCTTGTATAAGACTGAATTTAATTAAATAACAGAGGTACCCCAGATATGGGGTACTTACATTCAGTGAGTTAGCCCGTTGGAATGAAAGTAGTCAAAGTAAAATTAAATTTCTTTACATATTTTTTCTAATTTATCAGACTTCATTGTACTTCAACATTTAATATGAAACATGTTTGTGTCTCTAATAATGTATAGCATTTATAAGCTTCTGACATACACAAGGCATGCATGCAACTATAAGCTAGTAGCTGTTGATAGTATATCCACCCCTCCCCCACTCAAAACTTGCCTCACTGAACTCTCCAGACAGCCTCGTTTTGGTACAAAGGAAGTGCCGTAGGTGAATGAGGCGAATTGTTCTAATCAAAATGTGCTTACTGTATGTTTCACTTAACAGAATGTGATTTGTGGTTAAATCCAGCTGTTTGAGACTGTTTTTACCAACGTCTGAAGATTGCTAAACTATAACATTAATGTGGCATGCAACTATAAGCTAGTGACAGTTGCTAGAGCAGTCAGAATGCAGCCTCACAGTTTATCCACCCCTCCCCCACTTCCAGTTGGATTGACCACAGTGAGGGAAGGTAGATCAGGTGTTAATCCAGCTGTTTGAGATTTACACCTCAAGCATTTTCCTTGGGTTATGTTGTTTCATATACATTTTAGTCAATAAGATAATTAGCTTTGCATACAAAATGTGAACATTTCTAAGCTTTTAACATTTATGTGGCATGCAATTATAAGAATTTCAGTTGAGAAGTTGGTAGAGTAGACAGAATGTATCTGTTGCCAGTATAACCACCCCTCCTCCATTTACAACTATAAGCTAGTAGCTGTTGACAGTATATCCGCCCCTCCCCCACTCACAACTTGCCGTAGTGAACTCTCCAGACAGAATTGACCTTATTCACCGCGCCTCCATCTTGAAATCCAAAACGAGGCTACGGGGTACACTCTAAACCGGAAGTTCATTGACAGAGCGCAGCAGCGGGCGTCTGTCATCATGGCGATACCTTTGTGGACATCAAATCTTTCATGTCTTCCCGAAATAACAGTGGAGTATGTTGAAAAATGGGCCAATAAGGACTGCATGATTCCCCGGGCTGTTTTTCTGAAAGGATACAGCAACTGGATCGAGGGATATGTGCACGACGTGGAAGGTATTGCACAGACGATCACTGCTTTTTTTCTGAAATCAACATTAGTTAACTTTATACTTTTAAAGTTAGCTTATTGGCTAGATAAAACAACAGGACGTGACAACATTACAAGCTGATGCTAAGCATTGTTAAGATATTTTAACCAAACCAGACTGAATGTTATTTTGAGTGTTAACAATAAATTATTTTACCGACAGTCAAGAGGAGGGAGACAGTCAGTGTGAGAACTAAGTATTTTCGCTCAATGTGAAAAAACTAGGCACCTTACAACATTCAGGTATTCATGACTGTGGATAAACTGCTCAGTTTGAGGAGTGGTGCCACTGCTAGAACAAATACGCTTGCTAAACGTTCAAATGTTAATCTTGATCGTTCATATCAAAGGTTCATCTTGATCGTTCATATCAACAGTTCAACTTTCCCTGCTAGACTAAAAATAACATGTTATGTGCAGTTGATGTGATCTTTAGCTAAAAGTGTATTGGAACCATCAGTCAAAATAGCTTGTTTCCAAAGTGTCACTACAAAGCAAGGCAGGGTGCTACTGTTGGTTATTAAAAATTAAAATGATGAAATATTAAGTATAAGTTAATTTGCTTACAGGCAAGGGTTGCTCAGTTCACATAGCGATGTTACGTAGGGTTGGGGAAGGTACTATTCAGGTCTCACAGGTAACACAGATGCTAAAAACTAATCAGTAATGTCGTCTACTGGGATGCACAAACCCAGTAAAATTGATATTACTGTTTATACGTAGTTGTGTGCTTAACATGGTCTAGATTAGCAATGGTTATTATCATAAACAGGCACAGATCACGTCTTGTTTATATTTTGCTGTAAGACACGGCTACCCACGGCAGGACGTTAGCTGACCAGGCTAGTAAAAAGAGCAACAACTTGCTTAACGTTACCCCCGAATCAGGCCTTCGCTTGTTATAACTTAAAAAGGACGGGTGCGTGGCTAATCAAGTAATGTCTATTTAGCCAGAAGGTTTAGCTAGCTATCTCCATGACAGTTAACGTAAATATGGCTAACGTTAGCATTGTAAACTAATGTTAATATCTTACCTTGAAATGGTGACCGGGATCTCTTCTTATTTTATGAATCCATTCACGGCAAAGTACAGGATCTTTGGGGAAACGATGGAAGGTTTGACCTGTATAGGATTTCTTTATCTTTGAAGACGTACATTTGGGAACACAACAATGCGGCGGCATTGTAGGTAAACGTTATGACAGAAGTCCACAGATGGGCGGGCCAACGTTACTTCCGTACCCCACAGCCTCGTTTTGGTTTAAAGGAAGTGCCGTAGGTGAATAAGGCGAATTGTTCTAATCAAAATGTGCTTACTGTATGTTTCACTTAACTGAATTGACACCTTATAAACAGAAGGTGATTTGTGGTTAAATCCAGCTGTTTGAGACTGTTTTTACCAACGTCTGAAGATTGCTAAACTATAACATACATGTGGCATGCAACTATAAATTAATTTCAGTTGAAAAGTTGGTGGAGTAGTCAGAATGTAGCTGTTGACAGTATAAGCACCCCTACCTTACTCACACCTTGTCTCAGTGAACTCTCCAGACATAATCTTTCTGATCAAAATGTGCTTACTGTATGTTTCATTGAATTGAGTAGTCTCTTTATCCAGGGAATTTGAATTGTGGGTTAATCCCACTGTTTGAGACTGTTTTTCCCAGGTTTGACAGGTTACCTGCACGGAAGATGTCTATTAACATTCTAAGGTTTTAACATACATGCAACTATAAACTAGTGACAGTTGCTAGAGCAGTCAGAATGCAGCCTCACAGTTAATCCACCCCTCCCCCACGTCCAATTAGACTGACCAAAGTGAGGGGAAGGTGAATCAGGTGTTAATCCAGCTGTTTGAGACTGTTTTACCAACACCTCAAGCATTTTCCTTGGTTACATGTTGTTTCATATACATTTTAGTCAAGACAATTAGTCATGACATACAAAATGGGAAGATGTATAAGCTTTTAACAAACATGGGGCATGCAACTATAAGCTAATGACAGTTGAGAAGTTGATAGAACAGTCAGAATGCAGCTGGTCAGTTTATCCACCCCTTCCCCACTTCCAAATACATTGTTATGCTATGTAGGAATGGAAAAATACCGCGTTCTTAAAGAATTTCCTGCCAATGCCTCTCCCCCAAGGTAGTCAGCATGCGCGTGGGACACTGACGATGACGCACCCAGGCGCTAAAGT
The DNA here is from genome assembly GCF_011004845.1 of Esox lucius. Lineage (NCBI taxonomy): Eukaryota > Metazoa > Chordata > Actinopteri > Esociformes > Esocidae > Esox > Esox lucius. Next base: position 25,964,683 of record NC_047577.1, on the reverse strand, counting down.
AGCTTTTCAGTTAATTTCCCGCGAGCAGTTCAGCATAGACGGGCGACTACGATCCCACGGGACAAATCATTGAAAAAAAATTAAATAAATAGGAAAAACGACGTGACAACGAAACCATGAGATGTCTACAGTCTCAATCACTAAAGGTAAGAATCAAACAAATATTTGTCAATATTTTGCAATTAAAAGTGTGATTAGATAGATAAAGTACAGACAGTTCTGACTCAACTTCGTTCACATGGTTTGCACCTTTCCCCCACCCTCGGGTAATGTTTGCTAACTTTAAGTAGCTAGCTAGCTAATTTTTCTCTCCCAATAGCTAATTGCATACTAGCTGCACTGGCTCACATGCGTTAGCATGTTAGCAGAATTCTTAGAAGTGGTTTAAGTATTTGAAATTGAAAGGCATTTTTGCAAGATTATGAACGAAGGAATTGTTTCTTTTGATTAAGTTGTGCTTTTAAGTGTTCACGTGGTCTGCGAATAGTAGCTCCTTAAATCAATGGAATTAGATATCTCGTCAATATGCAAATGCTGCGGTTTATGATTGATGTTTTTAAATGGTAGTTATAAACAATTTAGTTTTAATAAAATAACTTAAACTTCTGATGTACAAAGTGAACATTCGCCTGTCTATGGTATCAGTTGCATCTATGTCTGGGTAACTTGGAAGTATAAAAAAATGTTTTTGTCTGCCTGTAAATAAACAAGTAATATATGGTATCTTAAATTGTCTGACAGTAGAGTTACATTTACTATAACTTGTATTTGCATAAATAAGGTACTGAAAAGCATTGTCAAAATGACAGACTGCTGTTTTTTTCTCTTTTAGTTGAAAATGAATCAAGAGTCAGAGTGGGACTCTGACAGCTCAGCCTACACAGGCTCAGATTTGGATTATTACTCTGATGGGTCATCCAGTGATGAAACTGATGCAGACGGCAAGTTCACCATGAGACAAAAGCTAGAATAAATTCATTTTTGTCTATTTTACACTTTGAATTTGAAGGTGCAGCCTGTGTTGAACTATTAATTGAACTGCTCATTAAATGCAATGACGTTTGCAGTGTTTGCTATGTTTGTGCTGTGGCTAAAATTTCTCAACCCCTTGACGTATATTTTCTCCCATATTAATTATGTTTCTAAGCACCGATATTGAAACTTGTAATAACCATGCTGTTGTGTATGAGGGACTCTATCTTGGTGCCACTCTGTAGCTTGAAGCATATGTCTTCTCTAGCAGTTGTAGTTTTTACTCAAACTAACACAGAAAAACCAAGTATTTAAACAAAATTAGTCCAGGTATTTAAGTAATCTACAAAAATAACTACAGTTAAGTGGTCTGATTCTATTCCGTATTTTTATGTGTTAAGGAATCACTGAGGAGGCTGCAGCTGATGGGCCTAAGAAAAAGATGTGTGAAACAATTAATGAGGATAATACAGCCACTTTGTCCAGTGATTTGAAAGCAGGTAAGTTGATTTGTTTTTGTACTCTGACAGTAATTCAGAACAGTAAATAAACTGCTTGATAACATGACTTAAAATTGACTTTCAACTGTTTGATTGGCCACAGACACCAATTAGTTGGGTTAACGTCAGATTAGACGTGGGTATTGAGTTCTTTAATAAGTCAGTGGTAAAGCATACTTTTTTAAATTCAATCAATTTAAACATTTTAAACTTTGATTAAGTTATTGCGACACGCATCAAATAATAGAGCAGTATAATATGTGTTTGTGCCCTAAAGCAATAATAATCTTCATGCAGTCCTTACATGTAGGGGGGCAAAACAGAATCAGAATTCCCTAATAGTTGTTTTTGTGTAAATCTAGCAGCCCAGTTGTAACACTTATGTCAGTGTACATTTAATAATTTTTATGGGGGTCCCTCCAGTTACTACCACTTAATGATTCAGGGCCCTACACTATAAATTAAGCTTGCAGGTGATTTTCTTTTTTTTTTAAATTTAAATAAAGGTAAGTTGATTTGAGAACCAATTTGCAATAACGTCCTAGCCATGACATGAAAAACTGTGGATGGAAATGTGGTATTAGAAGACAGTTTAAATGATTTTACAGAGATGATTTACTCTTAACTTCGCTTTAAAACTAGTTCTATATGTTTTTTAAACATAATTGAGACACAAAATATAGTTAGGAGACACCTGGTGTCTTTGTGAAAAGGTGTTTTGTTTAGTCCGGGAACATTAATGCTAGACTCCAGGCTCTGAACTGCCCATAATTTTTCTCATGTTTTAGTTTGCAGTGTTCTTATTGCACTTGGAGTACAAGTCTGGTTTGTTTGTTTGTTGTTTTCCTATAACAGATGTGACTCCACAAAAACCAAGGAGGCTGTGGAGTACAGAGGAGAAAGCGGCTGTGACAAAACACCTTGCTAAGTTCCGGGCTTTACCAAGCGTGCCGCACAAGCCCTGAAAAGTGAAGCCAAAACGTCTCGATCGCCCCCTGGTTAGTGGTCCTAGTATAGGTCATAAACCCTGCCTCCCCATGTTATTCAAGGGGATGCGAGACCAACTAAACAATTAAATTACCCTTCAAATATCTTTTTTCCAAAGCTGGTTTCTGTCATTTACTGTAGTTTGTATCACGCTAATGTAAATTCAAGAGTTTGTTTTTAAAATAAGTTTGTTTTTAGTTAGTTATTTAATGCTCTAAAAACGGTGGTGTGACGTCGTGATTAACAGCTATCTGAGCCGAGGAGCCACTGAAGCGCCAACAGGCTTTTTTCGCGATCTTCGGAGGACTAAGGAGATTGGAGCTTTAAATTTAATCTCTAAATTTCTATAATTGATATAATTTCACACGGACATAATGGGTTGTTCTGCAGTAGATTGTGCTAACCGATCTGGCATTTCCAATCGATCTTTGAATTTTTTCGGTAAGTTAAATTTATAAGCTATTTAATTACTAAATAAATGTAATGGGATAGCTAACGTTAGCTAAAAGACAACAAGCCTCGTTAATAGCCATGTTAATAGCTAGCAGGTGATCGTTAGCTAGAAGTTAAGGTTAAACATGATGTAAGTTAGGCTATAACATATCGTCTAGGTTTAACAAGCAAAGGTTGTACTGTACTTGGACTTGATTGAACTCTGTTTATAGTTCAATAAGGTTAGTGAATTTGCTGTTATAAAGATTATTATTGCCGCTCCAGAAACATTTATGTACATTGAAATTAATAATAATAATCTGAATTAACATAATAAACATAAGAGTGAAGATAACAGTATTGATTAAACAGTAAAATAAGTTTAAATACACCCGAATTAGCAAAATAATCTACTTTTTATTATCAGTCCCTTTTTCAGATGCAATTGCTTTTAATGATTAGATGTACGGTGATAAAAATTTTTTTATTGCATGTATTACGTAAATACCCTGCTGTGTACTTATGTTTTTACGTTTGTTAACCTAATTGTACTTTACTTGGATAAACAATGTAAATTCTTATATTTACAAATGACCAAATGTTGCATTGTGCATTTCTCAAGGCATCTAATAAAAACATTATAAAAAAAAAAAACATTGCTATTTTCGCAGTTTTCCTTTAGGTAAGCATTAAGACTTAAAAAGTGGTTGGTGAACATGAGACGGATGAACTGGAGACCAACAAGATCATCTCGTCTTTGCAATGCTCATTTTGAAGAGAATGACTTCACCAAGGACTCAAAGGTAAAAAAAATTGCCTACCTAAATCTTTTTTTTTTTTTGCTTGACCACTTTGAGACACGCATAAACGTTGTACTTTGCTGTTAACTAATGTGTGTACAATGATAAAGTTAAAAAATATATAGTTAAGTGAAGAAAGGAAAAGGATAAATTAAACGCTACAATATATTTTAATTAAAGGCTTAAGTAAGCCTAACACTGTGTGAATGCTGGTGAATGCTGGAACAATAGTATGCTCCTACAAACTCAATAGTCTCACAGACTCAAGCGTTATTATGGTGGCAAAATCTGAAGACACAGTTAAGCATTTGATTGGGCATTTTTATTGTACATTTGAAGAATATTCAAAATTGCATTTGACATCCTCATTTGATAGTAGACATCATTTTTGTCAACATTTTTATGTAAAAAAACAAGTGAAGTAATTTTAGTAACAATCAAAATAAACAGAAATGAACTGATCCATGTCCTTTCTTAAAATTACATTAACATATAATATAACATACCTATGAGACTAAGAACACGTTTCAATGGCATCTAGAGTAGTATGGTTCAACAAACATAATTATATTTGAATCTTTTTATGTATTTTCTTATCTTCATTATTTTGGTTCTTTAGGGAAATCTTCGCCTTAAGAGCACAGCAGTCCCAACCATCTTCACAACTCATCTAGTGAGGTCCAAGGGTAAGAGTGTAAGACGCAATATTTTAGGCAGTAATAATGTTGTCCAAAATGTCAGGGGACAAAAAGGAGGATTCCCCAGTTGACAACTGCCACTTTAGTGTGAAATTTGCTGCCGATTACAGCCATGCCACCTTGACTGAAAATGCCAATGGGAACATCCTGCTTGGCAATGACATTTTTCAAGCTGACACTGCTGTAACAGTGGATATAAATACAGAGGATCACAGTTATGCAGCTTCAACTGCTAAATATGCAAAACGCAACAACTTTCAGGAAGATCACAGCTACAACCTAGAGTCTCCAAGGACTTTGAAACGGAAAAATCAGGCCACAGAGCAAATTCTTGAAAAATACAGGAAAAAGCTGAGAAGACAATGCCAAAAGTCCAGACGTTTAAAAAAAAAGTCTGCGCCTTAAAGGGGGTCACTAAAGAACTCAGGAAGAAGATGTCAATATCAAATCAATGTGCCTCTTTGCTTGAGTCCATTAATGAAGTGCCGAAACACATCTTGCGGACAATACAGCAGGGGAAAAAGTCAGCAAAGTACTCAGAGGAGCTTAAGCAGTTTGCCACCACACTGCACTTTTACTCCCCAAAGGCATATGAGTATGTCCATGACAATTTTCAAAAAGCTCTGCCACATAGTCACACCATCCGCAATTGGTACAGCAGCATCTCAGCCGATCCTGGATTTACTGTGGCGTCTTTCACAGCGCTACAAAGTCATGTACAGGCAAACAAAGAGTTAGGAAAAGAAACTGTGCCCTAATGATGGATGAAATGTACATTCACAAGATGACTGAATTTGCAGGGGACCAGTTCCATGGCTATGTGGACATTGGGACTGGAGAAATTGACAACACAATGGCCACCCAGGCCTTGGTACTCATGGTTGTTGCTGTCAACGGCAAATGTACATGTTATACCGCCCAATTGAACAACATATTAGACCACCCATATGCTTCGGTCCGAGAACCCCGAAGTCAACATTTTGACATTTTCTAGGCAAATGTACACGTTATACTGCCCAACTGTGCAACTTATGAGACTACCCATACGCTTTGGTCCGAGACCCCCGGAGTCAACATTTTGACATTTACTGGGCAAATGTACTTAATACTTCCCAATTGTACGCCCAATGGAATTTCCCCATTATACACTTCACTCCATACCCCCCTAGTCAAAATTTTGACATTTACTGGGCAAATGTATTTAGAATACTTCCCAATTGTACATGAGATGGAGACTTCTTAAAGACATGGGAGTTGGATATTCCATGCATAAGTCAACAGGCAATTTGAATAGATTTCATAATTAAGCATTTCCAGCCTTTTCTACATTGTACAATTGGGCAGTATTTCCTACCCATTCATTTACATTACAAATGGCACAAGTCAGGTAGGCTGACTCCTGTACATTTGCAATGTATATGAATGGTTAGGAAATACTGCCCAACTGTACATGAGAAGGAGACAATCTGGAGGGGGTGCAGAGTGATATAGGAGGCACCGTGTCATAGAGGGAGGCATGGACTGATGGAAGAGGGGTAGAGAGAGATATTGGAGGCACAGGGTCATAGAGTAGGTGTGGAATGATGGAGGTGGTCCCCAGTGATATAGGAGGCGCAGTGTCATTGAGGAGGCATGGACTGATGGAGGGGTGGAGATCAGGTGGAGGTGCAGAGTGATATAGGAGGCGCATGGTCATAGAGGAGGTGCGGTATGATGGAGGAGGTGGGGAGATCAGGAGGAGGTGTGTAGTGATATAGGAAGAGCGGAGTCGCAGAATGATGGAGGACTAAAGAAGTGATGGATGAGGGGCAGAGGCGTGCAGCAATAGAGGTGTAGACAGGGTGTAGACAAGAGGTAGAGTAGATGAAGAGCAAAGTTAGAGTTCCCCTGATGCACCACATCGAAAATGGCTTGTCTGTGAGTGATAAAGGTCACAATAGGTCACCCAATGGATTCCATTGGGTGAAACAGCTTTGGGGGGCGGGGTCACACATGACTTCCGGTGGACGCAGGACGAGGCCACCCTGTGATGAACATATCCGAAGAACAGCTCTTTACGACACTCGGAAACCCGTTAAAGGCTGTGTTGAGTAGCCAATGTATTGTCAATGGGATGACTTGTAACACATTTTGGGGGTCAAAGGTGACTTCCTGTGGATGCAGGAAGCTACAGATCGTACCAGGTAGACTAGGCCCACCCCCGATGAACATATCCGAAACACAGCTCTTTACGACACTCAGAAACCCGTTAAAGCCTGAGGTGAAATTTGAGGAGTAGGCAATGTATTGTCAATGGGAGAGAGCAAAGTGTACAATTGCTGAATACAAATTGTACAATTGCAGAATGAAAAACTGCACACAGCTGGCATAACTGTGTGGATGATTCATCACCCCATTCCCCAGATGGAGCATGTCGAAAACGGTGTGTCTATGAGCGACCTATGGGCCGCAATATGTCAAAAACACATAAATCACTACTACACAGGATGTGTTTCGGGCCTAGTCTACGTCCAGTGCCTGTGTATTACATTGCCGGTGGCAATGTATTGTATATGGGAGGCCTTTGTAACACATTTCGGGGGTCACAAGTGGCTTCCTGTGGACGCAGGAGGCTACAGATCGTACCAGGTAGACTAGGCCCACCCCCGATGAACATATCCGAAGCACAGCTCTTTACGACACTCAGAAACCCGTTAAAGCGTGAGGTGAAATTTGAGGAGTAGGCAATGTATTGTCAATGGGAGAGAGCAAAGTGTACAATTGCTGAATACAAATCGTACAACTGCAGAATGAAAAACTGCACACAGCTGGCATAACTGTGTGGATGATTCATCACCCCAATCCCCCAATGGAGCATGTCGAAAACGGTGTGTCTATGAGCGACCTACGGGCCGCAATATGTCAAAAACACATAAATCGCTACTACACAGGATGTGTTTCGGGCCTAGTCTACATCCAGTGCCTGTGTATTACATTTTTTTTCGGTGGCAATGTATTACACAGCACGTGTACTGTCCAAGAAATACTAACCAAGAGTACACCGTCCACAAGCAATGTTTATGAAAGGAGAGAACATTCCTCATACCTGTTAGGGGTCCCCTCTGTGCATTGCCAATGTACATGAGTCAGGCTATCTGACTTGTGCCATTTGTAATGTAAATGAATTGGTAGGAAATACTGCCCAATTTTACAATGAAGAAAAGGCTTAAAATGCTTAATAATAATGTGTAATACAGTTGCTTCTTGATGTATACTTGGAAAATCCAACTCCCATGTCTTTAAGATGTCTCCTTCACATGCACAATTGGGCAGTATTTCCTGCCCATTCATATACATTGCAAATGTACAGGAGTCAGTTAAGATAAGTCCTGTACATTTGCAATGTATATGAATGGGTAGGAAATAATGCCCAATTGTACAATGAAGAAAAGGCTTAAAATGCTTAATAATAATATGTAATACATTTGTTTCTTGATGTATAATTGTAAAATCCAACTCCCATGTCTTTAAGATGTCTCCTTCACATGTACAATTGGTCAGTATTTCCTTCCCATTCATATACATTGCAAATGTACTAGAGTCAGTTAAGGTAACTGCTGTACATTTGCAATGTATATGAATGGGAAGGAAATACTGCCCAATTGTACATTTGAAGGAGACATCTTAAAGACATGGGAGTTGGATTTTACAAGTATACATCAAGAAGCAACTGTATTACACATTATAAATAAGCATTTTAAGCCTATTCTTCATTGTACAATTGGGCAGTATTTCCTACCTATTCATATACATTGCAAATGTACAAGAGTCAGTTAAGATAAGTCCTGTACATTTGCAATGTATATGAATGGGTAGGAAATACTGCCTAGTTTGTATATAAAAATGAATGCACTGAATTTACCTTTACCTAGGGACTTATTTCCTGAAGCATGTAAACAAAGCATTTGTTTAAATGCATAATTTAACTCTTACAAATGTGTCTTTGTCTGTTTTTCATTTCAGGATTCAGAAATCAAAGCACAAATGATCATCCTAAGAAGAGGCCTCACACTGTCCAAATTAAGGGCTCTCAGGATGACCAATCCACCTGCTCCACTGGTCACTGACTTTGACCTGAAGGAGCTGGACAATGAGGGTGAAACCGCATTCATAGGTGAAGACGTGCCACTAGGATGTTCTGTTTCATCTCCATCAAACGTGGGTGAACATATGTCCCAAGGAGAATGTTCCACGTCATTTCCACTGAACTTTGATGAGGTCACGTTCCTGGGAGAACCTTTGCTTTCATGATGACGACGTGTCCCTGCAGGAAGATCCCTTTTCCTGCCTATCAAACCTCATTGGAGACATGCCCCTGGAAGAAGGCTCCCTTTTGGCCCTTCTGTATGAGAGTGACGACGTGTCCCTGCAGGAAGATCCCTTTTCCTGCCTATCAAACCTCATTGGAGACATGCCCCTGGAAGAAGGCTCCCTTTTGGCCCTTCTGTATGAGAGTGACGACGTGTCCCTGCAGGAAGATCCCTTTTCCTGCCTTGCGGACTTCAGTCAATACTTTTCCCCGGGAGAGTTTATGTTTTCATCTATGTTAGGTGAGAATGTTATAAAGGAATAATTACTTTGTGTATGTCCAACTAAAGTCTCAATGGAAGAGGTGAAATATCAATTCTACATTTGGTCTTCATAGGAGAGATTGAGTTTCCTGAATCCTAAGGGAAACCAGACACGGTATGTATGATGACTCTGTTCAACTCTGAACAATATGAAGTGAATAGTTTGACAGGTATTTTTGTGTGTATTTATCTGTGTGTGCATGCATTATTGTAAAAATAGTTTTCTGTCTCTATACAGGGAAGAGTCGGTGAAACCCTCCACACACCTTCTTCAGGATATTTGACATGTACAGGTAAGCCCAAAAGTATTCATACCCATGCCACCTTTTGAGCCACAGTGAATTTGTATTTGACCAACAGGTTTCTTCTGGTATATGAATAAAGTTTCCTTAAAATAAATAGTTTATATCTCCAGCACAATCGTCAAATACAAATTCACTATGGCAAGGGGTATGAATACTTTTTGGCTTACCTGTACATAGTTCAATTGAAGTTTTTGTTTAATTATTATATATAATATGGAACAAGTGTCCAACCTATAGAGTCAATCAATCAAGATTTGCTGCCCATGGCTTCCTCAGTTTGAACAGAGGTTGACTCACATTCTTTTCCCTCTGGGCTGTGGGGTGGGACAGTGTCTTTGTCCTTACCTTCCATTTTTAGCCTCCTTGAGGCAATGGCCCTCTTGAGCCGGGCGCTTGTTGCTCTCAGCTTCCTTATCCCCTGCTGGGTCAGGACAGGAGAGACGTGTCTAGTTTTGCTCTTCGATTTCAGCGGGGACATCTTCATCGGGGTGATGGAGACCATGACACTGCGCCTGTCTGTCACCGGCAGTTTGGAGGGCGTGGGGTGCTCTTCGCTCTCCGGTGCTGGTCTCTTAGGAGGTGTCTGCAGGCACAGCAAACAAAAACAACAATAAATATCTCACACTGAACATTTGACTGTAACATAGTCGTCTGTGACTGCAATAGCATCCTAGGAAGGGTATGGCTCTGTCGGTTAAGTGGTTTACATTTGGATGTTGCTTGTGATTTCTGAATCAAATTGCTTACTTGAGGTAGTGTAGCCATCTGCCCCACCCCTGACGACGAGGACGACTCAGACTCAGAACCCGGGGATGATGTCCCGGACTCTTGGTACTGGACCTTTGTGGCTTCAGAAGAAGTGCTCCCCTCAGAAAGGGACTCGTCTTCCGCTGCCTTTCCCTTGCACCTTTCTGATGGTTTTGAGGTTGAGGGGTGTCTCTGGCTCACTGGTACCTGGTCCTCGCCCTCCAAAGCTGCCTGGAATAAGGATCTAACCTCCATGGCCTGGGTCGGGTTGAGGCTGATGGCGTAAAACCTGTCCGCCGTCCTGGTGTCATGGCACATGAACCGAGCCACTGTCTCCCGGTCCTTTTTTGCACTGTAATACACACACACATACAGGCAGGCAGACACACACACACACACACACACACAAAAGAGAAGACAGTCAATCAGTCATTGATTTGTTTAAGACAGCTGTGTAATAGGACATTTCCATTCCAATCTGACTTACATGAGTTGAGATTGAGGTCCGTATGTCAGTGAAGGTGGGGCTTCCAGGCAAGCCCATCTCCTTCCATACCTCCCTCAGGTAGGTGGGGAGATTCTTGAGGTCAGAGTTCCGGGAATTGAAGAAAAAGTGCTGTGTTTCCACCCCCCCCCCTCAGGAACCTATAGAATTGGAGGAAGTTCTTGAACCACCAGTATTCCTCCTCTGTCAGGGCGAGCTGGCATGTCCCAAACTCCTTGTTGGTTTTGTGTTCCTCCACCTTTTAAATAATGACACACAAAAACACATCCTATGCAGGTGCAATTGTTTTCAAAAATGACCAAATAATGTAAACATTTAGCCTCAATAGTAAATCTAATCAAGCCAAAGAGGATGGACTTACATGGATCAAAAAGTTCCCACTCTGGTCCCTTTTGCCTCCTCAACCTCTTTTATCAACATGTTCTTGAAGACACCTGGTCTGTGGCCATAGTTTGTGGAAAAGTAGGCGCAGATTTAGCCATAAAACCGGAAATGATCCTTCTGCGTCCGGGACTCCTCCAGGGCAACTGTGTGAACATGAGTAAACATTGCAGTGCACTTAACAGTGTAACAACGAGGAGATGTGTAATAAGTGGGTAATAATAGTGAGATAAAACACTTACCTAAAATCTCAGGGATCTTGGACTTAGATAGGCGCTGGCACTCAATCAGGACTGTCTTGGGGACAACATTCGCCTCCTTCTTCTCCTTGACATGCACCTGGTGAATTGTGATCTGGCGTTGTAGGGACTTGGTAATTGCCTTAAAATTACGGTTCACCCCTCGCCACTGGTTCTTGGTCAGCCTGCTGGATGCTGGTGGGGTCTCTTCAGCGTATCTTAAAAAATGGGCCACACTCTTTGTATAAAGCTCCACCGTGGTGATGGCTTTCGTGGCCTCAAGGTCCTTGACCCATCTGAAAGACACATAAAGCAAACACACACATACAGGTATTTCTATAGTTGCGGGGACCTTGACACAGGACCTAGGTAGTGAGGGCCACCCTTTCTGGTGATGCTAGCAGCAGGAAAAAAATATATTCGAACAGTAGAGGGCGCCAAAAGCTTAGATATCACTTTAAAATATCAACAAACTCAAACGGGAAAAAAATCTTTCAATTAACTATATATGTGAGGACCAATGGTTACTAGGCAGAAAATAGATCACATGACCCAATATTTTTTTTTTTTTTTTTTTTTTAACCTCCCTTATTTGGTAGTTGCAAACTTTTTGACTGTGACCTTCTGACGAGAATCAGATTGATATTCTAATGTTTAGGTTGCGTGATTCAAGTTGATGTAATAAATGTCAGTTTTGGACACATTTCTTTATGACTTTACTACTTTCTTGTTCATGCCAATTAATAAATGTATCATGTTAATTTTAACCCTCTCCTCCCTCTTTTTAGTGTGAATACTATTAAATGTGAGCAAAAGTGAACAGAACAATTTTGAAAAGATTAAACCTATTAATGTCCCTATCTTCTCTCCAGATTACCTTCCAATGAGTAATGTAGGATTAGAGAGGTGAAAAAGCTTAACACCCCTGTTGAGCTGCAGTTGAAGCCAAACCTAAATGTGAAGCATTGAGTGATATCAGTGAAGGGATTCAGGCTAATTTTCAATGCAAAAGTACATTTAATTGTATTAAGTAAACTTTTAACAATAGAAGTAGGCCTCTTTTGACCTATAGGTAAGTGAATAATTTAAATAGAAATGCAGTACCTTTAATACTCTGATAGTCATGATATGACAATTACTAAGCAGGATTAATGTTAGTCCGTCAATCCAGTTCAGTTAGCTAGCTAGCCTACCGTTAGCTAGTGAGGCATCTAGCTAATTATCAATAGCAATTTGTACTGGCATTTAAACGTAAAACTTTATTTTTATGTACTACCGTTTTAACAAAGGTACGGTAAAGGTAAACACTAAACTAAAGATACTTACATTTAAAAGCATATTTCCAGCATGGCTTCCAGTACTGGCTGTACCGAGTGCTGCCACCTAACAATTAGAGTGGCAGAACTAGAAAGCAGGATTTCCACACTTCACCAAATCAAGATGGATGAAACATATTTGGACTCATTCCTGGTACCGGCACATCAGGCTTCAGCCTCAGACGATACCATCCCATGGAATGGGCGCAACACCTATGCTGATGTACTGACTCAGCGGGATCACAAAGGTGCCATTCCCAAACATATGACTTCTACCCCAACGTACTCAGAGACATGGACAACTGTACGGAGGAAAAAATACAAACAAGGAAAGAAACACCACTCACCACCTACCGAAGAAAAACTTGAGCTGGGAAACAGATTCCAGGCACTCTCCCCCAACTCGAAACCCCCAGCAAAATCCAAAACTATCCGACCTGTGGTCTCTGACACACAGCCCAAAAAGCTGCCTTCACCTCCCAGAAATAACATTCCACAAGTACATCATGCTAAGTACGGTAAGCAATATCAGCACCTACAAAATGACAGAGGGGAAAAAAATCAAGCTCTCTCACAGGCTACACAGCTAAAAAACCCAAAAATTGTACTCATTGGGGACTCAAAAATCAGCAATATAAGGAGTAATAATACTAGTAATACTGTTTTCACTATACATGCTACCACTAGGCGATGTCATTAGAGAATACAATGTCAATTTCCACAGCTATGCTGTGGAAATTTCTGTTGAGCCGTTGAGCCGGTGTCTAATTGCAATAAATAATTGGATGAGCGCAAATTTCCTAAAACTAAATGAAGATAAAACAGAAATCCTCTTAGTAGGGCCCAAAGTCAAAAGGGAGAAAGTCAGCACAAGCCTTGGTAATCTGACCTCACTGATCAAACCTGAAGTAAAGAGCCTAGGTATTATCATAGATTCTGACCTACACTTTACCTCCCATCTGAACAAGGTGACCAAAACCTCTTACTTTCACCTCAGAAATATTGCTAAAGTAAGACCATTCATAACCCAAAAAGATGCAGAGAAACTAATTCACGCATTTATTAGAACCAGATTGGACTACTGCAATGCCATCCTTACAGGTCTCCCCAAAAAGTCTTTAGAGAAGATTCAACTCATCCAGAACTCAGCAGCAAGACTCTTAACAAAAACAAAGAGGCGAGAACACATTACTCCAGTTTTGAAATCACTGCATTGGCTCCCAGTCTCCCACAGGATTGATTTCAAGGTCCTATTGCTTGTTTATAAAACTCTAAACGGCTTGGGACCAGCTTACTTTACCGACTCTCTAAAAACCTATGTTCCACAAAGGGCCCTCAGATCCTCGACTGCTAACTTGCTAAAGGTTCCAAATTCCACTCATGAAAAAATCGGTGATGCTGCCTTTTTTAACTATGCCCCAAAGCTGTGGAACAAAATACCAGAAAATACAAAGGAGGCATCATCTATAAACATATTTAAAAAGCTATTAAAAACATTTCATTTCATTTTCACTCTAGCCTTCAACTAAACCGGTAATCTTTGCTCTTCGCAAAACATTTTTTAATTTCTCTGCCTGCAAATGTGCTCTATGTTTTTATTCATGTCTTTTTATTATTATATATATATATATTTTTTGCTTTTATTGCTCTTTATTGCTGCTTATTGACCTCTATTGATGTAAAGCACTTTGAGCTGCATTCCCTGTATGAAAGGTGCTATATAAATAAAGGTTTATTATTATTATTATTATTATTATGCCTACAGTGAATGAGAGGCAACCATTCTTTCCTTTATTTGTGTCCTAATGAAGTTGCTCTATTAAATTTTTTTTTCAGATTTTTATAATAAAACATGGGCCTCATACAGTTCAATCAGTGGCTATAGTGGGTTGATTCAGGAATAATAAGCAATATTTCCAGCTACTGATGTTTTATTTTTATTTTGAATGTCAGCATGAAAATATCCACTTAAGTCCACTTAAAGGACATAGCAGTACAGTTCAGAACGTACTGTTTATCACGAAATCAATTACTTAGTATTGCAAACTTAAACAGACTATTTGAAATAATGTAAAAGTAGAATTTTATCTGCAGGGAATACTGGATACAGACAAAGCGAGCAGTTGTAATTTCAGTGCTGTAGCTGAAACAATGAACAATCAACTTAGCATAATAGGAAAAACTATTTTTTTCCTTTCACAGCAAGTACTGCATGTGCATGTTGTTTTTTCATACTCTCAATAGAGTTATGAACGTAGTTTTTAACATCCTTCCAGGATCTTTTATCCAGGACTGGCTCTTTTGTGAGACATGCTTCACATTTTTTTTTTCCAGGCACCCTTTGCATTGAGATCCATTTTCCCAGTTGTTTCCATACTGCATCCCTCTCAACAGGTGTCCAAGGGTTCTTTTGACGTTTTGAAGTTAGAGCACCTAAACCAGAGAAAACAGTATTACAAAACCCTATAATCTGACGACCAAGTCTGAAACACAGCAAGCACAACCTCATCTAGGATAACAATGCAAAGGAACGGAAAGTCATCTCAATTATTAATTTCTAAGATGATGCAAAACAAAACACAGCAGATCCTGCCTTATTTCATCAGCAACCTGTAAATGGTAAGACGTAACACGTCGCAGCATCTGAAGTAACCTAACATACCAGACTTTACATGTCTTTTTTTTATACCAAAGGAGTCTAAATGTAATTGGTTGGTTCCAGGATGAAATGAAAAACATTTAAATTAATACAGAATGTAAAAATCTAAGATTCTGCATTACTGAAGGATACTACGCCTAAACACACCTCCCTCCTAATTGCAACCCGAAGCATTTCCCAGTCTTCCTTTTTCTTGCACACTATCTTTGCATCGGACACTCTCTATGTCTGGAAAGCACAAACAAAAACTTTAATATCGCCTAACTAAAAAGCCAAATATATTAAATGGGTCACTCTTTAAATGTGAACAGGCTAGATTTTTTTTAGTTTTTGCTCACTGGGCCTGAAAACTATTCAGATACATAAGCCTATAAAACATGAAAAAAACCTAGATATTGTGAGAAGTAAAAAAATTGTGAGACTGTTACCAAACTATTGACATTGTAACTGCAAAATTTGTGAAAAATAGATTTTCTTCCCCCTTCACACCATACCATTCTCTTTGGCGTGTGGTGGAGAAGCTGAGAACTGTTGTTTGGATCTCTTTTTTGTTGGAGCCCCGTCTTTGAATCTAAAACTGCCCTCTGTGTGTGGAATAAATTCAAGCACACAACTCAATGTTATTCCCCAATCAACAGCATATCACTAATATCAGCCATTTGTATTGTGTTGAGAACTTTACCGGCTAGATCACACATTCAACAAAGTAACAATAGTGTAGAGGTCTTCGCGGGTCCAAAATGTCTTTCCCACCCAACCCAATGTTTATTAAATAAAATAGAAAACTGTTATACCCATACCGAATGAATCGTAAGAAAAACAGATCTGTTCTGAAATGTACTGTAGGAAAAAACGAAAAACAGACCCATGTCGTTCAGAAAATATACACTTTCAATCACTTTAAATGACAAAGAGAAGCGTGTGCCTATAGAAACAGATATATTATCTTCGGCATGTCTGTCTATTCCTACATACTGGTTCCAATAGGTAGGTAAATACAGTATTACTGCAAATACCCGAGACCCGTCGCAATGTCAGACCCGACCCAGATTCGAGAAAAAAGTTTAAATATTCGACCCAGACCCGCTCGGGTTTGGTGGACCCATGAAGACATCTACATCAGTGTAAATGTCATGACAATGTGTGTCATACTATCACAAAATACCTTTCTCTTTACTCCCTTCAGGGGACGAAAGTCTAGCTGTCCCTTCTGATGGATAGCTGACTTTAGGTGCAGCACTGCTCACTGTTTTTGGAACACATTCAAATACACAACCCAAAATATTACCATTTGTGTGACAAGCTAGAAAAGTAATTCTTCATAAAAGCGGTGATAACTGTGTTAATAACTGACAACAAAGCTAAGTTTGGACAGCAGTCCTAGTTCTTAAATAAAACAAACGTTCATCTGCTTAATTTCATACACTGACATGTTATTTTTACCGAAATGTTCATCACATACCATCCTCTGCATCTGCATCATAATACTGATCAGCGGGTGAAGACAGGCTGCATCTCCTTTTCTTTGAAATCTTTCTTGATTCAAACCCACTCTCTGTTAGGAATACATGTAAGAACACAAACAAATGACATTTCCAAATCATCTCCAACGTTTGACTTTTGTAGTTAGTCTTTAGTGTTGTGTTGAGAAAGGTATTAAAAGCTAGATAGGCCATAGTATATTCAGGTAAAAACTTTCAGGGTTCAGTCATGTAGTAGCAAATTGGCCTTAAACTGTAATAACCTGCCTTTAGAGGAAGAACTTCCGAGAGTCTCTTCGGTGGAATCAGAGACTTTCAATCCAACACTACTTTATGTGTCTGTAAAACATTAAAACATTAAAATAATTAACCTATAGTTATAGAATTAAGTAAAACAAACATTTAATTTAATAAGGGCCAGTGTAGCTTAAGTATACTTGCCATTCACGTCCAAACTAATCTCTTCAAGAGATTTGCCCTTGTATGTGTGTGTTCCCTGCTCGATGGCCAGCAAGACTTTACTCATTTTGGCAAGCTGTAGAGTATTTTCCGTCATACGGTAGTACTCACGATGAACACGTATGTCATGGCCCATGAACTTGGCTACTTGGTCCATTTCATTTTTTTTTTAATTCATGATTGGCATAGTGTGGCAACATGCTTTCTTAGTTTTGTGGATCGCAGTCTTTCTGGGTGATTTGCTTCACAAGCATTTGCAAATTTACGTAGACAGTCTGCCCCTCTGATGGCAGTCACAGCCTCTATTCGTCCAAATACATATGGATTGTCCTCTGGCACTCCAACACTGGATCGGTACTTGATGAGGATGTCAAGTGCTACAGTCATCCTTTTGGTAAGAAGGACAGGCACTTTGCGACCCCTTTTCCCCCTTATTTCAAGCCTGGTGAACTCTCCCATGAGTTCTTTTTCCAGCTTGGAGAGGCTCTGGTACACGTCTCCATTAACTGGAGAAGTATTTTTATTCTGATATGTCTCAATGAGAAGTTTGGACGCCTCTCCTTCACGTCTCCTATTAAAGAGGATAATTTGGGATAAAAGGCTTTCACACAAACTTTTCCAAGCTTTTGGTTCAGGTTTCTCAGAGATTTGCTGAATGGAATCCTCTTCCAACTTTTTAAGGTAATTTTGGAGTTTGATTACATCTTCTGTTAGTGGAATCAGTTCATCCTTGTTCCATTTCCTTTGTTCCATGTCAGTCCTTACACGTCTAGAGACATGTGTTCCAGTTGGATTTTATTAGCTTGATGAAATTGGCTGCATTTCTTTCAGACACGGTATCGTCCTGCTGTATGCTTTCACCTACCACTATTTCAGCTATCTTCTTTAGAGTGTAACCAAGCTTGCAGGCCAAAGATGGAACATCGTATGCATTTTGAACTGTTTTATAGCCACACGTTTTCTTGGCTGCCAAAACAGCCAGATTAAATTTAGCTGGGACACAAACATCCTTCAGATTGCGAATACTAGAATCTAGGCACTTAGCAGATATCAGAAATCTTCCCAATTCTCTCATTTTCTGACAGCAATAGCCATGCTGTGTTTTTCTCGTGCGTCTCGTACATCACTAACCCCGTATTTACAAATGAGTGGGTCTGACTTAACTTCAAGAGCGATATTATCATGACGCATTTTATCCATAATCTCTTTTCCCCCTACTGATGCCCAACTAGAAGCTGGGATAAGGGAGGATGCAACAGCTTGTACTTGATCTCTTTTTTGGGTTTTCGGCTCTGTTCTTGCATTTCGCTTGATGTTTCCAAACAGTACTGGCACGGAAGATAGTGTTCTGCAGATAAATGTTTGTCTGTTGGTTGTCTCCATGTAACAAATTCTCCTTCACCTTTTTTCAGAGCTTCCACATTGTGGTGGTAGTCACCTTTTTTTCTGATTTGCTCAAGTAATAAAATACGTTTTCTTGAGCCTTTTGGGTTACTTATAGCACATGCAACATCCACTTCCTTACTGTGCTTCCTCTCTAAATCCCTTGCCATTTTGCTCTGGGGCTTTTGACAATAAATACAATAGTGCTTTTTATTCCATTTCCTCTTACCCTCCTGATTGTTGCATTTTTTGACAGACAACATTTTCTTACCCTCAATGGATGTGCTTGGAAAGACTTGGCTTGTCTTTGCACTCATTGTAAGTTTAGCACTGCTGGGTAGTTCAATTCCACCAGCAAGTTTCTTTTTGACTGGAGTAGCATATGAGTCTTCAGAGGCGCTCTCCTCTGGCACATAATCCGATACACCACCTTCAGAAATACTGTCAGACAAACTGTCCTCTTCCCATGTTTCCTGTAACATTACAATAAGGAAATAAGAATTAGTGATTACATGTGAAACAATAACTATTGAAAAAATTCTGGAACACTCTGCTTGATAGATACTGTAAAACAAGAACTTTGTAACACTGAGATTATTTGGGCTTGCTGTTAAAATATCTTCTGTAAAAGTTATGTTATAATATCACCGTTTTAAATTGTGTGATTGCTAAAACAAACTGCTCTCAGGAGATAATTACATGTTATACTGCAGTCGGTAGAAAAGAGATACACCCAACAAATCAATCCTTCTGGTGAACTTTGTAATGTTATTACATTTTAAAGAAAAAACATCTGGTCAGTTTTATATATTTTTTAAAATCACCATTCATATTTGCTTCATGGAACTGTGCTGAATTTAACCCTCTGTACTGTGTGACCTTTAAAAACAGACGTATTAGTCTAGGACCAGCATCCTGTTACAGTTAAATGTCTGTATCCTAGTAGGGCAACTTACACCCTAAGACTACACACCCTAAGTCTCAAGCCACGAAAGGGTCCCCTGGGTAGGTCCACAATATTCCCAAACTTGTAATTACACAAACTTGTAATTACCCCATATACATCCCATTGGACGGAATACACACCTTCTTTTGTTTGATGTTGCTCTCCATCACCTAAAAAGAGTGGAGAGATGCCAAAGAGATTTTTTTTATTATAGGTTATCAGTGCAAATAAACTATATTACATACAAATTAAGATGTTGCTTTAATAGGATGAACACTAGTAGACTACTCTAAACACAACAAATGCCTATACACTGGAAGGTGACTCAATAAATGAAGCTACTGTCCCTGCCATGGTCAGATCAATGGAAATGAAGCGCAACTGACAATTTCTGGAAGGTCTTACTCAGCATGTTGCTAAATTGTAATTAATATAGAATTTAATAAACGGAATACATTGGAAAATAGCATGTTTATTAAATCGAGATGGGATAACTCTCCTATTGTGATGTTCCTTGCAGAAAAGAATACAATAATACTCTCAGAATCTAGAAAACAGAGTTGCATGTTCTCCATTATTGCAAACAGGGTTTACGTTAGCCGGCATATGCCGGCTTTTCGCTGGTATCACGTGTAGTTGTCTGGCAAATGAAAAAATAAATGGCCAAAATGTCAGGTGTTATATATGTCAAATACATAAATTGATTTTGCATGAATTGATTATTAAATTGATATGCCAAATACATAGGTTACACAATATTAGGCAATGTAATTTATTTCATATGTAACCACAGAAAAGCATCAAGCTCCTGCTCCTCCTTATTTAATTTGATGGGCTTGAAATGCAAAGAGACATACATTTTATGTAGGCTAATGTCTTAATTTAATCAACAATAGCAAGGCGATTGGTTTAATTTTATTGTTGTAGTTAGGGCTGTCACAATTATGACATTTAAGCTGGCGATGAATTGTTGCACAAATAATTGGGATTAACAATTAGCTTGTTTATATTGTAAATGTTATGCTATTATTAGATTAGATTACAACTTTGTCATTGAACTAGTGCAAGTACACTACAACGAAATGCTCTTAGCATGTGCAAAATAAAAGAGGGCAGAAAATGTACAAGTATTAAGTACATATATATTACCAGTGGAATGTATAGATGTGCAAAAAATGGCAATACTAAATGCGTAATTAAGGCAAATAGAGGAGGGCAGAACATTTATAAGTATTAAGTATAATGTATGTTACAAGCGTGATAATAGTTGTGCGGGTACAAATGGCAATTCTAAATGGCATTCTAAATGTGTACTGGAGGAAAACTGAATGAGGTAGCCATTATTATAGTGTAGCCTAATAATATAGTAAAAATATCTGTGGTGGATCCGGAGATGGTTCATAAGATATGCAGTGTTTGCATTATTGGGATCACCTCGTTCATTTGGCTTAAAACCAAAATGTGCCTGGAGCAGTTGTTTGGCTTCAGAACTATCACAAATCAATAATAACGCTCTTCATAAAACGCAACCGCAAAGAAATTACAATTCTCGCTTCGCTGCAAATATTACTGACTAGTAATTTTAAATAGCCTTCCTTAAGTAGCAAAACGAGTTTCAACGTTGGTTATGCAATTGGACAACATAAATGTATATCCATACAATTTAATATGCATGATCTAATTAAGAAATATGGTTAGAAATTACAAAATTCGACTTAGAATATTAGTCAAAATATTTTACACACGCTGTTTTTTTCTTTTGGCGATCAGAGTAGACGCGAATAATCCGCAGAGCTGTCAAATGGTATTTGTTGAGACTTTACTAACATTGTCCTTAAAATCCCTCATTCATATTGGAAACATGATTTTGGAATCAAAAATAATTACGATCAGGCTCAAGATTTAGCCTACATATGCTCAGTTTTCAAAGACTGTAATGAGTTTACTCTGTTGACTAATTTTTATAATAGAAATGTGTTGGATCATAGCGTTTGTGTTTAAGTACTGTTTAAATGTAGGGTAGTATATGGTTAGGCCTATTTAAAACATACGCCATAGCTGTTCAATATGGCCGGAATTCTGGAATTTTAACGTCCATATTGGCCGTCAAAAAAGAGCAATTGTTAAAACTAGCTAAGGAACTGAAAATCATGGCATTTCTGATCATTCTTCTAAAGATATAATTCTTGCAGAACGTAATAAAAAAAAAAATTTTATCCGCGCACATATCCGGACCTTTAATGTTAAAAATCATGCGACTGGCCTATAGACTTTTCAAACGCCGCAAACGCGTGATTCTGGTGCAGTTTGAGCACTGCGCAGGGCGAATTAATTAGCTAACTCAGGACGTGTTTATAACAGTATATCCACACAAAAAAATCGCAGACAGAAAAAATTAAGCAATTTACACCTGTTAAATGTACATTTAAGAAAACAAACTGAATTAGTCTGTGTAAACTATGGTCGCAGTTTTTTTCCCAGTGATGCCACTGCCTCTAATCAAATACCTATATTTATAGTAACCTAAATTGGTCGAGTATATGACAAATTATTATTTATACGCAGTGAAATCAGTTGATCACTTACATTAATACGAAGAAGCCTTAACTTCATTGTAGCTGGCGCATAAAAGACAGTATTTCACTTGATAAGGATTTATATGAATACTCTGGCCAATCAGGAAGATCGTCAAATAAAATATGCATCAGACAATATGCTCAGTTAAAAAGTGAACAAAACATTATTTTAGTATTTCAGAGGATAATCAAAAGCTGTGAATTCTTACCTTTTTCAGCAGTTCCCGATTTGTTTGTTGTTCCGTAGCATTTTTTATGTTCTTGCTTTGGATGTAATAATGTTCACATTTTGCATGGTGCGTTCAAAGAAGTTCAACTCTCTTTTGTAAACGGTTCATCTTCTCCCACGTGTTGAGATCTTTTTTTTCTGTATTCCTCATTTCCGGTAGCTAATAACCCGATTTTTTTAAGTTATAAAATCGGTTTAGTAGCTGTTGGTGAAATGTCAATTTGGATTTAACTTCCAAATCCGCGTAAAGGTGATGTTTGAGGCGTCATTTGTTCAACGTTAAACTTCACACCATTTAGTTATTAAAACCGACGTAAATTGACATGCTCACCAAACCACTTCCTCCAACACCTAAGATCTTGTTTATTATAGGGTTCACTTTTCTGAGGCCTGCAATATTTAAAGGGTTGGTTCATAATAAAGGCAATATAAATGCTGAAATCTTGTATAATGGGTACAGTATTTTACTTAAAAGAGCATAGATTCAGAGTATGTACATGTATACGCTTTCAAGCTTGCACCCCTTATCTGGAGATTATCTCAAACCATCCAGGAATAGCACTGAAGACCTGTTTGAGGGCTCTGGTGCTGTTGTCTTGTGAGGCCTTTTTAAACAACACTACTTAACCATGGACTGACCTTGGCACTAGGTAAAGCTAAGTTCCCCTCTAGCTTAGTCTGTGTCCACACAATATTTTCTTGGCAAGTTCTGGGGCTAGCCCTTGAATGATACAAGAGAGTTACACTTTGAAGTCACAGACAGAATAGCCATAACATGGTGTAAGAAATGATGGATAACCCTACTGCTTGTCAAATGCATGTATTCATTTTGTCAGCTTATCATTTCAGAAAATATAAATTCATATAATTTAAATGTATTCTATTACAAACATTTTAAAATACATAATTCAATAATTAAAATGGAGGAATGTACTACAGCTTCCAATGTGAGCAGTGAACTCAGGTTGCTTATTAGAAGTGCTGAAGTAGATCTGACTGTCAGTTGAAATTGATATAAAACTGCTAAAAAAAAAATGAAGGGAACACTTAAATCGGGGCTCAATTAAGGAAATATATATTAAAGATCACAATCTTTACTGTACATTGTGTATAATTTGTTGAGAACAAAATGACATGGTCAACGGAAACCAAAATCACCAACCAATTGAGGGCTGGATTTTAACTCGCATCAAACATCAAAGTAAACTATTGAACTCGCTTCTTGGCAGCGTCAGATGCACTGATAGGTTATGTCCCAGAGGTTCTCAAGTGAATTCAGATGATGGGTCTGAGGATTTTATCCCGGTACATAATAGAAGTCAGGGTACTGTTGGCTAGCACATGGAGTTCTGTGCGACCCTCCAAGGATATGCCTCCCCAGAACATCACTGACCCACCGCCAAACCGGTCATGCTGGATGATGTTGCAGGCAGCATAACGCTCACCACAACATATACAGACTCTTTCACGTCTGTCACATGTGCTCATTGTGAATCTGCTCTCATCTTACAATTTGGTCAGAAACATGCACACCAGTAGATCGCTGGAGGTCATTTTGTAGAGCTCTGGCAGTGCTTCTCCTGTTCCTCCTCGCACAAAGGAGCACATATTGGTCCTGCTGCTTGGTTGATTCCCTTCTACGGCCCTGTCCAGCTCTCCTTGTGTAACGGCCAGTCTCCTGGTATCTCCTCCATGCTTGAGACTGAACTGGGAGACACAGCAAACCTTCTTGCAACGGCAAGTATGGATGTGCCATCCTGGAGGAGCTGGACTACCTGTGCAACCTGAATGAGCTGCAGGTACTGCCTCATGCTACCAGTAGTGACAAGGACACTAGCAAAACACAAAACTTGAGAAGAATCAGGCAGGAAGGATAAGGAGAGCAATTGTCTGTGGCCACCACCTGCAAAACCATTCTATTTCTATTTCCATTCTATTCACTTTCATTTGCACCAAAACAGGTGACATTGATTCACAATCACTTATGCTTCCTAACTCGTCAGATTGATATCCCTGAAGTTTAATTGACTTGGTGTTATACTGTGATGATTACTTTTCCCTTCAACTTTTGATGTTATGAGTATCTCAGAAACTCTTTGTATTTTCATGCATGGTAGTTTTTACAGTCTATGGAGAAGGATGCAAAAACCTAAAAATGTGCAGCAGTTTTGTGACTGAAAAATGTCTTGTTATTTAGAAAGTTCAGAGAACAGCCAAATTTGTTAACGCTGACAGGATAGTGACATTAACTTAAATAACCACAAGATACAGCAGTGGTAGTGGAAATAACATTTGTGGACACACAAGTTCAACCTTGGAGAGACTGGGTTACAGCAGCAGAAGACACCAACAGGTTTCACTCTAGTCAGCAAATAACAGAAAATCTAGGTTGATTGAATCTGGAGAATTGTAGATTGGTTTGAGGAATCTTGATTTCTGTAGCGACATGCAGATGGCAGGGTCAGAATTTGGCAAATCTGTAGCACCTGCCTGAAGCGGTCAGGTGGTAAGATCAGAACTTGACATTAACATGAATCTGTGGAACCAACATGGGGTTGAGGAAAGGGAAGGCTGGGGTGTGAAGACTTGGAGCCTCACTAGGGGGGAAGGGCAGGTTAGCAATGATTGTCAGTTACCTCATTGTGCAGTCCCATGTAACAAAATGTATAATTTTCCAACTGACAGTCAGGTCCTCTTAGCTCCTCAAATATGGAACTTTAGTCAAGTTAGTCAAGTGTTGAAGTATAACACTTCCCCGAGTTGGTTTGTTGGAAAGGAGAATAAAACACCAGGAGTCAGGGCAAATACCGTATTATACGTCCATTTATTACAAAAGCTTTTGGAGACAAGGTGTCGCCGCACAATGTCTAAGGATCAACAGTCAAAACATCATTTTTATACTTCTACTACGCCCAAAAAGATAGAGGCGTTAACTTACAAAGTGTGTGCCATTGGCCCAATCCCAGTTTTATTCCTTATAGGATAACTGCAAGTATCTTCTTGTCTCCTCCTGGTATCTGTCTGGCCTGTCAGACTATGTGTGTGTGTGTCTCTAACCTGTGTCCTGTTTCTCACAAAACAGACATACTAAATCTTTCTCTCCCCGGCAACTGCTTAACCAGGGTTTCCTATTCTCCTACTTGCTCCTTCAGTTTCGGTTCATATCACAGACATTTAATATTTTGTTTCATTGGTTACAACAGCTTATAACAGTTCACTAACTTATATAATCAATACATCTACATTGGTTACAACAGCTTATAACAGTTCACTAACTTATACAATCACTACATCTACACAAGTATACTGACATTTAATTCTAAAAAAAGACAAATTGGAGAATAAATTCAATAATATATTCTAAATTGCTGAGTTAAAAAAGTAAATACACATTTGAGAAGCAGGAGTACTTTGCCTATTGAATTGATTTATAACAATATTCTAAAACATGAATTCGTGAATTGAACTGTAAGAGAGGTTTATCAACTAATGGATTCTAAGATGCAGGTCTGACAAAAGTTAACTCCACCAAAACATAATTTTTACCAACAGCAAATTCAGTTGAAAAGATGCCAAGTTCGCAGCACCTGGGGAGAGGGGGAGATCGTATAAAATGTATCATTTTCCAACTTACACTCCTCTGCAGCGCAGCTAATATGCAGCCTTGGAGTTCTCTTAAACTGAATGC
This sequence comes from Esox lucius, assembly GCF_011004845.1. Lineage (NCBI taxonomy): Eukaryota > Metazoa > Chordata > Actinopteri > Esociformes > Esocidae > Esox > Esox lucius. The sequence continues at coordinate 25,938,770 of NC_047577.1, read as the reverse complement.
TGTAACATTTTACTAAATCTATTTAATTATTTTGAAATATTTGTAATAATCTAAAATGAGTCACTTCGAAAGTGCTAAGCTGGCAAAATAATGAATGAATTTGACAAGAAAATGTTGTTTCCAAATGTAATTAGTATAATGCAAATATTATTTTATTTATATAGATTCAGTTATTTAGCTTCATCATTAGCCAACATAACGGGTGTAACGGTACATGTATTCGTACCGTTCGGTACACGTATCCGTACCGTTCGGTACAGGACGTTCGGTTCGGTACGCGTTGTAATCCGAATGAATATAGTGTAGTTTTAACCAGGCACGTTACTTTTTTGTTTGCGGAACTAAATTCTATACTCAGTTTCCCCCGGACGGATCTTAGAGACGTAACTTAGCAACTAAAGTAAACTAGCAATGCGACGCCGCCTCGTAAATAAATACAGAGAACGCAAACGACAAGACAACCCTTTATGTCCCGCCCTTTGTTTTTATTATGGCCAATAAGCCACTGTTCATAACTTCATAATTAATTAAAATGAATCGAAATTGTCCTTTTCTACTGTACCGAAATCGTACCTAACCGTGACCTTTGCGTACGATTACTGTACACCCCTAGCTAACACAAGTGGTTATTCTCAAATCGCATACTACAAGTATGTAATTTGCGAATAATGAATAATGTTTAGTAAACTATGCCAGTATTGGGACCGATTGGGACATACTACTTTACTAAAATTGTGTCTCAACAATTAGATCATTTTGTCACGCATATCACGCCAAGTTTGAATATTTAGCTTAGACCATTAAGCATTGTGTAACTGATTAACGTTTCTTAAGTTTACTTCAACCACCAATAGCATCAATGAACTGTATGCCTTTTGCCACCGGCCGTTTTATAGCATATTTGTCAATAAAAGGCCTACTATCTTGCTACTTGGAATAGTCATGAGAATTGAGAAATTGCTAGCGAGACTGAAGACGAACTTTACACTGCCAAAGCAATTTCATGGCACAACAACGTTAATTTTTATTTTATTTGTGAATTAAATGGATAAAATAACTATCGATATTGGTTGACCATAACTGACTTAAAACCACTCCTGTTACTGCGCAGGCGTTGTGGTCTAGCGTAATATAGTATGCGATTTGAGATTTTTTAAAGTGCTACAGTACTCAAGTAAACAAAGCTGAAACCCTCCACACATTAATCACGTGTGATTTCTAGCCAATCACAAAAATCCCCCGAAGCTCAAGTACTGTGCATTCAGAAAATTCCAACCAGTGACTAGGAAACACTCCATTGCAATACCGGGCCCGTACTGCAGGGGAGCCATAGAGCACTTAAAAAAAACACAGTTGTTGAGTCCCTCCTATTGACATGAGGACATTTAATGATACTTGTACAGCATAATGCCTATGACCATAGGATGTCATGCTAGGAGTTTGAAGCAATTTTATTGTGAGGACCGGCAAAAAGGTCCTCACAGTGAAAAATGTCCTCACAGTAAAGGTTGGCTGTCAAGGTATGGTCCTCAAAAGTATAGAAATACAAGCACACACACACACACACACACACACACACACATACACACACACAAATGCAGTGAAATCAAAAGATCAATAATCGGACACTGCTTGAACACTTACTAGACTGAATTCAAATCAATCTGTACTTACTCTGTTATTTTCGTAGTGTTGCTGAGAAAACTAAGGTTTGAAGAATAGTTCTCATCACTCCCCATGAAATAGAGGAACTGCTTTACTCTTCGGACCTTGGAGGCACAGTTGTCCATCAGCTTCTTGTTTGGATTTGGGCCCAGAATGTTTTGATGAAACCCCTGCAGAAATTCACCTAAACAGAAGAATAGAACAAAATGTTAATAGACATCTTGGTTGAGTGATATAATTTCTCAATACAATCTAAACAGTGACCAATTCAAAAAGGCTATACTTACTCAGACTGGGGCAGGAGTCTGGGAAATCCAGTTTGGATGTGCCTGGCTTTGGGGACATTTCACTTTGGGTCATTTCCACCTCTTCATCTGATGAGCCCATAAGTTCCACCTCCACTGCTGCAGGAGACTTTGCAGCCAAACCTAACTTTGGCCTCACAGACATCTGCCTTTGCAGAATCTTGTAGGCCGCCCTGATTTTGTGTAAGCGACTCACCACCCTTTAATACTCCTCTTTTTGGGAATTAATCCTACCATCCCTGGATTTTAAGGCCAAATCTCTTTCCTGCACAGCCTCCCGCAGCCTCTTAATTGGGCCTTGGCAATGACAAGCTTCATCCTCACAGCCCATGTTGTCAGACTCATCCTCTTCCAAAAAAGCAGGTGGCGACTCTGGCAAGATCTCCCCCTCAACTTTCCTTGCCGCTTCCATCAGGTCCAGAGTGGTTATCATTGGAACGGGAGGGTTGGAGGCTCTCAGGGATGCTAGCCGCTCCATTGTTATCCTCCTTTTCAGCCCATCTAAAGCCCTTTTCTTCTGTGACTTGGTCATTTCAGTGTGTTGATCGATGTGCCGGTCCAGCCTGCTTACGTGCATGCCACACCCCTCAAACAGACATGGCTCCTGCCTCAGGTTGATCCGGCCGGACACCCAATGGCACAATATGGCTCTCTCCTCTTTGTTAATCACTCCGTGGTACAATCGTAGGTGCTGACTAAGGTAGCTTACTGCCTTCGGGCATAAAGGACAAAAGTGAACAGTAGAGCCTGCAGCAAAGCGTCTTCCAGGCATCTCTCAAAAAGTAAAGTGCAAAACAGTTATATCCGTTCGATATCCTCTGCAACAGCAATGTGGAGTTGAGTGGTACAATAGTAAGCTCTGATACTGTGGGACCTCCTATAAATCCCTCTTGAACGGTGTCCCCATCTAGTAAATTGCATTGAAACTGTTTTGTAGAAAAAAGGTTTTTTTCTTTTCATTGTCCTGAGCTAAAAAATTGCATTCTTCACCTGTGTCCTGATCTAATTAATCCCATTTTCCCTGTGTCCTGAGCTAATGAAATGCAGTTTACACCTGAATCTTGATATATATGAATGAATAGGAAACACTGCCCAAATGTACAAGAGAGAAATGTCTCTCAGAGGTCAATTTCATTTGAACAATCGGGCAGTATTTCCTATCCATACATATACATTGCAAATGTACAGGAGTTAGCTTAACAGACTCTTGTACATTTGCAATGTATATGAATGGGTAGGAAATGCTGCCCAATTGTTCATTGTAGAAAATGATTAAAATGCTTAATAATAATGTGTAATACAGTTGCTCCTTGATGTATACTTGTAAAATCCAACTCCCATGTCTTTAAGATGTCTCCTTCAAATGTACAATTGGGCAGTATTTCCTACCCATTCATATACATTGCAAATGTACAGCAGTTACCTTAACTGACTCTAGTACATTTGCAATGTATATGAATGGGTAGGAAATACTGCCCAATTGTACATTGTAGAAAATGATTAAAATGCTTCATAATAATGTGTAATACATTTGTTTCTTGATGTATACTTGGAAAATCCAACTCCCATGTCTTTAAGTTGTCTCCTTCACATGTACAATTGGGCAGTATTTCCTACCCATTCTTATACATTGCAAATGTACAGGAGTCAGCCTACCTGAGGCTTTTTATATGTACATTTGTCCAGTAAATGTCAAAATTTGGAATGGGGGAGTATGTACAAATGTGTTCTATGGGGTAATCCCATTAGGTGTACAATAGGGAAGTATTCTAAGTACATTTGCCCAGTAAATTTCAAAATTTGGACTGGGGGAATATGGAGTGAAATGTATTATGGGTAATCCCATTGGGCGTACAATTGGGAAGTATACCATGTACATTTGCCCAGTATTGTTCAAAATTTGGACTGGGGGAGTATGTTCCCATGTGTTCTATTGATAATCCAATTGGGCGTACATTTGCAATGTATTACACTTCCACCGGCAATGTAATACACTGGATATGGACAGTCATCATACCATGTAACCGGTTATCTATTTCACTGTTTCTGGATGTACCCCTGTACTGAGAAACATCCTGTGTAGCAGTGATTGTTGTGTAAACGTCCAAATTTGCACTTGGAGGAGTTTGGACCGAAGTGTATGAGTAATCCCATTGGGCTTACAATTGGGAAGTATAGCATGTACATTTGCCCAGTAAATGTCAAAATTTGGACTGGGGGAGTATGGAGTGAAGTGTATTATGGGTAATTCCATTGGGCGTACATTTGGCAAGTATAGCATGTACATTTGCCCAGTATTGTTAAAAATGTGGACTGGGGGAGTATGTACTGATGTGTATTATGGGGAATCCCATTGGGCGTACAATTGAGAAGTTTTGCATGTACATTTGCCCAGTAAATTACAAATTTGGACCGGGGGAGTATGTACTGCCAAACGGCTAAAATAATCAGAACTAAATAGTTAAGTTTTATCCTGAATTTGTATCATTGCAGCCTGTATAGTTCTAACACAATTTGAATCTAACGTGAAGAACGATGACATGTAACCAATGACAAAGTTAAGAGGCGTGACTTGCTGGAGGCGCCCCGGCTGCGATGTGAAGACAGTAATTAAACCCCGCAGCATCCAGAAAAGTCAGCTGTTGTTTCAAGCGTGGAGTATATCGTTTCTGTTGTAAGTACAAGTTATTTTATTTGAAGTAATTTATTTGAATTGTGATGCAAATACAAACGAGACATTTGAACTTTTTAAGAATGTGTAAATCCATTTTACGATTGTGAAATCCATTCATTTTTAGCTGTCTTTCATATTGCCTGTTTAAATCGCCGGTTTAGGTTGAGCGGAATTAAACACCGACCGTGTTTGGTAAACACATTTTTGGACCTCCAAATCTTGGTAAGTAGACTTTTGACATTATTGTTAATCAGCTTTAATTACCTGTATACGCTTGTTAATCCTATTTGTATTTAGTTCAAGTGACCAGCATCTGCGTCAGTTGGATTGGGCGGTCAGACTGTGATCTTACAAAACCTGAGCAGATACTTTGTGTAAGTTTAATTATTTACAGACATTTTTAGTCTTGGGGATGGTCACTTTACCAAGTTTCAAAACAGCGAGGAAACCCACCCAACTGTCTTTATGTACTTACATGATAACCATTTCTGTGGCATCATGAATCTGAAGGGTTTTCTGGGTGTCTTATGTCTGTGACTGGTGCTATACCGGTTTCAACACACGTGGTGATCATGGCTGTAAACATAGCTGTAGTGTCTGTCTTCATGAAGATTGTCATACCCAACCCCGTAACACAAAGCAGTGCCCTGACTGTAAACGGATATGTTATTCAGATTTTTGTTATAGCCAGCATAAACGTTTGAGGCACCACAAAAGTGTGGATCGTTGGGTTAGCAGGTGTGACCAGAAGAAATACTGTGTCGATTGCAGCCGTTATTACAATGTTAGTATTACCAACTATAAAGTGCACAGGTGCATGGCTAACATATGTCACAATTGTAACGTGGATCTGGTGGTTGAAATGAATCATCAGTGTTTTATAAAACCCTCCAAGCCCGAGGACCCCAGTGAGCGCTACATATTTTATGATTTTGAGACTATTGCCAATCCGGTGAATGGTGTACACACTGTTAATGTTGTGTGTGTAATAAGCTTTGATAACAAGACGTGGTGTTCAGCCGGAGATGGTTGTGTCACTGCTTTTTTTCAAAAGTTTAGGCAACCGAAATATAATGACTACACATTTATAAAGGTTTCGATGGTTACATCTTGATGCAGTACCTTGCTAACAATGGTATTGGCACGACACTTATTGCTAATGGTAGCAAGCTCATGATTTTTACAGACAGCACATTCAATCAGAGATACATTGATAGTCATTGCTTTCTACCTATGAAGCTGTCAGCCTTGCCACGTGCTATGGGTTTTAAGGATTCGAAAAAAGGCTACTTTCCTTAAGTTTAACATCAAGGAGAATGAGAACTATGTTGGCCCCCATCTGGAACCGCATTACTATGGTGTGAATACCATGATGGCTAAAGAAAAAGTTTTTGCAATGGCTTCCCACCATCTGTGGTTGACGATGAGGCTAAAGACCGGTATATCCATGAATAGGCGATCTTTAGCTAAATTGGCAATGAATAGTCTTTGGGGTAAGATGGGTGAGCGGACTAACCTTATGAACACAATGTTAATTACAGATCCGGAGGAGTTTAGCCACTATCTTTTTTCCAGTGAAATAGATGTTGGTTATTTCTCGTTCATCTCAGACACTGTTGCGATGGTACAGTGGCATTACACAAAACAGACACCAATCAAACCACGTAACGGCAACATTTTTATTGCCGCGTTCACAAACGCTTATGCTAGACTCGAGTTGTATTCACTCTTGGAGAAGTTGGATAGACGTGTACTCTACACAGACACTGATTCCGTGATCTTTGTCACACGCCATGGGGATTGGGTGCCCCCACCGGGCCCATTCTTGGGTGACTTGACTGATGAGTTACCGGATGGTGACAGCATAGCTCAATTTGTTAGTGGTGGGCCAAAGACATACGGTTACAAAACTGTTAAAGGTCTGACCTGTCTCAAAGCAAAAGGCATTACGCTTAACAGCTACAACACAACCATTGTTAATTTGGAGACGCTGACACGACTGGTTGATAACTTTGTACGGGGTGAGGGCGGTGATGATGATGATCATGTCCTTGCTAATGCAGACTCAATTGCTAGAGATAAAAGAACATTCACGTTGAAAAACCGAGTAGTGTCTAAGCGTTTCAGAGTTGTGTACAACAAGCGTGTACTGCTCCCTGATTACAGCACAAGGCCGTACGGGTACTAAACCACAGTCTAGGATGGATAGCGGTTTTGACCCGCGACTACAACACCCGTTCAGCTGTGTCATTAGTGGCCCCAGTAACTCTGGTAAAACATATTTTGTGAAGATGTTGTTGGATAATGCTAAGGTTGCATTCTCCAAAGAAATTCAAAATATCGTCTGGGTTTATTCATGTTGGCAACCGCTGTATGACGAAATGTTGAAGGTAAGGGAGAAACATTTTATAGAAGGTCTACCAACATCGCTGTGTGATGACAATCTGCTACCGATTCAGAAAAAAAACCTTGACGATTTAATGAAAAGTGCATCAGAGAGTTTGGAGATGGAGAGAGTTTTCACACAATATTCACACCACCGAGTGCAATTTACCTTGTCCAAAACATGTTTGTTAAAGGCAAATTGAACACAAACTACCTCATCTTGTTTAAAAACCCCCGCGACAATCAGCAGATTAGTATTTTAGACAGACAGATATACCCCGGTCTTTCTCGATTCTTCATGGAGAGTTTTAAAGATGCAACACATCCGCCTTTTGGTTATTTACTTATTGACTTTAAAGCTACAACACCAGAAGACTACCGTCTGAGAACAGGGTTATTTTCAGGGGATTGGCCTGTCGTGTACGTTCCTAAGAAAGTTTGATCATGTCTAATCGCATTCGTAGAAATGTACCACTTTTGAAGATGATATTTAAGGCACCGGCAAGTCAACGAAAAGTTATTTTAGAATCAGCATCCACCGACCTCATTCTATCACTCTGTGAAATAGTGCTTAATCTAAGGCGCGGAAATATACCCTTAACAGAATCGCAGCTCCAAAAAGTAGAGACAAAAAGCCAAAATTATATACAAAGAACCCTTCTGTTGCAAAGAAAAGAAAAATCATCAACCAATCTGGAGGTTTTCTACTACCGTTACTAATCGTTGCATTTGCATTCCTAATCTGGCTAAATGAATCGAGACACAGTTAACAACATGGATCATGCTCAGAAAATTTTTCTGGTGCCACAACATCAGTTAGAAAAACCGAGAGAATCCAAAAAGACTAGCACCGATGTAATCTGTTGAAAATGACTCATCGATTTGCAATATACTGTTGAAGACTGATATGGATTTACAGGAGAAAGCTAAAAGATACTCTGCCATTCTACAAAGATTTTTGGCTGTTGTGCGACAGGGGGAGCTTGATACAAACACACTGACTTTAAGTCTACCCGGGTCTGAGACAGGGTCTGATGTAGTAAACGTGACTGAGACTAAGCAAACTGTTGACCTTGTTGATGAAATTTTGGATAATGTGCCTGCGAGGCGTAGGAAGAATGTTGAATATATTCTTTATAGAATGCACAGGTCTAAAGATTTGACTTCATGGAATTCAAATGGTGAATTCGTTTTCAAAGGAGAGCTAATCAAGTGTGACAGAAACCAATAAAATTGCCGTTTGGGTGGGGGGTGTTTTTAGAGGCCATGGCATGTCTCAACATGCCTTTTACAACTATTCCAAATGCGCATGTAAGACATAAAATCAATTTGTATAAACAAACTTCTGGTGACACAATGGATGATTTAGCCACACCACCAGCAACTGGTTTTCAACCAACCAAAGCTTTCTTTGAACCCCCTACCACGTACCCCACAAAATGGCTTCCATTTTAATGTGTTTTTATTTTATGCTTTTTTAATAATTTGTGATTCATTGTATGTTTGTTTTACCATGAATAAATGTTGCATGAAAAATACTATGTAAACATTGATGTGGTTTTACAAATGTTTTTATTTTTGAATAATAAAGTTGATATACACGTGATTGGCTTCTATTTCTTCAACAACCATGGCACAAATTAAATGTTTCACAAGATTGAGCATGTTGTATGCAATTAAACATTTGCTTATCACGCTTACTCTGGTACATCTTAGCTACAAACTTTGAGACTAGGGCATCATTTTCTCGTAATTCATCAACATAAGAAGACATAAAATCTTTATAACTCAGACCTTTTGTCATTAGAAAGAGAAAGAACACACATGTGGTTGAAACCAGGTCCTGTACTTGTTTTGAACTGCATTCCACGTTCTCACAGGTTTTCAGAAAGGCATTGATTGACTTGGGAAAATATGTAAAATCCGGGGGATTTCCAAAACTGTCATAAAACCTTCCAATGCCATCATCCATTATGTAAACAGCCAGCCAGTGCTCCCCAGGGTGATTGCTTGGGTGTGTATTAACAATCATCATTGATGCAACATCTTGGACAGGCACCCTAGGTAGTTGGTCGCTTGCTAGCACACCATAGAAATGGGTCCTAGATGAAAATTGGTTCACCACACTGGTCAACTCTGCGGTATTCATTTCCATACAGTTTTCCTAATAGTAGTCAACCATGACTTGTCGCCGGTTTGACACTTTGATAATGGAGTCAAAGATTGAATAAACAACTAAATTAATTGTGTGGGGTAGTGGTTGTCTGAACCTCATCTCAAGTCGTACATTCCCTGATTTGATCAAGGATAGGTGCTGACCACATTCCTCGTCTGGCGCGCAGTTGAATGCATAAAGGGCATAGCCGTGTAAGAAGTCCGACCTGTTAATAGCCAAGGCTTGGTCCTTTAGGTGTTTTCCTGAAAATAAGGCCAATTGGTAAAATTCACGCACTGCTGACCCTGTTGTGTAATTTGGTTGGAATGGTTTGCTAGGAAATTGCTGACCATCTACATACATAGCCATGAACTCCAAATTAATGTTTGAAATTAAATGGATTTGTTGTGTAACTTCCGGTAAAACTGTCATTGTCCACCAATCCGATTACAATACATTTTGGTAGAGGTCCTAAAAATAGGTTTTCCTGGTTGCAAACATGACCACCAGCCGGTAAACTAAATGTCTTCATACACACTCTTTCAATTGGGTACTTGGCATTGGTTGAGAGTAGCGCTTGAGCGTGTCCAAGTTTCACGGCTGGCGAAACAGACACTTTCTTGACAAATAGTGACGCTGATAATATATGCAAACGATAACGCACATCCCCGACCCCCATAAGGCAGAACTCATCTTTACCGCGCACCATCCTAACCTATATATCAACGCCGTTTAACATAAGTTTCTCTTGAAAGAAGATATCGCTATGAACAGGGCCGATCATTTCAAATGTTGTGCTATCCGCTGAATAGGCTGCCCTTTTCGTAAGTCCATCGTTCTCGCCTGCAGGGTCCGTAACATCCATGTGACTTGCGGCATCCTTGTAAAACAACCCAGCTGAAAACTGGGTCTTTAATGTATCACATCCATTCAGAATGCTCTCTATAAGGGCTCTGTACGGGTATGTGTTGCTACTCTGGCTAATTAAACGATCACCCAAGGAAACGTCCACTTGTGAAAATAGGGTGGCTATCGGATAATTGATAACCCCAACACGTGCTCCGGCATCAATATTAGTTCCGTTCGGTTTTTGTGACTTTTACACGTAGGTACAACAATGTATTGTTTAGATCAACGTAGTCTTCTTCGCCATTCCCGGCAATAAAGAACTCCAGAGGGGCTTCGTCTGATATTGCTGATCGATATTTCAATGTATGTATTTTTCTCAATAGATGTCTGTGTGAAGGGGAATGTGAATAAATCCAACTCTGTCTTCATGCATTCGCCAGACATATGGTGTAGGAGTGCCAGTCTCCAGACCTGAACCCAATAGAAAATCTTTGGAGGGAGCTGAAAGTCTGTATTGCCCAGCAACAGCCCCGAAACCTGAAGAAACTGGAGAAGGTTTGTATGGAGGAGTGGGCCAAAATCCCTGCTGCAGTGTGTGCAAACCTGGTCAAGAACTACAGGAAACGTATGATCTCTGTAATTGCAAACAAAGGTTTCTGTACCAAATATTAAGTTCTGCTTTTCTGATGTATCAAATACTTATGTCATGCAATAAAATGTAAATAATTACAATGTGATTTTCTGGATTTTTGTTTTAGATTCCGTCACTCACAGTTGAAGAGTACCTATGATAAAAATGACAGGCTTCTACATGCTTTGTAAGTGGGAAAAACTGCTAAATTGGCAGTGTAGCAAATACATGTTCTCCCCACTGTATCTTGGAGCCTCCTCTTTTCCAACACTTTTCTATATGAGTATGGTCTGATCATGTATTTTCCCCAGAGTCAATTAAAACCACACTTCTTCTGACGGCCTCTGCCGTTGTCTAATTATGGGTATGTCTAGTTCAGGATTACTGGACCAGACTCTTCCACCTGCTACTTCTATCCACGTTACCGTGCTTGTCTAATTGTGTGTGCAGACTGCAACCTAACTAATACATCACCGGTGTCTGGATCACAGGCAGACAGCCTCTTCCTTTTTAATATTGTTACTGACATAGTGTAGCAGTAATATTGTCTCTTAAGGGGTATGTATTTACAATAATTGGCAGACAGTCTTTGTTTTTCTGGCAGTACTTCAAATAGTGTTCAATGTGGCCCATATGGATCGGCAAACCAAATTATCTTCAGCGGCTGCTCTAGCTGCCTAGTTATATGAGCATCCAAACTTGGATAGCTGGACCAGATTCTGATCTCTCCTACCTCTATCCAAACAACCACTACTTTTGTCGTCCAGGCCGTTTTATACCTTTGTAACTCTTTTGCTGTAGATATATGCCTAACTACCAGGGGCGTAGGCATGAGTTTAACACTGGGGGGGACACATATCGGAAACCTGACAGATCTGTTAATGGTTTGAACAGAAATATACCATAAATTAACTACACTGTAAAACATTCACCAACATACTTTATTCTACTAAAAAGATAGTTGTAAAGATATAAGAAAACACATTTTGAATGGCAGTAATTAACTGATAAATATCAAATCAATTATTTAATTGCAGGCCTATTCATCCAGATTTGTGGATTAATAAATAACCTATTGATGATTTGAATTCAAATTCTGAATACATTTTATTTTCTTAGTTGAATCTTATGCATCAATTAACAGACACTGATACATAAAGGTTAAGGGGAAAGGCAAAAACAGCATCAAGAATTTTAACATATAAACCAACTTGTTTTTACTCTCGAGTGTGATATCCTTCCACATTTTCCACTAACTAACTGGTGTGTGAAGATAAAGGTAAATGAAAAAGACATTAGAATGGATGTTATTAACTGATAAATATCAATTACATGTAATTTTCTGTCACAAATAAACGTTGGATAGCACTGTACAGTCCTGCATTCAATAATTTGCGTGCCGTGATTTTTTCATAGTCAAAGATATGCCGTTGCACACAAAAGGTTGAAAAACACTGACCTATGCAAAAGAGCCAAAATATTTTTTCCTCCTGTCATTTGCAGCCACAAATTGCTTGCAAATTGACTTTTTGTCCAGTAAGTCAAGTTTATCCTGATGGACATGACAAACAGCAACATGGTTAAGTCTGTTTTGAGTCATTGTGGAATGGAGCCAAGTTGAGCCTGCGGAGGACACTAAAACTTCTCTCTGCCTCAGAGGATGAAACAGGGACTACCAAAAGCAACCTAACCAGGTTTTCCACTTGCCCAAATAGTCTACATACCGCGACAGGCAATCCACGAATGATCCCTGCAGCCTCTGCACTGTTGCTAAATGAGTAGTTCAGGCGAAACATAGAAAGCTGCACTGAAAGTGACTCTCTGTTCAACTCTGGGTATTTCTCAATGACTGCAGCATCAATCTCTCCACTCAGAAGTGTCTCTTCCAACTTTTGCAAAGTCAGCAAGTCATCCTGGTTAAATAGCTCACTGAGCTGTGCATCTATAATATCCAGGACTTTAAAGAATTCCCCTCTGTAGTGGTCCTCTGCATTTTTAGGCTGATGTGCCTCAGCTCCTTCATTGAATCCTTTTGGGGGTGGTCTTGTCTGTGGAATGGTAGTGGGCTTAACACCTAAAGACTGAACCACAGCCGTCGCCTCTTCAAACTGTTCTGAAACTTGCCTCATCTTTTTTGGCCTTGAGTGAAGTCCTAACAACTTTGAGAGCAGCCCTCATGCCAGCAATGGTTTCAGTTCTCTTCAGAAAAGAGATGTTCAGGCATTCAAGCTCACAAATCACTGGTGAGGCAAGGATGAGACTCAAAACTGTTTTGCCTTTCCTAAACTGCCCTAGCAGGCCATTAGCAGTAGATGCAGTATTTGAGGCACCACAAGCCATCTTCTGCAAGCTAGCGAGCACTGACCCATACTATGAAAAAACAGCTGTGATGGCTTTGCCCCGTATTGTCCATCTTGTGGGACACAGGGGTTTTATTGCAGTGCATGATGGATTCTCTGCATGTGCTATTGCTGCATGGACCGCCTTAAACTTCCCTGAATGAGACAAAAGGACTCCAAGTTGGTTGACCCAATCCAATGAGTCTCTGATCAGAACAGAGGCTAAGCAAGCTTTCTGTGTGATTAAATTAGTACAGTGGGCCCCACAATGAACGTAAAGTGCTAGTGGTTGCTCTTGTTTTATTAGTGCCTGTGCACCAGCATGCTTCCCAGCCATATTAGCTGCCCCGTCATAAGATTGACCTCGTAAACCATGCCTTGGTAAATTTAATCTCAGCAGCACATCTTTAACTACCCCAGCAAGGCTTTTTCCTGTTGTATCAGAAACAGAATATAAACCAATGAACTCTTCATTGGGCTTCAGGTCATTGTCAACATAACGCAGGCAAATACTTTCTTGTTCTTGCCCAGAAATGTCTTGTGTTCCATCCATAATAACAGCATACTGAAGAACTGGTAGATCTCTGATTGTATCAGCAATTCCAGTAACAATACTGTTGCTCATTGTAGACAGAATTTCATTCTGGATCTGTGGACTGATGTAGTCTTTCTGGGACCTCTGCAGCCATTTGTCTAAAAGGACATCATCCTCTGCCTTGTCTTTCAACAGTTGATAAAAATTACTGTTTTCATCCTCATGTCCTCTCAAGGCCTGTCCCTGTCGTGCCAAATATTTGATTGAACTCACAATTTTCCCCAGACAGTGCCTGTTGTCTGCTTGTTGATTTGCCAAAGCACTGGACAACAGTGCATTTACAGGATGATTTTCTTGTGCAGTCACAGAGACTGCATGGCGGTGTGTATGACTACTTTCATGTGCTTTACATTTTTCAATAGCTTTTTTCCTATTTTTGAATCCAGAAGTGATAAAGGCGGGCTCTGACTTTACAGCAAATGGTGTGAGTTTGTCCTGGTAAATTCTTGTGCAATAAAAACACAAAACCCCCTTCTTCACTGCATCATAATGTAGCCAGGGAAAGTCCTTGTACCAGCACTCTTGGAAGGAGAGAGTTCTGTTAGACAGAACTTGAGTGTCAATACATTTTGGGTGTGGCTGATATAACTCTGTCCTCTGTCCCCTGACTTCAGTGTCTCTCAGCTCTCTGTCCCTGCTCTGAACACCCTAAAAAGAAAACAGTCACAATGTCACACAATGCGACAAGACTGCAGTTACTAATGATCACCTTTAAGGTTAGGTGAATAAGGTATAGAAAAATACTGATGGGAAAGCTATTGCAATATTAAAATCATGTATTTTATATTATTGTTTAAGTTCAACACTTCTTATCATGTTAAAACCTACCTCTCATGATCAACCTACTAAAATCACCTCAACCTTCATATAACACCTACCTGCAAGTCTGCAGTGCTGGCTCTCCCTGCATCTCCCTCACCAGTGTTAGTTTCCAGCTGAACCTCATCTGATCTCTAATGTGAAAGCAGTGGAGATGAAGGTATAGAACAATACTGATGGGAATGTCAAAAACAAGCAAAAAACACACAGACAGACAAACTCTTTTCTAGATGTGAGAGATGTGTAACGTTATTCATTTTCAAGTTACATAGGTTAAGTTAATAGAAAAATCCTGTTCTTTTACAATCATCTTCAATACTATTTTTTGTGTCAAATCGCTTTTATCCATTACGTTGCTGGAAAGTCTGCCTTATTTTCGCCAGCCAACGTTGGCTAGTAATGTTAATAGTAACAACGTTTACCTAGCAAGCGTGTATAGGCTACTAGTTGAATCACAACATCAGCTTAAAATCAACAACTTAGACAGAAAATATTATTATCCTCCTGGACAAAATTATTACCAACTCACATTCCCTTTCTTTCTTTTCTTCCCCATGAGAAAGAAATCTCTTAAATTGAGCTGCTGCTGTCTTTTCATCTTAACCTCTGACCAGTCGCCGCTCAACAGCTACAGACTCCCGCTTCCCAAGCACTCTGAGCCTGAGCCGTTGAGGGGCGGGCCGGAGGCAAGACGCTGTGTTGCGCTTTCAAAATAAAAGCAAGCGAATTTCAGATTTCAAAATAAAATAATTGTTCTCCTCTGCGGTATAATGTTTGGGTGGGACAATTGCGACTGTCTCCAATATTGGAGGGGACACGTCCCCCCCGGTTCCTACGCCCTTGCTAACTACGTTCTCTCTTTCCCTTAGTATAGTTAGGGATAATGTGGGGACTGTAATATTGCTATCACTTCTCTTATTCTTCTGTGAAACTATATTCCTGTATTGCCACAGCCTATCCTTTTTCTCAAAGTGTTGTTCGCAAACTTTTTCACATCTACACAACTACTAGTTCAATCCTGTATCAGTTTCTCTTTTTCGTGTAAGGATCATTAAACCAAAACATATAAACAGGGCTGCTCTAACTCTCTGCCCATAGGCCCATTTAATTCTGGATGATTTGACCAGATCCTTATCTGACCAACCTCTAACCAAATTACTTCTTGTACAAATGTCCACGCAGTCAGATATCTTACTAATTCTCCTCCGTCACTCACGTTTCGTATTATATTTTCCCTTTCCCTTAGTATGGTCACGTCAAACGTAATGACAGTGACGTTGCCTATACGAACTGCGTACCTCTTTGGGGCCAAACGCCCATATATCCTCAATATATCCTTCTTATCGTGCCTTTCTCACACATTCACATACTTCAGTGTGCCTCGCAACCCTCAACTCACACACTTCTTGCGACCTTGGCCAATTCTCCAACAACAACTGTCCACACTCACTCTGCATCCATCAGCAGACCAGCTTCCCAATCCATTATTTCATGCTCTCGTCACACTCGTATTACAGTTTGTTGACCCTGTCTCTTCCTGATCCGCAGGTAGTCATCACTCAATACAGAACTGTCCAACACTCCCAAACCGCATCCAAACCCTCAGCACCCCTCTCTTCTATGCTGGGTTGGTATCCACGGTGCCCTGCAATCCCTGTCCCTTGTGGCTTTCCTTCTATCAAGGTGGATTGGGGGACATAGTTCGTTAAATTTGGAGAGGCCTTACGTGGTGCGTCTGCATGGCCTGGAAGGTCAAGTCACACAAACTAATAAATTTAATGCAATAACATGCTTACCTCTCAGCGTGGCCACGTGTTGTTTGTGTAACCCAACCCTCAACGCCTCTGGCAGCCGTCACGGTCTTGGCCCCTTGCCAATCTCAGCGGTGCCTTCACGACTATGTCGTGGAAAAATTTGTCTTCTCGCCAAAAAAGATGCAATAACTCTGGAGTTTGTGGATTCAAATTAGACTTTTAATGAGCAATCATAAGTTGACCTGCAGGAACAACTGTCTTGCCAACTCAGGACACACACATTTATACAGTGTTATCTTGCATAACCTTCCTGGCCATCCCCTAATGCTAATTCCTGGGCAGATCTTTCTCCCCATCCACCACCATTGTTTCACAAACTTTCTAAGATCCTTTCCCTGTTAATTATTGGTGGCGCAGGCTTCAGAAATGTGTATACAAATAATAGAACCATTAGGGCCCTTTGTGTTACTTGCTTATTATATTTGATTTACCCATGCATTATCATTACACTTGATATATTAATGATTCATAATTCGGTGATGATCGTACTGATACATATACATTCATAAAGTGTGAAATCAGAGTTCAGAAACATTTTATGACAAACCTCTTATGTTTATATTCTATATAATCTTCTGTTTTATATTCTATAGAAGATTCAGAGGAATCTCACAGTGTTAAAATAAAATCTGAAGAACAGTGTCCCAAGCCAGACTTTCGTTCTTTAGGTTTGGCTACAACTTGCGCTCTCAAAAAGGGCAAATGTCCTTTTAAACAAGCGGACGTTTACTATTTCTTTGGGGCCTAACCTGTTGGCCACTCCAACGGAAACAAGCCAGCTCTGAGTCCTAAATATTCTGCTGTAGATGTTTTAAGATCCACCAATAAATAGGAATATAACTCTTTAGTAGCATCCTCGTAGCTTTCCAGGAAATATGATCTCTTTCCGGGACACATCTGCTGTGCACGAGTTTTAATGGGTAGTTTGTCTCTTGGGTTTTTGAACAAAACAATGGAATTGGAGTTTAAGCTAATAGTACGGCTATTTTTTCCTTGGTGAAAGACATTTTGTACCAGATAAAAAACAGATATGTTTCTATGATTAGTATATTTAGTAAAAGCTCTAGAAATGTCAGGATTTTCACCACCTGCAAACAGCATATCCTCCAAAACTAGAAGGTTATTTCTTTTAGGAAGAAAGTGTTGATCATCATTGATTTCATGATTCAGGTATTCCTCAGGCATTTTTATTTTATACAACATTTCATCATACATTGGTTGATAGCAGGAATAAGACCATACAATATTATCATATTTTTGAGTTAATACATGTTAAGAATTTTCAAAAAAAATAAATATGAAACAAGTCTTTCCACTGCCAGATGGGCCGTCTATTAAAGCAGAAAAAGGACATTTCAGACATGGGATGAAACCTACAGAATTTATCTTGTCTAATCAAAAGTGGTACCATCTGCTATCAGTACTCTATTGTCATACACCACCTGTAGTGTTTTCATGAGTGGGTCACTTTTTATATTGAAATTTATTTTATCGATCAGAACTCTTTAAGAATGAAGTACAGAGACGAAATACTCTCTGCACAATTAACAGTTTATTAATTATTTATTTGCAAATAAGAGAGACGCGTCAACCGCCTATAAACATAATCGTCCGAGGAGTCTCTAAATCAATACATGCACAATCCGTATATATTACATAGACAAAAGGGTGTGGTAAGTTGTTGCCCTATATCTGTCTTATGTCAATAAAACACATTCCCTCTGTTCTATCACGTGTCCTAGGTTTTCAAACCAGTCACATGTTGTCCTCCCCCATCTGGTTAACTTTCTCAACCCTTGAGGGGACTTCATCTGGACAACCTACAGATAGGCAGATTTACGATTAATCAAAACAAGTATAGACTTACATGAAATGAATTGTCATGGATCACAACAATTAATATTTTAACTACAAACAATGAATTACTTATCAATAATTACCATATGTCATCGTATTTCAGTAAACAATGAATTATATATTTTTTTTACATGAAAAATGAATATAATTATTCCTTCATTACACTGAACAAGTGCATTTTAACAACCAGAATGAGTTAAATCACATTTAAAGTGGATTCATTCTGCTAAACAAGGTGCTTTAGCAGCAACAAAATAAGTGAAATACTCCTTTAAGGTTTCACCACCATGTCTGTATTGCTTTGATAATACCATATCGAAAAATGTTCTCAACCCAATAATTATTTAACTGGTCAGAATCTTTGTTTCTGTGAATATGTACAATATTCTGTACATTTGGTAACTTTGGCGAAGTGTTGTCCGGTCAGTAAATTTTGAAAGAATTTGTGAAAGACACCTCAATTCAAAGTACTAAAAATAAACAAAATTAATTTTATTCAACATATGTTTTTTTTTTTTTTTTTTTTTAACTCTAAGTTGGGATACAGAAACTGCAAAAGTCACAGTTCCGGTACAGTGATTGTCCCAAAAGATGTCACAAACTGGGGCCTCAACAGGCCTGTTTCGGGGTGTGTCCATAAAAGTAAAGATCTTTGTAATGGTGACAGGTAAAAGGCCAGTACAGAGAAGTTGCAATTTAAAATGTGTGGATGCAACATAAACTTCAAGGTAAGTGTTTTTACTTACTGTATGCTGTGTTTTGTTAATAATATAAAAACTGTCACAAATACACGCACCATAATCTGTTTGCTGTGTTTATACACGTGTTTATTGTCTTAGGCTCACTATGGCTTCTTTTTTTTTTTATTAAACATGACAAGCTATTTGCTATTTTCTATTTTTTTATCGAACATCCATTAACAAAAAAAATACCTTTAAAAACTTAAACTTAAAAACACTGTCTTCAAACCAAATATACCACACAAAATAGACTTGAGTGCAAACTTCCATAAAATAGCACACTACTTCTCCTAACAGGAGTAGGAAAACAAGGGTGTGTGGCATACAAAAAAGTTCAACAAAAATAATTAAATAGTGCAATCAGTCTTTTGTGTATAATACAGCATGTGGGCATATTTTGCTTTTGTCTGACGCTCCTGTCACTCCACTTCTCAGGTAGTCATACATCTCCCAGACACATGGAGACCTCCTGCAATAGGCCACATAATGTCCAAGAGCATCCTGGGTTAAGCCTCCTCTAAAAGCAATGACTGCCCGTAAAGTAAATCTCTTTCCCTGGAGCATCAGATTGGAGGGAAATTCACTCAAATGAAATTCTGTGGAGTTGCTTCCCAGGTCAGTGTCAATCCACATAAGTTCTCCCAGACTGTAACTGTGAGAAACTTTCCCTGCACAGAGCACTTTTTCCTGAGGTATCTGGCAGAGGTGGGGGACTCGAATCACATGACTTCACTCGAGTCTGACTCAAGTCACAATTTTCAGGACTTGTGACTTGCTTGATTAAAGTATCAAAATGACTTGACTTGACTTTGACTTGAGAACAAGTTACTTAAGACTTGACTTGAAGTGGAAGACTCGACAATGACTTGAACTTATAATAAACAAACAGCAATACAATTATTTTATATGTTGTGACATCAGCACCACTAATCAGCGTATGTGCCTTTAAAGCTGCACAATTCAAACCGCGCCAAACATGGCGGACAGTAACGTTAGTGGAGCTCCACAAATAGTATCGTTTGGATACAAGGACTTTGAACTGGACCGTGTGAATAAAAAAAGATTTGCCAGATGCTAAATATGCAAAAACGTCAAATTTCATTCGTCATTTTAAGAACCACAAGGAAAGGTAAGAAAGTAATCTCTTTATATTGAGTTTCACTAAGATCTATAACGATTAAGTTACTAATGTAATGAATTAATATTTTGTTTGTCATAATTTGGCCTTGGTTCCATATTATGTTTGTTTTTTTCTTGTTAGAAATGTGACCATTATCCTTACTGAATACGTCTGTTAAATAGATGTAAGGGAATTTGACTATAACAGTGGCATAGCCTGAATTTTAATGTTGATGGGCATCTTAAAATGAGCGGGCATGTATATTATTACACGTAGGCTATAATGTCTGTATTAAATGTGCGCATTTTCAAGTGTTTGTGGACTGCGCGTGGAAACTAAAAAGCATTGTGCTTACACCATAACAGTTAACTTTACTGCATGAAAGGCTAACATGGAGGCTCCGATGTGATTACTAGCACCTAAACATTTCGAAGAGTTTTATTTTTTTACTCATACAGACAAGAATAATTACAGCGTAATTACATATTAGGCA
This sequence comes from Esox lucius, assembly GCF_011004845.1. Lineage (NCBI taxonomy): Eukaryota > Metazoa > Chordata > Actinopteri > Esociformes > Esocidae > Esox > Esox lucius. The sequence continues at coordinate 25,918,329 of NC_047577.1, read as the reverse complement.
GTTTTTCAGTCACAATAATTAGTTTATAAGGTTGTTATTATTAGCCCTTATTACATGGATTGGCTGAATTCCAGTGCAGAATGCCTGTTATTTCTTGATAACAGACCTATGTAACAGACCGTTGCCATGAAAAACAGCGCGTTGCTATGGACGCAGCAGGATTCTAACCAGAGATGGAACGGTATTTGATTTTGAAATCGAGCTTCGCACCGAGCGCACGTCAGAAACAGAGGACAGTGTGTGTGTGTTCATCTCTTTAGTACTGTGACTTGACATGAAACTTATAAGGACTCGACTTGACTTGCTTAGGGTGAACCCTTGACTTGACTTGCTTGATTTATCTGAACTATGACTTGAGACTTGACTCGAGACTTGATGGTTAAGACTTGAGACTTGCTTGGACTTGACCATGTGTGACTTGTCCCCATCTCTGGTATCTGGCTTGATTGCAGAGGGACACTGTGACAGACATTGGATCGGCCTGAGGCAGGGGGACTCCGGAAGGTCAAGGCCTTCTTCCACCGCGGTCTGAAGATGAGCCATGCCAGAAGCCTGCAGTACAGCAACAGAAATACAAACAAATGCAATTTCCCTTGTGACTTGTTTGCTGAGACCACAATTCTGTGAAGAGCACTGTTTTGTTAATGAAACACAAGTGTGTTTTGTCATTGAATTTTCAATGATAGTGGAGATGTGGCATTGTGCATCAATTTGGAGAGCACCAGACTTCAGTCGGACAGCTTTGAATATTTCGCTCATCAGTTCTGCCCTCTGTATGTAGGCCTGTGCATTCAGACCCTTTGTGGTGATGGATTTCACTAGCTGGAGGAGGTTGTTGGAATCCTCATTGCAAACAATATTTTCAAAAGTTACACTATCACAGTAAGCACAACATAAGCATTGATAAAAAGCATCAAATGCACATGTGTTCAGCACAGAGATTCTTGATTTCCTGAGTTTAACAGGCTGTTGATTGTTTCCATTTTTCAACAGGTCCACTTTGAGTCTTTTCCCTCTCACAGATGGATCTGCATGGAGCCATTCAGGACAAGGAGAGAGGTATGAACTCCTCTTCCTCTTTTTGGGTGGAACTGCTAAGCCACTCCAGTTTTCAACAGCTTCTTCATCTGTTGGATGGATGTTTGTGACAGTGTCAGACTTCCCAGAGCAGGAAGCATCCATCTCTGGCCTTCCATCAATCCTGCAGGTTGTGGTGGGTAGTGGACTGACTCCTGTGTCGATCTCTGTTGCAACAGCCTCATCCTTTTCACCTTTTTCCACACCCTTTTGTTTTGCAGAAAAAACACGCATGTTGCCTTCAATGAAGGACAGATGTCGAGCAATGAATCGATCCACTCGAATAGGCAAGTGTTCATGCTTGAAAAGGCCGCGTTTGATGTTTTTAAACTCGGCTTCGACAATGGCTGAACTTGCAGTGATTTTGGAGCTACGGAAGTTAGGGATCATTACCCCTGTCCAGAGAGGTAAGTAATTTGCAAGCCAGATTATATTTGGAATAATCTCAGGGAGGAAGTGCATATTGTCATGATCACCATTAGATGTGGCAAGTGACCTGCTCTCCTCACATATATCTGTTACCCACTGCTGCAGGTCTGTCTGTGTTTGGTCACATGGATCCACTTCTTCCAGGTCCGCACCCTCTACATCTGGAATGATGACACACTCTTCTGCAATTCTGGCTTTTAGGTATTTCTTGCACCTTTCTGAAATGAGGGGGGCTCCAGAGCTGTCACTGCCCTCTGTTTCGCTAAGAGCCACAATAGTAATGCATCTTAGTAGCTCTCTTGCATCGTCCATGGATTGTGACATGAGAAGCTGAGCTATTGACCTAACAGAGAAATCTTTAATGCGATATGTTTTTCTTTTCAAGCAGTCCCACCGGCAGATCATCTTGATGCAGTGAGCAATATCAACCCGCACGAAACAAGGTGGGACTTTTGCTGACTGTCTACCGAGTTAGACACCACAACATTAAGTGATGTAGGTCTTAAGATCAGGATGAGAAGTAAAAGCCTTGACCAAAGCTCAGAGCAAAGCCAGAGAAAAGTCACTCACAACCTCTTTTGGAGTAGGTGCACCTGCGCGTATCCATTCTGTCAGCCAATGTGTTATGGCATTAACATCATGTCTCTCTGACAGCATTTGCACCACTGGGACACTTGAGCTCTCACCCCCTGCCACAACACCCTGATAAAGGAATATATGGCCAGACTTGTCTCTGTAGTTTCCTCACCACTGAGCCAGTTGCATCAAAACTCACAGTGGGGTTAGTAGATGTCTTTAATAATGTCTTGTACATATACATTTGTGTTTGGCTCCAATAGTGACAAAAAAACTTGTCTAGTCCAATGTCTTTAATGCTACCACTGTGAGGGGCACTGTATTTTAGCATCTGCAATGACAGAATAGGATCCTTGTCGCCTAATTCCAAATCATTTCTCTCCTGCTTTGCTTTGTGCAGGGTGGCCAAATTAGGCAGATGACTTGTCTCAGGATCTCCAAAATCCATCAGCTTTATTGCCTCTGATGCCCTCCATACATGGGGTTCCGTTCTACCTTCACACAGTTCTTTGGATATCTGCACACGCAAGTTACCAGACATCGGACGTTTGGAACAGCCAGTGTGCAGGGAGTCAGTGTTTTTAAGCGAACACCTGAACATCATTGTGCTGTTTATTTCAGGCTTTTTGTCACATTATATGTGAATTTGGCCACGACACTCCTTACAGTTGCCTCTGATTACAATATATTTGTCTGTGACTGATGGATAGACCTTGGCTCTTTTAAAAGTAAATGTGCAGTGACATTTCACTTCTTGCCAAATGTGATGATTTATCACATGCGTCCAGATACCAGGCTTCAAAATTGTGTATTCCTTTTTTTTGTTTTAGAGAACTTGTTTTTGTATGTCACTGTTTCAGGCATAAATTCAATCCATTTCTGAAATGGAACTTCAAAATCAAAATTGCAGCAATCTTTTGGACTGGAGGAAAGGGACCCTGGCTCAAAATCAGTGTCATCACTACTGCCACTTGTTTCATGATCACTTTCATGAGTAAACCCTAAAGCCTTCCAGATGTTGTGTCTGTTTAATTTAACAAAAGTGTATAGTGCCTTTGCAGTGATCTTGTTGTCTAGCTGTTTACTAAGCTCTGTCCAGATGCTCTCATTAGGATTAGCTATGTTGCCATTTTGGATTATGGCCTCTTTTGATGAACACAGGACTGTGAAAATGGAATCCCTGTCGACTGCTGGTTTCTTGGGCATCTGGCATAAGCAAAACATAATTACCCTCAATTATTCTGATTCCAAAAAATATGTACAGCATAAATTTTTTTTATATATTACTGTATTGGTCTGAATATAATGATCATATAATATAGTAAGGATAATGTAGATGGATAATATATCTTATATTAGGACCAATATGGTAATGTTCACCCCTAGATTGTCATTTTTTATTGAACTGAAAATTAATTGCTAACACTATCACTAATTTAGCTATGAAATGTTAAATACAGTTGCACCCATGGTCGTTTTTTAATACTAAAATGAAACTTTGTGCAACTGTAAATAGCATTTCATAGATAAATTAGTAATAGAAGTGTTATTATTGAGGTTTCTGTTCAATAACAAGGTTAGCTCTCTTGAATGTTGTACAATATTCTTGCAGCTACTAGTATTGTAACAGACAGTTTTAAAACAATGTATACTTACATTGTTCAGAAATTTGGATTAGTAACGACTTTTATAGTTTGATTTATATCGACCTTTTCTCCACTAACTCTACACAATTTTATACAAGAGCATTCTTGAATGGAAGTGTCACTTGCCCCTAGTGGTGGGAGTGGAGTGTAGCAGATGAGACTCGTAAAAATTAAATACAATCACAAGACACTGAAGTGAGGATAATTGTTTATTGAACAAATTATGTGATGACAGAACGTCTTCGTCAATTCTACTTTAAAAGTGTGCTCACCTCGAGGATAGTTTAGCTGTTTTCTTGCCCAAAAATGCTGAAGTTACATTTAAACTACGACTTGAAGGCACATGCGCACAAATCCATTTTGCTCATAGAGTAGCAGAAGATAAGAGTGACATAGGCCTAATAAAAGAAAAATATTACGTTTTTATTAAACACTACAGGACTACAAAAAACCTGATAAGAAATTGCATGATGTTCTATTAAATCATCTTTATTAGCATCTAACATTTTAGAGATTGAATAGACAAAACCGAAATAAAATGCTCATAGGCTATAGGCTACTGACTAACTACAAACCAAAATACAGAGCTGTCTGACTATTTTTGATCTTGTGACCATTGATTTATCTATTTTATTCAGTGAGACTTGTTTGTAGCCTATAGGCCTAAATATTAATTTGATTACATTTCTGATATTTTAAAACCCAACGCGGCACAAACGAAACTTTTACCGTCACAAACCAGCACAAACGAAGCACAAACGAACGAGACTATTTTGGGTGAATTTGGAGAATGTGGGGGGGCTGGTTGACCTCAGATTGACCTACAAATATTATTTTAATGTCTAAAATACCGAAGCAGCACAAACAAAACTTTTTACAGCACAAACCAGCACAAACGTAGCACAAACGAACAAGACTATTTTGGGTGAATTTGGAGCATGTGGGGGGGCTGGTGACGTCATTGTCTATAATTCAATGTTGAATATTTTAAAACCCAAAGCAGCACAAACGAAACTTTTACCGGCACAAACCAGCACAAACGAAGCACAAACGATCGAGACTATTTTGGGTGAATTTGGAGAATGTGGGGGGGCTGGTTGACCTCAGATTGACCTAAAAAGATTATGTTAATATCTAAAAAACGGAAGCAGCACAAACAAAACTTTTTACAGCACAAACGGAGCACAAACGAACGAGCATAGTTTGACGACGTTTTGCGTTGGTGGGGGGGCCAACTTCACGCAGGTAGGCAATAACAGTTATGAAAAGGGTCAAATTCTTAAATAAATCCAGGAGGGCCCTCTGAATATAGGAAGAGGGATGGGGAATTCCACACATACATAAGAAAAACTATAAATAATATAGAAACACCAATAAGAACCTATTGGACTTGAGTCAAAACTGATCTGCTCACTCACTTCAAACAGGTGGACTCCCAAAGTAGCCTCCTTGCTGCCATCCAGTGGAAGTCGGTGGTAGTGAGAGGCTGATGGGCCAACCCAAACAAAGGCAGTCGAACTTGACCTTGGTTGTGGTTATTAAAATAATAATTCCCACAGAATTCTCATGTCAAAACAGCATGTTATTATAGAAACAACAGGGAGGGAAGCAAGTCATAATATGCGGTGCAAAATGTCTGGATATTCCCACAAATAAAAGGTTTAATCAGTTTCTAAAAATCAGTGTGCACACTAAAAATAAAAAAGGAGGGATGAGGAATCTCACCTCCAAACACTTTCATCCATACTCACTGAGTAATCCTGATGTTGAGTGGCCAGCCCTTTGAGATAGAGGAAAGTTGATGTGATCTCTTAAAATATGTTGTCCATGTGCTTTTTTGCTCTTGATGTGTTTTCAAGTTGGTTTAAAAGAAACAGAGTCCCCTGCTGAGGAAAGTCCAATAAAATCTTTAAAAGTACATAGAAACAATTAAAAGCGAGCGCATCCTGATGTTTTGGCATCTAGCCTTCATCAGAGGTAACAAACAATGAAGAGACCAGGAACTAAATTTGAAAATATTAGGGCGTGACACAACTGGTAATTGCTGTTGATTGGTCCATTAGCAGACTTCTCTGAGCTTGGAGTTTTCCTGCCAAGTAATTCCTTATAGTAGAAGGAGGCCCCCCCTATAGGCACAGAAGGTTAACTACCTCCTCCAGACACACCCCAAACTGGTCATATATGGATCTAATTAAAGATAACAAAGGTAATTTAGCCAGCAAGGCACAGGCATGATCGTTTCAGTTAGTTTCCCCCACTGGTCAATTTGAACCTCATTATGGGGGAAACCCTACACAGTGCGCTAGAACCTTCAAGAAGATTATTTTATAGGAGTGTCCCAACAATTGAAGTAAGTGCTATATGTCCATTACAAATTCCAAGTGCCACGTTAGCTAGCTAACTGAGTATAGCTGGGATCTACCCAATTAGAAGCTCCACACCTACAAGTAAAAAAACACATCAACAGGCCAAAGGGAAAATCCAATATTAAAAGGTAAGTGCTCTATCTAGCCATGGAACAAATCCATGTGTAAGTGCTAAGTTAATTAGCCTCCTCAGTACCCTTGAGGTAGGCTAATTCAAGTGCAAACCATGCATATATAAAAAAACTTTTTTTCTTAAAATAGAAAAAGACAACACACATCGAATTTACACACACTCCTGTAGTTCTAGGCAAGTGACACATTTTTAATTCTCCCAAACCTGAGGGTGGATTCCCTTCATTCCCCGGACCCTCCTCTCCTTGTAAGGTAAGTGTCTATTTTATAATAAATATTTCTCATTTAGTCCCATGGGATCAATGGTATTTAAAGTTCTAATCCAGTGTCTTTCTGTCTTTTGTCTCTGTGTTTTAGGCCATCTCTGGTTGTTTTCTAGGCCAAAGATGGTCACGTTATCTATGGCGTGGGTTTGGAAATGGGTGTATAATACCGTAGCTCTATCTTTCTTCCCTATGTGGTATAAATGTTAAGTCTAACACCCAAGGCATTCTTAGTTTCCCCAATGTATAATTTAAGGCTTTGTTTACATCTAATACCATAGACAACATTGGTTGCCATCAGGTCCATTCTTTGCCTTATTGGGGCTCTCAGGCCTGATAAGGTGTTCTCAAGATAACTAATCTTTAAAATATATTTTTGATTATCCTCCCGTTTTTGTTTATTAGTTGGATTGAGGGTGGAGTGGACCAATATGTCCTTTAAATTCTGATTCCTCCTGTAGGCTGAAATTACCCAAAAATTCTCCAGGGCTCCTATTTTCTGCTAGGTCTGTTGGAAATGAGATTTGAGGCTGGGAATAAGCCCCACTCCCAAAGAGGAGAAAGTCGATCCAAAAGGTATCATTGTCCGGTTATCTTCCGTTTTTGCATACTGTACTCTATTATCAAAGATCTGTTTAACTTTTGCTTTGATGTCTCTCAGGAAGCGTCTGGAATAACTCCTAGGTCTCAGAGCTGTGATGATTGTTCGGGTCGCCCCTTCTACATCAGCCGGATAATACAGATTCTATGAAAACGTATTAATTGTGACTATCAATCCCCTGTAAGTATGCTTTGGATGAATTTGAACTGGATTTATATGAACGAGCATATAACTGGCATGTTTTTGAGAAAGGGGGTTAAGATAGAAGTCTATATACTCCACCACCGTATAGGATTCAGAACCACAATCGCTGACAATAGGACGACCAGGTGGAACCTGACAGGGGACCGACCATTTCTCCGGTTCCTTATGGATTTTGGGGAGCAAATAAAACTGTCTGGCTCTAGATTACCTAGGGCCCAAAAGGTAAGATGAACATGTACATCCCTACAGAGCTCCCCATGTTCTATCCGCTTCGGGGTAGGAATAAAACTGAGGGCCCCTCTCCAAAACCTCCCTCTCTATTTCAGAGAGCCTGTAGGATTGGGAAAGGTTAGTGATGTTACAATTGGGAGTTGTACTCTGACATTGTTCTCCCCTTTAATTGGTTGAGCCATAATTGTAGGATCTGAGAAGCAGTTTCGGCCGTCCAATGGACTGGATCCCGGGGTTCCACTTTAAAGTGAAGTTTGCTCAGTTTGGTAAGATAATTGCATTTATCTATTATGTATTTGTTGCGGCCGCGTAGACAAGTCTGAGGCTCTGCTAGTTCATCCGAAAAATGTATGATTGGAACATACAACACAGCATTAGGTAATTTTAAGTAAACCTTGTAATTGTTTACAGGCAGTGAGTACTGTTTGAGGATGGAGGCCGTTATTCAAGCTTGCAGCTAACACCACTTTTTCTATTAAAAGGTTGGAGTTTTTTAACCACTTCATCCAGATGGGCGAAGAGTGGTCCCCTGGGAAGCTGTCCTCCTGTACCTAGGCATCCCTAAAGGCAGGTATACGAGCCAAATTGGAATTGCTTATCACCACCAGAGGTTTAATTATATCAATGGTCCAATCACAGTTTTTTTGGCGTGTGTTTGGGTTTCTCACAAGTTCCCGGCGTGTGGCAATAGACTCAGTAGGCAGGTTTGTAAAATTGTTTAAAGGTTTGCACTTCTCTAGTGTATGACCCATCATCACTTCATGTCCACCCGTTTTAACCATTGCCCCTCCTGAGGGTTGCTTTAACACTGCCCGGGAACTCCGTGTCTCTGGTCCTGGACGGGACATAGAATAAATGGTGTTACTACAGGGGAGTGATACATTTGAGTAAGTAGGAAGTGGTTTTTTAGTAGTCACCTCCCCTATTCCCTTAGGACCACTAACTTGTACAGTTACCTGACCTTCCTTCTTAGAAGAAGGAGGACCCTTATTGTCTGGGCTAACGGCCGTACTGTTCTCCCCTAATAATGGAACCTTGTGTAGTGTGAAAGGGATGTTTCGACGCGGGTAGGGTTCTACCACAACACTAACCTCCATTGTACAAGGGATCGGGGACCTATGTAAGTTAGGGACCAGTGATATTGATGCCAATTTCTTATCTATTGTTTTCACAGGGGTCAACGGAACCTGGAGGATGGAGGGCTGTCTAGGAGTGCGTGGAGGCAATCCCATCTGGGAAGATAATCCAACTGGTAAATGCTCAATATGAACAACACCCTCCTCCCATGATGGGGTAAGGGGAGAAACCGAATCATTCCTTGAAAGGGGACCAGAATTAAAACAATTAATCCGGCCAGAGACGGAGGAATCCTCACACACCAGTCCCGGAGTGGGGGATGAGTTCAAGCTAAGTAACTGGTTAGGCATTGAGCCTAGCATTGGGCCTAGATCTAGGCTTTGTTACTGCCTGAGCATATGAAGAGGGTCTAGGGGTCATAAGCAGTGGAGGAAATTCAATCGGGGCAAAGGTCAGAGAGGTCTGAGTTGACAGCCTTTTAGAGGTTTGTAGCATAGATTTCAAAGTATCAGCTGAGGTGTCAGTGAACTTCCGTTTATACCTAGTTTTACTCTAGGCTATTGCTTTGTTAAATGCCTCCAGATCAATGCCCTCTAGCTTCTCTAAACCCACTGCCAGTACTCTATCATAGTGTTCCCTCAGAATAAGCAGTATCCATCCATTGTGCAGTATTCTGTTTGACTTTCTCAGAAGTCTGCACAGAGGGTAAGTTATCTTTACAATCATGTAATTTGGGTTGTTTAAAATAAGATTAATAAATAAGCTAAAAAACCCAAAAGGAAAACATTTGAACATAGACAGAACATAAAGAAGGGCAAAACATGATTAATGTGACTGCAGTGAATTAGTAGTGGCAAGTGATGATGATGATACTGTTTGAGGTATGTATGTCTGTCCATATGGAGTAGCAGATCGGCTATGGTGGTTGGAATGTCCAGTAGTTTGCACGGCTGTAGGAGGGGTCGAGTGCAAGGTGGCGGCTCATGATCCCAGCTTGGCTGCTCGTGTTGGGGTTTGCGGTTGGGGGCACCGTGGTGGTGTTGGTGATGGGGGAGGTGATGACGATCTCGTTCGGTCCGATGAGGTTCCAGTCTCTGTTGGTAGTGTCCTGCCCGAGGCGGTGGGTGTCCAAGGTGATGTAGTCTATGATGATCTTCCGGAGGATTCTGGCAGTGATGATGGGGAGAGTGTCCTGTGACCTTTTATATTGTGTGTGTCCCAAATGGTGTGCTTTGTGGTGTTGACGACCCTCCAGGTGTTCCTCTCCTGGGGTGATTGGAGTCCCGCTGGTGGTCCGAAGAGGATGCCCTAGAGGGTCATCGCATCCATGCCGGTCAACCTGGTGAGGAGAGCAGAAATCATGAGCCAGAAGTTTTGTACCACCCTGCACTGCCAAAGGATGTGATCTTCTGTTTCTTTCTCTCTACAGCCATGCAGGCATTGATCTGTTCTGGCTATTCCCCTTTTATACATGAAATGCCGGGTGGGGAGGCAGCGTATGACGGCCATCCACGCTATGTCCGTGTGCCTGTTCATGAGCATGGGTGAAGCTATGTTTGTCCAGGCTGTGGTGCATTGTTCAGGTGTTAGTGATGGTATCGCTGTAACTGTGTCCCTGTCCGTGATGAGTTTTCGAAGTGTTTTAAATGACCAGTCCTGACTTGTGTGGGTATGTAACTGTTGAGAGGTGATTACAGTTTTCAGTGCTTTGTAGTACGTAGGGGGGTCCCAGGAGTAAGGGGTCCTATGGTCAAGGGTGCAGAGCCCAAGTGGTCTGATGGTTGTTGCAAAATATAATGTGTGGAAGAAACCGGCTTTATTGTGCTGAGTGCGTATATTGGAAATGGTGTAACTGAGACCCTGCACCACTATGAGGAGTGGAATATTTGGAATCCCCCTACCCCCTTGTTCTCTTTTTTTTCCACATTCAGCCTGCATACCCGCTCCCGGTCATTGCCCCAGATGAAGTTGTAAATGGTCTTATTAATGTGTCTGGCTGTGTGTTTGGTGGAAAAACCTTACCTATGTATGCTAGGATCGGGTAAACTATGGCTTTGATGACTAAAACCTTCCCAGTCATTGTGAGGTATCGCCCCTGCCAGTGTTGGCTTATGACTCTTTTGCAGAATAATAACAGACCCAAGTCAGGGAGAGTAGCGTTCCTTGTTGTTTACTCACAAAATATAGTACATCTGTCTTAGATGTTTGGCCTTCTTCCCATCTCTTTCCTCTTGGTCTTTCCAGATGTGTGCTTCTCCAAATGTCTTTGTCTTTAACAGCATATATATACTAGACAAACCAATAGCACATCCCCTCCACTATCTGGCTGTCTTGCAATCATATAGGTGCAATGTATTTTCCACCCTCCCTATGTTCTTTGGACCCATACAAGAACGTATTGACAAAATGTATGGGGGATGTGTGGGGTAATGAACATCACATGTCCAACCATTGACCTTTGTGTAGTTTCCAAGCAAGGAAAGAAAATGGCACATATTTGCAAAGCAGTACTCTGTGTTGTGTCCTCTAACAAAAGTATAGAACTAAAATACACCTATATTATCAGGAAAAATACATGCTTTCTCACACCAGCCACCGATTTTCTTTTTGACCTTGGCAAGGGCATCCTTCTAGCTCCTGTGTCTGGGGTTGGTCCTACCAAAACAGACACCCAGGATGCTAACCGTTTGTTTTACAGGGTATGGCAGGACCTGGTCAGCTGGCCAGTCTTGTGTTACATAAACCTCGTTCTTGGTCCCGTTCACTACTGCCCCAGTTGCTGTGCAGAAAGTGTTTATTGCATGTGTGATGTGTGGGATGGATCCTGTGTCTGTCGTGATAATGGTGATATCGTCCATGTATGCTTGGGTTTTGACTGTTATGCCGTGTGCTCCGGGTAAAGGATAACTAGTGATACAGGGGTTGTTCCGAATGCTGACCAGTAAGGGTTCTATGGCAATGGTGTATGGCAGGGCTGATAGTGGGCAGCCCTGTCTTACACCAGAGTGTATGGGTATGGGTGCAGAGGGGGTGCCATTAATGAGGACTTTGCTAGTGTTGTTTCGGTAGATGATTGAAACCCAGTTACGGGGACCAAAAGTGAGGTTCATTCTGGCCATCACTCTCAACATGTAGGGATGGCTCACCCTGTCGAAGGCCTTTTCCTGGTCGAGATTGAATAGACAGAAAGGCTGGGACCGTTCGACAGAGTGAGCAAAAATGTCCCTTACAGCTGCGAGGTTACCAGAGCCGACCTCCCCGGAGCACCGCAAGTCTGGTCGGATCCAACGGCCAGCGGGAGTGACATCTGTAAGCGGTTCATTAGGGTTTTTGCCAGGATCTCATAGTCTTAGCCCAGGAGACTGATGGGGCGCCAATCCCTGAACTCAGTGGCATCACCGTTCCCCTTGTACAGGAGGGCAATTGCACTCCTTCGTGGAGAGTGCAAATTTACCCTCCCTGTAAATGCTGTTATAAATCGCCCCCAAGTAAACTTTAAGGTGTTCCCTGAATGTTATATAAAACTCAACAGGGAGTCCATCGGGACCCGGTGTCTTACCCGTACTTGGGGATCGCATAGCCTGAGTGAGCTCCTCCAGTGTCAGGTCTCCTCCTCCTTGTCTGGTATTAGGGTGATATGTTGTAGAATCCGTCGATCAGGTCATCGTCTGTGGTCTTAGTTGCGTACAGGTTGGTGTAAAAGTCTGTGATGTCTGTACTGGTATGTTTGTCGTCTTGTTGCGTCTGGGTGTGGTCCTTCATTGAGTCTATGGTTTGTTTTTTATGTCTGATGTGTTGGAAAAAGTATTTTGTGCATTTCTCGTCATCTTCTAAGTGTTTGATTTTGCTTGTGAATTAGATTTTTTGCTGTTCCTGTCTATGTAAGAGTGCCAGTTTGTGTTTGGTGTCTGCTATTTCGGATGAAAGATTGAAGTCTGCTTGTTGGAGTTCTGATTGGTTTTGTAGTCGTCTGTTTAATTTGGTGAGTTGTTCCCTTTTGCATTTCGCTGTTGTTTTGCCTGCTTTGATATGGAAGTGTTTGGTTCTCTCCAATTTTTCCAATGTGTAATGTATTGCTTGTTGAGTCTGGCAGTCAGTAGAGTAATGTTCAGTTTACAAAGTCCCTTTCCACTGTTGGTCTGTCTGTCTGGTAGGTAAACCGTCGTGTTGAGTTGTCTGTGGTCTGAAAAGAAAGTGGCTGCTGATGTGGTATTTCCTGCTGTAAGGTTTTGGTCTAGGAGGAGGAGGTCGATCCTGGAAAAGGACTGACCATGGGAACTCACCCAGGTTTTAGGGTTAGGGGACAGTTCCCTCACAATTTTTAATGTTTTTAACCGTAAACTAAACTTTTCCAACATGTACACTATGAGGATACTCAGGCACATGCAAAATCCTCCCTCAGGTAAGTATATTCAGGTAAGTATGGTAAGTATATTTATTTATTCATTTTCCCTTTCAAGTGTATATAGATCCTTTTTGAACCTTCGTCTTAGAGGTAAATATCTCAAGGTAAGTTTCCTTCGGTAAGTATGGTAAATTAGTTATCCAATATAATTACCCCTCCCTTCATAAGTGCCTGTTTAAAAAGGGTGAGTTCACCCCTACCTATTCTCTCCTCAGGGATCCATTATTCTAAATTGAGGTTCCTCCCTCAAAGAAATACCACCCCATACCCCACACTGGGACTCAGGTAAGTTTTAAATTCTCTCATTAAACCCCCTAGGTGTGATTGTATTTAAAAGCAATGTCCAATTCCTTTCCGCTCTCTGTCGTTGGGCCCTAGTCCATCTCCCATTGGACACCAAACCTGTAATACGTAAGTTGTCAATAGTGTTCTCCAAAGTGGTTATACAATACTGTACAAGGTTTTTTCTTTAATACAGTGTAGGTGTTGTTTAAGTCTCACCTCCATTGTGTTCTTTGTTTCTCCTATGTACAAGCCCTGCACTCCAAACACTCCACTACATAAACCACATTGGATGTAATCAGGGGCATGTTTTTAATATATTCCAGGTTCCTAAAATACCCCGCTAATGGTTCCAAGGTCTGCTTAAAGGTTGAGTGTACCAGAATGTCCAGGTTCCTATTTCTTTGATAGGCTGATATGTACATTCCCAATTTTTGCCTCTTGAAAATGTCCCTTTATAAAGGTGTTCAACTTCTGAGATACCTGAGTATAAGTGGTCACCAATGGGATTAACCATAAAGACTCTGTTGTCTCCCTTTCTGTTGGTGTTTCAAATATTAGCCAAACCTCAGCTTTAATGGTCCATAGGAACCTCCTAAAATAACCCCTTGGTCTCAGTGCCTTAAACAAAGTTCTGATTGCTTCCTCAACGTGCTGTCCCTGTGTGCAGAGTCTATAGAATCTTATCAATTGAGATTTTATTAGCCCCATATGTGTGACCTGGATGATAACTGGTTTTGTACAGAAGTGCATATCTATCAGTAGGTTTGAAATATACATTATTAGCCAGGCCCTTAGTTTCCTCTTCCTGTTATAAAAAGAAGACCTCTGTGTCCAGGAATTCCACTTTCTCTGAGTTAAATTAAAAATATTTTTTTGTTAGACCCAATTCCAATAACGTAAGTAAAATCTCATCCGGTCTCTTGGAGTCAGGATAACTGTGGCAGTTTCTCACTGCCCTGAGGCCCAGCTTAATATCTATATTTGTATACAGGCTATCCACATCGATAGAAAACGTTCCCTTTAATCTATCCACAAAGGCGTAAGAATCCTTCACATAACTGGGATGTTTTTTAGCTAGAGGATTAAGATAAGTCTATGTATTCTCCTATTCTATAGGATTCTGAACCACAGTCTGAAACAATTGGTCTCCCACATGGGATTTCCCTAGGGATCGTCCATGTGTTTGGAACTTTTAGAATTTTTGGTAAAAGATACAATTGTCTGGGAGTATCCTCTCCATAAAGATAGCACAACTGTTCCCGAATTGTTCGTTGAGTTTCTTTCTGTATGGAATGTAACAACGGAACATAATGCTTTGTATTTTGTAATTGTCGGTTTGCCTCTATCAAATACTGTGTTTTATCCATTATAACAATCTGTGAACCTTTATCCACCGGCTTAATAATGAAACTGGAGTTGTCCCCGAGAGCTGTAATAGCTCTTCGTTGTACAAATGTAAGGTTATATTTACCAATAGGTGGTGCTCTGAAATGTTTTAGTGAAAGATTATCCGCCTGTATTAAGTTCTTAAAGGGTTCCGAAATAGCCCTCCAAGCAGGTTTCCAGCTCAAAAACTCTGTAAATGGAATAGGTTCTCCCCCTTGCTTATCATAACCAAAATGATCCCAAAGCTTTGATCTCCTGTAATACATATAAAGGTCCTTACCAAGTTCCCCTCGATTTACCTTCCTCGGCTTTGGAATAAAGAAGACCATTTTCCAAAACCTCCTGTTCCCCCTTATTCAACCGAAATATAATTGAGAGATTCATTGGACTTCTGGGGAGTGATAGATTTACACGTATCCCCTCTTAATCGTTTAACTGTTGAAGCCAAAAGTTAAAAACATTCAATGCTGTCTGTGAGGTCCAATACACTGGATCCCTTTGTTCTGTGTGGAACCTTGAGGGGTTTATCTCAATAAGTACCTTACAACTTTTCTGGATAAATACATTTCATGTCTCCAAAAGATTCCTTTGTACATTGGATAATCTTTCACAATAGTGTACAATTGGGACAAAAATCTCTGCATTGGGAAACACTGTTGAGGAGACTCTCAGAAGTTGCTGCAATTGCTTTATTGTGGTAGATGGTTGTTGTCCATTTAAACAATTATTCAGGCCCAAAGAAAGGATTACCTTCTGTGTCAATGCATAAGGCTCTAACTTTTGCAAGACCCCTGTAATATGGTGGAACTGTGCTCCTGAAAAACTGTCCAGCTGTATCAAAGGATCTGTAAAATCTGGAATCCTATTTAGATTAGAATCACCAATAAACACAATAGGCTTTCCAACCTCTAAGTACCAATTGTGGATCTTCTTGGGGGTTCCCAGGTGATATGTAGGTTTGAGTCCAGCCCTGTGTCGGCCTTAGATCCAAAGTGGAATTAGGTTTATCCTGATGTATTATAGGGTGAGTTTTTGTAAAATAGTGGACTCCGATTGGGTACATTCAAGTGACTCTTTGTCCTTTGAAGAATTACCCATCACACAGTGATTTTACAAAAAAGGTTTTGGGAGTATTCACCAGCTGGGAGAGAAATCTGTCCAAGGAAAAAGATCTTCAAGGTTCTCGTAAGTCCTATGTCCATATGCTTCTTTTTCAGGTTTGTAAAATTGAGTAAATCCACGGTCCTGCTTAAAAAAATCTGAGTCCCCACTTTAAAACATGTTTCCATCCAAATAGACATCCATTAAAAGAGAAAAGACACAAGATGCCTGATGTTTCGGCTGAGTTGGCTTCATTAGAGGTAAAAAATGTTTGGACAATTCAGTAGATAAGGAGTGAAAAAAAGAGGGTGGAGCAGGAAGGGCTTTGCTCTAACCCCCCATACCTGATCTCCCATTGGTGGAACAAGTTGTCACTTCCAGATACTTTCAAAGGTTTGTCCTCTGAACCAAACTCCCTCTACTGGATTAAAATCAAATGATGGATTCCCTTCTCAACAGTCAATCATCAAGTTAGTCCTTCCATTACAAGAAAAATTATTAAGAAAAAATACATAAAACATATATTAAGGTTAGGATTACAATATTAATTAAAAAGGTAAGGAATTCTGGAGTTCATGATCCACACCCTCAAAATAGGGTTAGGGTAAGGGTTAGGATTAGGTTACTGGACAAACAGACAAATCTGATTTGCTCTGGCACTGGCAAAACTTAAAATATATGGTAAAACCAATATAAAGTACTTCAATAACTAGAAAAAATGTAAAACATAAAAAAACTTTTTTTGGGGGGTGAAAACAAGGATTTTCATAAAACAAGGAAATAACCCTTTAGGAAATAACCCTTTACTCTAAATGAGAAATACACCATACCATACCATCTTCTTCCGCTTATCCGGGGCCGGGTCGCGGGGGCAGCAGTCTAAGCAGGGATGCCCAGACTTCCCTCTCCCCAGACACTTCCTCTAGCTCTTCCGGGGGGACACCGAGGCGTTCCTAGGCCAGCCGGGAGACATAGTCCCTCCAGCGTGTCCTAGGTCTTCCCCGGGGTCTCCTCCCGGTGGGACGGGACCGGAACACCTTCCCAGGAAGGCGTTCCGGAGGCATCCGAAAAAGATGCCCAAGCCACCTCAGCTGACCCCCTCTCGATGTGGAGGAGCAGCGGCTCTACTCTGAGCTCCTCCCGGGTGACCGAGCTTCTCACCCTATCTCTAAGGGATCGCCCGGCCACCCTGCGGAGAAAGCTCATTTCGGCCGCCTGTATCCGGAATCTTGTCCTTTCGGTCATGACCCAAAGCTCATGACCATAGGTGAGAGTAGGAACGTAGATTGACCGGTAAATCGAGAGCTTCGCCTTACGGCTCAGCTCTTTCTTCACCACGACAGACCGATACATCGACCGCATTACTGCAGAAGCTGCAGCGATCCGTCTGTCAATCTCCCGTTCCATCCTTCCCTCACTCGTGAACAAGACCCCTAGATACTTAAACTCCTCCACTTGAGGCAGGCACTCTCCACCAACCTGAAGTGGGCAAGCCACCCTTTTCCGACTGAGGACCATGGCCTCGGATTTGGAAGTACTGATTTTCATCCCCACCGCTTCACACTCGGCTGCAAACCATCCCAGCGCATGCTGAAGGTCCTGGTTAGAAGGGGCCAACACGACAACATCATCCGCAAAGAGCAGAGACGAAATTGTGTGGTCCCCAAACCTGACACCCTCCGGCCCCTGGCTGCGCCTAGAAATTCTGTCCATAAAAATTACGAACAGAACCGGTGACAAAGGGCAGCCCTGCCGGAGTCCAACATGCACTGGGAACAAGTCTGACTTACTGCCGGCAATGCGGACCAAGCTCCTGCTTCGGTTGTACAGGGACCTGACAGCCCTTAGCAAAGGACCCAGGACCCCATATTCCCCAAGCACCCTCCACAAGATGCCGCGAGGGACACAGTCGAATGCCTTCTCCAAATCCACAAAACACATGTGGATTGGTTGGGCAAACTCCCATGAACCCTCCAACACCCCGTAGAGGGTATAGAGCTGGTCCAGTGTTCCACGGCCCGGACGAAAACCACACTGTTCCTCCTGAATCCGAGGTTCTACTATCGGCCGTATTCTCCTCTCCAGAACCCTGGCATAGACTTTCCCGGGGAGGCTGAGAAGTGTGATTCCCCCTATAGTTGGAACACACCCTCCGGTCCCCCTTCTTAAAAAGAGGGACCACCACCCCGGTCTGTCATCCCAGAGGCACTGTCCCCGACCGCCACGCGATGTTGCACAGGCATGTCAACCAAGACAGCCCCACAACATCCAGAGACTTGAGGTACTCAGGGCAGATCTCATCCACCCCCGGTGCCTTTCCACGGAGGAGTTTCTTGACCACCTCAGTGACTTCAGCCCGGGTGATGGACGAGTCCACCTCTGAGCCCTCATCCTCTGCTTCCTCAATGGATTGCGGATTGAGGAGATCCTCGAAGTACTCCTTCCACCGCCCGACGACATCCTCAGTTGAGGTCAACAGCTGCCCACCTCTACTGTAAACAGCGTTGGTAGGGCACTGTTTCCCTCTCCTGAGGCGCCGGATGGTTTGCCAGAATCTCTTCGAGGCCAGCCGATAGTCCTTCTCCATGGCCTCACCGAACTCCTCCCAGGCCCGAGTTTTTGCCCGCTTGGCCTGTCGGTACCAGTCAGCTGCGTCAGGAGTCCCACAAGCCAACCAGGCCTGATAGGACTCCTTCTTCAGCTTGATGGCATCCCTTACTTCCGGTGTCCACCACCGGGTTCGGGGATTGCCGCCTCGACAGGCATCGGAGACCTTACGGCCACAGCTCCGAGCGGTCGCTTCGACAATGGCGGTGGAGAACATGGTCCACTCGGACTCAATATCTCCAGCCTCCCTCGGGATCCAGTCGAAGCTCTGCCGGAGGTGGGAGTTAAAGATCTCTCTGACCGGAGACTCGGCCAGACGTTCCCAGCAGACCCTTACAGTACGCTTGGGCCTGCCGAGTCTGTCCAGCTTCCTCCCCCGCCATCGGATCCAACTCACCACCAGGTGGTGATCAGTTGACAGCTCCGCCCCTCTCTTCACCCGAGTGTCCAAGACATACGGCCGCAGGTCAGATGAGACGACAACAAAGTCGATCATCGACCTGCCGCCTAGGGTGTCCTGGTGCCACGTGCACTGATGGACACCCTTATGCTTGAACATGGTGTTCGTTATGGACAAACTGTGACTAGCACAGAAGTCCAATAATTGAACACCACTCGGGTTCAGATCCGGGGGGCCGTTCCTCCCAATCACGCCCCTCCAGGTGTCACTGTCGTTGCCCACGTGGGCGTTGAAGTCCCCCAGTAGAACAATAGAGTCCCCAGTCGGAGCACTTTCCAGCACCCCTCCCAGAGACTCCAAGAAGGTCGGGTACTCTGCACTGCCGTTCGGCCCGTAGGCACAAACAACAGTGAGAGACCTATAGGCGCAGGGAAACGACCCTCTCGTTCACCGGGGTAAACTCCAACACATGGCGGCAGAGCTGGGGAGCTATAAGCAAACCCACACCAGCCCGCCGCCTCTCACCATGGGCAACTCCAGAGTGGTGAAGAGTCCGTCCTCTCTCAAGGAGTGTGGTTCCAGAGCCCAAGCCGTGCGTAGAGGTGATCCCGACTACCACTAATCGGAACCTCTCAACCTCACGCACTAACTCCGGCTCCTTCCCCGCCAGCGAGGTGACATTCCACGTCCCAAGAGCTAGTTTCCGTGTCCAGAGATCGGGTTGTCTAGGCCCCTGCCTTCGACTGCCGCCCGATCCTCTTCGCACCGGCCCCTTATGGTCCCTCCTGTGGGTGGTGAGCCCACGGGAGGGCGGCCCCACGTCGCCCGTTCGGGCTGAGCCCGGCCGGGCCCCATGGGGGAAGGCCCGGCCACCAGGCACTCGCATACGAGCCCCAACCCCGGGCCTGGCTCCAGGGTGGGGCCCCGGCTGCGCCATACCGGGCAACGTCACGGTACTCATAATTTTATTCATCATTAAGGGGGGTTTGAACCGAGAGAAATACACTATTTTTCAAAATGATTCATTCTAAAAACTTAAACTAAAACCAGGGGGTCGACATTCAACTGAGAATCTAGAAATATATTCAAAGATTAAGGGTTAAGGTTAGGCTGAATCCTCACAGGGTTAAGGTCAGGATCAAGGGCCAAGATTGGGGTCAGGAGCCTAAAGACCAGAACCAGGCCAAAGTTCCAGGATTAAGGTCAGGGCAGAGTTCAGGGGTTAAGGTTAGGATCAGGGTTAAGTTCAGGGCCGAAAGGAAGAACCATCCAATAAATAAAACAGAAAAACATGCAAACAATCATAAAGACAAACAACCAATAGTAAGTGCTATGCAGCCCAGTTAAATCAACAAAGAAAATTCAACAAAGGTAAGTGCTATTGATTTATAATAAGTGCTAAAAAGTAAGAAACCAAATATGAAATCAAACCACACTAAAGAATATTAAAGGTAAGTGCTCTCCTTAAACAGGTAAGTATAAACAACACAACTCCATAAAAATAAATACTTTTTCAAATGATTTATTATAAATGTAAACTTTTTAGATTTTTGCCAGCTCTACCACGACTCACTACCAACCCTTGTTTCTCCCCAGGAGAAGAAGATTACCCCCACCCACCCCAAAGAGGAACCCCTCAGGTAATAAGGTTGATCTAATACTTTAAGCCCCTAGGATATATTTAAGTGTGTAACCCTTATATTAATCACTTTTGCACTGTGTATGTATGAACTTAAAAAATCATAATGTATCCAAAGTGTCCAATTTGGAGAAACCCATGATGCACTTTATCAAATGCCTTTTCCAGATCCAGACCCAACAACATAATACAAACACCCCGATCCAGTGCCCAAGCAATGCAATCCCTGAACAGACTCCGATTCCAGAAAATAGACAGCCCCTCCCCCCCCACAGGTCTGATGTTTATGGATCACATAAAGCAAAGACAACCTGCCAACACCCGTGCCACCACCTTATAATTCACAAACACGAGTGATTGGCCGATAATTCCCCAGAGCGGCCCTATTCCCTTTCTTAAAAAGCTAAGTCTTCCCTCATGGAAGAGCCCAACAAATCCCCATCCAAAACACACCTAACAACCGAAAGAAAATCCTCCCCCAAAATGCCACGTGAAATTATTGAGGCAACCCATCTAATCAAGGCACCTTACCCGAGGGCAAACCCCTCAAAGCCGTTTCCACCTCAGACATGCCAAAAGGACGCTTAAGGGCAGAAGCCATCTCAACAGGGACGCTCCTCTCCAACAAACCCAAAAACAAATCCGCCATCGCAGTGTCAACCTTCTTACCTCCAAAAGAAGCCCTGTAAAATGCAGAGGCTGCCCCAACCTGCCCCGCCGGGTCACTGACCTCACTACCCTCAGCAGTACGAAAACAAAAAATCACAACCCTAGTACGCGCCGCCTTAACCTTTTTTAAAAAAAATACGCCCCACACACTTCGCCAAACTCAAAACATCTCCCTTTGACACCTGCAAAGGAAATCTCGTGCCTTGCCCCTAAAATAAACCTCCAATTCCTGCCTCAAGGCTGCCAGTCTCACAGCGTCCAACCCCGAGAGTTACCCCATGTGAAACCTTGCCCAGAGGGATCAACCACCCTAAAAAAATCCTGCAACCACCATGGCCGACAAATATGGCAAACAAAAATCCCCATCACCCCCCAACAAAACAAACCGGTTGGTTACAAAAAAATCTGGCATCGCCAGAAACAGGTCCTTCCTCCCCTTCGGTTCGAATGGAGCGTAAACATTAACAAAATGAAAAACTGCATCCACCACTAAAACCCTCCCCTGGACAATAGAAAAACCACCCATCATCACCCGAAAACCCCGATCCCCAAAAAGAACACCCACCCCTGAGGAATGTGCACCCCCAATCCCCCACCTGGATTCCCCCTTCACCCACCCAGCAGAAAAAAGAGAGACATCATTCTCACTTGCAAAAAACACACCGGAAGTACACACTTGACAAATACTGGAACACCCTCCCCCCTTCCCTGCATCCCGTAAACCCCTGACATTAACAGTAACAACAGTAAACAAAGCCATGCAGTAAGCACAAACAAACAAACAAAACCACCAAACCAACACAAAGAACACCAAAATATTAGCCAACGGAATCCCCCCCCCTCTATAACATTCACCCCCACCAGGTAGTCCACACTGTTCTGCGTGCTTGGTGAAACAAAAGCATGCTCGGGACTTGAGAGAGTCCACCGCCACCCGTCCCTGCCCGCACGGCAAAGTCGCCATCGAGCCAGACAAAAGTGACCTTCCCAACAGACGGTCCACCGTCCCCTGAAGCCACGACAGCAGCCGAGGCAACTCCAGACAAGGCCGTCTCCGGTACCACAGAGACCGTCAAACTGCTCGCTCATGTAGCCGCCAGACACCCCGTACTCTAACGATCTTGTTCGGTCCGATGATGTTCCAGTGTCTGTTGGTAGTGTCCTGCCCAAGGTGATGTAGTCTATGATGACCTTCTGGAGGATTCTGGCAGTGATGATGGGGAGAGTGTCCTGTTTATGAAAAACCTTTATATTTCGTGTCCCCCAAATGGTGTGCTTTGTGGCGTTGACGACCCTCCAGGCGTTCCTCTCCTGGGGTGATTGGAGTCCCGCTGGTGGTCCGAAGAGGATGCCCTGGAGGGTCATCGCAGCCATGCCGGTCAACCTGTTGAGGAGAGCAGAAATCATGAGCCAGATGTTTTGTGACACCCTGCACCGCCAAAGGATGTGATCTTCTGTTTCTTTCTCTCTACAGCCATGCGGGCATTGATCTGTTCTGGCTATTCCCCTTTTATACATGAAATGCCGGGTAAGGGTGAAGTTATGTTTGTCCAGGCTGTGGTGCATTGTTCAGGTGTTAATGATGGTATTGCTGTAACTGTGTCCCTGTCCGTGATGAGTTTTAGAAGTGTTTTAAATGACCAGTCCTGACTTGTATGGGTATGTAACTGTTGAGAGGTGATACGTTTTCAGTGCTTTGTAGTGCGTAGGGGGGGGTCCCAGGAGTAAGGGGTCCTATGGTCAAGGGTGCACAGCCCCAGTGGTTTGATGGTTGTTGCAAAATAGAATGTGTGGAAGAAACCGGCTTTATTGTGCCATTTGCATATATTTGAAATGGTGTATCTGAGACCCTGCACCGCTATGAGGAGTGGAATATTTGGAATCCCCTTACCCCCTTTGTTCTCCTTTTTCAACATAATCAACCTGCTTCCCCACTCCTGGTCACTGCCCCAGATGAAGTTGTAAATGGTCTTGTTAATGTGTCTTGCTGTCTGTGTGTTTGGTGAAAAAACCTTACCTATGTATTAGGGGTGGAGCCGAATCCGAATACGGTATTCGGAAAAGGCACAAATAATGTGTTTTTTACAAATACTTATTTCAAACAAATACTTAAAAAAATATTTGTATTCGGGAACAAGAAAACCGTTATATCAAAATGCTGTGTTTTCTCATGAGACCCCAGTACATGCCCGGATGAGTGAGTGACTTTCCGTCGGGGGAGGGGAAAATAATAAAAGCGGTAACTGACACAGGCTGCTCCACACATCTCCATTCTCCACACAGCAACAGAGAGCGCTCGGCTGGGCGAAAAAACGTAACTGCGTCACAATTTTGTTTAATAGATTTTTGTACCTTAACTGGGTTCCAAAGGCAATTTATAACTTTCAGGAAGCTGAGTTTGATCGGGATATTATTTCATTACGCTGCAATCGGGTGAACCAGCCCTAACGCAAAAAAACCCCGGAATTTTTACGCCTATTTTGAATTTTACTCTAATACAAATACAAATAATTTTCCCCCCTTAACAAATACAGATACAAATACTGGCTGCTTTGCACACCCCTACTATGCCAGGATCGGGTAAACGATGGCTTTGATGACTAAGACCTTCCCAGTCATCGTGAGGGATCGCCCCTGCCAGCCACCGATTTTCTTTTTGACCTTGGCAAGGGCGTCCTTCCGGCTCTGGTGTCCGGAGTTGGTCCTGCCAAAACAGGCGCCCAGGATGTTAACCGTTTCTTTTACAGGGTATGGCAGGACCTGGTCGGCTGGCCAGTCTGTTGTTACATAAACCTCGCTCTTAGTTCCGTTCACTATTGCCCAGTTGCTGTGCAGAAAGTGTTTAATTTACCCTCCCTGTACATGCTGTTGTAAACCGCCCCCAGGCTGACTGTAAGGTGTTCCCAGAATGTTTTATAAAACTCAGCAGGGAGCCCATCGGGACCCGGTGTCTTACCCGTACTTAGGGACCACATAGCCCGGGTGAGCTCATCCAGTGTCAGGTCTCCCTCCTCCTCCTTGTCTGATATTGGGGTGATATGTTGAAGAAGTCGGTCGATCAGGTCATCGTCTGTGGTCTTAGTCGCATACAGGTTGGTGTAAAAGTCTGTGATTGTGTGTTCGTCGTTTTGTAGTGTCTGGGTGTGGTCCTTCAGTGTGTCTGTTTTTTTTTTTCTGATGTGCTGGAAAAAGTATTTTGTATCTCTCCTTGTCTTCTAAGTGTTTGATTTTTGCCTGCGTATTAGATTTTTTTTTGCTGTTCCTGTCTATGTAAGAGTGCCAGTTTGTGTTTGGTGACTGCTATTTCAGATGAAAGATTAATATTAAAGCAGTTTTGCCTGCTTTAATATAATAGTGTTTGGTTCTCTCCTTGACAATCTCCATCCAATCAATGGGGGAATTGAATAGGTCAAGGAGAGAAGTCCAATTTTCCAGTCAGTAGAGTAATGTTTAGTTTCCAAAGTCCTTTTCCTCCATTTGTCTGTCTGGTAGGTATACAGTTGTGGTGAGTTGTCTGTGGTCTGAAAAGAAAGTGGCTGCTGATGTGGTATTTCCTGCTGTGAGGTTTTGGTCTAGGAGGAGGAGGTCGATCCTGGAAGAGGACTGACCATTGGAACTCACCCAGGTGTAGCGGGGGCACCAGGTCCCTGCCTAGATCTTGTAGTTGGTATTCATTAATGATGGCCATGAGCTCCCTGCTTGAGCCATTATTCAGGTGGCGGCTACGGTCCAGATCCCACAGCGCACAGTGGTGGGTGGTTCTGGTACGGTAGGTAGTTCTGGGTCTTGTGTTGGTGCTGGTTCTGGTGGTGTTCTTTGTTGTGGTGCTGGGTCTTCTGGCATTGGTGTTGGGTCCAGTTGTGCCCCTCTATGGGAACGGGTCCTGTATAACTGCATAGGAGGTTGGGCAGTTTCTAAAAAACCCCTCGTGCGGTGGCAGCCAGCCAGGCACATGGTCTCTTTCCCTTTTCCCCCCTTAACCAGGCTCGTCCTGGTGTCCCACAAGGCCCGCTTAACTAGGCTGACGATTAGCCACAGCAGGAACTGATCCCTGGTGACCCCCTCCCTCCTTCCTATCCCCCTCTCAGCCTTATCCCCCACACAACCCCGGCAAAGGCGCAGTCCCAGAAAACGTGCCGCACCGTCTCTTCTGCACCACACATTGGTCTTGGGCAGATCGGCGACCTAGTCAACCCCCAGCGGTGCTTCTCCACGCTCACCACTGTGCCCGACGCCTGACCAAACCCCTGGAAGACCTCCAGCACCCTAAGCAGGCATCTGTCCCTGCACAGCAATAATGTGGTATCATCAGCATCTTGCGTTCACTTTACCCGCAATCCACCGCTGCCCGGCACCAGCATCCCCCCTAATGGCCGCCGCCAGCGGCTCCATGTACAAGATAAACAATAGAGCTGACAGCGGGCAACCCTGCCGGACTCCCGCCCTCAACCCAAACACCTCCCCCAAGTGCCCGTTCACATTTACTCGGCACCTGGCCCCCACATATAACACCTTCACCCAATCCACAAACCTGTGACCAAACCCCAACCTCTCCATAACCCAAAAGAAAAGTTCCCTATCCACCCGGTCGAAAGCCTGTGCCATGTCCAAGGCTGCCACCATCAATGGTAGCCCCCTGTTCTCTGCTCAGGCGATCGAGTCCCTCAGGAGCTGGAGGTTCCACCGAATGGACTTCCCTTCCACACCACATGTCTGGTCTTTGTGGACCACGTATGGTAGGGCCTCCCTCATTCGATCTGCCAACACCTTAGCCATAAGCTTATAGTGGCAGCAAAGCATCGTCAGGTCCCGCCAATTGCCTAGGTCGGTGGGGTCCCCCCTCTTATAAAGGAGGGACAACAGCCCGACCGCCATGGTCCCGACCATCGACCCTGCCTCCAGAACCGCTCTCACCACCTCTACTACTACTGGTCTGAGAACCACCCAAACCTTGAGATAGAACTCAGCCGGTAGACCATCGATTCCAGGGACATTCCCCCTACCCATCCGCTTGAGAGTGGACTCCACCTCGGCCAGCGAGATGGGCGCCCCCAATCTCTCCCTTATCTCCTCCGTTACGTGTCTGGTCAGGTGGTCCAGGAAACCTGTACCCCCTCCACCTCAACCGCGCTGCCCCCAAAAAAACTCCTGAAATGGTCCTAGGTTGCCCCCACCCCATCGTCATCTCCCTCCAGTCCCTTTCGTTTCCAGATCGTTTTGGCGACACCAGTCCCCTGACCCGGTGGGAAGAGATGACAACCCGGAGGACAGGCCCTCCGATAGCTCCCTCAGTCCAGCGAGTGCACCTTCCACCAGCATGCTGCAGTTTGTTTGCCGCTCCTCGGGAGGGGTCTCAGGAACCTCCTGCGCCATCTCTGCTCCACCGGCATCCCATCCCACTTCCGCTTGCTCGCCCCCACCATCGCCTACTGATCACACACTCCTCCTTTGGCTCCTCTCCACCATCCCTTTCCTCGGTTGGGCGCCTCCTCAGTTGATGGGCCTCCATTTCCACCTCCTCCTGCTCCCCCAGCCGTGGTATCGGCGTAGGTCCTTTGTCTCTGCGAACAATCCCTTAACAGATACTCCTCATCAGCCGTCCAAACTGCTCCCTGCTCCAAGGTTCCACCGACTCGGCCAAGCCCTTCCATTGGAAGCGCAGGGTGTTCTGTACCCGGCCCAGGACGCCGCTCCAGCCCCAGTCACTGCTGCCAAGGTTGAACGTAAACCGGCCGAAGCCGTTGCTCTTTTAGCATTACCACCAAGCCCTGGGTTCCAATGTCGTCAATGAAGAACGGAAACAAACGTCTCCTTGTAATTGCTTGTCGCTCCGCACTCCTCACTCAGATAAGAACTTAAATTAATTTTAAAACCACAATCAACACAAGTGTACACAAACAATAATCCAAAGACACATACGAGCACACACAAATAACACAAAATAACAAAATAAAACTAAAGAAAGAAACAACTCACATAACAGAATATATACAAAAATGCACAGGTGGCCAAAAACCCTAAAACCAAACCAAAATCCCCCATAACCAAATCATCCCAGCTCAACCATAAAGACATTTCCAACGTTCCCTCGCTGTGTAAAACCCATACTTCACCACTTCAAAATCATAAGTCTCCGCCTTTGGCCCGGGAGTTGTCCCAGGCCACCAAACGCTGCAACGGAACAGACAACCAAAATTCCAACATAACTTGGAAACTGTGACCACAGGGATAAACCAGGCTCCGACACAAAAAGGAAAAGAAAACCACATGAAGCTTCAAAGGAAGATCAGGAACCCCACGACCCCCGTCCCCCACTGATTGGACCATCCAGTCCCTCCTCACATATACGTAACCTCCCCAAACAAAGGAAAACACTGCCCGCAAGCTCTTCCGTTAACAAGAAGGCAAAGGGAACACATACGCCAGGTAGACCAGAGACAGCAATATGTCTGCCTTGACAGCCAAAACCCGGCCACTCAGAGAGAGCCGACGGGACTTCCAGAGGCCCAACCTCAAGAACACCTTGGAAATCCTCCGGCCCCAATTAATCCTGGAGCTTCAAAATCGAAGTCCTGCAAGATCTCCACTACCTTAGATACACTCCCCTCAGTAGTCAAAATAAGTGTAATGACATCCGCAAGGTCACCCCAAAATCTCCATCACCCTAGCGACACTCCCCTCTGAAGTTAAAAAGGCAAACCCACCTCTGAAAACCTGCCCCAAATCCAAACCTCTCTAACACTGAAAAAAGAAAACAATGATGCACCTTATCAAAGGCCTTTTCCAAATCGAAAGCAATCAACATAAAATAAACACCCCGGTCCTGTGCCCAAGCAATGCAATCCCCTAACCAAGCTTCGATTCCAGATAACAGACCGGCCCTCCACACCTCAGGTCTGATCCTCATGGATAACAAAAGGCAGAGCCGATCGAAGACAACCGGACAACACTCTTGCCACCATCTTATAATCAACACACAAAAGAGTAATAGGCCAATAATTAGCCAGATCGGCCCTATTCCCCTTCTTAAAAAGCAAGGTCAAAAGAAATTCCACCCCTAAAACATCCCAAAACGCAATGTAAAACTCCTTAGGCAACCCATCGATGCCAGGCACCTTACCCGAGGGAAAACCCCTCAAAGCCGCCTCCACCTCAGACAAACCAAAAGAACAGTCGAGGGGAGAGGCCACCTCAATGGGGACCCTCCTCTCCAAAAAATCCAAAAACTAATCCACCTGTGTAGTGTCGTTACCCTTACCCTGGAATGAAACCCCATAAAAAGCAGAGGCAGCCCCGACCAGCCCTGCCGGGTCACAGACTACACCACCTGTTGCAATCCGCAGACACGAAATCACAGCTCTAGCCCGGGCAGCCTTAACCTGCTTAAAGAAGTATGCCCCACACACCTCATCAAACTCAACTTCTCCCTCTGACACCTAAAAAAAAAGTCCCGTGCCTTGCTCTTGAAATACAACTCCAACTGTCGCCTCATGGCTCCCGGCCTCGCAGTGTCCAAACCCTCACCTCTATTCTCAGCAGAGATCAAGGAGGTCAACTCCTGCTGAAGCCCCCTAAAGGCAGCCCTGCCCGCCCTAGCCCTGGCCGAACAGAAGGAAACTGCAAAAGCCTGCAGATTCCTCTTCAGACACTCCCACCAATCCACCACAGTACCTAAAAAAGGCTTAAGACCAACCCACACATCATAAAGAGCCCGAAAGTCCTCCACAAAAAAGGAATCCCCTAAAATCGAACAATTTAACTTCCAGAAACCCTTCCCGAATGCTAGAAAGTCCACATTGCATACCACCTGAACCTGGCTGTGGTCTGAAAACCACACTGGTGACCATGACCCGCACCAACGGCATTTTGGGTGGTAGAAATACAAAATCCAGGCGTCTCCTAGAACCACTAGAATTACTCCACGTGAATCACTGCCCTATGGGATCAAACACCCTTAAGGAATCCCGCAAAACAAAATCCCCCACCACAGCTGACAAATATGGTAAACTAATGTTACCCTCTCACCAATAGCTCGTAATATGAAAACACCTTATGCAGCAATCCAGTGTTAAACCCGTGAACTACTTGGTGAAATGGTGAAAGAGACATCTCCGTGTATATCTGTCTAGGGTAAGCTATGATTCTCAATATGACTTTGGCAACTAATGAGAGGCTAGGAGAACAATCCTGGTTTAATAACCAAAAATAATATTAACTTAATGCTTCATATATAGGAATTAACCCATTTAGTTTTACAATATAATGAAAAACAACACAAACACAGTATATCTCTGTTCAATTTTGTATTCACTGAATGCAGTATTTAGATCACATTAATACATAGAAATCCCAATATGAAAATAAAATAGTAAACAGAAAGACCCGGGCTGTTTAGTTTTTAGTATTTTTAACCTGAGTGCACTCTAAGTTTTAGTTCATTCTTTTAGCAAGCTTGCATTAAGTTTCGTTGGCGTGCTTAAAGTTGGAGCTCATGAAGAAAAGAAAAGAGAGGCCAGCTGTAGGCCTACCTCCAAGGCTGCGTGGAGAATGAGAACAGTTCCTACCGTGTCCTCTTTCCAGACCCGTTTCAGTCTGCACAGAAGCGATGAACAGCAGTCCACCCGTAGCAGCACATCCGCGTCGACCTCCGAAACCTCTCCCTACCACAGTGTCTGCTTCCGTCCGTCCGTGCGGGCGAAGAATGCGACCGTCGTCTCTCCGACGATGGCAGCGTTTTTTTGCTTAGCTGGCTAGTTGCTTCAGTCCGACGAAACCACACTATGTCAGCAGTAAACAGTGCCGACTCACACTGTTTTCCTTCACACTGTAAAGGAAAACTGTTCACACTCCTATGTATATGAAAGACACGCCAGGCTATATGGTTTGTCTCTCACTATCTGTACGACTCTGCTATCCTCTACACCCTCGTGTTCTTTCTTTCCATCCTCCTCTCTTCTTCGCGTGATTACACATAGGTCAACAGGAAATAAAACTCTCAAAGGTCATTTCTAAACTAAATAATTGTTATTTTGTGTTTTTGTTGTACTAAACAAGCCATGAAACATAATGAAAACATTTTTAACTGCAAATAACTGTCCGAACAGAATAATATTACTTATTATTGATTTCAATAAATGTAATGCACATTGACATAAACCAAATACAAGTTAGGCATCTTATCAACAACCCACATATCCAAGATGAGAGAAAATATAAAATAACTGATGTGAATCAGGTTATTACACTAAAATCCCTAGGCCCCTCAAAAGAAACACCCACAGAATGTTTTGTTGCAAAGACATCTGGCAATGCCAGAAAAAGATCCTTCCTCCCCCTTGGTTCGGCAGGAGCATAAACATTAACACAACGGAAACAGGCTCCCCTCCAGTCAGCAACCACCACCAAAGCTCTCCCCTGAACAACAGAGAAACCTACAACCCGGAAATCCCGTTCCCCAAAAAGAACCTCCACCCCTGAGGAATGCACACCCCCAATCCCCCACCTAGACTCCCGCTTCACCCACCCAGCAGAAACAACTGCTACATCACTCTCATCCCGCAGATGCACCTCTTGCAAAATTTGTTTTTATTAACACTTGGAAATAGACACATGACAGGTATTGGAACACCCCACCCCTTTTCCCAGCATTCCATAAACCCTGAACATTAACAGTAACAACAGTAAACAAGGCCATGCTATATGCGCAAATGGAAACAAACAAAAACCAACCCAACAAACAACAACCTCAGCTAACGGGATCCTCACCCCCCATAGCACTCACCCCCACCAGGTAGTCCACACTGTTAGGCGTCCTTGGGGACACGAAAGCATGCTCCAGACTTGAGGAGTCCCCAGCCACCTGTCCCTGACCGCACGGCAACCTCCTTCTTCCTCTTCTTTTTTCGTCCCCTGGCGACTTGGGACGATCCAGTCCCTTCGAAAGCAGAAAACGGTAACAGCCCCGCAGCAGAAGGGGACCTCTGCCTCCTCGAGGCTGCCGGTGCTGCCGAATCATCTGACAGCCAGCTCAGCATTTCGTCAGCCCAGATACCTGTTCATGATGACTCTCCCTCCAAGACAGGCAAGTCCACCTCACCAGCAGAGTGAGGTCTTCCACATCCCCATCACCACCCCACGCGCTGTAGTATATGTCCGACGTCGGGCCGGGCAGTCCAGAAATATATGTCCCTGGACCCCACAGCCATTGCAGACTCGCTATGACCAGACAAACCGCAATTACAGCACTTCAAAAGATCACAGCCTGCCGCCTGATGACTAAAATTGCGGCAGTTCCAGCAAACGGGGGCTGACCAGAATAGAACAAATATCCCTGATCTGTCCCAGCGAAGAAGAAGGCCGGTGGATGGAGCAGCCCGTCAATCCCCTTAGAATCATTATACAATGTCACATGAAATTGCCGGCGACCAGACTAAATACCAAAGACGTTACGGAGGTAGTGAACACTACTCGCCACACTCCCAAAACCACCCAGAAAGGCCGCAACGCTATCGTCCCCGACATAGGGGTTATACATATGAACTGTGATCATTTTAACATTTAGTTAGCACAAAGGAAAAATCCGGAAATGACTAAAAGGCTCAGAAGCAGAACTCTCCTTACAAACTTGAAGGCACCAATGGTAAAGGGTTTGATCCCCCAAAGTCAGGTCAAACCCTTCCGCCGCCACATTCCTCTGCAAACAATAAACTGAACTGGGGTCAACCTTTATTCCTTCCAAAAGGACCATACGAACGAAACGCTCGCGATTCCAAATGATCGAATCCTTGTCCGCCCAGACAAACAGCAAAGAGTTACCTTGTCCAGCGCTAGCTGACTGTCCATCTCGCCCACCGGCTATCGTCTTTCGGTTAAGGGGTTGTGGTACCGCAGTACACAACTTGATCTTAGCTAAAAGGCCGAGAACGATAACCCCAGAAAGGAACCCCGCTGACGACGGACCCCCGGGACCCCAGGGCTTCCTTGGGTGCAGGACAAGTCCAGCTACATCCTCGGTTATCCCCCGCCCGCCCCAAAGACTGTGAGGTGCCACGTTTTCAACAAATGGCGACAAACAAAAGCTTGGCAAGGCCCACACATCTCGTGCACGTTTGGGCAGCACATATGCTTGTTCTCTTGACCTTTGTTTTGTTTTGTTTTGTTTTTTTAAAGAAAAACGGAAGCAAAAGGGAAACCGGCCGAAAATGCGCTTTGCACCTAGTTCGCAAGTGCTCTTGCTAATGCTAGCTTGCTAAGTAAGTGAGAGTTCACATTTCTACTTTGGAGTTGATATAGTGGTTCACATGTAATGTTGCCTATGGATTTGAAACCAGACACACACACAGGCTCTTGACCTTAACTTTTTCCTGATAAACAGGGAGAACAGAAAAAAGTGTTAGCACCAAGTTCGCAGGCGCTCTTTGTCCTGCTAGCTTGCTTGTTAAGCAGGGCAGAGCTTTTAGGTCGGCACCTCGACATATTCTCAGAGGTACTGCAATACCGTGTCGATGCGTGTAGTGGACGGAACAAGCCCCGCTTCTGACTCCTGTTCAAAAAATCTATTTAATATGTATAGTCCCCCGATGGGGACTATACATATTATAAGAACATATTGTTCAAGGGTGTTTATTTACCAAAACCACAATTGTACAGGAAATGCACATCCTGCATAATCCCCAATAAGCCCCACAAAAACAATACACAAAACAAAATAACAGCCCCCACAGAACATCATACAGTCGACCAACTATACATAATAACCCAAGCCCACCATACCTAATAAATCAACAACAAAAAAACGTATGCAGCCCCCTCCAATGTAGGTCTTTCAACCTATTATCAAGCCCTCTCAATTGAACAGTCTCCCACACAACTGCCGGAACCCCCACCACCGGTGCAGCCCACACCGAAGTGACCAATTCCTCAGAGAGTTGCTATATCCACCCCCGCATGGACACACAGCCACTTCACCGCATGTTGATAGTGCCAAGGCTGTTGCTCAGCCCTAGGACCCACATTGGACCAAACTTGCATTATTCCCCTTGCCTGGTATGAAATAAAAGACCTGCGAGAAGAACCCCGAGGGGTGAATCCCCGGCTTGGACAATTCCCCCAAAAGAAATGACACACAAACTGCATGCAACTTCATTGGGAAATGGGGCACTCCCCTCCCCCTTGACCCAATCGAGGAGTACATACAGGCCCTCGCCACATTCGTATCCCCAACCCCAAATAACCTAAAAACTAAACGCACCACCTGCCTCTGCAAACAAGCAGGCAAGGGATAAACATAGGCCAGATACAACAAAGAAGGCATAATGTCCGCCTTTAGGACCAGGACCTTCCCCACCAAGGACAAAGACCTTGCACCCCACAACGCCAATCGCTTCCTCATCCCCGCAACACCCGCCACCCAGTTGAGGAAGCAGAGCCAAACCCGTCAAACAGGACCCAGAGGACCTTCAAGGGCCCCCTACAAAGCATCAGACCCCCCGGCACATCAGTCCTCGCCTTCCAACATCCAAAGAACTTCACTGCGGACTTCTCCAGATTCAACACTGCACCGGACGCCTGGGTTAACCGCTGAAAAACCTCCAAAGACCGCAGCAGACACTTGGTGGTGTTATCCACGTACTGGGACACCTTCACCCTCAATTCCCCACTCCCCAGCACCAACAACCCCTCCACCCCAGCATCAGCCCGTATGGCAGCTGCCAGTGGTCTATATACAAAACAAACAAAATAGCTGACAGTGGGCACCCCTCTCTGACCCCCGAACGCAAATTAAAAACATCCCCCAAATGACCGTTGATATTAACCCGACACCCAGCCTCCACATACAAAGTCCTTAACCAAGCTACAAAACGATCACCAAAGCCCAGTCTCTGTAATACGCGATACAAAAAACCCCTATTCACTCAGTCAAATAACTTAGCCTGATCCAATGACGCCACCATCAACAGTAGCCCTCGATCCTCCACCCAAGCTATTGAATCCTGCAACAACTGGGGATTCCAGCGAATGGATCTCCCCTCAACCCCACAAGTCTGGTCCTCATGGACCACAAAAGGAAGGGCCACCCGCAACCTGTCTGCTAGTACCTTAGCCACTAATTTATATTCTACACACAACATTGTCAAAGGCCTCCAATTCCCGAGGTCCACTGCATCTCCCTTCTTAAAAAGGAGAGACAACACCCCCACCAACATTGAACCACCTGGCACCCTGGACTCCAACACAGCACACAAAACTTCCAACACCACAGGCCCAAGTACCCTGCTGGCAACCCATCCATCCCAGGCACCTTACCCTTCCCCATCCTTTTCAGAGGACCTTCCACCTCACCCAACGAGATGGAAGCCTCCAACCCCTCCAGCACATCCTCCGGCACCCTCCAAGACAGGTGATCCAGGAACTCCGTTCCCACACCCTCTTCCACCTCCCGAACCTGAAAAAAATCCTAAAATGGTCAGTCGCAGCCCCCACCATCAAGTCGGGCTCATGAACCACTATCCCTGTGGCACACCTTACCCCAGCAAAAACCTGCCTCCTCTGCCTCTCCCTTACTGAACTAAAAAACCCAGTGGAGCATGTCTCATTGGTCTCCAAGAAATCCGAGCATGCCTTCTGCAAGAGGTCACGAGCCTCGCCCTCATAGACCTCCTGTAACTGTGCCTTTAACGAGGCACACTTCCACAAAATCAATTTCTAACCCATAATGGACTGCCACATATATTCCAGGTCCAAAAGTCCCTGAAGTCCCATCACCAAATTTCTCTCATCCCTGACCTTCCTTTCTTCACAAACACCCCATCAACCAATACCTCAAGTTTCAGCTTCCAATACCCCCTACCGAAAACGCACCCTGGTTCCCCCAACCTAAGGAGGACTCCCTCGTGATCAGAAAAAAAACACTGTCAGGAGACGCCCACATACCCGACCCATTGACCGTGGCACAAAAATATAATCAAGGCGTCTCACCACACCCCAAGAGTTACGCCATGTTGGACTATCCAGGGCAGGGGCAGCCAGTAAACTCCCATCCATCAGCCCCTCACTAAATGAGTTGCTGTGCAGAAAGTGTTAATTGCGTGTGTGATGTGTTGGATAGACTTTGTGTCTGTCGTGATGATGGTGATGTCGTTCATGTATGCCTGGGTTTTGACTGTCATGCCGTGTGCTCCGGGTAAAGGGTAACCAGTGATGCAGGGGTTGTTACGTATGCTGACCAGTAGGGGTTCTATGGCAATGGTGTATAGCAGGGCTGATAGTGGGCAGCCCTGCCTTACACTAGAGTGCATGGGTATGGGTGCAGAGGGGGTGCCATTAATGAGGACTTTGCTGGTGTTGTTGTGGTAGATAATTGAAACCCAGTTTCGGAGACCAAGAGCGAGGTTCATTCTGGCCATCACTCTCAGCATGTAGGGACGGCTCACCCTGTCGAAGGCCTTCTCCTGGTCAAGATTGAACAGACAAAAGGGCTGAGACCGTTCGACAGAGTGAGCAAAAATGTCCCTTACAGCTGAGAGGTTATCCAGAGCCGACCTCCCCGGAGCACCGCAAGTCTGGTCGGATCCAACGGCCTGCGGGAGTGACCTTTGTAAACGGTACATCAGGGTTTTTGCCAAGATCTTATAATCTGAGCCCAGGAGACTGATGGGGCGCCAGTTCCTGAGCTCAGTGGCATCACCCTTTCCCTTGTACAGGAGGGTAACTGCACTCTCTGTCATGGAGGGTGCTAGTTTACCCTCCCTGTACATGCTATTGTAGACCGCCCCCAGGCAGACTTTGAGATGTTCCCAGAATGTTATGTAAAACTCAGCAGGAAACCCATCGGGACCCGGTGTCTTACCCGTACTTAGGGACCGCATCGCCCGGGTGAGCTCCTCCAGTGTCAGGTCTCCCTCCTCCTCCTTGTCAGGTACTGGGGTGATGTGTTGAAGAAGTCCGTCGATCAAGTCATCGTCTGTGATTTTAGTAGCGTACAGATTGGTGTAAAAGTCTGTGATGATGTCTGTGATGGTGGGTTCGTCATTTTGTGGTGTCTGGGTGTGGTCCTTCAGTGTGTCTATGGTTTGTTTTTTACGTCTGATATGCTGGAAGAAGTATTTTGTACATTTCTCGTCGTCCTCTAGGTGTTTGATTTTGCTTTTGTATTTGATTTTCTGCTGTTCCTGTCTATGTATGAGTGCCAGTTTGTGTTTGGTGACTGCTATTTCGGTTGAGAGATTGAAGCCTTCTTGTTGTAGTTCTGTCTGGTCCTGTAGTCGTCTGTTTAATTTGGTGAGGTGTTCCCTTTTGTATCTTGCCTTTGTTTTGCCTGCTTTAATGTAAAAGTGTTTGGTGGGAGATGGTCAAGGAGAGAACCAATCAATGGGGGAGTCGAATAGGTCAAGGAGAGAGGTCCAATTTTCCAGCTGTGTGATGTATTGCATGTTAAGTCTGTCAGTCAGTAGTGTAGTGTTTAGTTTCCAAATTCCCTTCCCTCTTTCTGTTTGTCTGGTAGATATACAGTGGTGGTGAGTTTTCTATGGTCTGAAAAGAAAGTGGCTGCTGATGTGGTGTGTTCTGCTGTGAGGTCTTGGTCTAGGAGGAGGAGGTCGATCCTGGAAAAGGACTGACCATCAGAACTCACCCAGGTGTATCGGGGCACCAGGTCCCTGCCTAGATCTTGTAGTTGGCATTCATTAATGATGGCAATGAGCTCCCTGCTTGAGCCGTCGTTCCGGGGGCAGCTACGGTCCAAATCCCGCAGCGCACAGTTGAAGTCTTTAGTAAAAGGCGAAAAACTAGTGCGTGATTGAAGAGAAACCAGAGTTGTATGCTAGTCAAAGGCAGAGAATCAGGGTACACTTGTTATATTCCGGGCCAGAGTCTCGTGGGTTTGCCAGTTTGGACTCTGTCGCAGGCAGCCAGGCATGCAGCCAGCCATCCAGCCATACACATGGTCTCTTGACATTTTTTTATTCATTTTTTTTAAATAGGAGGGAAAATGGAAACAGGCCGAAAAAGCGCTTCGCACCTAGTTCGCAAGTGCTCTTGCTAATGCTAGCTTGCTAAGTAAGGGAGAGAGTTCACAATTCTACTTTGGAGTTGATATAGTGGTTCACATGTAATGTTTACAGTGTGCAACCACAGAAGAAACCTATCCCGAACACTTCTAACCACCCTCCCCACCCCCTCTCCACCCTCTCCCAAGTCACCCTAAAACCCCCCTTCACTATCTGCAAAAGACCCAGCGCCCTCGCCCACACCAACCCAGCGAAAAAGCAGTCCCAGAACACGTCTCACACTCTCGTCACCAACACACTTTACCCTCGGACACACCGGCGACCTAGCCAATCCCCGCCCATACATCACATCCCTTACTGGAAAGCATTTATGTAAACAAAGCCAATGCATATCCTTCAACCGATTGTCCAGCCCTTTCATCTGGATTGTCTCCCACACAACCCCCGGGACCCCCACAACAGCTGGGGCACACACTCTCCCCACTACTACCTCATGCAACTTCCTGTGGTCCATACCCACCCCCGCCACATCAATCCCAACACACCCTTGCATCCACTTTGCCGCATTGGTGGTAATGCCACAGCAAAAGCTCTGCCCGAGGGCCCGCATTCGACCACTCCATCACCCCCCTTGCCTGATATGAAAAATAGACCCTCAAAAAATACCCAGATGGGTGCAACACAGGCCGCGACAACTCCTGCAATAAAAATAAAATGAATACCACATCCAGTTTCAATGGGAAATCCGGGACACCCCTCCCCCTTCCCTCACCCCACTAAAAACCCTTCGGCTACGCCTCTCCCGAACTGCACCAAAGAACCCCGCCGAGCACATCTCATCCTGCTCCAAAAACTCCCCATGAGCCCTGGCCAAAAAAAAACCTTGCCCTCTGCTCATACACCCCCCTGAGCTGACACTTCAGGGAGGCCACCTGAACAGCATCAACAGGAAGCCCCAAGCGCCCTGCCTCGCATTCCAGGTCTAGCCTTCGCAGAATGTCCTCCACCTTCCGTTTTCCCTCTCTCACCCTCTGCCCACAATACCGCACAATATAATCCCTCATCCTCACCTTAACTATCTCCCACCACTCTAACACCCCCCACACATTTCCCTAAGACCCTCCAACCCCTTAAAAAATAACTCAAACTCCTCCACAAAACGCTTCTCTCCCAACACCTCACAATTCGTCTTCCAATAGCTCCTACCAAAGCACACCAAGTCGTCCCCGACCCGGAAAAAAACCCCACGTGGTCAGAGAAAAACACAGGTAGCAAATGACTCACCTTCACCCCCAACGCCCTAGGCCCAAAAATGTAATCAAGTCGCCTCTCAACCCCCCTCGAATTACTCCAAGTTGGTCCCAGCAACTTTGGATCTACCAACAACCCCCCGCCCATTAATCCAACACTACTCAACAGCCGTGACAAAATTCCCCCACAACCGTCCCCACCCCTCCCAAAATCCACATTAAAATCCCCCCCATCACCAAATATCTGGTGGTGGCACACAACGGCACCAAACAATCCACCATCTCCCTCCTTTCCCATTCCTCCTGTGGTCCATAAACCCCCTCCACCCTAAGGTGGGAATCCCCCACGCTTACATCCGCCCCCAACACCCTCCCCTGCATTGCGCAAAAGACCTCCTCCACCCTTACCCTACTATCCCCAAACAAAATCCCCACCCCAGTAGAATGAACTGCTCTCACACTCCACAAGGACTCCCCCTTCACCCATTACCTTTTAAACCTGACCATATTCCCCCCATCCCTCAAATGAACCTCCTGCAAAAAGCACACCGAAAAATGCACCCCCCTCCTGTCATGCCGTGTGCTCCGGGTAAAGGATAGCCAGTGATACAGGGGTTGTTACGTATGCTGACCAGTAGGGGTTCTATGGCAATGGTGTATAGCAGGGCTGATAGTGGGCAGCCCTGTCTTACACCAGAGAGTATGGGTATGGGTGCAGAGGGGGTGCCATTAATGAGGACTTTGCTGGTGTTGTTTTGGTAAATAATTGAAACCCAGTTTCAGAGACCAAGAGCGAGGTTCATTCTGGCCATCATTCTCAGCATGTAGGGATGGCTTACCCTGTCGAAGGCGTTCTCCTGGTCGAGATTGAATAGACAAAAGGCCTGAGACCGTTCGACAGAGTGAGCAAAAATGTCCCTTACAGTTGAGAGGTTATCCAGAGCCGACCTCCCCGGAGCACCGCAAGTCTGGTCGGATCCAACGGCCTGCAGGAGTGACCGCTGTAGGCGGTACATTAGGGTTTTTGCCAGGATCTTATAGTCTGAGCCCAGGAGACTGATGGGGCGCCAGTTCCTGAGCTCAGTAGCATCATCCTTCCCGTTGTACTGGAGGGTAAGAGGTTGGGCAGTTTCTAAAAACATGCCCCTCGTTCCCGCAGAGGTTGCACTTCCTTTGCTCTGTGCAGACCTTGGTGAATTGTCTCCACAGTTCTTGCATCGGATTACTGTGCAGTTTGCTGCAAGGTGCCCTGTTGCCCCGCAGTTCCTGCACAGTTTTGGCATAGCATAGTAGAACACCTGCCCCCTGTTGTTCCCAAGCAAGATGGTACTGGGCAGGTGTTTGATGGTTCCAGCTGGGTCCCGTCTAAGCGTGATGTTGCATTTTCTCGCCCCTGTCCATACCCCGTCCTCGTCCCGGATCTGTCGGACTTCGGAATCAACCTGTGCGTGTCGTGCTAACCATATGCGTATATCGTATTCTGTGACTGTCTCGTTGTAAAAAATTATGGTGACTGTTTTTCTGTCTGGTTCAGTGATTGGTTCTATGTGAAATCTACTCAAAATGTCGCTCTGTCTATCCTCTCTAGTCTTTTGCCAAAATCCTGCTAAATGTTCTGGTGTCTTGAAACTAATCTCAAAAATGTCTCGTGGGCCCCAACAGACAATTTAAATCCCCAGGGGAATAGCCTAGCTCGTGCTGGATAACCGATCTGATAAACTCCAGTCTCTGCATCGGTGGTTGTTCTTCTGTTAGTCTTTTCCTGATCATCCTGACGGCGTTGTGTCTTCTGGTAGTATGGTCCATGGTTCCGGTCGTGTTGGGGCTGTAGGGTAAGGAAAGGGGAAGGGGGGGGGGGAGTTTTGGTGAGGTTGAAAAGTGAGAGTTGAGGAGGGAGGGTATGAAAATTATAACTTTAGTTTAGGTAGGAGGAAATCAGGCTTCTCAGGACTCCGGCTGTCCTCAGGTGTTCTGGCAGCTGGGGGTCCTGGCTTGGTCTTGATATCTTCTTGGTCCGTTCCGGGCCTTGTCCGTGGACCAGGGGTTCTGGTGTTGAGCCCTTCCCTTTCCTTGGGTCCGGGGTATTCCGTGGACTGGGGATTCTAAGAAGGCCGCGATCAAGCCACTGTTACCTTCCTGTCCTCCCCAGTCCTACTTTGCCGGCCTTGTCTGTAGACTGAGGGAACTGCACCAGCCACGGTCAAGCGTAGACAAAAAGGGAGGGAAAATAGAGAAGCGATACACATTAGGCTCCTCCCCACCAACTAGTGGCATGATGAAGAGAAACCAGAATTATATGCTAGTCAGAGGCCGAGAATCCGGGTACCCTTGTTATATTCCGGTTCAGAGTCTCGTGGGTTTGCCATCTCGGACTCTGTAGCAGGCAGGCATGCAGCCAGCCAGTCAGCCAGACTCATGGTCTCTTGACCTTTTTTGTTTTTTTAATTTTTAAGAAAAAAGGAAGGAAAACGGAAACTGGCCGAAAAAGCGCTTTGCACCTAGTTCGCAAGTGCTCTTGCTAATGCTAGCTTCCTAAGTAAGGGAGAGAGTTCACAATTCTACTTTGGAGTTGATATAGTGGTTCACATGTAATGTTGCCTGTGGATTTGAAACAAGACACACACACACAAATAAACCACACACACACACAGTCTCTTGACCTTTTTTCCTTTTTTCCAAGATAAACAAGGAGAACACCAGAAAAAGGTGCATTAGATATTAAACTGATAAGAACAGATCTTTTTTTTTTTTTTTTAATACACAGACAATAAAACCAAAAAACACATACACGATAAACACAAAACAAAATAAAAACCCACCTATACTAAGGAAGCACGCAACATACAAAATTGAACTCAAAGGCATTGGTGGCCCTAGCCACTATAACCAAACAAAATCAAATCCCTCCTACCCAAACCACACATTCTCAACCATAAATACTTTTCCAACGTTCCCTTGCTGCGTGAAACCCATTTGCCACTTAAAAATCAAAAAGTGAACCCAAATCAGCCCGTACCTCCCAAGCACCCCAGCAACACCCCCATCCACATTCGATTTCACCAAGACCCCCTAGAATCTGTTGAAGTCTAACACTTCCCTGAGTTGGTTTGATGGAAAGGAGAATAAAACACCAGGACTTAGGTCAATTACCGTATCGTATATCCATTTATTACAGAAGCTTCACAATGTCTAAGGATCAACAGTCAAAACATCATTTTTATACTTCTACTACGCCCAAAAATATAGAGGAGTTAACTTACAAAGCAAGTGTGTCCTTGGCCCAATCCCAGTTCTATTCCTTATAGGATAACTGCAAGTACCCCCTTGGCCCCCCTTGTGGTTTCTGTGTTGTCTGTCCGACTATGTGTGTGTGTCTCTGACCTGTGACCTGTTTCTCACAAAACAGACATACTCAATCTTTCTCTCCCCGGCAACCGCTTGAACAGGGTGTCCTATTCTCCTACTTGCACCATTCATTTTAGCTCATGTTACAAACAATTAATATTCTGCTTCATTGGTTACAACAGCTTATAACAGTTCACTAACTTATACAATCAATACATCTACAAATCCCACAAGGCTACCTTCACCAATGACACCCAAACCCAGACCAAAAAAGCTACCCGCCCCTTCCCACGTCCTATCCCTCTCCTCAACATAATCCCCTCAAAAGACAAAACCCCCAGCCCACCAAAAAAGCTAACCAAATCCCCCCACACCCTCTGTGCAAAGGAACAATCCCAGAAGACGTGAGGAATTGTCTCCTCAGCAACACACCGAGCCCTTGGGCACACATTAGCCTTAGAGAGGCCGTGCCGATACAAAACCTCCCTAACTGGCAAAAGCCTATGTACACCTAACCAGTTCAAATCCTTCAATCGGTTAGAAAGGCCCGGCCGCTGAATAGCCTACCACATCTCAGGCCCCACACCATACACCTGGACCGGACCCCTCTTCACCACCAGAGCCCCATACAAGGCCCTGTAGCCCAAACAGTGCAAACCCTCCTGACACTGAGTGCTGTTTGCTTCACATTATTATAGCCAAAATTCCAGCATGACCTGAAAACTGTGGCCACACGGATAAACCAGACTTCGACACCGACTGGACCATCCAGTCCCTCCTAACATACGAATGAAAATCCTCCCCTAAAACATCCCAAAAAGCCATGTAAATTCTTTAGGCAGCCCGTCTATTCCAGGCACCTTACCTGAGGGCAAACCCCTCAAAGCCGTCTCCACCTCAGACAGGCTGACAGGAAGCTCAAGGGCAGAGGCCATCTCAACAGGGACCCTCCTCTCCAACCAACTCAAAAACCAATCTGCCTTGGAAGTGTCAACAGTCTTACCTACAAAAGAACCCCTGTAAAAAGCAGAGCCTACCCTAACCAGCCCTGCCGGGTCACTGACCTCACGATCCTCAGCAGTATGCAAACACGAAATCACAACCCTAGCCCGGGCCGCCTTAACTTGCTTAAAAAAATATGCCCCACACACCTCGCCAAACTCAAACTTCTCCCTCCGGCACCTGAAGAGGAAATCTCGTGCCTTGCTCCTAAAATAAAACTCCAACTCCTGCCTCAAGACTGCCAGCCTAACAGCGTCCAAACCCTCACCCCTATTCTCAGCCGAGACCAGGGAGGACAACTCCCGCTGAAGCCCCATAAAGGTGACCCTGCCTACTCTAGCCCTGGCCGAACAGAAAGAAACTGCGAAAGCTCGCACATTCCTCTTCAAACACTCCCACCAATCCACCAACGAGTCAAAAAAAGGCTTAAGACCAACCCACACCTCGTAGTGAGCCCGAATGTCCTCCAAAAAGGAGTCCCCCAAAACCAAACAATTCAGCTTCCAAAAGCCCTTCCCAAACACAAGAGCATCCACAGTGAATGCCACCTGAATCTGAGAGTGGTCAGAAAACCACACAGGGGTGACTGTAGCCCGAACAACAGGCACAAAGGATGGCAGAAAAACAAAATCCAGTCGGCTCCTAGCGCCCCGAGAGTTACCCCATGTGAACCCTTGCCCAGAAGGATCAACCACCCTAAAGGAATCCCGCATAGAGTAATCCCCCACCAACAAATATGGCAAACTAAAATTCCTTGGCCCCTCAAAAGAAACACTAAAATCACCCCCCAATAAGACAAACCGGTTAGTTACAAAAACATCTGACAACGCCAGAAAAAGGTCCTTCCTCCCCTTCAGTTTGGCAGGAGCATAAACATTGACAAAACGAAAACAAACCCCCCTTCAGTCAGCATCCACAACTAAAACCCTCCCTGGACGACAGAAAAACAACCCATCACCCGAAAATCCCAATCCCCAAAAAGAACACCCATCCCCGAGGAATGTACTCCCCCAATCCCCCACCTGGATTCCCCCTTCACCCACCCAGCTGAAAAAACAGAGACATCACTCTCATCCCTCAAATGCACCTATTGCAAGAAACACACCTGGAAGTACACACTTGACAAATACTGGAAAACCCCCCCACCCTTCCCTGCATCCTGTAAACCCCGGACATTAACAGTGACTACAGTAAACAAAGCACAAAAAACCCTACCAACCCAACACGCACAACGCCACAATACTAGCCATCGGGATTCCCAACCCCCATACCACTCTCCCCCATCAGGAAGTCCACACTGTGAAACAAAAGCATACTCTGGACTCAAGGAGGAGTCCACAGCCACCTGACCCTGTCCACAAGGCAAGGACGCCATCAAGCCAGACAAAAGCGATCTTTCCGACAGGGACGCACCACCTTCCCCCTGAACCACGACAGTAAACAAGGAAGGTACCACGGAGACAAAGACCGCTCATAAAGCCGCCAAATCCTTTGGCGTCCGCCGCCCAATCCCCAGACCGAAGAGAATCAACCTCCCCTGCCAACGAAGCATCCCCAAGACTGGGGCGCAGCACCTCGAAATGGTTAGCCACGGCGATAGGCAGCCTGCCCACAGAAGCCGCCACTGCTGAACCCCTGTCCTTCTTCCTCTTCTTCTTCTGCCCCCTGGCGACCCGGGAGGACCCAGTTCCCTCGAACGCAGAGGACGCCATCACCTCCGCAGCAGAAGGGGATCTCTGCCTCCTCGGGGCAGCCGGTTCTGCAGAATCGTCAGACAGCCCGCTCAACATCCCATCTTCCCAGTTCCCTGTCAAAGATTCCCTCCAAGACCGACATGTCAATCTCCCCTGCAGGCTGAGCAGGCAGACCCTTATCCGCCATAATCTTTCCAATGACTTCTTCCAAAGGGCGAAGAGTGAGGTCCTCCACATCCCCATCACCACCCCCCGCCACAGCAGCGTAAGTCCGCCT
This sequence comes from Esox lucius, assembly GCF_011004845.1. Lineage (NCBI taxonomy): Eukaryota > Metazoa > Chordata > Actinopteri > Esociformes > Esocidae > Esox > Esox lucius. Next base: position 25,873,660 of record NC_047577.1, on the reverse strand, counting down.
TCGGGCCGGGCTGTCCTGAAAAGTTTGTCCCTGGACCCCACAGCCATTGCAGAACCAGGGCTCTTTACAGTCCGCAATGACTTGACCCGTCAAACCACAATTGCGACACCTCAACAGACCACAGCCAGCCGCCTGGTGGCCAAAACTCCAGCAGTTCCGGCAAAACGGGGGCTGACCAGAGTGGAACAAATATCCCTGATCCGCCCCAATGGAGAAGAAAGCCAGAGGATGAAGCAGCCCATCTAACCCCTTGGAATCCTTATACAAGGTCACACGGAACTGCCGGCGACCAGACCAAATACCGAAAACATCTCGAATGTTAGCGAACACTATTTGCCACACTCCCAAAACGGCCCAGGAAGGCCATGACTCTGTCGTCCCCAACATAGGGATTATACATATGAACCGTAATAACTTTAACATTTAAGCGACACAAAGGGAAAATCCGGAAACGGCTAAAAGGCTCCACAGCAGCCTTCTCCTTGCAAACTTGAAGGCACCGACGGTACTGGGTCTGGTCCCCCAAGGTCAGGTCAAATCCTTCAGCCGCAACATTCCTCTGCAGACAATAAACCAAACCCGGGTCCACCTTCGATCCCTCAAAAAGGAATGCCCGAACGAAACGCTCCCGATTCCAAATCCCTGCATCCTTGTCCGCCCAAACAAACTGCAACGTGTTATGCAGTCCAGAACTAGCTGACTGTCCTTCCCGCCCACCGGCCATCAGCTCTCAGCTAAGGGGTCGTGGTACCGCAGTACACAACTTGATCTTAGCCAAAAGGCTGAGAAGCGATAACTTGTTGGTGAAGTTTCTGGAGCCTGATGCATTCTTACTGATTAAAGGACTTGAGTCCCATTGTTTAGATAGGTAAAGGAATGTGGGGGAGCTGGTATTTGCATAGGGGGCATCTATTGTCTGTCCAGATGCTGTAAGAACTCTTAGAATTGAAGAAGTTAGAGCTGTCCTTTGTGTGAAGCTTAGGTAAACACAGTAGTAAACCTCATGGCAGGAAGGATAAGGTGGGGGAAGACAGCATTTGACTTGTGTGATAGAACAAAGGTGTTTTATTGACATAGGACAGCATCTTACCACACCCCTTTTTCTATGTAATAAATACTGTTGAAATGATATTTTGAGTCAGAGACTCCTCAGACGATTATGTGTTTAAGCGGTTGACGCGTCTCTCTCATTTGCAAATGATTTAATAAATGAACTGTTAATTTGTGCCAAGAGTATTTCGTCTCTGTACTTCCTTCTAAAAGAGTTCTGATTGATAAAATTGGTTATACTGGTCCCAAACAACCACTATGCTTTGTACCACTCCACTTTTCTAAGTAATAAATGTAGTTTATATACAAAATGGAAATGTAACGTTATTAAACATGGCACAATTAAAATATGTGCAACTTGAACAGCTGGAAATCAGCCTTTAAATAGCAACTTTCTTTTACCTCTTAGGGCATTGGGTAATTTTCTTGTGTAAGCTAATGATTGAATTATGCATAAAAAAATGTATATCCTTCCAGCATCTATTCTTGAGGACTTCCTCATTTTCAATACAGAGGATACATGGGCCCTTTCCTAGGACTCTTCGTAAAGCCCATAGACTGTAAAAAAAAGATGGACGACGCCCCTTCGCTCTTTTCCATTGGTGAAAACTGAAGCCGCCAGTGTCCCGATATGGCGCTGACATCTTGGACTTGCGTCTGCGCAGATAGCGATCTTGGGACCAGTTATGCGCAGTAGCGAACAGGAAGTAAAGCCGTAAAGCCGCGAAATCAACGGCCCCACCCCTGTGCCCAGCCCTCACTCTCCCTCGCAGAATGTGCATACTGTAATCAATCGCAAGCACACGCTGCACAGTGAACTCTGTCTGCTCCGTTCCACTCCAACCTCATTAAAATAATGTAAATACAAGTAGCCTACTAACCACACATTTAAATAGGTCATATTTAAAAAAGTAAAACATGAATATACTGTAAAATACGAGTACTCGTATTACTACAATTAAACTATTCTAAACAATTAATCTCAATTTAGCTGACAGCTAAATCAACTTCATATTTAGCTCATGAAGTCTGTTTTAGCTAGGTTAGCATCCTATAATTTATTGTTAACATGCATTCAATATGTTAGCAACTAGTTTATTAATGCAACTTCTGCTTTTTCATACAGAAGCAATATTTTATTGGATTGTTAGTCATTCTTATAATTTTTTTTTGGTATCCACATTTTAGACAAAAATGGCATTAAGAAGAGACACAACATCCTCCTCACAATCATTAATCTCCACAGAGGCCAAGAGTAAGTAAAACTTAAGTGGAAATATCTATAAATAAAAATATTGTATTGTGATTTCACCATGAAATTTGTAATATGAGAATGATCTAAATACACAGTAATTTAAATCCAGTTAAAATAATTTAAATAAATATATTTGGTAAAATATTGAAAAATTAAATATAATTTAAGTTACATTTAATATTACTCCAGATCCATTTTTTAAAAGGTAATGTTGTTTTCTTTTTGTTTTACAATAAACAGGTCCCAAAATATACATTATTGGGGACAGCTACATTCGCCGTGGGGAAAAACATGCGAGGGAGACCATCAGGACCAACCTTGGCCTGAATGCCCAGGTCCGGTGGTTTGGCTGGGGTGGCATGGTTTGGAGAAATCTCCTCTCCTTCTTCAATCAGTGCCTTCGAGGAAGAGCACTGTCCTGTTGGTCCACTGTGGCGGCAACGACCTTGGGACCACCAAGAACGTGAAGCTTGTTGCCAGGATCAAGCAGGACTTGCAAGACCTCCATCGGCAGTTCCCTCAGATGAAAATCATCTTCTCTGCCATCACCCAGAGATGCCGCTGGAGGTCTTCTCAACCCAAAAAAATTGACAAATCCCGGCGCTATGTTAACAGTGTGATGTCTTCTTTTGTTTGTACTCTTGGAGGAAAGATTGTACATCATCCTCAGATAAAGCATAGAGATCCTGGACAATTTTTGCATGATGGAGTTCATTTCACCCCTTTGGGAAATTATATATATTTTTTAAATATTGCCCAGTGTCTGGAAGACAAAATCCTGTAAGGTTATGCAGGATTTGGATTTCCCACCAAAAGTTTTGGTATCAAAAATAGTCCAGGATTTTTATACTTTATGTGATGATTAATGTGCACTATTTTGTTAATGTACAAAGGAAGGCAACACACTGTTCTGTCACAGCTCTTTCTCTCCCTTCCTTTTCCTCGTCCTCTAAACCCCTTGCTTTACCCCAGCCATTCCACCTTGACTTCCTCAATTGTTTCCCCACGGTGAATGTAGTCAGGAGTTTCTATGTAATGCAATGCAAAATGCTTTGAAATTATTATGTGATTTTTAAATAAATACTGTGTATAATAACACTTTTAAGTCTCTTTATTTTTTATTCCAGAGTAAATGTATTGGCTCAACATAAATACCTCCACATGAGGTTTTATTGTCTTCTGTCTGTCAATGAAAGCATACATTACTAGTACTTTAAAGAAAATCTATTTCTCATACTCCTGGGATGAAGACAAGATGTTCTTGTCTCAGATTAACTATAGGATAAGGAAAAATAAGATAAGTTGATGACATTTTTATTATTATTTAATCAGTATCAACCTGTCCATCTTATCTATGTGTAACTTATTACTTTCTTACTACACATTGCAGGTTTAAATGACAATACATTGTGTGGCCTTTTAGAATGTTTTTTTTTTTTCTCATTTACAAACAGATACTCCAATATAGAGTATTAAGTCCTCCATGTTGTCACAGGCTTGTAGTCTTAGGTGTGTTACCATCTGGACAGGTTGCATGAATCTGAGAAGCATAAATCAGAGTGTTTTTTCTGAGAGAGTTTGCAGATCAGTCAAAAATGCAATAAGGATTAGTCAACCCAAAGAAATATAATTAACTCACCTTCATTAAGTATACTTTCTCTTTAGCATCTCCAATGAACCTAAGATGGGAACAGATAAAAATGTATTTTTTTTTACACACCAGATCCTACAAACATTTCAACATACAGTAGGTGGCCTATCTCAGTTGAAAGCCCACTCACCACAACAAGGTCACGAGTGGGGACACAAAACAAGACATACTTGACAAACAAGACAAATGCAGATGAGACGAAACACAAATAAAGAAATTGAAAGTCCTAATTATATACAAAAATATAACATTTACATGGACTTAACATAAATAACGTAAACATTTTCATTTTATCAAACTCAAATGAAAGGAACGCTTAATGTTTTTTGGTATAACTTTTATTTATGAACATAGCCAAGTATAAACTGTAGGAACTGGTGGTTACAAAACTCATAATGTACTCTTAAACTTGAAACTCTTGAGTACAAACTGTATTTAGAAATATACTGTCAAACTATAAATTTTAACTTTAGAATAGTATATAATTACATTAAACTTATTTACGGAAGTGCAGTAAAAACATTAATTTATTCACAAGTCCTTCCTGTGATCCAATGAGGAATAAGTGAGGAATAAGTGCATATGAGTAATCTACTCAATGATTCAGTCCTGTTTAGCGAACTGTAAATCATCACCAGCAGCAACAGAACTTCAGGAGGATCAATCGAGTCGATGCTTCTTCTGTCAATGATTCAGTCCTGTTTAGTGGACTGTAAATCATCACCAGCAGCAACAGAACTTCACGAGGATGTGAACCCCCTTCACACCACAAGCAACAATTATGCTTTTATAATGGCTATGTGTCACTAGTGCGATTCTAACAAATATATAGCTGTATAGTATGCATAATAACTATTATTTAAATTATTTATATATTATAATATATATCATATATTTTTAATATACTTAATTTATTATTTACTTATTATTGATTTAATTGCATTATTAATAATAACCGATGTGAAAACATATGTATATTCTAATACATAAATAACTACCTTGGCATTATTACCATGATTGCATGCTCATGGTGTGAATGGGGCTGAAATCACCACTAGCAGAGGAAGAATTTGGTAGGTGGTGACAGCGAAAAATATTCTGAAATTACTCACCATAAAAATGGATCAATTTAGTCAGCTGTCTGCGAACCATCTTGCCAGATTTTGCTATTTCAGTTTTCCTTCTTGCAAAGTGATTAAATCTGACTTTGCAATACCACAAGGAGGCCATCTTCACCAGAACATGTATGTGGTTCACTTCAACACATGTATCAAACATATGGTTGTGGAGATGTGGAAAAATATCTTTATCTGCGCAATCTGCAAGAACCTGATTGACAATGGTCAATGTGACTCCACGTCCACTGGGAAGCTCACATCCGTTTGTATTGATCCTCCTCTGAATGCATTTCTCTGTGGCCAGACACACAAACACCATGCCTGGTGATGGTTTCTGCAGACCACCTCTGTCTTTTAGATGAATGAAGTCATGTGCAGCACCATCAGTTGTCAATGCATGTGAGCAAGGCAAGCAGGTGATTTTCTCTTTCATCTTCTTTACCACAAATCCTGTGATGTAGCTGATCGCTGCCTCTTTGTATTCAGAAAGGCTGCATACATCTGGGAGGTCAGTAATGGTGTCATCTTCAGGCACACCCACTTCCACCAACTGCACTTCCAATCTTCGGGCAACATTTACAGCTGCAGGTGTTGAGTTGAGAATGTAAGTGTTTTCTCGAAGCAAACAGTTGCCTGTGCCTGTTTTCACTTGGTGCCTCACAAGTAGCCGTTTGTATGCTCCCCTGAACTGCCTGGCATTGGGGTTGTCATTGTGCCCACCCCTTGCTCTTATGGCTGAAAAGAAGAGCTCCAAGTGGTCCTGACTAAGTTTGTAGGTCAGAAGATATCTGCATGGTGCATCGGCCCTCTCAACAAGATCATGGTAGAGGTTTAGTGTACTTTTGCCATTAGCAATAAAGCCATATATGGCAGTCTTCTTTTTTGTTGTGTGAAGTGGCACCATCTTGTTGAACTGCTGAACCTTCAACCCACGGAGCAGAGTTTCTGCCTGCTTCAAAATGGTCTCAACCCGGTCTTTAGTTGTGGGCTTGATTGGGGCTTTGAAACCTTTTCCGAGAGGATTACGGCTGTTTAGTACATCAAAAGCTGCATCTACAGTGCGCACAAACTGCACAGTTGCAGCACAACCCTTGAACTCCTCTAACTTCAAGCCTTGCTCACAGAACTCCATAGCATCTGCCACACTGCTGCTGAAGAGCTGTGCTGCCAGATGAACTTTCATTTTTTGCTTCCTACATGAAGGGAAGTCTTCGGCACGAGCCGCGTAAAAGGCCTGGGAAAATACTAGCCTCCCGTACTTGCTGTACCCCCCCGCTTTTTTCGTCCTAAAAATAGGCCGCCCCCCTGCAAAAATCCGTACGGACTTCCCGTCCGCCAAAGTCGAAACGGCGCGTCTCTGGGGCCCCCGGGGCCCGAGATATGATTTTTTTACTGAAAGGTGCCAAAAACCGCACTACACGAAAATTCCACCAGGTGGCAGACGACCATACTAGCCTCCTGCCGGATTGCATGGCAAATGATACACATCGGTACATACTCCCCTGGTCCAAATTTGTAATTTACTGGGCAAATGTACAAGCAATACTTCTCAATTGTACGCCTAATGGGATTCCCCATAATACACATCAGTACATACTCTCCCGGTCAAAATATGTAATTTACTGGGCAAATGTACATGCAATACTTCTCAATTGTACGCCTAATGGGATTCCCCATAATACACATCAGTACATACTCTCCCGGTCAAAATATGTAATTTACTGGGCAAATGTACATGCAATACTTCTCAATTGTACGCCCAATGGGATTCCCCATAATACACATCAGTACAAAATTTCAAAAACCGGTCAAAATTTGTAATTTACTGGGCAAATGTACATGCAATACTTCTCAATTGTAAGCCCAATGGGATTCCCCATAATACACATGGGTACATACTCCCCCGGTCCAAATTTGTAATTTACTGGGCAAATGTACATGCTATACTTCCCAATTGTACGCCCAATGGGATTATCCATACACTTCGGTTCAAACTCCCCCAAGTGCAGATTTGGACATTTACACTACAATCACTGCTACACAGGATGTTTCTCAGTACAGGGTTACATCCAGAAACAGTGAAATAGATAACCGGTTACATGGTATGACTACTGTCCATATCCAGTGTATTACATTGCCGGCGGCAGTGTAATACATTGCAAATGTATGCTCAATGGAATTACCCATACACTTCGGTCCAAACTCCCCCAAGTACAGATTTGGACATTTACTGTACAATCATTGCTACAAAGTATGTTTCTCAGTACAGGGGTACATCCAGAAACAGTGAAATAGATAACCGGTTACATGGTATGACAACTGTCCATATCCAGTGTATTACATTGCCGGCGACAGTGTAATACATTGCAAATGTACGCCCATACACTTCGGTCCAAACTCCCCCAAGTGCAGATTTGGACGTTTACACTACAATCACTGCTACCCAGGATGTTTCTCAGTACAGGGGTACATCCAGAAACTGTGAAATAGATAACCGGTTACATGGTATGACCACTGTCCATATCCAGTGTATTACATTGCTGGCGGCAGTGTAATACATTGCAAATGTACGCCCAATTGGATTATCAATAGAACACATGGGAACATACTCCCCCAGTCCAAATTTTGAACAATACTGGGCAAATGTACATGGTATACTTCCCAATTGTACGCCCAATGGGATTACCCATAATACATTTCACTCCATATTCCCCCAGTCCAAATTTAGAAATTTACTGGGCAAATGTACTTTACAAGTATACATCAAGTTTACAAGTATACATCAAGGAGCAACTGTATTACACATTATTATTAAGCATTTTAATCCTTTTCTACAATGTACAATTGGGCAGCATTTCCTACCCATTCATATACATTGCAAATGAACAAGAGTCTGTTAAGCTAACTCCTGTACATTTGCAATGTATATGTATGGGTAGGAAATACTGCCCGATTGTTCAAATGAAATTGACCTCTGAGAGACATTTCTCTCTTGTACATTTGGGCAGTGTTTCCTATTCATTCATATATATCAAGATTCAGGTGTAAACTGCATTTTATTAGCTCAGGACACAGGGAAAATAGTATTAATTAGATCAGGACACAGGTTGAAAATGCAATTCATTAGCTCAGGACACCGAGAAAATGGGATTAATTAGATCAGGACACAGGTGAAGAATGCAATTTGTTAGCTCAGGACAATGAAAAGAAAAAACCCTTTTTTCTTCAAAACAGTTTCAATGCAATTTACTAGATGGGGACACAGTTCAAGAGAGATTTATAGGAGGTCCCACAGTATCAGAGCTTACTAATGTACAACTCAACTCCACATTGCTGTTGCAGAGGATTTCGAACGGATATAACTGTTTTGCACTTTACTTTTTGAGAGATGCCTGGAAGACGCTTTGCTGCAGGCTCTACTGTTCACTTTTGTCCTTTATGCCCGAAGGCAGTAAGCTACCTTAGTCAGCACCTACGATTGTACCACGGAGTGATTAACAAAGAGGAGAGAGCCATATTGTGCCATTGGGTGTCCGGCCGGATCAACCTGAGGCAGGAGCCATGTCTGTTTGAGGGGTGTGGCATGCACGTAAGCAGGCTGGACCGGCACATCGATCAACACACTGAAATGACCAAGTCACAGAAGAAAAGGGCTTTAGATGGGCTGAAAAGGAGGATAACAATGGAGCGGCTAGCATCACTGAGAGCCTCCAACCCTCCCGTTCCAATGATAACCACTCTGGACCTGATGGAAGCGGCAAGGAAAGTTGAGGGGGAGATCTTGCCAGAGTCGCCACCTGCTTTTTTGGAAGAGGATGAGTCTGACAACATGGGCTGTGAGGATGAAGCTTGTCATTGCCAAGGCCCAATTAAGAGGCTGCGGGAGGCTGTGCAGGAAAGAGATTTGGCCTTAAAATCCAGGGATGGTAGGATTAATTCCCAAAAAGAGGAGTATGAAAGGGTGGTGAGTCGCTTACACAAAATCAGGGCGGCCTACAAGATTCTGCAAAGGCAGATGTCTGTGAGGCCAAAGTTAGATTTGGCTGCAAAGTCTCCTGCAGCAGTGGAGGTGGAACTTATGGGCTCATCAGATGAAGAGGTGGAAATGACCCAAAGTGAAATGTCCCCAAAGCCAGGCACATCCAAACTGGATTTCCCAGACTCCCCAGTCTGAGTAAGTATAGCCTTTTTGAATTGGTCACTGTTTAGATTGTATTGAGAAATTATATCACTCAACCAAGATGTCTATTAACATTTTGTTCTATTCTTCTGTTTAGGTGAATTTCTGCAGGGGTTTCATCAAAACATTCTGGACAACTGTGCCCCCAAGGTCCGAAGAGTAAAGCAGTTCCTCTATTTCATGGGGAGTGATGAGAACTATCCTTCAAACCTTAGCTTTCTCAGCAACACTACGAAAATAACAGAGTAAGTACAGATTGATTTGAATTCAGTCTAGTAAGTGTTCAAGCAATGTCCAATTATTGTTCTTTTGATTTCACTGCGTTTGTGTGTGTATGTGTGTGTGTGTGTGTGTGTGTGTGTTTGCTTTATGTGTCTTTCAGATGGGTCAAGGACCTTGAGGCCACGAAAGCCATCACCACGGTGGAGCATTATACAAAGAGTGTGGCCCATTTTTTAAGATACGCTAAAGAGACCCCACCAGCATCCAGCAGGCTGACCAAGAACCAGTGGGGAGGGGTGAACCGAAATTTTAAGGCAATTACCAAGTCCCTACAACGCCAGATCACAATTCACCAGGTGCATGTCAAGGAGAAGAAGGAGGCGAATGTTGTCCCCAAGACAGTCCTGATTGAGTGCCAGCGCCTATCTAAGTCCAAGATCCCTGAGATTTTAGGTAAGTGTTTTATCTCACTATTATTACCCACTTATTACACATCTCCTCGTTGTTACACTGTTAAGTGCACTGCAATGTTTACTCATGTTCACACAGTTGCCCTGGAGGAGTCCCGGACGCAGAAGGATCATTTCCGGTTTTATGGCTAAATCTGCGCCTACTTTTCCACAACCTATGGCCACAGACCAGGTGTCTTCAAGAACATGTTGATAAAAGAGGTTGAGGAGGCAAAAAGGGACCAGAGTGGGAACTTTTTGATCAACGTAAGTCCATCCTCTTTGGCTTGAATAGATTTACTATTGAGGCTAAATGTTTACATTATTTGGTCATTTTTGAAAACAATTGCACCTGCATAGGATGTGTTTTTGTGTGTCATTATTTAAAAGGTGGAGAAACACAAAACCAACAAGGAGTTGGTTGGAATTCTATAGGTTCCTGAGGGGAGGGGGGAGAAAACACAGCACTTTTTCTTCAATTCCCGGAACTCTGACCTCAAGAATCTCCCCACCTACCTGAGGGAGGTATGGAAGGAGATGGGCTTGCCTGGAAGCCCCACCTTCACTGACATACGGACCTCAATCTCAACTCATGTAAGTCAGATTGGAATGGAAATGTCCTATTACACAGCTGTCTTAAACAAATCAATGACTGATTGACTGTCTTCTCTTTTGTGTGTGTGTGTGTGTGTGTCTGCCTGCCTGTATGTGTGTGTGTATTACAGTGCAAAAAAGGACCGGGAGACAGTGACACCAGGACGGCGGACAGGTTTTACGCCATCAGCCTCAACCCGACCCAGGCCATGGAGGTTAGATCCTTATTCCAGGCAGCTTTGGAGGGCGAGGACCAGGTACCAGTGAGCCAGAGACACCCCTCAACCTCAAAACCATCAGAAAGGTGCAAGGGAAAGGCAACGGAAGACGAGTCCCTTTCTGAGGGGAGCACTTCTTCTGAAGCCACAAAGGTCCAGTACCAAGAGTCCGGGACATCATCCCCGGGTTCTGAGTCTGAGTCGTCCTCGTCGTCAGGGGTGGGGCAGATGGCTACACTACCTCAAGTAAGCAATTTGATTCAGAAATCACAAGCAACATCCAAATGTAAACCACTTAACCGACAGAGCCATACCCTTCCTAGGATGCTATTGCAGTCACAGACGACTATGTTACAGTCAAATGTTCAGTGTGAGATATTTATTGTTGTTTTTGTTTGCTGTGCCTGCAGACACCTCCTAAGAGACCAGCACCGGAGAGCGAAGAGCACCCCACGCCCTCCAAACTGCCGGTGACAGACAGGCGCAGTGTCATGGTCTCCATCACCCCGATGAAGATGTCCCCGCTGAAATCGAAGAGCAAAACTAGACACGTCTCTCCTGTCCTGACCCAGCAGGGGATAAGGAAGCTGAGAGCAACAAGCGCCCGGCTCAAGAGGGCCATTGCCTCAAGGAGGCTAAAAATGGAAGGTAAGGACAAAGACACTGTCCCACCCCACAGCCCAGAGGGAAAAGAATGTGAGTCAACCTCTGTTCAAACTGAGGAAGCCATGGGCAGCAAATCTTGATTGATTGACTCTATAGGTTGGACACTTGTTCCATATTATATATAATAATTAAACAAAAACTTCAATTGAACTATGTACAGGTAAGCCAAAAAGTATTCATACCCCTTGCCATAGTGAATTTGTATTTGACGATTGTGCTGGAGATATAAACTATTTATTTTAAGGAAACTTTATTCATATACCAGAAGAAACCTGTTGGTCAAATACAAATTCACTGTGGCTCAAAAGGTGGCATGGGTATGAATACTTTTGGGCTTACCTGTACATGTCAAATATCCTGAAGAAGGTGTGTGGAGGGTTTCACCGACTCTTCCCTGTATAGAGACAGAAAACTATTTTTACAATAATGCATGCACACACAGATAAATACACACAAAAATACCTGTCAAACTATTCACTTCATATTGTTCAGAGTTGAACAGAGTCATCATACATACCGTGTCTGGTTTCCCTTAGGATTCAGGAAACTCAATCTCTCCTATGAAGACCAAATGTAGAATTGATATTTCACCTCTTCCATTGAGACTTTAGTTGGACATACACAAAGTAATTATTCCTTTAAAACATTCTCACCTAACATAGATGAAAACATAAACTCTCCCGGGGAAAAGTATTGACTGAAGTCCGCAAGGCAGGAAAAGGGATCTTCCTGCAGGGACACGTCGTCACTCTCATACAGAAGGGCCAAAAGGGAGCCTTCTTCCAGGGGCATGTCTCCAATGAGGTTTGATAGGCAGGAAAAGGGATCTTCCTGCAGGGACACGTCGTCACTCTCATACAGAAGGGCCAAAAGGGAGCCTTCTTCCAGGGGCATGTCTCCAATGAGGTTTGATAGGCAGGAAAAGGGATCTTCCTGCAGGGACACGTCGTCATCATGAAAGCAAAGGTTCTCCCAGGAACGTGACCTCATCAAAGTTCAGTGGAAATGACGTGGAACATTCTCCTTGGGACATATGTTCACCCACGTTTGATGGAGATGAAACAGAACATCCTAGTGGCACGTCTTCACCTATGAATGCGGTTTCACCCTCATTGTCCAGCTCCTTCAGGTCAAAGTCAGTGACCAGTGGAGCAGGTGGATTGGTCATCCTGAGAGCCCTTAATTTGGACAGTGTGAGGCCTCTTCTTAGGATGATCATTTGTGCTTTGATTTCTGAATCCTGAAATGAAAAACAGACAAAGACACATTTGTAAGAGTTAAATTATGCATTTAAACAAATGCTTTGTTTACATGCTTCAGGAAATAAGTCCCTAGGTAAAGGTAAATTCAGTGCATTCATTTTTATATACAAACTAGGCAGTATTTCCTACCCATTCATATACATTGCAAATGTACAGGACTTATCTTAACTGACTCTTGTACATTTGCAATGTATATGAATGGGTAGGAAATACTGCCCAATTGTACAATGAAGAATAGGCTTAAAATGCTTATTTATAATGTGTAATACAGTTGCTTCTTGATGTATACTTGGAAAATCCAACTCCCATGTCTTTAAGATGTCTCCTTCAAATGTACAATTGGGCAGTATTTCCTTCCCATTCATATACATTGCAAATGTACAGGAGTCAGCCTACCTGAGGCTTTTTATATGTACATTTGTCCAGTAAATGTCAAAATTTGGAATGGGGGAGTATCGAGTGAAGTGTATTATGGGTAATCCCAATTGCTGTACAATTCGGAAGTATTATAAGTACATTTGCCCAGAATATTTCTAAATTTGGACTGGGGGAATATGTAGTGAAGTGTATTATTGGTATGTCCATTGGGAGTACAATTGGGAAGTATTGGATGTACATTTGCCCAGTAAATTAGAACATTTGGACTGGGGGAGTATGTACCGATATATATTATGAGTAGTTCCATTGGGCGTACAATTGGGAAGTATTACATGTACATTTCCCCAGTAATTGTCAACATTTGGACTGGGGGAGAAGGAGTGAAGTGTATTATGGAAAATTCCATTGGGTGTACATTTGCAATGTATTACACTGCCATGGGCAATGTAATACACTGGATATGGACAGTTGTCATACAATGTTACCGTTAATTTATTTCACTGTTTCTGGATGTACACCTGTACTGTTAAACATCCTGTGTAGCAGTGATTGTAGTGTAAATGTCCAAATTTGCACTTGGGGGAGTTTGGACCAGTGTATTGGTAATCTCATTGGGCGTACAATTGGGAAGTATTATAAGTAAATTTTCCCAGTAAATGTCAAAATTTGGACTGGGGGACTATCCACCCATGTGTATTATGGGTAATCTGTTGTGGAAATTTCTTATACAATGTATTCTGATTGTATAAAGGATGGAGTCCCACTGTTAAGATAGGTACAGGAATGTGTGGGACCTGGTATTTGCATAGGGGACATCTATTGTCTGTCCAGATGCAGATCAATGGGTTTTAGGACAGGATAGGAGAAGATACAGCAAGGGGGCAGTAAGGCCAGTTGGCCCCTTTGGGTAAACATTATTGCAGGAAGGATAAGGTGGGGGAAGATAGCATTTGACGTGTGTGATAGAACAAAGGGAAAGGTGTTTGATTGACATGAAACAGATGGCAGCATCTTACCACACCCCTTCTTCCTATGTAATAAATACTGTCGAAATGATGTTTTTATTTAGAAACTATCCACCGTTACTTTGTAACCTGTATACTTTCTCCTTGCAAGCAAGATTAAAACCGTTTATTGCGTAATTGATTTCTCTTGTCTTACATACCATTTTCATAGAATTATTTGGATTTTAGAAATTGCCATCACAAATCCCATTGGGAAGTATAGCATGTACATTTGCCCAGTAAATGTCTAAATTTGGACTGGGGGAGTATGGAGTGAAGTGTATTATGGGTAATTCCATTGGGCGTACAATTGGGAAGTATTGCATGTACATTTTCCCAGTAATTTTCAAAATATGGACTGGGGGTGTATGTTCCCATGTGATCTATTGGTAATCTCATTGGGCGTACATTTGCAATGTATATGAATGGGAAGGAAATACTGACCAATTGTACATGTGAAGGAGACATCTTAAAGACATGGGAGTTGGATTTTACAATTATACATCAAGAAACAAATGTATTACATATTATTATTAAGCATTTTAAGCCTTTTCTTCATTGTACAATTGGGCATTATTTCCTACCCATTCATATACATTGCAAATGTACAGGACTTATCTTAACTGACTCCTGTACATTTGCAATGTATATGAATGGGCAGGAAATACTGACCAATTGTACATGTGAAGGAGACATCTTAAAGACATGGGAGTTGGATTTTACAATTATACATCAAGAAACAAATGTATTACATATTATTATTAAGCATTTTAAGCCTTTTCTTCATTGTACAATTGGGCATTATTTCCTACCCATTCATATACATTGCAAATGTACAGGACTTATCTTAACTGACTCCTGTACATTTGCAATGTATATGAATGGGCAGGAAATACTGCCCAATTGTGCATGTGAAGGAGACATCTTAAAGACATGGGAGTTGGATTTTCCAAGTATACATCAAGAAGCAACTGTATTACACATTATTATTAAGCATTTTAAGCCATTTCTTCATTGTAAAATTGGGCAGTATTTCCTACCAATTCATTTACATTACAAATGGCACAAGTCAGATAGCCTGACTCATGTACATTGGCAATGCACAGAGGGGACCCCTAACAGGTATGAGGAATGTTCTCTCCTTTCATAAACATTGCTTGTGGACGGTGTACTCTTGGTTAGTATTTCTTGGACAGTACACGTGCTGTGTAATACATTGCCACCGAAAAAAATGTAATACACAGGCACTGGATGTAGACTAGGCCCGAAACACATCCTGTGTAGTAGCGATTTATGTGTTTTTGACATATTGCGGCCCGTAGGTCGCTCATAGACACACCGTTTTCGACATGCTCCATTGGGGGATTGGGGTGATGAATCATCCACACAGTTATGCCAGCTGTGTGCAGTTTTTCATTCTGCAGTTGTACGATTTGTATTCAGCAATTGTACACTTTGCTCTCTCCCATTGACAATACATTGCCTACTCCTCAAATTTCACCTCACGCTTTAACGGGTTTCTGAGTGTCGTAAAGAGCTGTGCTTCGGATATGTTCATCGGGGGTGGGCCTAGTCTACCTGGTACGATCTGTAGCCTCCTGCGTCCACAGGAAGTCACCTTTGACCCCCAAAATGTGTTACAAGTCATCCCATTGACAATACATTGGCTACTCAACACAGCCTTTAACGGGTTTCCGAGTGTCGTAAAGAGCTGTTCTTCGGATATGTTCATCACAGGGTGGCCTCGTCCTGCGTCCACCGGAAGTCATGTGTGACCCCGCCCCCCAAAGCTGTTTCACCCAATGGAATCCATTGGAAGTATTATAAGTACATTTGCCCAGTAAATGTCAAAATGTTGACTCCGGAGGTCTCGGACCAAAGCGTATGGGTAGTCTCATAAGTTGCACAATTGGGCAGTATAACATGTACATTTGCCTAGAAAATGTCAACATTTTGACTTCGGGGTTCTCGGACCGAAGCATATGGATGGTCTGATATGTTGTACAATTGGGCGGTATAACATGTACATTTGCCTAGAAAATGTCAAAATTTTGACTTTGGGGGTCTCTGACCGAAGCCTATGGGTAGTCTAATAAGTTGTACAATTGGGCGGTATAACATGTACATTTGCCTAGTAAATGTCAAAATTTTGACTCCGGGGTTCTCTGACCGACGTCTATGGGTGTTCTCATAAGATGTACAATTGGGCGGTATAACATGTACATTTGCCTAGTAAATGTCAAAAATTTTGACTTCGGAGGTCTCGGACCGAATAGTATGAGCGGACCCTTTGGGTGTACAATTGGGCGTTACAACTGTCCGCGGGCAATGTAAACCATGGTCACCTCAGCTGCCCAACTCTAGAAAACCTGATTTTCCTCCAATTTGAGATCGGTGGAGCGAGAGACCATCTAGTGGATTTTTCATGAACTGCAGTTTGGCAGGAGGCCTGTACGCCAAGTTAGTAAAACTAGCCTCCTGCCGTCAAAACAGGCAGCTTTTTTTTTTGGGTGCGTATAGCGTCAATGTACAATGCATGCCCATTAATTTTTGTACAATTGGAGAGTGCTGGCCCTTCCCTGCATATACTACAGTTTGTATTAGTGGTTATTTAGGGACCATTACTACAGGGCAGATATCACCTTGAAGCCCATCTCTTGTTAAAATGAAAGTTGGGCTGAAACTATCCAAAATACCCCCTTCTTTATATCTTACAGAAAAAACATGTCTCTCACGTGTAACTCCGTGCTTGTGGAAAAACACCATGTTACAACCACATTGTAAAACATGTAAGTTTACATCTGTACCACATGGCATTGGAACCCTGGCACCCTTTTGTTAAACACCAAACAACTTACCGCTGACACAACACTGGGAATTTAACATTCCGGAACCATAAGCCCCATTTGTTAATTAACATTCCGGAACCCTAAGCCCAATTTGTTAATCATCAAACATAACCCACACAGCAAAAGGACTCCGCGGTGGAACCACTGCGGAGGTATTGTGGCTTTCGGAACGGACTCGCGAAGTGGAACTGTATCGGTGTCTGTTAGAGCTCAGTGACGGATCCGCAACGAAGGCGGACCCGCTAATTGATACATACATCCGCCACGGATCCGTAACGGCCTCATAAAATTCCTGGCTCATCTGGCCCGGGTCCGTTTTGGACCTGTTTTTCTCATTTTCAAAATCCCTAGGACTGTTCTTGCTGTAGGATAAAAATAGGATAAACTAAACCATAGGATTTCTATCACTAGGCCTAGTCTAGGTTACTCCAGCAATATAGACCTAATCTTAAATCTGCATTGCCTTGTATTTTTAACCTAACAATATTGTCAATAGGCCTAACAGAAAAGGTTCAAGTCAAGACATCAATTCACTGTACAAAAGTAATCACTACTTAATGGAAATATCAAGTTGTCATTTACATTTATGGAAAGTTACAAGTTCTTTCTATTCCGTTTTTGTTAAGTAGCCTACGTTGGCTAAGCTGCTTTACATTCATTTTGTGGTCAAAACCTAATTTAGTGCTTTATAGGCCTAGGTCGGTGCAGACAAAATATTTTATCCATTAGGCTAAAACTTCAATGAAATGCACAGCTAAAATATCAGAAAATTAATAACTGGTGAACGACAAGAAGTTCAATAAAAATATTGTTTATTGCTTATTTCTCCTATTACTCCGTTTGTGTGGCTTGAGGCGGGACACGTCTCCTCGTTGCCCGATCCGCTGCCAGGTTGAACCACCTGATTGCGTGCTTGGTGACCTCTGCGTCCGTGGCTGACCGTGTCACTGTGTTTTTCCTCACAGCACCTGTAATCAAACAGACAGATATGATTATGGTATGTGGGATCCAAAGCTAAGTATGCTTACACAATACAATATGAGATAGGTATTAAGGAGATTAAATAAAAAAAGAAACATGACTATAAATTATTATAAAGTTATAAACAGGGTTGCGGTGGTTAAAATAAGAGGTGGGTAAACTATGAATTTGTGATCAGGGTAAGGTTTGCCACACCTTTCGCTATCGGATGTTTAAAAAAGACATCCAAAATGTTCAAACAATATCAGTGGTATTAAATGGTTTTTGATCAGAGCACAATTGTATGTGGATAAATCAGTATTTTAAGTTTGGTAGGGTCCTACATAGATTCTATTTGGAGGTAAACTCTTAACAGATGGATAAACTCTTTCTGACATTTGAGCGGTGGGTAAACTCCATTTATTTGCGTTTAGTCTCTATTACAGCCCTGGTTAACATTACGTCAGTTAGCAGATGCTTTTATCCAAAGCAACTTAACATTCAAGCTATATGTTGCAGCAGAGACCTTAGTGTTAGATTAACCATTCCAAAAGCAACACTAAATTAAAATACAACTCACATGGTCATTTACAAACCACACAACTGCATTCCATCAGTGTTTATTATTATTATGGAGAGCCAAGACAAATGTACGCGAGCGAAGCTATCACAACCACCAGGCAGCCAATACATTTGCGTGCATTTACTTCGATAACATGACAATCCACTGTGATTCCAACCCCCAAATTTCGACCGTAGTTGCGCTCTTACGCACAAATACAGGTATGCCACTGTCTTGCCCAAGACTGTGCCGGAAATTAGCATCTCCACGAGGGAGATTGTCACTCACTGACAGAATCTAACCACTGGGAAAAGGCGGATCAGGACAGGCCTGTTCAGGGCTGTTCAATAGAACATTTGCAATAATCATGGACAATCAATAAACCTAAAGGCAAGATTCATATTAAGTAAGAAAACTCACCACGCTCTGTCGAGCTGGGCCATTTGACGGTTCCTTTAAAAACATTTCAAATGCCTCCACTGCCTCCAAATGTTCCAGGGGAAACTGGATATTGTCCGGCATCTCAACATCTGGCCCCGGGTTGCTGTTCAGCCTGCTGCTGAGGTAGTTCACCTTTGCCACAAGCTGGTCTTGTTGCTGTTTAATGGTCTCCAGCAGGCTAAGGATGTGGACCTCAGCCACTGTTGACACACAAGAAATATAGCTAAAATGTAGTGGATAAAATATATCACGTTTCAGTGTTTATCCTCATTACTCATAATACTAACCTTAGTTATTGACAATAGTTAATGACAAAAGGTATGAAAATATGTGATGGTTGTGGGATGTTTTTCCAAAATCTGTGGCACAGAATGCCCCTATGGATTTGTCAGTTAGTGCTCACCAGAGCAGGGAATGGTATCGGTCATTCCTCCCCCTCGCCATGTTGGTCTGTAGGCCAGGCTTGAAGAGGGCTCCTCTGTTCGCCTCATGTTGAGGGCCGGTGCGGGGGGTGGAGGAAGTTGAGGAGGGACTGCCGTTCCTGGCCCATAGTGAGTTGGGTGGTGTGAGAGAGTGGGAATTATTTTTAATTAAATGGTAGTCATCTGTTAACCATGACTTATAATACACTTTGGGGCCTTCCAATTCACTAATATTTCAGAAATCAGTCCCTACCTTGAGTAACTCTCCTCATGTTAAATACAGGTGCAGGGAGTTGAGGTGGTGAAGGGTGTTGCGGTCCGGCCCCATGGTCAGGTGCTAAGGGAGAGAAATTGCTATTAAATGGTTGTGATCTGTTAACCAATGGTATGCTGCGAGCTACAGGGCCAAACAATGGCAAACAAAAAATCTCTGGTCATGGGGAACATGAATTTGTATGTTTCAACATTTTGGTATGAACTACCTATTTCAACCCCATGAATGGATTGCCATTGAAAAACAATTAATCTAGACGGGGCCCCTTTACCTAGACAGTTTCCTCCAGGTTGAGGAGTAGTGACTGCTGCATGGCACTCAGTGAGATGGTGGAGCTGGAGGAATGGATACAAGGAGAGGGGAATATCTTTAACACTAACAAGGTAAACCATATCTATATTATTAATATTATGATTTTGTTATTTTGATGTTAAGAGATTATTCCTTACTCTGCCAGTATAATTGGTTTGGGCTTGAGGCTCCAACTGAAACACCAGCCAAATTTTCTGGCTCTTCTTCACTCTCATCAGAGTCCCCAAAACGATGGCTGTTAAGTAACCATATCATTTTGGTTATTGCAATCCCAAAAATGCCAAATATACATATAATACATATAGTATTTTTGAATGCTACAGGAAATAACCTTCCTATTACTGTAGAAACATAACAAAAACAAGACCGAACCGACTTACATTGGCTTCCTGAATCATTTCTCTGGCAGCTATCCCTCCTGCTCTGCCTCAGACTGTAGCTCAGAGGCGTTGCAGCCGGTCTGATATTGATTCATTAGCCTGATGGCGTCTTTGTAGTTGTCTAAAATGAAATATGTTAAAATGAACATGAGTTTCAAATTAGCTGTAGAGCTGCACAGAATATTATTATTGATGATGATAATTGTTAGTATCATTATTATTCTTTATTTAACCACGTTGGTCTCGTTGAGAACACAATATCTCTTACAAGAGAGACCTGGCCAAGAATAGCATCAACAGATATAAATTGAACATTTTAAAAATTGCAAGGCAAAGACAATTTCATGTGCATTTTCAGAAAATAAAAGGGTTTGTTATTCCAAGCATAAGGAGAAGCAACCATGAAATTATTTTGAAACAATAATTTTATGAATTGGCATACCACAAGTTCTGACGACCTTTACGTCATATCTTGGCCAGTTTGGCTCATGCTTCTCCTCGTTAGCAGCTGCCCGTTTCACACGTTCAGCTGGGCCAGTACACCATCACGTCATCATACCAGTCAACTGGCACAAAAGCAATGTCCTCGCTTGCCTGAAATTCAATTAGATGAAAAGGCATCCTTAATGTAGAAAGAAAGAAAAAGGGTATCAAAAAAGGAATAACATGGACTAAAGCATGCACAAGTATAGGCCTACAATGTATACAAATAAGCAAGTTAGATGGGCTGAAAGTTAACCT
Source organism: Esox lucius (assembly GCF_011004845.1). Taxonomy (NCBI): domain Eukaryota; kingdom Metazoa; phylum Chordata; class Actinopteri; order Esociformes; family Esocidae; genus Esox; species Esox lucius. The sequence continues at coordinate 25,852,672 of NC_047577.1, read as the reverse complement.
GAATGGTGCCCCAAGGTGGGAAGAAGTATAAGGAAGGAAAAAGTACTAGACTGTTTATTAGACCCCAAATGAAACAAGAAGCTAACATTAGCTAACGCTGCGGTGACTGTCCCTCTGCCTCTGACTCCCCCGCTGCATGGAGTATTCCTCCGTATTAGCTAGCTAGCTAGCTAATTTTACTGTTTTAAAACTATTTTCTAGGTTAGTGGGGGAGCCTACCGCTCAAAACCAACATGAAAAACGTAGCTAGCTAGCTAGTAATGTTCACTCATTACTAGCCGCTCATTTTAAACGGTGTGTAAAATGAGCAGTGATGTTAAATCTCCATATGTACTGTGTGTTTGCTGAATGGTTTCAAAGTAATGTTCGGTAGCTACCATTAGCAGAAAAGCCCGTACTTCTTGACGTTCAAACAGGCGCCAATACCCATTAGTTGTCTGAACCGACTTAAACAGTGATTAAAATGCCGAAGCTTGATTTTCATTATAAAGAGGATGGCAGATAGACACTACACATGAGACCAAACTTGACAAAATGCAAACTTAATGCACAGCTAGCTAGAAACTAAACATGCTAAAATTGTACCTGCTAGCTATCATAGCAGACAAGTGCTTCACTGACTGTAATATTGACCCCACTTCATTGACTGAAATACCAGTGCCAATTTATCAGTTATAGGTTTGCATCGCAAACGTGAACTCAAACATATAGCTATATATAGGCATTATCAATACTTGCGAAATGATGCAATCGCGCCTAGCAGCATGCTAGCTAGCAGCTACATGCTGCTAACATAGCATAAGCTACATATGGATAGCAGCGACACATTAAAACAGACCAAACCAGTCTTTATCACACTACCATAACATATTCTGCCGAAATGACTATCCCATTTTAAATCAAATGGGCTACAATATCATCATAATCTCTCAGCTAGCAATAGCATGTTGCACAAAAGTCCTAATATCAAACAACGTCATTACAATCATTATACATGATGAGCAAAAAAACACAAAGGCCTATGTTTGCTGTGAATGTCGCAATAAATCAATACACTTACTCAGATAGTTCAGCGCAACCGTGTCCCAGGAAAGAAAATCTCCACTGATATGACTCTTGTCTCGGCGTAGCAAGAGCACACCAAGAGGTTGTAGTTCAACCTTTACAGTAAAGGTGCGTCCACTTCTGCGGATCCGACACGGATCCAGTGTTGGACAGTAGAATTCACCGCGCTGCCCGGAGGCGGAGCGGATCCGACACGGGTCCAGTGTGGGACAGTAGAATTCACCGCGCTGCCCGGAGGCGGAGCGGATCCTCTGGGCGGTGCCAAAACGAATGTGACAGTCACGCGGGTTTCGCGACTTGGATGCGGATCCGCGTAGGCGTCTACTGCTGTGTGGGAACCCACCTGTTATAACACTAGTCTGGTTTGCTCATCAGGCATTGTAAAACATCAAACACTGACACATCAATGTAATCATAAATCACCGGACATGCATACGTCACTCCTGAGGTCCTGCCCTAACACACGTCATACAGGAATTCCCACCCTAACATACGTCATACAGGAAGTCCCACCCTAACATACGTCATAACGGAAGTCCCACCCTACAAACCGGATGTCCTGCCCACCTGTCACATCAATATGGAAGTCCCGCCCCCCCAGGGCCATAAATCACCATTCTGACACATTATACCCTACACTAACTACTAGTGACTTTTACACGTAGGTACAACAAAGTATTGTTTAGATCAATGTAGTCTTCGCCATTCCCAACAATAAAGAACTCCAGAGGGGCTGCGTCTGATATTGCTGATAGGGTCGGGATTTCAAAGTATGTGTTTTTCTCAATAGATGTCTGTGTGAAAGGAACTGTGAATAAATCCAAATCCGTTTTCATACATTCACCCAGACATACAGTGTAGGAGTGCCTTTGCTGGCTAACATAAATCCAGGTGCACAGTTTTTCCTTGGCTGTAGTAATACTGGAGAGTCCGGGGTGTTCCGTGATTGCAGTGCCAGCAGCTGGAGGCTGGCTTAATCACAGGTGGCACCATGACAGTGTAGGCTACTGTAAATCATCCATTCCTTTATTTATTTATCAAATGTATTGTGTTTATCAAGCAGCCATGCTTAAGGCCTATGTAAGGCTATTCATGCTATCCTTTGATCATAGCAAACTGGTTGACAATCTAGTCTGTAAAAAGGAACAGAAACGATTAACATTGGAATGGACATTAAACATAATGTATAGACAAGATTGCTAACTATATTTCCTTAAATATTTCAATGATGGCATTTCATTTGAAAAATAAATTCTCAATTAGCACTGCTAGCATACTATCCTGCTGCTAGAAGTATGGTAATGAAGCCTCGTATGGCCATCATTAATTGTGAGCATAGCAATGTTACTGGTGTATCCTAAACTGTATGCTATGTTCGCAAAGAGTGTGAAGAGTTCATTGTGCTGACTACTATAAATAAAAAACATTTGTTGTATCATAGAGTTTGTGTTTTATTGCTGTTTAAATATAGGCTACTATACAGTATGGCTATTTAAAACATATGTTTGGTAGCTATTCTATATGGCTGGAATTCAGGACTTTTAATAGCCATATTGGCTAATTTGATAAAAACAAATTAGTTGATGCAAATGTTCAGGTTTGCCCAACTCTTGGTCATCTAATGGTTAGATGCAGACCTGGAGAGGCCTACAAGCCACGGTGTCTCGCACCCATTGTGATTGAGAATAGTTTTTTCCAACAGGTAAATGCTCCATGCCACACAGCCAGGTCAGTCAAGGAGTGGATGGAGGACCACCAGATCAAGACCCTGTCATGGCCAGCGCAATCTCCCGACCTGTACCCCATTGAAAACCTCTGGAATTTTATCGAGAGGAGGATGGATGGTCACAAGTCATCAAAGCCGAACAACTTAACTTCTTGTGCCATGAGTGGCATAAAGCCACACAATAATTGGTGGAATAAGGGTTATTCCACCAAATATGGATTTCTGAACACTTCCTAAGTTAAAACATTAGTATTTTGTTGTTGAAAAATTAATAAGCGACTGAGGCATTAGCAAATGTAATAGAGTATACTCGGTTTTCAAGTAAATTCGCCAACTGTCATAAGATGTTTTTCTACCATGCCAGACCATAACAGTTGTGCTAAAAATTTTGCATACCCTTCGGGTATCAGTTTCTCTGGTTGTACTATTCATAGGTATGTGTTTCAGTAAAATAAACAGTTTTGTTTTATTCTATAAAGTACTGACAACATTACTCCCAAATTCTAAATAAACATATTGTCATTTAGAGTATTTATGTGTAGAAAATAACTGGTCAAAATAACAAAAAAAGACACATTGTTTTTAGACCTCAGATAATGCGAAGAAAACAAATGTATATTCTTTTTTTAACAACAAAATACTCATGTTTTAACTTAGGAAGTGTTCAGAAATAAATATTTGGTGGAATAACCCTGATTTTAATCACATTTTTCATGTGTCTTGACATGCTTTCCATCAGTCTGTCATATTGCTAGTGGGTGACTTTATGCCACTGGCATAAAAAGTTAAGTAGCTCGGCTTTGTTTGATGGCTTGTGACCATCCATCCTCTCTAATAAAAGGTTTTCAATGGGGTGCAGAAAAGATGACCGTACTCCATTCCTCTAGGGTCCAATCCTTATGGTCTTTTGCTAACTTCAGCCAGGCTCTTCTTTGCTCATCATTAATTAAGGGCTTTTTTTTTCTAGCTTTGCACAACTATAGCCCTGCCCCTAGGAGCCTGTTTCAAACCATCCTCGCCGTGCATTTCAGTTGCTGTTTCCCATTCTTTTTATAGGTCACTTGATGTCATCTGTTACGCACGCCTCCCGGAGGAGAGAGCGCAACACCCCGCTACACGTAAAACACCCTATGACTTGACAGAATGGGTATGGGGTCGTGGGTGCGAGAATGGATGACAGAGACAGGATTACCGTTTTCAGGACTATTTAATGAACGTAACGGTAATTCAGGGAAAAGGGGCTGGACGGAACCAAAGCAAAGAACATAAAAGTAAACCGAAACCCTCTAAACCTACCTTACCTGTCAAACCAAGAACTTACCTAACTAGCACCTCTTGCGCCGGTGCTCTAACCAAAATACAGGGGGTGGTCCGCCCAGGTCTTACCTAGTGGTTTTAGACAGAGTAAAGCTATGGGAGGTGTATGCCCCAGGGCCTCTTGCCTAAAGCACAATGGCTTTCCCCTTCCCCCTGGAAACAAATGGAAAGGATTTTAACACAAACAATTGCCACAACACACAATGTGGTTAAAACTGAACACAGACACTTGCCACAACACACAATACACTAAATCACAAATCACAAATCACAAATGTTCTTTCTACCTCTAGCCAGCAACACAGACCGATAGCAACAGCATGTGTGTCTCTCTCTGAGCCACTAGAACTGTGGCTTATAAGCAGGCTAAACCAGCTGTACCCACTGACGAGCTGGCATAGGGGCTCTCCAATCAGCTCAAATCCGACCAATCAGCTGCAACCGGCGATCAGGAAGCCAATTAGCCTGCAACCACCACCATAGTACACAAAGGGACAAAACCACATAAGAACACAGAGCAAAAGAAAGCACTGGGGACGTAACATCATCTTACGGTTGATGAGGGATATTCAAAGGAGTTGACGGTCATCTTGGTCAGTGGACAGTCCTTTTCGCCCTCTGCCAGTCTGTAGCTTTGTTGTCCCCAATGTCTGTTGCTTGACCTTGTTCTTATGAACCGCTGTCTTTGAAATTTTTCAGGATGGAAGCAACCTGACGCTCACTGTATCCCTCTGCCAGTGAAGCCTGAATTGAACCCTTCTTTTCCTCACACAAAATGTTGCTTGTGTTGGAATTTAACATACACTGGAATGGAATGGCTGCCATACATATATAGATGCTTATTTAAGGAAAATTAGGAGTGATGTAAAGAAAACATGAGTGAGCAGGCAAAACACATATTTTATTTGTTATGGGATTCACATTCAACTGCAGGCCATAACAGAATGGCACAATCATAAAACAAAACATGGCAACAAAGAAAAAATTAACTGACCCCTGTTCAAAAGTCTGCATACACTTAGTTCTTAATACTCTGTATTGACCCCTTCAGCATCAATGACAGCGTGCAGTCTTTTGTAATACTTGTCTATGAGTCCCCAAATTCTTGCAGGTGGTATACTGTACCTGCACATTAATCTTGGCAAAATGTCTCCAGGTCATGCAAAAAACATAGTGCTTGTGGTTGTGACCATAAAGCTCTATTTTTGTCTTGTCAATCCAAATGTGTCAGAAACTGTGAGGCGTGTCAAGGTGTTGTCAGGCATATTGTAACAGCCACTGAACAACCATTGAACTGCCAGAAGAACAGCAATTCTTCTGGCAGTTCTAGCTGAAATCTTGGTCTACCTGACCTAGGCTTAAGAGATCCCCAAATGTTCCACCTCTTAATAAGTGATTGAACAGTGCTGACTGGCATTTGCAAGGCTTTGGATATCTTTTTATATCCTTTTCCATCTTTATTAAGTTCCATTACCTTGTTACGCAGGTCTGTTGACAGTGTTTTTCTGCTCCCCATGGCTCAGCATCTAGCCTGTTCAGTTCTCCATGTGAGAGTTAAACTCATTGTCTATTTATACACAGACACTAATTGCAATTTAAATTCCACATGTGTGGGAAATTCACCTTTAATTGCCATTTTCACCATTGTGTGTCACTTTGTGTGTCTGTAACAAGTGTTGTGGAAATTCTTGAACTGATGTATTCTTGGTCGTCCTATACATGTATGAATGAGGTACTAGCTAAAGATGCCAAGAGGGATCTGGTGTTTGAATAGGAGACATCCTTGACCGGCACCGGTGGATTAGAGGGATACTCGTAAATCTGTATAACCCTTTAGGTTATCCAGACATTGTGTCTCCTCAGGAGTTGAGAAGGATAAGGTGGGGGGACAGCCCGCCCTTTGGGTAAATGTTACACAAGACAGATGGGCAACAACTTTTTGTCTCTGTTTCTTACTCCTTTAAGAGTGTCGATCGATGGAATTACCATCACACAAGGCCAAACATTCAAGGGTATGTTAACTTTTGATCAGGGACATTTGGGTGATTTCTGTAATCATTATGATTTAAAAAGGAACCAAACAACTATGTGATAATACATGGATTCAACGGACAACAAAGGACGAATGCTAACAACAAGCTAATGCTAACGCAAGAACAGTCTGGTAAGTAACATCTAATAACCTATTTATTATGAAATAATGTAATACAAATGTGATCATTATAGATATTGTCTGCTTTGCGTATTTGGTCCACCGTTTGGTCCACTAACGGGCCGGAGTTGGCCCATTACGGGGCGTTCGTCGGCCTCTTCCGGGCCGTGTTCGATCACCCGCCCAACGGCAGGGAGGTCGGCGAGCGTCTCGTGCACCTGAGGCAGGGGACAAAGGAGCGTGCAGGCCTTCGCCCTGGAGTTCAGGACCCTGGCGGCGGGGTCGGGCTGGAACGACAGGGCACTTATCGATCATTTTCGGTGCCACTTACGGTCTGACGTCCGTAGGGAGCTGGCATGCCGGGACGCCATGTTGACATTCGACCAGCTCGTCGACATGGCGATCCGGCTGGACATTCTGCTAGCCACCCGCGGACGCACCGGGAATGATCAGCCCCCTCCGGTACACCCCGTCGCCAGACCTGAACCCACTGTTTCCAGCGAGAGAGGGTCGAGCGGAGGAGGCCTGACACCCCTACACTGAGTCACACTGTCAGGGCTCTCTGCGAAGCACATGACACTTTTGGTGGCCTTCCCTGATTTTCCTGCTAACTCTCAGTGTAAGGCGCTCGTAGACTCAGGCGCAGCTGGGAATTTGTCTCAACCTAGGTCCATTACGGGCTTAGACAGCAAACCACTAGGGACTGGTCTCGTTGAGCACGTCACGGTCCCTATCACGATGACCGTACACCACGCCCATACTGAACTAATCGAATTCCATGTTATCCACTCACCTGCTTTCCCTGTGGTGCTGGGTCTTCCCTGGTTGTCGGTACACAACCCGACTATTTCCTGGTCGCAGAGAATATTGACGGGGTGGTCTCAGGGGTGTCACGAGAGGTGTCTAGGTGTTTCCGTAGGTGCGACCTCGGTGGAAAGTCCAGACAGTGTCTCCACAGTGCGCATACCCCCGGAATATGCCGATTTAGCGCTGGTCTTTTCTAAGGCCATGGCAAGTCGTTTGCCACCACATCGGCCCGGGGATTGTGCTATGAATCTAAAGGGGGACGCTGTGCCGCCTTATTGTCATGTGTATCCCCTGTCGCAGGCTGAAACGGCAGCTATGGAGACCTACGTGGCCGAATCCCTGCGGCAGGGGGCAGATCCGCCGTTCCACCTCGCCCGCCTCCTCGAGTTTCTTTTTCGTGAAGAAGAAGGATGGGGGTTTGCGTCCATGCATTGACTACAGGGCGCTGAATAAACTGACGGTCCGTTATTCATATCCCATCCCCCTTATTTCCCAGTACATCGAGTCAATGCATGGGGTGCGCTTCTTCATGAAACTGGACCTCAGGAGCGCGTATAACTTGGTGAGAATCCGAGAGGGAGACGAGTGGTTGACGGCCTTCAGCACCACCACGGGGCACTACGAGTACCTAGTGATGCCGTATGGGTTGATTAATTCCCCGGCAGTGTTTCAGTCCTTTGTGAACGATGTGTTTAGGGACATGCTGGGGCGCGGAGTTGTGGTTTACATCGACGACATCCTCGTGTATTCCGCTACGCGTGCTGAACATGTGTCTCTCGTTCGCAGGGTGCTGAGGCGGCTGTTGGAGCATGGCCTGTACGCTAAAGCAGAGAAGTGCGCGTTCTTCCAGCGAGCCGTCTCCTTCCTCGGGTTTCGAATTTCCGCCGATGGGGTGGAAATGGAAGTTGATCGTGTGTCAGCCGTGCGTAATTGGCCCGTTCCTACCACGGTTAAGGCGGTACAGCGGTTCATTGGGTTTGCCAATTTCTACTGTAGGTTTATACGGGGCTTCGGCAAGGTAGCAGCTCCCATCACTTCCTTATTGAAGGGTGGGCCGAGCCAGATCACCTGGACTGCCGAGGCAGACGAGGCATTTCGCACCCTTAAGAGAATGTTCACCTCTGCCCCGGTTTTGGCTCACCCCGACCGTCACTGCCGTTCTTAGTGGAGGTGGATGCCTCTGAGGTAGGGATAGGTGATGTGTTGTCCCAACTATCAGGTACCCCTCCTAAGCGTCGCCCCTGCGCTTTTTACTCGCGGAAGCTCAGTGAGGCAGAGCGCAACTATGGCGTCGGTGATAGGGAGCTGTTGGCTGTGTTTAGCGCCTTGACTGTTTGGAGACATTGGCTCGAAGGAGCGAGACACCTGTTTGTAGTCTGGACCGACCACCGAAACCTGGAGTATATCCGGGCGGCACGGAGACTGAACCCTCGTCAGGCCAGATGGGCGTTGTTTTTTGCCCGGTTTGATTTCACGCTGTCATACGTGCCGGGTACGAAAAACGTCAAGGCAGACGCGCTGTCTCGGTTGTGCGACGCGGGTGTGAGGCGGGTAGATGAGACACTGATTCTGCCCGCCTCGTGCATTGTGGCGCCGGTTCTGTGGGACGTGGACGCGGACCTTCAGCGGGCGTTGCGTGGCGATCCTGGGCCTGCTGGGTGTCCTGCGGGTCGTCAGTACGTCCCGCTAGATGTCCGTGACCGTCTCATTTACTGGGCCCACACGTCCCCTTCTACGGGTCACCCAGGCATAGACCGTACTGTGTGCTGCCTTACCAACAAGTACTGGTGGCCTGGTCTGGCCAAGGATGTGAGAGTGTACGTGTCCTCCTGTTCGGTGTGCGCTCAGTGTAAGGCACCTAGACACCTTCCGGCAGGTCCTTTGCCCGTTCCACAACGACCGTGGTCTCACCTGTCCATTGATTTTTTAACCGATCTACCCCCCTCACTAGGCAACACCACGATCCTGGTTGTTGTGGACCGGTTTTCAAAGGCCTGCCGGTTCCTTCCTCTCCCTGGTCTCCCGACGGCCCTGCAGACCGCGGAGGTTCTTTTCACCCATGTCTTCCGGCACTACGGGGTGCCGGAGGACATTGTGTCTGACCGGGGCCCTCAGTTCACGTCTCGGGTCTGGAAGGCCTTTATGGGCCGATTGGGGGTCTCGGTCAGCCTCACCTCTGGGTTCCACCCCGAAGCTAATGGGCAGGTGGAGCGTGTGAACCAAGACCTGGGGAGGTTCCTGCGGTCCTATTGCCAGGACCGGCCGGGGGAGTGGTCGGAGTTCCTGCCCTGGGCAGAGTATGCCCAGAATTCGCTCCGCCACTCCTCCACTTCCTTGACCCCTTTCCAGTGCGTCCTAGGGTACCAGCCGGTCTTGGCACCCTGGCAGAGCCAGCCCGAAACCGGGGCTCCGGCGGTGGACGACTGGTTCCGGCGCGCCGAGGACACCTGGTCCGTAGCTCATCGGCACATCCGGCGCGCCGGGGCGCGCCAGAAGTCCGCTGCCGACCGCCGGTGTAGCGACGCCCCGGTCTACACAGTGGGCGACCGGGTCTGGCTCTCGACCCGGAACCTCCCTCTCCGCCTGCCCTGCCGGAAGCTGGGCCCGCGGTTTGTGCTGAGGAGAGTGAACGAGGTAACCTATAAGTTACAACTTCCCCCTGATTACAGGATTAATGCCTCGTTCCATGTGTCTGTCCTCAGGCCGTTGGTGGCGGGTCCCCTCCTGCAATCTGAGGTGCGGGAGGTCCCTCCGCCCCCTCTGGACATTGAGGGGGGACCGGCGTATTCGGTCCGTTCCATCCTCGACTCGAGGCGCCGGGGGGGGGCCTGCAGTACCTGGTGGAGTGGGAGGGGTACGGCCCGGAGGAGCGTTGCTGGGTGCCTTGATGTTCTTGATCCGGAGCTCCTCACCGACTTCCATCGTCGGCGCCCTGATCGTCCTGCGCGGCGCCCTCCGGGTCGGCCCGGGGCCGGCGGAGGCACGCTGCCGGAGCTGCGCGTCGAGGGGGGGGTACTGTAACGAGGATGCGCATGGAGGACGCGCGCCACCCCTCCCGACGTGGTGTTCGGTGCGCGTCATCGCCAGCCTTCTAGCCACGCCGCTCCTCCTCCCACGGCACTGTCATGTCTTGTTATTGCACACACCTGGTGTCCATTCCCTCATTAGGTTGCCTATATTAGTTCCCTTGTTTCTGGGCGTCTTTGTGTGGTATTGTTCTATGTTCAGTGTTCTGTATTTGCCTTGTGCGGTTGGTTTTTGCGCTTGTGCATTATTTGAGTTTTGCGTGCCTTGTTTTTCTTCAGAACGCAATACATATACCTTGACTGCATTCGACTCCTTTTTTCAACACGCCTCTAGACACACTGTTACATGTATGCACATACAGTGAATTATTTAATTGTACTGTTCACTTTTATTGTGATACAATGCATATTTGTGTAAGAAAAAGGGTTTGAAAAGTGTTGGTGTAATGGCAGAACAGTTCCACAAGGGTTTTTGGGCTGATTTCAATGAAAATGGTGTCAAAAACGTGTTGGACAAAAGGCAAATTCTTTCATTTTTCTGTTCACATTCATTGTGAAGCCTTTTCTTACACAAATGTGCATTTTGTTTGCACAGAACATTTGTATTTGGAAGTATCACTCCGTATGGGTGCGTTATGGTCAGAATTCAATGATATATAGAAAAAATCTGATTTCGCTAATGAAATTATTTACTTTATTGTGCATTTTTCCCTAAAACACTACCTTATAAGAACATTAACATGCATGCTAACATTAGCTGAGGTACTTTGGAATAATTTGATGCCAAATACACAATGATCAATTTACATTACATATTGTTTATAAGCCCAAATATAAAAGTAGTGACCCCCAAAAATTATAAGCGTAGTACTGAGAGGGTTAAAACAAGATGATTCACAAATCTGTCCGGAAGAAGTGCAAAGATAAATGTCTCTTAGTCACCCATCTTATCACCTTTATCTTTGTTTGATTCGGATAAACAAACATGGCAACCCTCACAAACTGTACCTACCTCTGTGTTACGAAATGTCTAGAAGGTTTTTACGCAATTATTTTGAATGTCAGCTCACCCATGTTTTGATAAGTTGTATATACTTTTTGATAATTTAATACATTTTTGTGTTAGCTGTATTTTTTTTTCCTGATAATGACCACAGGTGTTGGTTGCAGTAAGAGCCAGGATGAACAAAAAGTTACCCTACAGTGGGGAGATAAAGTATTTGATACACTGCTTATTTTGCAGGTTTTCCTACTTACAAAGCATGTAGAGGTCTGTAATTTTTTATCATAGGTACACTTCAACTGTGAAGGACGGAAGATCACATTGTATGATTTTTAAATAATTAATTTGCATTTTATTGCATGACATAAGTATTTGATCACCTACCGACCAGTAAGAATTCCGGCTCTCACAGACCTGTTAGTTTTTCTTTAAGAAGCCCTCCTGATCTCCACTCATTACCTGTATTAACTGCATCTGTTTGAACTCATTGCCTGTATAAAAGACACCTGTCCACATAATCAAACAGACTCAAAGGAAACCATTAGTAACACACTACGCCGTCATGGATTAAAATCCTGCAGCGCACGCAAGGTCCCCCTGCTCAAGCCAGGGCATGGCCAGGCCTGTCTGAAGTTTGCCAATGACCATCTGGATGATCCAGAGAAGGAATGGTAGAAGGTCATGTGGTCTGATGAGACATAAATAGAGCTTTTTGGTTTATACTCCACTTGCCGTGTTTGGAGGAAGAAGAAGGATGAGTACAACCCCAAGAACACCATCCCAACCGTGAAGCATGGAAGTGGAAACCTTATTCTTTGGGGATGCTTTTCTGCAAAGGGGACAGGACGAATGCACTGTATTGAGGGGAGGATGATGGGGCCATGTATTGCGAGATCTTGGCCAACAACCTCCTTTCTTCAGTAAGAGCATTGAAGATGGGTTGTGGCTGGGTCTTCCAGCATGACAACAACCTGAAACACACAGCCAGCGCAACAAAGGAGTGGCTCCGTAAGAAGCATCTCAAGGTCCTGGAGTGGCCTAGCCAGTCTACAGACCTGAACCCAATAGAAAATCTTTGGAGGGAGCTGAAAGTCCGTATTGCCCAGCAACAGCCCCGAAACATGAAGGATCTGGAGAAGGTCTGTATGGAGGAGTGGGCCAAAATCCCTGCTGCAGTGTGTGCAAACCAGGTCAAGAACTACAGGAAACGTATGATCTTAATTACTTAAAAATCATACAACTCACAGTTGAAGAGTACCTATGATATAAACGACAGACTTCTACATGCTTTGTAAGTGGGAAAACCCGCAAAATCGACAGTGTATTAAATACTTGTTCTCCCCACTGTATATCCGGTTTTGGATAAGAGTCATTGATAGCCATACCTCTGTAAATGTTTGAATATCTATATTATGAAATTAACTCCTCACATTTAGGACAAAGATATGAAGATTGTTAGAGTTAAATATATGTGTATAACAGACCCACCAGTGACCTTTAAAAATCTGTGCTCCAAAGAAGAAAAAAAAAAGTTCAAAAGAAACTGGGATAAAGCTTTATCCCAGAGAGGTAGAACAAATATATGAACAAATATATGTATTGCTTTGGAAAGATGGACTAAACCATTGAGTGAAAAATGACGCTGATAAGCAAGCTACTTGACAGCTAATCAAGTTACTGTAATGCTCCTTTAGCTCTTGCAGATAGTCTTAATGAAATTATTCTGCTGGATATTTTAAGGTTTATTTCTATGATTCCTGCAGGATTTATTTCCTGAAGGTCTACCTACAGGATCCAACAATAATTGTCCAACATGAAAGTGGACACAAAATCCGAGGCCACTTTTCTGTAGGACAATTTGTGTAATTCTTGCAATGTGTAAAACCTTTCAAATCACCAGGGCTGCTGTAATGAGATAGCATCAGAGAGTTTGTATATGAGACAACTAGATCATCCACAAAATGGGGCCTGCTAACCTCGGCTATCAAACCTTGCTTCTGTCGTTTGATAGTCGGATCGTTGTTCAACAATATACAGTATTGCGTTTTTATATGTATTTTGAGATTAAATCTGTTGAATATGGGTAGATGTTGATTGCAGTTTTAGAATGAAATCTGTGGAAGCTGATTCAAAAATAACTTTTTATTGACTTGTTGGCACCTTAAATACCATCTTCAAAAGTGGTAAATTTCTACATTCAAATATGATATGCACATGATTGTACACAAAAAATACAGTTATATCTTAATGGTAATTTTAAATGTCCTTTGGTTGATCACCAACATTTTCGTCCCAAGTTTTTTTGTCATCTAAGTGTTTACTTTGATTCAGCCACAGACACACACACATCACAATTTATGATTGGTGTTATTTTATTAAGATCCCGGATACAGGCGGCCGAAATGAGCTTTCTCCGCAGGGTGGCTGGGCGATCCCTTAGAGATAGGGTGAGAAGCTCGGTCACCCGGGAGGAGCTCAGAGTAGAGCCGCTGCTCCTCCACATCGAGAGGGGTCAGCTGAGGTGGCTTGGGCATCTGTTTCGGATGCCTCCGGAACGCCTTCCTGGGATGGTGTTCCGGTCCCGTCCCACCGGGAAGAGACCCCGGGGAAGACCTAGGACACGCTGGAGGGACTATGTCTCCCGGCTGGCCTGGGAACGCCTCGGTGTCCCCCCGGAAGAGCTAGAGGAAGTGTCTGGGGAGAGGGAGGTCTGGGCATCCCTGCTTAGACTGCTGCCCCCGCGACCCGGCCCCGGATAAGCGGAAGAAGATGGATGGATGGATATTTTATTTTGTCTGTCGCACAAAATGTAAACATGCCAATGTTGTTTTCATGTTCTCAATAAAGGTTCATGTCATGATTTATACATTTTTGTCAAGCGGTTATAATTTTCCCCAAGTGCTGTTACAGCTGACCCTGAACGTGGGGTACCTTGTTATAAATACATGGAGTGAAATGTTACAAAGTCACACCTTGACTGTTTGATTGTATAGAGAATACCTATACTTATTTGTAGCAGATGTAAGCTGTTTGTATTTTAAATGTAGAGCTGTAGCTCAAATAATCTCAAATAGATTATCACAAACATTTTAAATCTGTTACAACCTCCCGTACATCAAAACAATCACACACATGCAAAGGAATAACTGTTTGTCCTCCTTTAAATACTGTTTGTATATTAGAAATAAGGCAGTAAATAACATTCTAAGTTCTAACAATTTTATTATACACTGCATGCAAATGCCTGTACATACATAATAAACAAAGATTTTTGTGAAAAATTGTCATTTATACTCAGAAATTATGTTAGACTTAAGTTATGTTTTACTTGCTTCATTCTGGGATGTCAGATTAATAATGAGTCTGCATCATAAGGATTAAATTTGGAATGCTACATCATCAAAAGGAATTATTGCATATAATATGAATTTCCTTTTGGAAAATGTGTAAAAATGAACACTTTTTTTTATGTTGGTTAGTCGTCAAACAAATTCCAAGCTGTCAAACAAATTCCTTCTCAGTTTTGTTAGACCAGGCCTCGGAAGAGGAATGAGAGGGAAGCTCCCAAAGCCAAACCCAGGGACAAGAAGAAGGCCATAATGGCTCCAGCTGTCTCTGCCTCATGAGGTGAAACCTTTCTGTGGAGAGATTCAATTGGGGAATGGTAACACGTTAGGTGCAATGTAATTTCTGTCAAACTAAGATACATTTAACTCTTGCAGTGGCATTTGAAATGTGAATAAACAAGTCAGAGCATTTTAAATTGACAGAAAACTGCACTTCACACATCCATGTGGTGTATGTCCAACAGACAATATCAAAGAAAAGTTCATATGAATAATGCTTCATGATATTATTAATTAATCCTGTCTATCAAAAGATAACATAATTTATTTACAGGTTCTGGGGTTTCACCAAGGTAAAATCAAAATGTCTTACTTGGGCCCAAAGCACATGCAGAGACTGGCCAGGTATCCATTGGAAAAGGCAAAGAATATCATGAACACAATGAACCAGGCATCGTGTTTAAAGAAGACAGGCAGGTTGAGGCGGGGCTGAACATTGCATAGCATGAAGAGTGGCACAAAGATCACCCGGGCCACCAGAAGAATGGGCACCAGTTTGCTGTCTTTCCCAGGCTAAAAACGAATGGTAGAGAAATATCAACACTTAACATTTGGGTCCGGTTTCACAGACACAGACTTAGTCTAGTACTAAAAAAACAAGCTCAATGGAGTTTTCTATTGAACTTGATGTTTCCCCCCTAGACTAGGCTTAAAAACCAGCCCAGTTCTTCTAAGATCCTAAACATTCTAAAAAGAACCAGTATGTAAAAAATAGCCATGAAAACTTGCCTCGCTTTGTTATTGGTTAACTAGTAGTATATTAGTTCCTGTGTTTCTGGGTGTCTTTGTGTGGTATTGTTCTATGTCTGACATTATTGGAGATAGGCATGTTCGTTTTAACACATGTTTTGTTCTTCCACACACTCTACTAAACCTGCAACGTGACAGAATACCACACCAAGAATGGAGTCAGCGGGGCGGTTGGAGGCGAGGCTGCCACCCGAGCAGCAACCACCAGCACTCAACCCGGCTGGTGCCCCTGCCATCGTCTCCACCGTCGCAGAGGAGGACCATTCAACTGAGACTTTCCCAGGGATTCAACGGAGACGCAGCCCAGTACTCTGGGTTTTTGCTACAGTTGGAGCTATATTTCACCTCCCGCAGCCCTCACCCGGGGGGATAGGGAGAGGGTCTCGACCCTTGTCTCCTGTCTGAGTGGCAAGGCGTTGGCCCATTACGAGGCGTTTGTCTGCCTCTTTCAGGCCGTTTTCGATCATCCGCCCGATGGCAGGGACTGGTTCCGGCGCGCCGAGGACACCTGGTCCGTGGCCCATCGACACATCCGGCGCGCCGGGGACGCCAGAAGTCCGCTGCTGACCGCCGAACCTCCCTCTCCGCCTGCCCTGCCGGAAGCTGGGGAGAGTGAACGAGGTAATTTATAAATTACAACTTCCCCCTGATTACTGGATTTGCACCTCGTTTCACGTTTCTCTCCTCAGGCCGGTGGTGGCTGGTCCCCTCCAGCAGTCTGAGGTGCAGGAGGTCCCTCCGCCCCCTCTGGACATCGAGGGGAGGGGCCTGCAGTACCAGGTGGAGTGGGAGGGATACAGCCCGGAGGAGCATTGCTGGGTGCCGGCGATGGACGTTCTTGATCCGGAGCTCCTCGCCGACGTCCAACGTCGGCGCCCTGATCGTCCTGCGCGCCATCCTTCGGGTCGGCCCCGGGGCGTGCTGCAGGAGCCGCGCGTCGAGGGGGGGGGTACTGTAACGAGGACGCGCGCCATCACCCCCGTGGTATTCGGCGTGCGTCATCGCCGGCCTTCTAGTCACCCCGCTCCTCCTCCCACGGCACTGTCATGTCTTGTTATTGCACACACCTGGTGTCCATTCCCTCATAATGTTGCCTATATTAGTTCCTGTGTTTCTGGGTGTCTTTTTGTGGTATTGTTTGACGTTATTGGAGATAACGTTTGTTTTAACGCTTGTGCGCGGTTTATAGCGTGCCTTTGATTTCTGTATATTGCAATACAAGTTACGTTTATCGCCTCAAGTTTTCTTCCATACACTCTACTACACCTGCAACGTGACACAACCTGGTACTTTAATGTTTTGTATGCATGTTTTGCATAAGGCCTGGTGACAATAATGTTTGTAATGTTTTGACCCAGATTACATTTGGAATTTGGAAAGAACTAGGTATACCAGTAGCACAAAAGTTGGATACATTTTCTTAACCTTATTATTGCATTTTTAATTAATGTGTACTTTCGGTATGAACAGTGTGTGTGCTTTGAATTAATGGCGACTTGATGAACTTGGTTGTCGACACTGCACACAGCACTGAACGTTGATTAACGATGAAATGAGAGGAGCAGACATTTAAATACAACATTAGTATAACTTCAGCAGTTCCAATTTACATCACGCATATAAAAAGTCTAACAACCCCAGCATCCCAAAAAAGTTGGGATGCTGCAAAAAATGGAAATAAAAACAGAATGCAATGATTTGCTAAACATTTAAACCATATATTCAATAGAAAATAGCACAAATACAACATATCAAATGTTGAAAATTTTAAATCTTAATATTCCTTGAAAAATACAGCTCCAGAAAGAATTAAGAGAACACTGCACCTTTTATTTCCTTTCCAAAAAAGTCGACAAGGAAGGTTTTGAGTGAGGAACAGAAGGGTTAAAGTTAATAGACCACTGCAAATTGAACACTTCTGTTCTTCACTCAAAACTTCCCTTTTCAACATTTTTGGAAAGGAAAGAAAAAGTTGCAGTGGTCTCTCAATATTTCTAGAGCTGCATATACCCACTTTGATTTGGTCTCAGGAACACGTTTAAAAAAAGCTGGGACAGGGGCAACAAGAGACTAGAAAATGATGTATTGCCAAACAAAACCTGGTGGAACACCTCACAACTAATTAGGTTAATTGACAAAAGGTCAGTAACATGATTTAGTATAAAACGAGCATCCCAGAGAGGATGAGTCGGGATGGGGTTCACCGCTCCGTGAAAGACTGCTTGGGCAAATAGAGCAACACTTTAAGAATAATGTTTCTTAACATAATTGTCATGACTTTGGGGATCTTGGGACATTATATCATTACAAGATTTGAAGAATCCAGAGAAATCTCTGTACGCAAGGAACAAGGCCAAAAACCAATATTGGATGGCTGTGATCTTCATTAAAAACAGACATGATTTTGTAGTGGAAATCACTACATGAGCTCAGGAACACTTCTGAAAACCATTGTCTGTTAACACACTTTCGCTGCATCAACAAATGCAAGTTAAAAAAGATGCAAAGAAGAAACCATATATAAACAAGATCCAAAATCTGCTGCCAACATACAGTGGAGCAAAAAGGTATTTAGTCAGCCACCAATTGTGCAAGTTCTCCCACTTAAAAAGACGAGAGAGGCCTGTAATTGCCATCATAGGTACATTTCAACTATGAGACACAAAATGAGAAAAAAAATCCAGGAAATCACATTGTAGGATTTTCTTTGAATTTATTGGTAAATTCCTCGGTAAAATAAGTATTTGGTCACCTACAAACAAGCAAGATTTCTGGCTCTCACAGACCTGTTACAACTTCTTTAAGAGGCTCATCTGTCCTCCACTCGTTACCTGTATTAATGGCACCTGTTTGAACTTGTTATCAATGTAAAAGACACCTGTCCACAACCTCAAACAGTCACACTCCAAACTCCACTATGGTAAAGACCAAAGAGCTGTCAAAGGACCCCAGAAACAAAATTGTAGACCTGCACCAGGCTGGGAAAATTGAATCTGCAATAGGTAAGCAGCTTGGTGTGAAGAAATCAACTTTGGGAGCAATTATTAGAAAATGGAATACATACAAGACCACTGATAATCTCCCTCAATCCGGGGCTCCACGCAAGATCTCACCCTGTGGTGTCAAAACGATCACAGGAATGGTGAGCAAAAATCCCAGAACCACACAGGGGGACCTAATGAATGACCTGCAGAGAGTTGGGACCAAAGTAACAAAGGCTACCATCAGTAACACACTATGCCGCCAGGGACTCAAATCCTGCAGTGCCAGACGTGTCCCCCTGCTTATGTCCAGGCCCGTCTGAGGTTTGCTAGAGAGCATTTGGATGGTCCAGAAGAGGATTGGGAGAATGTCATATGGTCAGATGAAACCAAAATAGAACTTTGAATGGGGGCCATGTATCGTGAGATTTTGAGTGAAAACCTCCTTCCATCAGCAAGGGCACTGAAGATGAAACGTGGCTGGGTCTTTCAGCATGACAATCATACCAAACATACCCGGGCAACGAAGGAGTGGCTTCGTAAGAAGCATTTCAAGGTAATCCCCGACAATCCCCGAACCCGGTGGTGGACACCGGAAGTAAGGGATGCCGTCAAGGCCTGGTTGGCTTGTTGGACTCCTGAGGCAGCTGACGGGTACCGGCAGGCCGAGTGGACGGCAGCTCGGGTGATTGTGGAGGCAAAAACTCAGGCCTGTGAGGAGTTCGGTGAGGCCATGGAGAAGGACTATCGGCTGGCCTCGAAGAGATTCTGGCAAACCGTCCGGCGCCTCAGGAGAGGGAAACAGTGCCCTACCAATGCTGTTTACAGTAGAGGTGGGCAGCTGTTGACCTCAACTGGAGATGTCGTCGGGCGGTGGAAGGAGTACTTCGAGGATCTCCTAAATCACGCCGTCACGTCTTCAATTGAGGAAGCAGAGGATGAGGGCTCAGAGGTGGACTCGTCCATCACCCGGGCTGAAGTCACTGAGGTGGTCAAGAAACTCCTCGGTGGCAAGGCACCGGGGGTGGATGAGATCCGCCCTGAGTACCTCAAGTCTCTGGATGTTGTGGGGCCGTCTTGGTTGACACGCCTGTGCAACATCGCGTGGCGGTCGGGGACAGTGCCTCTGGGATGGCAGACCGGGGTGGTGGTCCCTCTTTTTAAAAAGGGGGACCGGAGGGTGTGTTCCAACTATAGGGGGATCACACTTCTCAGCCTCCCCGGGAAAGTCTATGCCAGGGTTCTGGAGAGGAGAATACGGCCGATAGTAGAACCTCGGATTCAGGAGGAACAGTGTGGTTTTCGTCCAGGCCGTGGAACACTGGACCAGCTCTATACCCTCTACGGGGTGTTGGAGGGTTCATGGGAGTTTGCCCAACCAGTCCACATGTGTTTTGTGGATTTGGAGAAGGCATTCGACTGTGTCCCTCGCGGCGTCCTGTGGAGGGTGCTTCGGCAATATGGGGTCCTGGGTCCTTTGCTAAGGGCTGTCAGGTCCCCATATACGAACGAAGTAGGAGCTTGGTCCGCATTGCCGGCAGTAAGTCAGACTTGTTCCCAGTGCATTTTAGACTCCGGCAGGGCTGCCCTTTGTCACCGGTTCTGTTCATAATTTTTATGGACAGAATTTCTAGGCGCAGCCAGGGGCCGGAGGATGTCAGGTTTGGGGACCACACGATTTCGTCTTTGCTCTTTGCGGATGATGTTGTCGTGTTGGCCCCTTCAAACCAGGACATTCAGCATGCGCTGGGACGGTTTGCAGCCGAGTGTGAAGCGGTGGGGATGAGAATCAGTACCTCCAAATCCGAGGTCATGGTCCTCAGTCGGAAAAGGGTGGCTTGCCCACTTCAGGTTGGTGGAGAGTGCCTGCCTCAAGTGGAGGAGTTTAAGTATCTAGGGGTCTTGTTCACGAGTGAGGGAAGGATGGAACGGGAGATTGACAGACGGATCGGTGCAGCTTCTGCAGTAATGCGGTCGATGTATCGGTCTGTCGTGGTGAAGAAAGAGCTGAGCCGTAAGGCGAAGCTCTCGATTTACCGGTCAATCTACGTTCCTACTCTCACCTATGGTCATGAGCTTTGGGTCATGACCGAAAGGACAAGATCCTGGATATAGGCGGCTGAAATGAGCTTTCTCCGCAGGGTGGCTGGGCGATCCCTTAGAGATAGGGTGAGAAGCTCGGTCACCCGGGAGGAGCTCGGAGTAGAGCCACTGCTCCTCCACATCGAGAGGGGTCAGCTGAGGTGGCTTGGGCATCTGTTTCGGATGCCTCCAGAACGCCTTCCTAGGAAGGTGTTCCGGTCCCGTCCCACCGGGAGGAGACTCCGGGGAAGACCTAGAACATGCTGGAGGGACTATGTCTCCCGGCTGGCCTGGGAACGCCTCGGTGTCCCCCCGGAAGAGCTGGAGGAAGTGTCTGGGGAGAGGGAAGTCTGGGCATCTCTGCTTAGACTGCTGCCCCCGCGACCCGGCCCCGGATGAAGCGGAAGAAGATGAATGAATTTGGGATCACAGAGTTTGTGTTTTATTGCTGTTTAAGTGTAAGCTATTATACAGTAATGCTTTTCAAAACATATGTCCGGTAGCTCATCTTTATGGCCGGAATTCTGGAATTTGAACGCCATATTGGCCGTTTTGATAAGACAAATAAGAGACTATGCTTGTCTATTAAATAATAATAATACAAAATTAGGCTATATTGCGGCATTGCAAAACTATTCTAAACTTGATTTAAACATACTGAAATTTGGACGCTACTTTTATTTATTTGTCAATGCAATTGATTTGGAACATACCATTTTAAACACCTTCCTTTGATGATTTTTCCTATGTAGGTGTAGCATATATATTACATTCCGTTGTCAGAATTTTACACTCACAAACTGAAAACTATTCAGAGACTAATTACCATTTGTTTTACATTTTATTCCTTCTTAATAATTGATTATATGAAAGTACATGTATTGTAACAGGCGCTTTGTCTCACCCGTCTCTCTATTTGGGTTAATGTGGAGTAATTAACAGTAAATTTGTCACCTTTAGGCCATTGTACACGAATAAACGAATGCCATGTTCTGTTCAAACGCCATTTTATCAATCGTTATTTACCTCTGAAAAAATGAATGAAACATTGATGGGTTAAACAGGCCTATTGCTTGTTTAACAAACTAAACGTCCTTCATGTAAACATGCTATGTTAAACAATTATATTTTCGCTGGGGTCTACTGTGGCATATTGTACTTAATTAAAGAAATCTGGTGGTAAAAGTAATTTCTGGTGGTTAAAGTAAAACATATTTTTATTTCTATGTTTTTATTGATAAAAACAGATGTTTTCTCCAGGAAATATTCATGCAGAAAAGTGGCATCAATGATGCAATAAGTAATGTACTTAGTAAAAGTCTGCAATTAGACTACATTAATGCTCCTTACATTTTAACCACTAGATGGCAGCACACTCACTTGGCAAACAATAGCCTGTGCAACAGTTCTGGAAGTGAAGGACAGGGT
Organism: Esox lucius; assembly: GCF_011004845.1. NCBI lineage: Eukaryota > Metazoa > Chordata > Actinopteri > Esociformes > Esocidae > Esox > Esox lucius. The sequence continues at coordinate 25,830,709 of NC_047577.1, read as the reverse complement.
GGCCGTTGAGCGGTCGGGGATATTGATGTTGTGAAGTTCCTAAATAAAGTTACCTAAAGAGTGATTTGGTGTCCAGGCCAGTATGTGGGTATTATAGGCTACAATACAATATCTACATTAACTTTTAAAAATCTAAAAGTTATCAGGCTTGTCTAAAGTTATTTGATTATCCTAGTATGCAACTGTTGACAAATACAAATTTTTTGTTGACACATACCAATTATCACAACTTTCAGGAATCAAACTAAATTAAGCCCATATATCTATTGAATAATTGATCATAAAGGAGAGGGAAATAACACTGCATGCACATTTGAACATTTCTGTGGCCTAGTGCCCTCGGTTCTAAATGTCAATCTGGTTAAAATATGTTTTTTATACCGGCATGTCCTCCCAGATTTTTTTTTTAAAACAACTGACTATAACTACCACAAATATGTTGAACCAAATTGTGAATAACCTGTACAAAGTCTGTTTTGTCCCATGGCCTACCCTGTTGCTGCCTTTTGATAGTTCCATGCATCCATGGTAAACACACTGTTGTGTACTCATTCTTTAGTTATACTTTTGATGGCATGGGGCACATATTGCACATGCATGACATTCTACAAGATGTTCAGTGTGAGTGATTGTGTCTGAATATCTGCATGTGCAAATCATGGAGAGCAAAAACAAAATCCAGACCTGTGAGCTGGAATCTTTAGTTCCCAAAATAGAATGTTCAAATAACATTAAGTTACTTGCTGGCATTACATACAAATTTAAGAATTTATTTTGCTGTACAACAAATGTTTTGTTGTGGACTTACCCACATACACACAGCAGTTAGGCTTCTTCCTGCCCAGTCACTGAGGTTGAAGAGCAAGAAACAACACACCGGGATGTAGTACAACTCTGAGCAGAAAGGGTAGTAAACAATTAGAGATCAACTGTTTATTTGTATTTCATTGATTGTTAAGGAATGTGTTCATATTAGGCATTGTCCAGATAACACATGCACATAAATACATGCAGGCAAAAGATACACACGTGCATGCACACACACATACACAAACATACCCCAAGCTCCTCCATCAGCAATGGTAGACTTGACATCTACAGTGACTGCAGGAAAGGTTCCAATGGTAATGGTGAAGGCAAAACACACAGAGAGAGCCAAGACCCAAATCTTAAGTAAATGGGTCAAAGGTAAAGAAGAAAGTGCATTAGCCCGCCAAATCATACAAAGACACTGGCTCCACTTTAGTCAGTTTATCCCAGGAATGGAGAAAAGTGAAAAAATCTAAAAATACTGTAGAATTTCAACGGTGTGTTTAAAATTGCTCTTTGGTTTAGGGATCTTCTTCTAAAAGGGGTATTTCTATGACTAAAGACACTAGGGGCTAGCCCTTATAATGGCGTCCGAAGGCATCTTCCCTATCAAAAAGAAAACATTTATAAAGCTAAACTGGTAATTTGGTGCACTTTGAGATTTCTAGATTTGTTTTGATAATAATGTATATTTCTTATTACCCTGCAATTATATTTTGTTTCTCAATGGAGGGAATACATATATTTAGCATATATTTAACAATGCAAAACATACTTCCAAATGTATTTGGGACTAGCAACTAAGCAAAATTGTGCTTACATTCCTGCATTCCTATTTTAAGACCCTTGTTACTGTAATACATTGTGTGTGTGTGTGTGTGTGTGTGTGTGTGTGTGTGTGTGTAAGATCTACAGTATTGGAAGAATAAAGTAAAAATATACATTCAAGGCATATGAAAATCACCTTTTATTTCCGTCTGTTTCATCACTTAAATGTTTTACCAACTAAGAATAACAGCCTTGTCGGAGTGCCAGCCCCCATTTCATGTGAGCATATGTATTGTGACATTTGTCTCACGGGTGTTTCTAATTGATCAGTTGTTGCATTAATTGCTGTTAATGTGAGCTGTGAATATGTTGTGCTGTCTCAGATCCATCCTTTGCTGTTGCCTTAGCAATCTGTGTTTGGTGTCAATAAGCACAATCCCACATGAAGACTAAGTAGCTGCCTATGAAAGAAAAGCAAGCGACTTGGATGTTAAAAGATATTATTACCTCAATTAGAATCATAGCACAAAAGTTGGACATAGCCAAATTAACAGTTTGAAATGTCCTGAAATAAATATAATCCACGGGTGTCTTTAGCAATCGTCAAAATTACCAGGTCGGTAAAGGAAAACAACAGCAGTGGATGACAGAGAAATGACCAGAGCTGTGAAAAACCACCCGAATATAAGTATTAGTGAAATCACCAACAATCTCCAGAATGCTTGGGTAAAATGTTCGCAATCTACTGATTGCATCAGCAGAATTCCAAAGGTTAGCTGATGGTTAGTGATGCAAACTTCTGACCAGCACCAAATACAGAAAGGCCAGATTAGAATTTCCTAAAAAGGACAGAGGTCAGCCAGTACAGTTTTGGAACACAGTTGTATGGCCTGATGGTTAACCTACACTCACCTAAAGGATTATTAGGAACACCTGTTCAATTTCTCATTAATGCAATTATCTAATCAACCAATCACATGGCATATGCTTCAATGCATTTAGGGGTGTGGTCCTGGTCAAGACAATCTCCTGAACTCCAAACTGAATGTCAGAATGGGAAAGAAAGGTGATTTAAGCAATTTTGAGTGTGGCATGGTTGTTGGTGCCAGATGGGCCGGTCTGAATATTTCACAATCTGCTCAGTTACTGGGATTTTCACGCACAACCATTTCTAGGGTTTACAAAGAATGGTGTGAAAAGGGAAAAACATCCAGTATGCGGCAGTCCTGTGAGCGAAAATGCCTTGTTGATGCTAGACGTCAGAGGAGAATGGGCCGACTGATTCAAGCTGATAGAAGAGCAACTTTGACTGAAATAACCACTTGTTACAACCGAGGTATGCAGTAAAGCATTTGTGAAGCCACAACACGCACAACCTTGAGGCGGATGGGCTGCAACAGCAGAAGACCCCACCGGGTACCACTCATATCCACTACAAATCGGAAAAAGAGGCTACAATTTGCACGAGCTCACCAAAATTGGACAGTTGAAGACTGGAAGAATGTTGCCTGGTCTGATGAGTCTCGATTTCTGTTGAGACATTCAAATGTCTCAACATTTGAATGTCTCAGATGTCCCAGAATTTGGCATAAACAGAATGAGAACATGGATCCATCATGCCTTGTTATCACTGTGCAGGCTGCTGGTGGGGGTGTAATGGTGTGGGGGATGTTTTCTTGGCACATTTTAGGCCCCTTAGTGCCAATTGGGCATCGTTTAAATGCCACGGCCTACCTGAGCATTGTTTCTGACCATGTCCATCCCTTTATGACCACCATGTACCCATCCTCTGATGGGTATCCTCTGAGCAGGATAATGCACCATGTCACAAAACTCGAATCATTTCAAATTGGTTTCTTGAACATGACAATGAGTTCACTGTACTGAAATGGCCCCCACAGTCACCAGATCTCAACCCAATAGAGCATCTTTGGGATGTGGTGGAACGGGAGCTTCATGCCCTGGAAATGCATCCCACAAATCTCCATCAACTGCAAGATGCTAATCTATCAATATGGGCCAACATTTCTAAAGAATGCTTTCAGCACCTTGTTGAATCAATGCCACATAGAATTAAGGCAGTTCTGAAGGCGAAAGGGGGTCAAACACAGTATAAGTATGGTGTTTCTAATAATCCTTTAGGTTGGTGTATATCAAAGTGATGGGACGGCAAAAGTGTGGAGAAAAAAAGAAACTGAAGGTGATATGAACCAAAACACTTCATCTGTAAAGCATGCTGGAGGTAGCGTCATGGAATGCGCATGCATAGCTGCTTCTTGAACGGGTTCATTAATCTATTGATGTTGTAATGAATGATGGCAGCAGCAGAAATTACTCAGAAGTGTACAGAAGCATCTTGGCTACCAATGTACAAGAAAATGCCATCAGACACACAATGTAACAGGACAATGACCCAAAACACACTGCCAATGTGACGAAAGGCCTTCATCAGAGGAAAAGGGAGGAATGTTTTAGACTGGCCAAGTCAATCTCCTGATTTAAATCTAAACATGCAATTTCCCTTGCCAAAGATATTTTTAAAGTCAGAAACAACCTAAAGCAACAGCTCAAAATGGCTGCAGTAGAGGCATGGGAAAGTATTTCATAAGATGATACCAAGACTTTGGTGATGTTAATGAGTTGCAAACACACAGCTGTTAATGCAGTGCAAGGAATTTGTGAGCTTTTATACTTCTTACATTTGCACAATTGTCCCAAAACTCATGCTTGCATGAAATGGTTGGATGGAACTTTGAACTTGCTGTAAGTCTTAGTTGGTAGAACATATACAGTGGATATAAATAGTCTACACACCCCTGTTAAATTGACAGGTTCTTGTGATGTTAAAGAATGAGACAAAGATAAATCATGTCAGAACTTTTTCCACCTTTAATGTGACCTATAACATGAACAATTCAATTGAAGAACAAACTAAAATCTTTGAGGGGAAATGAATAATAATAGAAAACTCACAATAACCTGGTTACACAAGTGATATTCCCCTCCAAGAACTGCCACCTTAACGTGGTGGAGGGGTTTGAGTACCCGAGTGACCCTAGGAGCTATGTTGTCTGGGGCTATATGCCCCTGGTAGGGTCTCCCAAGGCAAACAGGTCTTAGGCGACGGGTCAGACTAAGAGCAGTTCAAAACCCCCTTAATGAAGAAAAACATTTCGAGTACCGTGACGTCGCCCGGTATGGCGCAGCCGGGGCCCCACCCTGGAGCCAGGCCCGGGGTTGGGGCTCGTATGCGAGCGCCTGGTGGCCGGGCCTTCCCCCATGGGGCCCGGCCGGGCTCAGCCCGAACGGGCGACGTGGGGCCGCCCTCCCGTGGGCTCACCACCCACAGGAGGGACCATAAGGGGCCGATCGGGCGGCAGTCGAAGGGCCTAGACAACTCGATCTCTGGACACGGAAACTGGCTCTAGGGACGTGGAATGTCACCTCGCTGGCGGGGAAGGAGCCTGAGTTGGTGCGTGAGGTTGAGAGGTTCCGATTAGAGGTAATCGGGATCACCTTTACGCACGGCTTGGGCTCTGGAACCACACTCCTTGAGAGAGGATGGACTCTTCACCACTCTGGAGTTGCCCATGGTGAGAGGCGGCGGGCTGGTGTGGGTTTGCTTATAGCTCCCCAGCTCTGCCGCCATGTGTTGGAGTTTACCCCGGTGAACGAGAGGGTCGTTTCCCTGCGCCTACGGGTCGGGGATAGGTCTCTCACTGTTCTTTGTGCCTACGGGCCGAACGGCAGTGCAGAGTACCCGACCTTCTTGGAGTCTCTGGGAGGGGTGCTGGAAAGTGCTCCGACTGGGGACTCTATTGTTCTACTGGGGGACTTCAACGCCCACGTGGGCAACGACAGTGACACCTGGAGGGGCGTGATTGGGAGGAACGGCCCCCCGGATCTGAACCCGAGTGGTGTTCAATTATTGGACTTCTGTGCTAGTCACAGTTTGTCCATAACGAACACCATGTTCAAGCATAAGGGTGTCCATCAGTGCACGTGGCACCAGGACACCCTAGGCCGCAGGTCGATGATCGACTTTGTTGTCGTCTCATCTGACCTGCGGCCGTATGTCTTGGACACTCGGGTGAAGAGAGGGGCGGAGCTGTCAACTGATCACCACCTGGTGGTGAGTTGGATCCGATGACGGGGGAGGAAGCTGGACAGACTCGGCAGGCCCAAGCGTACTGTAAGGGTCTGCTGGGAACGTCTGGCCGAGTCTCCTGTCAGAGAGATCTTTAACTCCCACCTCCGACAGAGTTTTGACTGGATCCCGAGGGAGGTTGGAGATATTGAGTCCGAGTGGACCATTGTCGAAGCGGCCGCTCGGAGCTGTGGCCGTAAGGTCTCCGGTGCCTGTCGAGGCGGCAATCCCCGAACCCGCTGGTGGACACCGGAAGTAAGGGATGCCGTCAAGCTGAAGAAGGAGTCCTATCAGGCCTGGTTGGCTTGTGGGACTCCTGAGGCAGCTGACGGGTACCGACAGGCCAAGCGGGCTGCAGCCCGGGTGGTTGTGGAGGCAAAAACTCGGGCCTGGGAGGAGTTCGGTGAGGCCATGGAGAAGGACTATCGGCTGGCCTCGAAGAGATTCTGGCAAACCATCCGGCGCCTCAGGAGAGGGAAACAGTGCCCTACCAACGCTGTTTACAGTAGAGGTGGGCAGCTGTTGACCTCAACTGAGGATGTCGTCGGGCGGTGGAAGGAGTACTTCGAGGATCTCCTCAATCCCCAATCCATTGAGGAAGCAGAGGATGAGGGCTCAGAGGTGGACTCGTCCATCACCCGGGCTGAAGTCACTGAGGTGGTCAAGAAACTCCTCGGTGGCAAGGCACCGGGGGTGGATGAGATCCGCCCTGAGTACCTCAAGTCTCTGGATGTTGTGGGGCTGTCTTGGTTGACACGCCTATGCAACATTGCGTGGCGGTCGGGGACAGTGCCTCTGGGATGGCAGACCGGGGTGGTGGTCCCTCTTTTTAAGAAGGGGGACCGGAGGGTGTGTTCCAACTATAGGGGGATCACACTTCTCAGCCTCCCCGGGAAAGTCTATGCCAGGGTTCTGGAGAGGAGAATACGGCCGATAGTAGAACCTCGGATTCAGGAGGAACAGTGTGGTTTTCGTCCGGGCCGTGGAACACTGGACCAGCTCTATACCCTCTACGGGGTGTTGGAGGGTTCATGGGAGTTTCCCCAACCAATCCACATGTGTTTTGTGGATTTGGAGAAAGCATTCGACTGTGTCCCTCGCGGCATCTTGTGGAGGGTGCTTGGGGAATATGGGGTCCTGGGTCCTTTGCTAAGGGCTGTCAGGTCCCTGTACAACCGAAGCAGGAGCTTGGTCCGCATTGCCGGCAGTAAGTCAGACTTGTTCCCAGTGCATGTTGGACTCCGGCAGGGCTGGAGTCCAACATGCACTGTTGGACTCCTTTGTCACCGGTTCTGTTCTTAATTTTTATGGACATAATTTCTAGGCGCAGCCAGGGGCCGGAGGGTGTCAGGTTTGGGGACCACACAATTTCGTCTCTGCTCTTTGCAGATGATGTTGTCGTGTTGGCCCCTTCTAACCAGGACCTTCAGCATGCACTGGGACGGTTTGCAGCCGAGGGTGAAGCGGTGGGGATGAAAATCAGTACCCTCAAATCCGAGGCCATGGTCCTCAGTCGGAAAAGGGTGGCTTGCCCACTTCAGGTTGGTGGAGAGTGCCTGCCTCAAGTGGAGGAGTTTAAGTATCTAGGGGTCTTGTTCACGAGTGAGGGAAGGATGGAACGGGAGATTGACAGACGGATCGGTGCAGCTTCTGCAGTAATGCAGTCGATGTATCGGTCTGTCGTGGTGAAGAAAGAGCTGAGCCGCAAGGCGAAGCTCTTGATTTACCAGTCAATCTACGTTCCTACTGTCACCTATGGTCATGAGCTTTGGGTCATGACCGAAAGGACAAGATCCCGGATACAGGCGGCCGAAATGAGCTTTCTCCGCAGGGTGGCCGGGCGATCCCTTAGAGATAGGGTGAGAAGCTCGGTCACCCGTGAGGAGCTCAGAGTAGAGCCGCTGCTCCTCCACATCGAGAGGGGTCAGCTGAGGTGGCTTGGGCATCTTTTTCGGATGCCTCCGGAACGCCTTCCTGGGAAGGTGTTCCGGTCCCGTCCCACCGGGAAGAGACCCCGGGGAAGACCTAGGACACGCTGGAGGGACTATGTCTCCCGGCTGGCCTGGGAACGCCTCGATGTCCCCCCGGAAGAGCTAGAGGAAGTGTCTGGGGAGAGGGAAGTCTGGGCATCCCTGCTTAGACTGCTGCCCCCGCGACCCGGCCCCGGATAAGCGGAAGAAGATGGATGGATGGATTTGGAACTGTTCATAATTCCCTCCATCTAAGGCTCTGGTTCCAGCTGAAGAAAAACAGCCCTAAAGCACGATGCTGCCACCACCATGCTTCAACGTCTTGCCATTGTTGTCACATGTAGCACACAGCCAGTACTTGCCAGAAATTCCTGCATGGAAATTATTTTGTACCCTTCTTCTGACTGATATCTTTCAAAAATCAGATCCCTCTGATGCTTTGGAATCTCTCTTCGGACCATGGCTTTTGCTCTGAGATGCAACTAAGAAAATGTCAGGAAAATCCTACTAGAACAGCTGAACTTTACTTGTGATTAATCAGAGTTATTTTAAAAGATGGCAGGTGTGTAATGACTTCTACTTAGCATGAGTTTCTATTTAGGTTAATTCTGAACAAAGTCACATCTCTAATTATAAGAGGGTGTGGACACTTATGCAACAAGTTTATTGTAATGATTTTATTTTTCATTTTTCCCCCTTGAATATTTCAATTAGTTTTTTTATTGAATTGTTCACATTATGGGTCACGTTAAAAGTGGAAAAAGTTAAAAGTGGATGAAAATGTATACCTGCACAAGGCAGGGATGTGCTACAGGACAATAGGCAAGCAGCTTGGTGAGAAGGCAACAACTGTTGGCACAATTATTAGAAAATGGAAGAAGTTCAAGAAGACGGTCAATTTCCCTCGGTCTGGGACTCCATGCAAGATCTCACCTCATGGGGCATCAATAATCATGAGGAAGGTGAGGGATCAGCCCAGAACTACACGGTAGGACCTGGTCAATGACCTGAAGAGAGCTGGGACCACAGTCTCAAAGAGAACCATTAGTAACACACTACGCTATCATGGATTAAAATCCTGCAGCGCACGCAAGGTCCCCCTGCTCAAGCCAGCGCATGTCCAGGCCTGTCTGAAGTTTGCCAATGACCATCTGGATGATCCAGAGGAGGAATTGGAGAAGGTCATGTGGTCTGATGAAACAAAAATAGAGCTTTTTGGTCTAAACTCCACTTGCCGTGTTCGGAGGAAGAAGGATGCGTACAACCCCAAGAACACCATCCCAACCGTGAAACATGGAGGTGGAAACATAATTTTTTGGGGATGCTTTTCTGCAAAGGGGACAGGACGACTGCACCGTATTGAGGGGAGGATGGATGGGGCCATGTATTGCGAGATCTTGGCCAACAACCTCCTTCCCTCAGTAAGAGCATTGAAGATGGGTCGTGGCTTGATCTTCCAGCATGACAACGACCCGAAACACACAGCCAGGGCAACTAAGGAGTGGCTCCGTAAGAAGCATCTCAAGGTCCTGGAGTGGCCTAGCCAGTCTCCAGACCTGAACTCAATAGAAAATCTTTGGAGGGAGCTGAAAGTCTGTATTGCCCAGCGACAGCCTCGAAACCTGAAGGATCTGGAGAAGGTCTGTATGGAGGAGTGGGCCAAAATCCCTGCTGCAGTGTGTGCAAACCTGGTCAAGAACTACAGGAAACATATGATTTCTGTAATTGCAAACAAAGGTTTCTGTACCAAATATTAAGTTCTGCTTTTCTGATGTATCAAACACTTGTCATGCAATAAAATGCAATTTAATCATACAATGTGATTTTCTGTATTTTTGCTTTAGATTCCGTCACTCATAGTTGAAGAGTACTGTTATGGACATTTTGAACTAAGGTACATTTGGGAAATGTCTGTCTTTCTATTGGCTGGTAGAAAGAGACCATGTTCTCCTGCTTAGACCAAGAAGGGTGCCAGACCTTTGTTTCTTAGGAATGTGTTCCTTGGGGGAAGTAAGGTCAGTTGGCCCCTTTAGGTAAACACAACAGTAAACATTATGGCAGGAAGGATAAGGTGGGGGGACAGCCCGTACTTTGGGTAAAACCTATGTGACACAAGACAGATGGGCAGCACCTTACCACACCCCTTTTTTCTCTATAAATACGAACTGTTCATGTATTAAGTTAGAGACTCCTCGGATGATTATGCTTGTAAGCGTTTGACGCGTCTCTCTATTTCCAAATACATTATTAAATTGTGCAAGAGAATTATGTCTCTGTTTTTACTCCTTTAAGAGTGTTGATCGATGGAATTGCCATCACAGTACCTATTATAAAAATGACAGACTTCTACATGCTTTGTATTTTTAAGAAAGAAAGGACACTTATTCAACATGATAAAGACAGTATAATATACTGTAATGTTTCAGTAATTACTGATGTGTCCACAATGTATTCTCTTCAAATTATGTAGGCTTATGATTAATCTGCTAGGTTTTTAGCAATTTATTAATTCCATGTTGGAAGTTAAGGTGCAGTCTTTTCAGGAAATAAAACCTGCATCCATGACAAACTCAAAGCTTATCATTGTGAATTAAATAGCCGCGCCCTGCACTTTAGTGTGCTGCCACCATGTATACATTCTGGCCTTAATCTTTGAAGAATCGAGCACAAATCTGGCATACCTTCTTGAAAATGTTCAACATGGACACAGTTTGCTTCTCTTCCGCTTGGTTAAAAGCTGGTTTATTCTCTGCAGCATTTTCTAGGGGGATAAGGAACAATGTAATCTTCCATGATTGTTACGTGAACATGTTTTTGCATTAAAATATAAAGAACAATTGTCTTTTTCTAATTTAAATATTTTTACAAATATAATAAACCCATTTCCTTTACCTTTCTTAAGAAGATCTAGCTTGGTCTCGCTAACCCTGTTTCCACTTTGACTCTTGTAATATTGGTAGAACTCCTATAGTAAAGTTAAGAACAACCCAAAATCACAAACTACATTCAGTTATCTCACACTGGGGATGGTAGTGAAACAGAAGATATCAATTGGAATGGCAATTACACTTGGTATTACTGTACATGTACTATGCAAAGGTCTTAGGCAACCAGAAAACATGTTTAAACCATAAAAAATATATATTATATTATCCAATTATTACATTATGTAAGGATAGGGCGATGGGACAAAGACGGTACCAATGATTTGAATTGTATTAATTGAATTGACAGTTTAATGAATACACTGAAAGTCAATTGAAAGTCTACTAAAAGCCTGTTATGAAAGCTGTTATGAAAATTGTGTTTGTTTGTACAGACATTTACATTGTGTGTGTACAGCAGCACTAGACTTATGAAATAAGCGCAGGAACTGACAAATTGCACATTAGACTATGTTCATCAACATAGCCTACACCTTACAGTAAGGCTTGCTAACGCTGGAACCGTAACGCTGTTAGCCTCAAATAATAGGCTAACAGCATTATAGGTTAACAACTTCCAATATGAAAGACTGTACTGGCTGGATTTTTCAATGGTTTTATCAATTGAGTTGGATGTATACCCCACATAGTGCGTCTGCTTGGTTGATAGGCTACCAGTGGGCAAATGTAAGCTACGGATCTATGTTGATTGATAAAACCTTTGAAAATAGTTACATACATCAGCATTATTACGTAAGGATAATATATTAAGATTTTTTCTAAACCCACACTCTTGCCGAAGCTGAGCTAAATAGTCCATACAGGTTTGAACTGACAGATGAGGAATTAAAAGCGTTCATAGGCTTGCTTTATTTAAGATAAGTTTATTTTAGATGGCGGTGCATGTGCTTTACGAGGCCCAGCGTCTACCCAGTAATTTCAAATGAGCGGGGATTTACTTAATAGTTCTTAGTGTATTCACTCAGTACAGCCTGGCAGCCTATGCAGCCTATGCAGCCAACAGAAAGTCCTGGAGCACAATGCACAGAAAGTATTTTTGACAACTTCCAACAACAGGAAGTGCCCGGGGGCGAGGGAAGCGTGAAGGCCTCCAGGCTAGGCCAAAGATAGCCACCCATCAGCCTTAACAACCTAGACATTGCTGGGGATTTCAACCACTCAAATCAGAAAACCTTTTCCCAAATTCCAAAATGTATGAATATATGAAAACCTTTGCGCTTAACTGTACCTTATCCCTGTGTGTCCAGACTGCAATCTGCCATCTCTACAAGACCTACACACCTCCAGGATGCGGAGGCGAGCGAAAAAGATGGCTGATCCCTCTCACACTGGAAATGGACTATTCAGAACACTCTCCTCTGGAAGAAGCTTGAGGTCTATCGCCATAAGAACAGTTTCTTCTCTATAGCAGTAGGCCTCATGAACATGACCCACAAACTGTCAATAGCCCAAGCCCCACATACACACAACTCTCAAGTGGACAATTCTTGCACCTTACATACTTTTTTGTACATTTCTTAGTAATTTATTACTGCTGTCTACTGTTTTATCCCCAGTCCACTATTCTTATTTGTTTTTATTTATTTTGTACAAAATAGCTGACTAACGGACCAGAACAAATTCCTAGTTTGTTGTGAAATCTACCTGGCAATAAACCTCTTTCTGATTCTGATGTAAGTGACTTGTTTGTGGTAAATGCACTCTGGCCATTACATTTTTCATTGAATGTGGGCACTAATAATGAAACACGCAGACCACATTTGTCTTTCATTTTTTCTACATATACTTACATGACTGGATTTAATGGATTTCATTGCCTTACCCATGGTAAAAGCACAGTGATCTTGACTATCTTCTTCAAGAACAGGCATTTGACTGTGTCATAAACATTTTCACTGGCATCATCAGCAAGGGGTGGAGTTCAGTTGAAAATGGTTCTTAAAAATAACTGTGTTTGATTTTAGTTAATATGATCTCATCCAGTGACCTACAGAATGTTTATGCAGATTTGATGTTATTATATTGATATGAAACAAATTACTATGTTTATATATTATCTATCTTTTTGCTAAACAATTACAGTTGTGCTCAAAGGTTTGTATACCCTTGGAAACTTGTTAATATATGTACCATTTGTAAAAAAAAAAAAAAAACATGAGTGAGCAGGCAAAACGTCTTATTTTTTATGGGATTCACATTCAACGGTAGGTCATAACAGAATAGCACAATCATAAAACAAAACATGGCAACAAAGGAAAAAAAACCTGTTCAAAAGTCTGAAATACTCTTAGTTCTTAAAACTGTGTATTGCCCCCTTTAGCATCAATGACAGCGTCCAGACTTTTGTAATAGTTATCTATGAGGCCCCAGATTCTTGCAGGTGTTATAGCTACCCTTTCGTCTTGGCAAAACTGCCTCCAGTTCATGGCAACTCCAAAACCTTCACCTTTTTTTAACCACTGGAGGGTCAACTTAGCCTTGTGCTTAGGGTCATTGTTGTGCTGGAATGTCCAAGAGCATCCCATGCGCAGATTTCGTGCAGAAGAATGAAAATTGCCAATATTTTCTGATTACATGCTGCATTCATCTTGTTATCAATTTTCACAAGATCCCCTGTGCTCAAACACCCCCAAAACATCAGTGAGCCACCACCATGCTTCACAGTGGGGATGGTATTCTGTTCACAATAGGCCTTGTTGACCCCTCTCCAAACATAGCGCTTATGGTTGGGACCATAAAACTCTATTTTGGTCTCGTCACTCCAAATGTGTCAGAAGCTGTGAGGCGTGTCAAGGTGTTGTCAGACATATTATAACCAGGCTTTATTGTGGCATTGCGCAGTAAAGGCTTCTTTCTGGCAACTCGACCATGTAGCTCATTTTTGTTCAAATATCGTCGTATTGTGTCTTTTTCCAGAGCAGCCTATGGGTTTTTCTTTGTATCTCGAACAATTCTTCTGGCAGTTCTTGCTGAAATCTTTTTCTGGTCTACCTGACCTTGGCTTGGTATCAAGAGATCCCAGAATTTTCCACTTCTTAATAAGTGATTGAACAGTACTGACCGGAATTTGCAAGGCTTTGGATATCTTTTTATATCCTTTTCTATCTTTATAAAGTTCCATTACCTTGTTACGCAGGTCTTTTGACAGTGTTTTTCTGCTCCCCATGGCTCAGCATCTAGTTTGCTCAGTTCTACACGTGAGAGTTAACAAACTCAGTGACTATTTATACACAGACACTAATTGCAATTTAAATTCCACATGTGTGGGAAATTCACCTTTAATTCCCATTTTAACCTGTGTGTGTCACTTTGTGTGTCTGTAACAAAGCCAAACATTCAAAGGTATGTAAACTTTTGATCAGGGCCATTTGGGTGATTTCAGTTATCATTATGGTTTAAAAAGGAGCCAAACAACTATGTGTTAGTAAATGGCTTCAAATGATCACTATCTTTAAATAAAAAACTCATTTATTTTGCATGATCAGTCATATTTTCAAAATCAATGCCAAAATTTCACAATTTATGCCAGGGTACGCAAACTTATGAGCACCACTATTTATGTTCTCTCAGAAACTGAATTTATATAAAATAATACAGTATTCCCCTATTTGTTTGCATAAAACATGTCTAATTATCTATGATGTTTATTTTATAAAGACATTTTTGCTTATCGTTAGCAATGATGCCAATCATTTTGGAGATTTAATAACTCAGTTATTACCAGTTTATGGAGGGCCACATAGGACATTATGGCCAATATTATCACTGCACAGGCTGTAATGAAGTATCCAAAAGCAGCATCATTTATCTCTGAGCCACCTGGTGAAAGTGAGTGTAAGAGACACAGAGAGACTTTAATTGTACAGCCATTTGAAATGTAACATTATTGAAATGTGAAGAATTATTAATGGGTATAGTAAGATGCTATGAAATCATTGCATTAAAATCTCTAGTAGAAAATAATCACTCTGGCCACAGTTGATATTTATTGATATTCTTATCAATATTATAATACTTAAAGCTACAGAGGCAAGAACTACAACCCTGTGTAAAATGTAAAGAAAAACAGAAAACAATGATGTGCAAATCACATGGCATGGGTAGCTTGCACTTCTGTGAAGGCACCATAAATGCTGAACAATATATAAAGGTTTTGGAGCAACATGTGCTGCCATCCAGACAACGTCATTTCATGCAAGGCCTTGCTTATTTCAGCAGGACAATGCCAAAACATATTCTGCATGTATCCCAACAGCATGGCTCTGTAGTAAAAGGGTCCTTGTGCTAAACTGGCCTGACTGCAATCAAGATCTGTCCCCTATTGAAAACATTTGGCACATTATGAAATGACAAATACAGCAAAGGAGACCCCGAACTGTTGAGCAGCTGCAATCCTATGGGCATGTACATTTCTCAGTTTCAACATTTGATATCTGGGTATCTTGGTACTATTTTCAGTTAAATGTAAGGATAAAGGATTTGCACATAATTGTATTCTGTTTTTATTGGCATTTTATGCAGCATCCCAACTTTGTGGAAATGGGTTGTACGATGTTGACCAACCTTCTTAATTTTAAGCACTAAATAAGCATATCATCTTATAACATGCCAATGGACACTTTATATTACTCTATGAATTTAGTGTACCCCTGATGTTGATTTTGGAAAGCCACAGTTGGCGTGTGTAACAGTGTTGTCTCCACATGCTCCCAAAAATATTATAATGGATGTATATTCTGTAACTCACTTGCAATAGCACATATCATGGAGAAGGCAGCAAAAGTGCCTGCAAGGCCTTGCCCACTCATGATGGGGGTGGTGTATTTGGTGGGCAGTAAGCCGGCCATGCCAAACAGACTGCCCTGCAGGATAGCTCCAAATGCTGAAGGGGAGGTAAAAAATGAAACAGAAATCAGTCATAATTCTGATCCAAAGCTTGTCACATCAAAAAGGATAATTTTTAGAGGTGCAGTTTGAGATTATTTAAGAATTTTCTTAAAAACTTTATTGCAACTGAGTTAATACATATTCTGCCAGAATATTGAGTTTTATCTGGCTAACCTAATCAGATCACTATTCAATCACATTCAATCAATAAACATGTCAAACCTAAAGGGGTAATCAACACAAAATCACGCCTGTGAAATATATTTAAAATAATATACAAATATAACAACCATGTAGAGTGCTATTAAACTAAAAATAATTGATAATTATTTACTGAATTATCATATCTTAGTTACTTGAGTTTAAGGTCTATTTACACAACGAGAGAAAGAATAAAATGCTAGATATACCTATCTTAGTTTGCATAATACTTTCCATATTATTTGATTTTACACTGGCATGTTCGAGACATACTACTTAGGATTGTGTTAGTCAATAAAGGAACAATTGGGTGATATGCACACTGCAAATAGCAAGCAAGTTTATTTATATAGCATAGCACATAGAAGCAATTCAATGTGCTTTACAAAGAAAAATATAAAAATATAATTGCATAAAAACAAATACTCATGTGAACACAACATCATAATAAGAAAACATAGATTAAGAAAACAGAATTAGAATAAAAACATGATAGAAACATCGGAAGCTATAAAAGCTGTGCGGTTAAGTTTCAGCGCTCAGGCATAGGCGTGTGAAAAGAGAAATGTTTTTAACCTGGATTTAAAAATGTATACGTTTGGGGCATGTCTAAGATTTTGTGGTAGTTTATTCCAGTTGTGTGCAGCATAACTGCTAAATGCAGCTTGACCATGTTTAGTTTGGATTCTGGGCTCTACAAGCTGACATGTGTTCATGGATCTAAGAGCCCTCCTCCGTTTATTTTCTCAGTTAAACATATCAGAAATGTATTCGGGGCCTAAACCATTCAGTGATTTATAAACTAAAAGCATCACTTTAAAATGTATTCTGTAACTGACTGGAAGCCAGTGCAAAGATTAATGTGCTTTGTTCTCTTGGTCATGGTTAACATTCTATCAGCAGCAATCTGAATGAGCTGCAGCTGTTTTACAGTCTTTTTGGGGAGCTCAGTTAAAAGGCCACAGTAGTCAACCCTACTAGAGATAAAAGCATGGATGAGCTTCTCTTGGTCTTTTTGGCACACCAAGCTCTTGATGCTGGTGATGTTTATAAGTGTCAGCTTTGATGACTGTTAAATGTGAGGTCTGAGTCTATCAGAGCACGAAGATTATACACTTAGTCCCTGGTTTTTAGTGCCAGAGAATCCAATCCATTTCACTTAGGGGTGTACACACTTTTGTTGCCAGCGATTTTGACATTAATGGCTGTGTGTTGAGTTATTTTGAGGGGACAGCAAATGTACACTGTTATACAAGCTGTGCACTCACTACTTAACATTGTAGCAAGGTGTCATTACTTCAGTGTTGTCACATGAAAAGATATACTCAAATATTTACAAAA
Organism: Esox lucius; assembly: GCF_011004845.1. Taxonomy (NCBI): domain Eukaryota; kingdom Metazoa; phylum Chordata; class Actinopteri; order Esociformes; family Esocidae; genus Esox; species Esox lucius. The sequence goes on along the minus strand of NC_047577.1, from coordinate 25,813,640 downwards.
ATGTAAGGGGTGTACTAACTTTTGTGAGATACTGTATGCCTACACGTGAAATAATTGAAAAACTACCTGGATATTTAGAGCAGGAGATCAAAATTAGTGATAACACCATAATATATACAGTACAGGCCAAAAGTTTGGCCACACCTTCTCATTCAATGCGTTTTCTTTATTTTCATGACTATTTACATTGTAGATTCTCACTGAAGCCATCAAAATATGAATGAACACATATGGAATTATGTACTTGTGTGAAAATAACTGAAAACGTCTTATATTTTAGATTCCTCAAAGTAGCCACCCTTTGCTTTTTTGATAGCGCTGCAAACCCTTTGTGTTCTCTCAATTAGCTTCATGAGGTAGTCACCTGACAAATGGTTTTCACTTCACAGGTGTGCCGTGTCAGGGTAAATTAGTGGATTTTTTTCCCTTATTAATGGGGTTGGGACAATCAGTTGTGTTGTGCAGAAGTCAGGTTGATACACAGCCGACAGCCCTATTGGACTACTGTTAGAATTCATATTATGGCAAGAACCAATCAGCTAAGTAAAGAGAAACAAGTGACCATCATTGCTTTAACCAATGAAGGTCAATCAGTCCGGAAAATTGCGAAAACTTTGAGTGTGTCCCCAAGTGCAGTCGCAAAAAACATCAAGCGCTACAACGAAAGTGGCTCACATGAGGACTGCCCCAGGAAAGGAAGACCAAGAGTCACCTCTGCTGCTGAGGATAAGTTAATCCGAATCACCAGCCTCAGAAATCGCAGGTTAACAGCAGCTCAGATTAGAGACCAGCTGAATGCCACACAGAGTTCTAGCAGCAGACACATCTCTAGAGGAGAGGAGACTGCGCAAATCAGGCCTTCATGGTCAAGTAGCTGCTAGGAAACCACTGCTAAGGAGAGGCAACAAGCAGAAGAGATTTGTTTGGGCCAAGAAACACAAGGAATGGACATTAGACCAGTGGAAATGTGTGCTTTGGTCTGATGAGTCCAAATTTGAGATCTTTGGTTCCAACCGCCATGTCTTTGTGCAACGCAGAAAAGGTGAACGGATGGATTCTACATGCCTGGTTCCCACCGTGAAGCATGGAGGAGGAGGTGTGATGGTGTGGGGGTGCTTTGCTGGTGACACTGTTGGGGATTTATTCAAAATTGAAGGCATACTGAACCAGCATGGCTACCACAGCATCCTGCAGCAACATGCCATCCCATCCGGTTTGCGTTTAGTTGGACCATCATTTATTTTTCAACAGGACAATGACCCCAAACAAAAGGCTGTGTAAGGGCTATTTGACCAAGAAGGAGAGTGATGGGGTGCTGCACCAGATGACCTGGCCTCCACAGTCACCGGACCTGAACCCAATCGAGATGGTTTGGGGTGAGCTGGACCACAGAGTGAAGGCAAAAGGGCCATCAAATGCTAAGCATCTCTGGGAACTTCTTCAAGACTTGGAAAACCATTTCAGGTGTCTACTTCTTGAAGCTCATCAAGAGAATGCCAAGAGTGAGCAAAGCAGTAATCAGAGCAAAGGGTGGCTACTTTGAAGAAACTAGAATATAAGACATGTTTTCAGTTCAGTTTACACTTTTTTGTTTTGTACATAATTCCATGTGTTCATTCATTGTTTTGATGCCTATTAATATGCCAATTAATTCACTATTACAGATATATCCTACTGAAGACACACAGATAGAACCCCTGGACCTATCAGAAGGTATACCGCTGTACATAGGCGTAAATCCCGGGGGGGACAGGGGGGATATGACCCCTCATCCTGAGGAAAACTATGATTTGTCCCCCCCAAATATAGACATGTAAACATAACTGTAAATGTAATTTCAATAATAGTAATAAGACACAATGAAAGCACTTATGCTTAATATAGACACTGATAGAATATGGGCATGAGGAATTTAACAAAGTGCATATGAGCTGACTAACTCTGAACAAAGTACAATAGATGGGACGTGGTGCTGGGCCCTTTTACTGATGAACCCCACACATCCTGTCCATACCTCCTGATAGGAGCTTTCCATGTGACTGTCAAAGTCTCTATGAATAGACCCATGGACCGTAGGTTGGCACATACCATTGTGAGGAAGCCTGTCTTTACGTGATGATATGCATGTATTTTAGTTCTATTCTCTTGTTAGAGAAGTGGTACTTCGTTATCTTGGGCTATATGAGGTACGGTATCGCAAGCAGTTGGTATCCACTATTCAGGGGCCCCACACAACCTGATAAGTGTGTGGAGCCAGGGACTCAAAAGGGGACAGTACCAGGCAATGTAAGGTTAGGATATAGAATGCATGTATGTGATTGGAAGACAGACAGATATTGGAGGGGATGTGCTGGAGGATAATGTACTGTGTAATGATTGGCTATGACTACTGACTGCCCCCTATGTGTATTGACATGAAAGACTGTGTTAACTTTGTAATTATTGGAGAACATGTAAGAACTATGGAATATCAACATCTTGGACTCATGCAAAATTAAGATTAATGCAACCGACTTCTGGTTGCATTAATTTTGTTAATGGATCAAGAATAGACAGAATCTAACAACACTTAATAGCGGGTTTAAGTTTTTAAAAATTGTGACATCCCCAGGGTTTGATCCACCAGCCCCCAGCCCTCAGCAGTTGCACATCTTACAGGTACAGTGCATGTGTGGGAAACTGATGGTCTGTCGTTGACTTCGATTAAGTAGTCAAAATGAAGGATATGTTAGACATTTCTTTACTTCTACCACTCAATACAATAAAAAACATATCTAACCTTCACCAGCCTTCATTTTCTCTGCATTGAATGACAGGTCACTCGTTATGTTAGCTAGCGGTTAGCTAATGTTTGCTAGCAAGCTACAATAACATGAACCAGCTTTTGCAGCGGTTTGAATTTATTTAAAACCAGGCCAACCTTTTTGTAACAATAGTCTTTTTTGATTGATGACTGGATAAACATTTCTCAAATTACATACATACATACATCTTCTTCCGCTTCATCCGGGGCCGGGTCGCGGGGGCAGCAGTCTAAGCAGAGATGCCCAGACTTCCCTCTCCCCAGACACTTCCTCCAGCTCTTCCGGGGGGACACCGAGGCGTTCCCAGGCCAGCCGGGAGACATAGTCCCTCCAGCGTGTCCTAGGTCTTCCCCGGGGTCTCCTCCCGGTGGGACGGGACCGGAACACCTTTCCAGGAAGGCGTTCCGGAGGCATCCGAAACAGATGCCCAAGCCACCTCAGCTGACCCCTCTCGATGTGGAGGAGCAGCGGCTCTACTCTGAGCTCCTCCCGGGTGACCGAGCTTCTCACCCTATCTCTAAGGGAACGCCCAGCCACCCTGCGGAGAAAGCTCATTTCGGCCGCTGTATCCGGGATCTTGTCCTTTTGGTCATGACCCAAAGCTCATGACCATAGGTGAGAGTAGGAACGTAGATTGACCGGTAAATCTTGAGCTTCGCCTTGCGGCTCAGCTCTTTCTTCACCACGACAGACCGATACATTGACCGCATTACTGCAGAAGCTGCACCGATCCGTCTGTCAATCTCCCGTTCCATCCTTCCCTCACTCGTGAACAAGACCCCTAGATACTTAAACTCCTCCACTTGAGGCAGGCACTCTCCACCAACCTGAAGTGAGCAAGCCACCCTTTTCCGACTGAGGACCATGGCCTCGGATTTGGAGGTACTGATTCTCATCCCCACCGCTTCACACTCGGCTGCAAACCGTCCCAGCGCATGCTGAAGGTCCTGGTTTGAAGAGGCCAACACGACAACATCATCCGCAAAGAGCAGAGACGAAATCGTGTGGTCCCCAAACCTGACACCCTCCGGCCCCTGGCTGCGCCTAGAAATTCTGTTCATAAAAACCAGGCCGTTACATGATATCTGGATTGGACCGTAGAAGGGCAACAACCCAGCTGCAGGACCAGTATCTGCTCCTTTGTTCGGGGAGGAACACTGCCACAGCCCTACAAAATGACCTCAAACAGGCTGATAGTGTACAAGTTTCTGACCAAACTGTCAGAAACGGACTCCATGAGGGGGGCATGAGGGCCTGACGTCCTCTAGTGGCACCTGTGCTCACAGCCCAGCACTGTGCAGCTCGATATGCATTCGTCAGAGAACACTTGGCAAGTCTGTCACTGGCGCCCTGTTTTCTTCACAGATGAGAGCAGGTTCACACTGAGCATGTGACAGACTTGAAAGAGTCTGGAGAGGCCATGAGGAACGTTATGCCACCTGCAACATCATTCATCATGACTGGTTTGGTGGGTCATTGATGGTCTGGGGAGGCATATGGTCTTGGAGGGTGGCACAGACCTCCACGTGCTAGCCAACAGTACCCTGACTGCTGTTAGGTACGAGGATGAAATCCTCAGACCCATCGTCAAACCTCACGCTGGTGGAGTGGGCCTTGGGTTCTTCCTGGTGCAGGACAATGCCCGGCCTCATGTGGCCTGAGTGTGTAGGCAGTTCCTGAATGAAGAAGGCATTGAGGCCATTGATTGGCCCTCTATTTCCCATGACCTGAATTCAATTATGAACCTCTTGGATGTTATGTATCGGTGCATCTGACACCACAAAGTAGCACCACAGACTGTCCAGGAGCTCACTGATGCTCTGATCCAGGTCTGGGAGAAGATCCTCTAGGACACAATCTCATCAGGAGAATGTCCAGACGTTGTCAGTAGAACATACAGGCACGTGGGGGTCATACACACTCTTAAGTCACATTGTGAATTGCTGTGATGAAATTCACGCAAGATACAACAGTCTGTGATTTTAAATGTTTACTTTTATTTTCGTGTGAGTTTGAATCCTGGTGATTTTGGGTTCCATTGACCATTGTTACGTCATTTTGTTCTCAACAAATTACACAATGTTCAGTAAAGATTTTGATCTTTAATATCTTTCCATCCTCGAGAACCGGTGTCTAAAGTTTTCCTTAATTTTTTGGAGCAGTGTATTATTCAATCTTTAATTCATTAATAATGTATGCTTCAGTCAGTTAATACTATTATCAATGTTATAATTGGGGAGTTTTTAACTAGAAAAATACAAAACACAATTTATGGGATGTGTAAAATTTATCTTCTGGGCTATAATCAAATTTTCAGGACTAGGAAAGTACTAAGCTTATCTGTAAGACCAGCACAACATGAGACAATTACAGATTTTTCTGTTATGAATTCGAAAAGATGTAAAAAGTGTTCTTTAAAACCTTGTTTGTACACACTGGTGTCATCATAATGGGATGTGTAAAATATGATTTCAGTAAAATTTGAGTAGGCAATGGTAAATTATAAAAAATGTCATGCTCACAGTTTTTGTTACTGAACATTATTGTCAGTGACAAGTCCAGTAATTGTATACCTAACAACACTTGTAGTGACTATCATAGCCTAAATGTCCATTAGCCACTTGGTTAATTGGTTATGGTGATGCTTGTCTCATTACGTGCATTAAATCAATTCAAGCCATGATTTAGTTTGATGTTCCATTTAATGTAATTTCATAAAGTTTTAACAAATTACTTTGATATTGTTACCGTAGTGCTGAGTGATGGTTTAGAGAGAAAATAATCCTGTAGTGTTAGCTGTAAAGTAACATGGTGATAGCGGTAAGAAACCATAAGCTCCCATAACCAAGAACAAATCAAACTTCCCACACCTGGCCATTTATCACAAAATACCCACCTCGTGACATAAACGTGACTGACACCTAGTGCCCTGGAAGAGTGACATCCCAAAACAACTAGGCAATACAATACATGAAATGGCTCCTACAACACTTTTTACTGAAATTCTCTATACAGGGCAATATCTCTTCCAAGAGGGAACACTTTGGGACTCCCCCTCTATACCAAGCTGGACAGAGGCTGTGTGGTTACGCAGAATTTCAAATGGCGTAAATGAACAGCACACTGGACCTGCAAAACAACCTTTTGGATATACAGATGAACTTCCAATTGCTCACAATTTAAAATGTATATATGTATATTGTAAAAGAAAATGTAAATTGGTCCAAAGTTCTATAAAGGTTTTTAAACTTGTACATGTGCATGGGACAATTGATATACGCCCACCTAGTATTCAAATTTTTATCACAATATATTTAAAAACAGAAGGTTCAGATAGCAGTAGTTGTACTAGTAGTTGTAATACCTGCTTGTAATAGTATTTGATTGTTTTTATTTGTTTTAATAAAATGTTTAATTGACAGGTGTGTTTTTTCAATGTCATTATATCTCATTATATCTCTGTTCAAATTGTGCAGGTATCTGGATTTAATTTTGATTCATTTCCATCTTCATTTCATTTTGCTTCATTTGACTACACCAAATGTACTTGCTTGGTAGGTGTAACTACTGTGTAACTATGTGGGAACAGACACCGCTTTTAATTACAGCCCTCTTCCCTTGTAACTAAAATATTAATGTTAAAAAGTGGAAGGTATGGGTCAGAATGGGTCCATAGCAAAGCCAGAAACACTCACAGTTTATGATGATAATCTTGATCATGGTCAACGTGAAAAAGGGAAGGGGTGCCATCTCTATTTTTACCAAGATGGCTGTCAGAAGAAAAACCACCAAAATGACTCCCAGGCTGCCCATGACCCGAAAGTTCTGAGGAATCCTGTGAGTTAGAGAGTCACTGTCAAAAATCTTAGGTCTTTCTAATGCAAATTACAAGTTTGTATCTCGCCTAAATAATGTTACACTATTGAGCAGAGTAGTATGTGCTGGCCTGGCTAGGCGTTCTTTATAACTGCTGGAACTATGCTGGAAAAGAACATTTGGGAAAATATATACAGTGAATATAAAAAGTCTACACCCCTGTTATAATGCCAGGTTCCTGTAATGTGAAAGAATGAGACAAACATAAATCATGTCAGAATTAATTCCACCTTTAATGTGACCTATAATGTGAAGAATTCAATTGAAAAACAAACTGAAATCTTTGAGGGCATGGCATGGCATCTTCTTCCGCTTATCCGGGGCCGGGTCGCGGGGGCAGCAGTCTAAGCAGGGATGCCCAGACTTCCCTCTCCCCAGACACTTCCTCTAGCTCTTCCGGGGGGACACTGAGGCGTTCCCAGGCCAGCCGGGAGACATAGTCCCTCCAGGGTGTCCTAGGTCTTCCCCGGGGTCTCCTCCTGGTGGGACGGGACTGGAACACCTTCCCAGGAAGGCGTTCCGGAGGCATCCGAAACAGATGCCCAAGCCACCTCAGCTGACCCCTCTCGATGTGGAGGAGCAGCGGCTCTACTCTGAGCTCCTCCCGGGTGACCGAGCTTCTCACCCTATCTCTAAGGGATCGCCCAGCCACCCTGCGGAGAAAGCTCATTTCGGCCGCCTGTATCCGGGATCTTGTCCTTTCGGTCATGACCCAAAGCTCATGACCATAGGTGAGAGTAGGAACGTAGATTGACTGGTAAATCGAGAGCTTCGCCTTGCGGCTCAGCTCTTTCTTCACCACGACTGACCGATACATCGACCGCATTACTGCAGAAGCTGCACCGATCCGTCTATCAATCTCCTGTTCCATCCTTCCCTCACTCGTGAACAAGACCCCTAGATACTTAAACTCCTCCACTTGAGGCAGGCACTCTCCACCAACCTGAAGTGGGCAAGCCACCCTTTTCCGACTGAGGACCATGGCCTCGGATTTGGAGGTGCTGATTCTCATCCCCACCGCTTCACACTCAGCTGCAAACCGTCCCAGTGCATGCTGAAGGTCCTGGTTAGAAGGGGCCAACACAACAACATCATCTGCAAAGAGCAGAGATGAAATTGTGTGGTCCCCAAACCTGACACCCTCCGGCCCCTGGCTGCGCCTAGAAATTCTGTCCATAAAAATTACGAACAGAACCGGCGACAAAGGGCAGCCCTGCCGGAGTCCAACATGCACTGGGAACAAGTCTGACTTACTGCCGGCAATGCGGACCAAGCTCCTGCTTCGGTTGTACAGGGACCTGACAGCCCTTAGCAAAGGACCCAGGACCCCATATTCCCCAAGCACCCTCCACAAGATGCCGCGAGGGACACAGTCGAATGCCTTCTCCAAATCCACAAAACACATGTGGATTGGTTGGGCAAACTCCCATGAACCCTCCAACACCCCGTAGCTGGTCCAGTGTTCCACGGCCCAGACGAAAACCACACTGTTCCTCCTGAATCCGAGGTTCTACTATCGGCCGTATTCTCCTCTCCTCTTCTTAAAAAGAGGGACCACCACCCCGGTCTGCCATCCCAGAGGCACTGTCCCCGACCACCACGCGATGTTGCATAGGCGTGTCAACCAAGACAGCCCCACAACATCCAGAGACTTGAGGTACTCAGGGCGGATCTCATCCACCCCCGGTGCCTTGCCACCGAGGAGTTTCTTGACCACCTCAGTGACTTCAGCCCGGGTGATGGACGAGTCCACCTCTGAGCCCTCATCCTCTGCTTCCTCAATGGAAGAAGTGACAGCGGGATTGAGGAGATCCTCGAAGTACTCCTTCCACCGCCCGACGACATCCTCAGTTGAGGTCAACAGCTGCCCATCTCTACTGTAAACAGCGTTGGTAGGGCACTGTTTCCCTCTCCTGAGGCGCCGGATGGTTTGCCAGAATCTCTTCGAGGCCAGCCGATAATCCTTCTACATGGCCTCACCGAACTCCTCCCAGGCCCGAGTTTTTGCCTCCACAACCACCCGGGCTGCAGCCCGCTTGGCCTGTCGGTACCCGTCAGCTGCCTCAGGAGTCCCACAAGCCAACCAGGCCTGATAGGACTCCTTCTTCAGCTTGACGGCATCCCTTACTTCCGGTGTCCACCACCGGGTTCGGGGATTGCCGCCTCGACAGGCACCGGAGACCTTACGGCCACAGCTCCGAGCGGCCGCTTCGACAATGGCAGTGGAGAACATGGTCCACTCGGACTCAATATCTCCAGCCTCCCTCGGGATCCAGTTGAAGCTCTGCCGGAGGTGGGAGTTAAAGATCTCTCTGACAGGAGACTCGGCCAGACGTTCCCAGCAGACCCTTACAGTACGCTTGGGCCTGCCGAGTCTGTCCAGCTTCCTCCCCCGCCATCGGATCCAACTCACCACCAGGTGGTGATCAGTTGACAGCTCCGCCCCTCTCTTCACCCGAGTGTCCAAGACATACGGCCGCAGGTCAGATGAGACGACAACAAAGTCGATCATCGACCTGCGGCCTAGGGTGTCCTGGTGCCACGTGCACTGATGGACACCCTTATGCTTGAACATGGTGTTCGTTATGGACAAACTGTGACTAGCACAGAAGTCCAATAACTGAACACCACTCGGGTTCAGATCAGGGGGGCCTTTCCTCCCAATCACGCTCCTCCAGGTGTCACTGTCGTTGCCCACGTGGGCGTTGAAGTCCCCCAGTAGAACAATAGAGTCCCCAGTCGGAGCACTTTCCAGCACCCCTCACAGAGACTCCAAGAAGGTCGGGTACTCTGCACTGCCGTTCGGCCCGTAGGCACAAAAAACAGTGAGAGACCTATCCCCGACCCGTAGGCGCAGGGAAACGACCCTCTCGTTCACCGGGGTAAACTCCAACACATGGCGGCAGAGCTGGGGAGCTATAAGCAAACCCACACCAGCCCGCCGCCTCTCACCATGGGCAACTCCACAGAGTGGTGAAGAGTCCATCCTCTCTCAAGGAGTGTGGTTCCAGAGCCCAAGCCGTGCGTAGAGGTGATCCCGACTACCTCTAATCGGAAACTCTCAACCTCACGCACTAACTCAGGCTCCTTCCCCGCCAGCGAGGTGACATTCCACGTCCCTAGAGCTAGTTTCCGTGTCCAGAGATCGGGTTGTCTAGGCCCCTGCCTTCGACTGCCGGGCCCCATGGGGGAAGGCCCGGCCACCAGGCGCTCGCATACGAGCCCCAACCCCGGGCCTGGCTCCAGGGTGGGGCCCCGGCTGCGCCATACCGGGCGACGTCACGGTACTCATAATTTGATTCATCATTAAGGGGGTTTTGAAGGGGAAGGGGGTTTTGAGGGGAAAAAATAAAATATAAAAAACTGGTTGCATAAGTGTGCACACCCTTAAACTAATATTTAGTTGAAACACCTTTTGATTGTATTGCTGCACTCTGTCTTTTTGGGTAGGAGTCTAATAGCCTGGCACATCTTGATGTCTTCTTTGCAAAAGCACTCCAAATCTGTCAGATTGCGAGGACATCTCCTGTGCACAGCCCTCTTCAGATCAACCCACAGATGTTCAGTTGGATTCAGGTTTGGTCTCTGGCTGGGCCATTCCAAAATGTAAATCTTCTTCTGGTGAAGCCATGCTTTTGTGGATTCGGATGTGTGCTTTGGGTCGTTGTTGTTCTGAAAAGTGAACTTCATCTTCAGCTTTCTAATGGACGCCTGAAGGTTTTGTGCCAAAATTGCCTGGTATTTGAAACTGTTCATTATTCCCTCCACCCTGACTTAGGCCCCGGTTCCAACTGAAGAAAAACAGCCCCTTTTGGAATTATGGCCAAAAATTTCAACCTTCGTTTCATCAGACAATAACACATTTTCCCATGTGCTTTTGGGGGACTTTATGTAAATTTTTTCAAACTTCAGTAGGGCTTTGATGTTTTTCTTTGTAAGAAAAGGCTTCCATCTTGCCACCCTATCCCATAGCCCATTCATATGAAGTATATGGGAGATTGTTGTCACGTAGCACACAGCCAGTACTTGCCAGAAATTCCTGCAGTTCCTTTAATGTTGCTGTAGTCCTCTTGGATGACTCCCTGAGCAGTTTTCTTCTCGTCTTTTCATTAATTTTGGAGGGACGTCCAGTTCTTGGTAATGTCTCTGTTGTGCCATATTTTCTCCACTTGATTATGACTGTCTTCACTGTGTTCCATGGTATATCTAATGCTTTGTAAATTATTTTGTACCCTTCTCCTGACTGATATCTTTCAACAATGAGATCCCTCTGATGCTTTGGAAGCTCTCTGCGGACCATGGCTTTTGCACTGAGATACAACTAAGAAAATGTCAGGAAAATCATACTAGAACAGCTGAACTTTATTTGTGATTAATCACTCACTTTAAATGATGGCAGGTGTGTAATGACTTCTATTTAACATGAGTTTGAATGTGATTGGTTTATTCTGAACACAGCCACATCCCCAGTTATAAGAGGATGTGCACACGTATGCAACCAGGTCATTGTAAGGTTTTTACAAAGATTTCAAAAAAATATATATAATTGAATTGTTCACATTATAGGTCACATTAAAAGTGTAAAAAGTTCTGACATGATTTATCTTTGTCTCATTCTTTTACATCACAAACACGTGGCATTTTAACAAGGGTGTGTAGACTTTTTATATCCACTGTAGTGTATCTGAGACTGTAACTTGGGTTTACATATTAGTGTTAAAAGGGTATAATTTAAACACAAAGGAAATCTAAACATGCCTGCTTGTCCATAATTTTTTTTAGATTGGACATTTAGAATATTACTTTCATACATTTTGTGAAGGACAATATTTATGTAGGCTGGTGGGCAAACCTCTGATGCAGTATTGAGTTGAGACAGGTGAAGGCCAATAGAGGCAACATGGCACAAAGCGTCATAACGTTATTGAACTTGGCCTCCAAAAGGCTACGGTGGTGCCATTCTCCACTGGTCACATTGACTGAAATGGCTTCCATTTGGGAGGGGTCTCTCAGACGGCTGGTAAAATACTGTGGCAAAAGAGAACAGACAGTTAATTTTAGGTCATTTTTAATGAATGATGTTAGGCCATGCACCATGAAGCTGGCTGCTATCCCTTGGTAGTGGGTGAAATAAAATACAATGTAATGTAGTGACTTGAGCACTTGGAAAATGCTATTCAAATCCAATTCATCATTCATTATAAAATCCACTTTAGAAATAGAAGAGTATCAGCAGTTCTCTGAATTGTCTGAATTGAGAATAATACAGTTCAATAAAAGCTCTGGCATAACTGTAAGATATTATTTAACTGGTAATGCTTAAAATGGGTGAAAAATCTGCTATACCATGGTTGCGGTCATAAAAAAGTTCCAAGGTAGGAGAGTTCCTAAGCCCAAGATGAAAAAGATAAACCACACACCATTGTTTCTGTTGAGTGACAGAGAGAAAGGGTTACAATCCTTATTGATAACCTAAAAATTATTACTATACAAATCAGATTAAAAAATTTGAAGTTTGGGGTAGATATTTAATTATGTAATCATAATTGTTGACACAAAGATACTGCTACTCACATGTCTTTAAGTTCGTGGACTTCCATTATTTCTCTTAAGTAATTTCTATCACCTTTACCACAGCTCTGTATCAAAACTGAAATAAATAGCATTGATTCAAACATCTCATGTCCTTTTTACTTGTTTAGATATTTAAAGAATACAAGCACATACATTATTGCATATTCTATTAAACACTTAAAAGAACAATGACATAGACTAGAGGGTTTCAGGACATCTAGAATTATTAAACATGTTTTAATGGACTTTGACACCTTAATTAGTGGTATTGCATTGCCAGTCCTTAAAAAGTGTCTAAAATGAACAATTGTCTGAGATTCTGGATATCATTCAATAACATACTAAATAATAGGGCACAGGGATTTGCTCAAGTACAATGTAAGATTAATATTTACATTTACATTTAACAGAATTAGAGGCATTAGACAGAGAAGGTGTGAAGCAAAATGACAATAAGAGATGAAATACTTAATTAGATGATACAAAAAACATTGTATCATCTAATTAGTCCCTTAGTCATCAATACCTAATTCTTGTTCTAGAAATAAGGACATTCTAAGAACTCAAGATGTTGACTCCTCCCAGTTGTCAACTATGTGCGCATTTTAGCAGCTGATAGTGACTAACTGGTGCTATCTCAATGTCTGCTCCAGAATGTGTGGTAGCCCCTTGACACCCTTGTTCTCCCTATACGAAATTAAAATGTATAAACCACACTATCTACTTAATAATTGTTAATAATTCAGTTTTCATTCACGTGATTGCTCTGACAACCTGGTGGGCAAAATATTGTTAAAACATGGTGGCTAACACTGGAAATTCTATGGAGATGTGCACTACCCAGTCAAATTGTCTACTTTTTCAGCCCATGAGTGTTTAGATCACTTCAAAAAACATGAAAAACAAAGGTATGCAAACAAACTGCAAGTCTTAGGCACTTGTGACCCATATACAGCACTTGCTGCGTTATTTACATTGTTAAAAACAACGACATCTCTGCCAGAGTGGAACTTTGGGGATGTGTACATATACCTTGTGGAGAATCCATCCCCTTACGCAAACTGATATCAAAATGAAAGCATACAAAACTTGCTTTAATGTACAGCTATCTGTACACTTGATCAGGTTGAGTCAATAATGCAAGTGTTTGGAGGTGAAGGAGAAAGTATTAATTGTCAAAGTGAAGTTGAGTGCTAATTTACCTAAATTACCGTTGGTTCTATGGGTGGTCATTGCAGCGTAGCACAGCTAGTATAACACCGAATCTTGTACAAATGTACCAATAATAATATACACGTTTTCCCAATATTAGGAAAACTATTCCTACTGTTTAAATGACAGCCTGGTTAATCAAGGAGAAGGTTGGATTGGTGTGATTTTCTCCTGTATTAACTTTGTCAATACAGCTCTGGAAAACATTAATAGACCAATGCAAAATTATCAGTTTCTCTGGTTTTACTATTCATAGGTATGTATGTATTACCCCTTAATATTATGTTATCATGCTTATCTTTTTTTTTCCTTTGTCATTGGAAAAGACAAATAATTTTCAGTCTATTTGATTCTGAAAATAGATAATCACTGTAGTATGTCCCTGCTACATTAAGTGATTAACAAATTATTTGCATTGCATGCAGGGGATGAAGTGCATTAAGGCAAGTCAGTAAGGGCAGAACAAACGTTATGATGTTTAGATGTGAAGAAATGTTGCTACTTTTTCAGGACCTGCCTATGCCCATAGCCATCTCTGCGCTAGTCTGGGGACCATAATTGGGATCTGTCAGAAGAGAGGCCTCTAGGCATCTCTGCACAGATGCTTCTTGTTTTTCACAATTAGAGGCATCCGTACATCGTCACCTCTAATTGGGGATCCAATTTATTCAGCCTGGGCCAGACTGTGTGGATTATTGTTTGTGCTATGTGCCTCAGTTTTTGGTTGCGTCTTTCTTTTGTTTTCTGTTGAGCCGTATTAATGGTATCTGAACTACAATGGCAGACTTGGCCTCCTTGTTGTTATTTCAAAAGCAATTTCAAAATGAAACATGAAAATATTAGTAAACAAATCTATGCTTGATAATGTAGAAAAAAATCTAAGTTGAGGCTCTTAGATAATGCCATGAAGAATATACAAATGCAATTTGCTGTGAATATTTGAAAATGTGAAAAAGCTATTTCAAAATGAAACTTTAAAATATTAGTAAAAAATCTGTCTGATAATTTGTGAAAAATCTAAAGTTGCGGCTCTTAAATAATGTTATGGACACACTTTGCAGTGATTTTTTTATGAATATGTCCACTTTTGAAATATATATGTCAAGTTATAAGCTACCCACTGTATCATTAAAAGCCTTCGTTCTGAGGACTGTACTTTTTCCCCGGTCCCTAAGTTGTCCGTTCGCCGGCATGTAGACACAGCCTTGTTCGAACTTGGTGGTTGGCAGACCAAAGACAGTTTTACTGGTACTTGGGGCAGTCAAATGTGTAAATCTGAAACTCTTTACCACAGTCAATAGGAGTTGTTAAAAAGACAGAGACAGCCAATGAGGACTCATATTTAAGTGCTTTGATTTTCATTCTCCTTTTCCTTAAACTACTACGAATTGGAAGCATACTCAAATACACTTGAATTAGTTTAAAATGTTTGTTTCATTTTTTTATGGCTGGCCTTTCTTCCACCATGTGAACACATTTGTCTGACCAGCATAAATAAAAAAGGAAGTAACTGAAGTTACATTGCATGTTTCAGCAGGTCTTTTTTCCTGTAGACAGATTGAACTTTGTTCAGTAAACTATTTTGTTCAGCATACTGCCATTATTTTGTCATTCCTCATGAGTGTGTGAGCTTTCCAAATATAGAGGAATGATATCTGAAAATGATACCCAAAAGTGGACCCAAAGTTGATTTGGCAATTTAATAAAAGTAAAATTGTTAAAAACTTACTTGCAAATGTCCGTCAGAGCTATGTTCCCCAGCGTGAGATATCTCAAAAGCTGTTGGTCAAAGATCAATTAGAGGCCTTATCTGAAATGCTCTCTGTTCATTGGGAGTGGTAAAAAGACAGCAACACCGATAATGACTAACTTTTATCTGCTTTACTTATGTTCTCCTTTTACTTAAACTACTATGAATTGAAACATAAATTTTTGTAAATATGTTTGTATTGAATTAATAAGTTTTGGCTAGTGAACCCTATACCTTATGTTGTGCAATGACTAAAACAAGACACTAAACAACTCAAGTTCTCAATAATCTGAAATTGTTTGACAATCATTAATTGTGTAAACAAAACAAAGTAAATTGAAGATATTCATACTGTATCTCAAGTTACAAAAGGTTTCAGCCTTTCTGTCTTTGTGTTTCAGCCCAATATGCTTTGGAAAATTCATTATGTAACCCTTTCCTGATATATATTTTGGTCCCATGACCCCCAGGCCAACAAAGAATACAAGAAAGTTTGAAAGTAACATTCAACATGTAATAACAACTGACATAACTTGTGATGATACCATCATAACACATAAACACTACCGTTCAAACATTTGAGGTCACTTAGAAATGTCCTTGTTATTGAAAGAAATTGTTTGTGGAAAATAACCTCAAATTGATCAGAAATACAGTGGAGACATTGCTAATGTTGTAGCTGAAAATAGCTGGTTTTCAATGGAATAACTACTGTGGATATAATTAGTCTACACACCCCTGTTAAAATGCTAGGTTCTTGTGATGTATTAGAATCATGTCAGAACCTTTTCCAACTTTAATGTGACCTATAACATGAACAATTCAATTGAAAAACAAACTGAAAAAAACCTGGCATTTTAATAGGGGTGTGTAGACTTTCTACATCCACTGTATAACATAGAAATGATAATCACCTGAGGGTGGTGCCATGGGTGGTGTGAATGAGATGGCTGATGGAGTTTTGGAGGCAGTGGACTGTTGCCTGCTGAACTGGGCTGTAGAGGGAGAACATTTTTCATTAACCATCAGTAGTACTTTTGAACAAACATTTCAAAAAAAATTGTTACCGGAGGTAGCTTTTTTACTTATGGCAGGGACACTAGACTATGCTGTATGACCAGGGGAGTTGGAGGAGGCTGATGGTGCAGAGGCGGCCATTTTGGTGGAAATGGACAGGGGGCAGGTGTGCGTCTTGGAGGTAGAAAAAAACCGGAGACGATGGGCTGGAATGTCACGGTTGTGTGTAGGCAGGACACGAGGTGCAGAGCTAACAAACATTCTTTAATGATTATTTTGGCACACAAAGAAAACAAACAAAGGAGCAGTACAAACCGTAAACTGAGAAGCCGCAAAACACCACACTAACTCAAACAATGATAGACAACTAAGGAACACACAGGGCAACTTAAATAGGATCCACAATCAGAGGCAATAGGGCTGCGTGACGCTCTTTCCCCCCTTGTTCAACCCACTCATTCTCACACCTCTCTAGGTGTGTGTAGTCCTCCCCGGTGAGGCATGTGCCCCAGGTAGGGATGGGGCCTGGGGTTGCAAGGGGGGGTAGGGAGGGTAGAGAGGGATTGGATATTGTTTGTGCCACTTTTGTGTAAACGTCTGATTTATGGCTTTAGGGATTGACCTTTGAGTTGTTTGACCGGAAGTAAAAGGTGATTATGGAATTAATAATTTATCGATTACGTCAAAAGGTTAAAAGGGGTAATTTCCGGACTTCCCAGATGTCTTTTAGGAGGGGTGGTTTTTATGAGTTTGACCTAGGATGTTTGGATAATAAAAGTGATTTATGTATATGTTTTCATAGGTGTATAAGGTTTTTTAAATGTGTTTCTCACAGGAGGGAGATGGGGCTATGGTTAGGGAGGGTCTGTGGCCTTCTCTGAGGAAGGTGGGCTGGTCAAGGGGGGTTAGGGTGATGGGTAAAGGAAGGGAGGAGCTGGTCAAGGGTTTTATGAGGCTGCCCCGGATGTGCGTCTGTGTGCGTGTGTAGATATAGTATAATGACTAGCTTTAGAATTTCCCTAGGATTCTGTAACTTCTTTTAAGATTTATAAAAAGGGTTTTTAAAGCATAATGAAAATAATAATAATAGCTTTGGTACTGAGCGATACCCCAGCGACCAGATACACCCTGACTTATGAAGTAAGCCATAGAATGTAAGAAAGAAAAGTAGAAGACTATGTTCCAGAAATATTTGAATCACCAAAGAAACATTTCTTCAATTTGTATAGAAATTGTCTCTCTCGTTCTGCTTGTGCCTTATCCCTTGTGCTTTCGCAAAATAAATCGACAGTTGAGTTCCGCAACTGGAACCACCAACCCCTGGTCCCGGTGTTCATTACACATACAAGCAAATTATAACACAAACACAGTACATTTTAATAATATAAAGAGGTCAGCTCTGGGATGAAAATGATTACAAGTAAACATAAGTAATGAGAATATTTGGTACCAAAGAATGTGCAGGATACCAAATAAATCGAGGTATAACATCACATTTTCAAGCCAAGTGGTAATAGTTTAGACTAGAGTAAAGCTCTAGAGTAGAATAGACCATTATAATGGCATTGCTGACCTGGAGCACAAGATTTACACTGTGCTGCAATAAGATCTGTGACTCTTGTATCTGTGATAAACAAAACTTGACATACATATACATATATATATATATATACATACACTCACCTAAAGGATTATTAGGAACACCATACTAACTGTGTTTGACCCCCTTTCGCCTTCAGAACTGCCCTAATTCTATGTGGCATTGATTCAACAAGGTGCTGAAAGCATTCTTTAAAATTGTTGGCCCATATTGATAGGATAGCATCTTGCAGTTGATGGAGATTTGTGGGATGCACATCCAGGGCATGAAGCTCCCGTTCCACCACATCCCAAAGATGCTCTATTGGGTTGGGATCTGGTGACTGTGTGGGCCATTTCAGTACAGTGAACTCATTGTCATGTTCAAGAAACCAATTTGAAATTATTCGAGCTTTGTGACATGGTGCATTATCCTGCTGGAAGTAGCCATCAGAGGATGGGTACATGGTGGTCATAAAGGGATGGACATGGTCAGAAACAATGCTCAGGTAGGCCGTGGCATTTAAACGATACCCAATTGGTACTAAGGGGCCTAAAGTGTGCCAAGAAAACATCCCCCACACCATTACACCACCACCACCAGCCTGCACAGTGGTAACAAGGCATGATGGATCTATGTTCTCATTCTGTTTACGCCAAATTCTGACTCTACCATCTGAATGTCTCAACAGAAATCGAGACTCATCAGACCAGGCAACATTCTTCCAGTCTTCAACTGTCCATTTTTGGTGAGCTCATGCAAATTGTAGCCTCTTTTTCTTATTTGTAGTGGAGATAAGTGGTACCCGGTGGGGTCTTCTGCTGTGGCCCATCCGCCTCAAGGTTGTGCTTGTTGTGGCTTCACAAATGCTTTGCTGCATACCTCGGTTGTAACGAGTGGTTATTTCAGTCAAAGTTGCTCTTCTATCAGCTTGAATCAGTCGGCCCATTCTCCTCTGACGTCTAGCATCAACAAGGCATTTTCGCCCACAGGACTGCCGCATACTGGATGTTTTTCCCTTTTCACACCATTCTTTGTAAACCCTAGTAATAGTTGTGCGTGAAAATCCCAGTAACTGAACAGATTGTGAAATATTCAGACCGGCCCGCCTGGCACCAACAACCATGCCACGCTCAAAATCGCTTAAATCACCTTTCTTTCCCATTCTGACATCCAGTTTGGAGTTCAGGAGATTGTCTTAACCAGGACCACACCCCTAAATGCATTGAATCAACTGCCATGTGATTGGTTGATTAGATAATTGCATTAATGAGAAATTGAACAGGTACCATGCCATCTTCTTCCGCTTCATCCGGGGCCGGGTCGCGGGGGCAGCCCAGACCTCCCTCTCCCCAGACACTTCCTCTAGCTCTTCCGGGGGGACACCGAGGCGTTCCCAGGCCAGCCGGGAGACATAGTCCCTCCAGCGTGTCCTAGGTCTTCCCCGGGGTCTCCTCCCGGTGGGACGGGACCGGAACACCTTCCCAGGAAGGCGTTCCGGAGGCATCCGAAACAGATGCCCAAGCCACCTCAGCTGACCCCTCTCGATGTGGAGGAGCAGCGGCTCTACTCTGAGCTCCTCCCGGGTGACCGAGCTTCTCACCCTATCTCTAAGGGAACGCCCAGCCACCCTGCGGAGAAAGCTCATTTCGGCCGCTGTATCCGGGATCTTGTCCTTTTGGTCATGACCCAAAGCTCATGACCATAGGTGAGAGTAGGAACGTAGATTGACCGGTAAATCTTGAGCTTCGCCTTGCGGCTCAGCTCTTTCTTCACCACGACAGACCGATACATCGACTGCATTACTGCAGAAGCTGCACCGATCCGTCTGTCAATCTCCCGTCCCATCCTTCCCTCACTCGTGAACAGGACCCCTAGATACTTAAACTCCTCCACTTGAGGCAGACACTCTCCACCAACCTGAAGTGGGCAAGCCACCCTTTTCCGACTGAGGACCATGGCCTCGGATTTGGAGGTACTGATTTTCATCCCCACCGCTTCACACTCGGCTGCAAACTGTCCCAGCGCATGCTGAAGGTCCTGGTTAGAAGGGGCCAACACGACAACATCATCTGCAAAGAGCAGAGACGAAATTGTGTGGTCCCCAAACCTGACACCCTCCGGCCCCTGGCTGCGCCTAGAAATTCTGTCCATAAAAATTACGAACAGAACCGGTGACAAAGGGCAGCCCTGCCGGAG
Organism: Esox lucius; assembly: GCF_011004845.1. Taxonomy (NCBI): domain Eukaryota; kingdom Metazoa; phylum Chordata; class Actinopteri; order Esociformes; family Esocidae; genus Esox; species Esox lucius. Next base: position 25,793,629 of record NC_047577.1, on the reverse strand, counting down.
TCCAACATGCACTGGGAACAAGTCTGACTTACTGCCGGCAATGCGGACCAAGCTCCTGCTTCGGTTGTACAGGGACCTGACAGCCCTTAGCAAAGGACCCAGGACCCCATATTCCCCAAGCACCCTCCACAAGATGCCGCGAGGGACACAGTCAAATGCCTTCTCCAAATCCACAAAAAACATGTGGATTGGTTGGGCAAACTCCCATGAACCCTCCAACACCCCGTAGAGGGTATAGAGCTGGTCCAGTGTTCCACGGCCCGGACGAAAACCACACTGTTCCTCCTGAATCCGAGGTTCTACTATCGGCCGTATTCTCCTCTCCAGAACCCTGGCATAGACTTTCCCGGGGAGGCTGAGAAGTGTGATCCCCCTATAGTTGGAACACACCCTCCGGTCCCCCTTTTTAAAAAGAGGGACCACCACCCCGGTCTGCCATCCCAGAGGCACTGTCCCCGACCGCCACGCGATGTTGCACAGGCGTGTCAACCAAGACAGCCCCACAACATCCAGAGACTTGAGGTACTCAGGGCGGATCTCATCCCCCGGTGCCTTTTCACCGAGGAGTTTCTTGACCACCTCAGTGACTTCAGCCCGGGTGATGGACGAGTCCACCTCTGAGCCCTCATCCTCTGCTTCCTCAATGGAAGAAGTGACAGCGGGATTGAGGAGATCCTCGAAGTACTCCTTCCACCGCCCGACGACATCCTCAGTTGAGGTCAACAGCTGCCCACCTCTACTGTAAACAGCGTTGGTAGGGCACTGTTTCCCTCTCCTGAGGCGCCGGATGGTTTGCCAGAATCTCTTCGAGGCCAGCCGATAGTCCTTCTCCATGGCCTCACCGAACTCCTTCCAGGCCCGAGTTTTTGCTTCCACAACCACCCGGGCTGCAGCCCGCTTGGCCTGTCGGTACCTGTCAGCTGCGTCAGGAGTCCCACAAGCCAACCAGGCCTGATAGGACTCCTTCTTCAGCTTGACGGCATCCCTTACTTCCGGTGTCCACCACCGGGTTCGGGGATTGCCGCCTCGACAGGCACCGGAGACCTTACGGCCACAGCTCCGAGCGGCCGCTTCGACAATGGCGGTGGAGAACATGGTCCACTCGGACTCAATATCTCCAGCCTCCCTCGGGATCCAGTCGAAGCTCTGCCGGAGGTGGGAGTTAAAGATCTCTCTGACAGGAGACTCGGCCAGACGTTCCCAGCAGACCCTTACAGTACGCTTGGGCCTGCCGAGTCTGTCCAGCTTCCTCCCCCGCCATCGGATCAAACTCACCACCAGGTGGTGATCAGTTGACAGCTCCGCCCCTCTCTTCACCCGAGTGTCCAAGACATACGACCGCAGGTCAGATGAGACGACAACAAAGTCGATCATCGACCTGCGGCCTAGGGTGTCCTGGTGCCACGTGCACTGATGGACACCCTTATGCTTGAACATGGTGTTCGTTATGGACAAACTGTGACTAGCACAGAAGTCCAATAACTGAACACCACTCGGGTTTAGATCAGGGGGGCCGTTCCTCCCAATCACACCCCTCCAGGTGTCACTGTCGTTGCCCACGTGGGCGTTGAAGTCCCCCAGTAGAACAATAGAGTCCCCAGTCGGAGCACTTTCCAGCACCCCTCCCAGAGACTCCAAGAAGGTCGGGTACTCTGCCCTGCCGTCCGGCCCGTAGGCACAAAGAACAGTGAGAGACCTATCCCCGACCCGTAGGCGCAGGGAAACGACCCTCTCGTTCACCGGGGTAAACTCCAACACATGGCGGCAGAGCTGGGGAGCTATAAGCAAACCCACACCAGCCCGCCGCCTCTCACCATGGGCAACTCCAGAGTGGTGAAGAGTCCATCCTCTCTCAAGGAGTGTGGTTCCAGAGCCCAAGCCGTGCGTAGAGGTGATCCCGACTACCTCTAATCGGAACCTCTCAACCTCACGCACTAACTCAGGCTCCTTCCCCGCCAGCGAGGTGACATTCCACGTCCCTAGAGCTAGTTTCCGTGTCCAGAGATCGGGTTGCCTAGGCCCCTGCCTTCGACTGCCGCCCGATCCTCTTCGCACCGGCCCCTTATGGTCCCTCCTGTGGGTGGTGAGCCCACGGGAGGGCGGCTCCACGTCGCCCGTTCGGGTTGAGCCCGGCCGGGCCCCATGGGGGAAGGCCCGGCCACCAGGCACTCGCATACGAGCCCCAACCCCGGGCCTGGCTCCAGGGTGGGGCCCCGGCTGCGCCATACCGGGCGACGTCACGGTACTCATAATGTTGTTCTTCATTAAGGGGGGTTAGAACCGCTCTTAGTCTGACCCGTCGCCTAAGACCTGTTTGCCTTGGGAGACCCTACCAGGGGCATATAGCCCCAGACAACATAGCTCCTAGGGTCACTCGGGTACTCAAACCCCTCCACCACGTTAAGGTGGCAGTTCTTGGAGGGGAAATTGAACAGGTGTTCATAATAATCCTTTAGGTGAGTGTATATAGATATAAAAAATATATATATACATATAAAAGCAAGAATATATCACCTTGCTCTTGTGCTTTTGGGTGAATGAATGATAACTTCAAGTAAATTAAGACCATCATACAGAAAGACTACTTCCCTGATATGAAAGACCTGTTCCCCAACAAAAACGCTTCTTAGTTTAGCACTCTGTTAATAGCCTACAGCATGTGAGTTACAAACATGTCCGTTTGACTTCCGGGGAGAGTATCTGCTGGCGTTGTTTCTGAATTGCCGCTTTTCCTTAGAAACTGTCCTTGTAACGTATTGTTTGTCTTTTGTTTTTATGAGTTTGCTTTATGTTATTGTCTTTACCCTCTGGCTATTCTGGATGTGAAGTTGGACATCAGTCGACTGCCTCGTTTTTGCCTCGTTTTGAAAAATCACTAACATCATAAAGCTAGTAGCTAATCTTGGCGTGGTTTGTGAGCTGGGTAGCCGAAACGCTAATGTTACAACCGCGTTGAACTGTGTTGAAGGACTTCCGATTTTATTCCACTTCAATGGACACCTCTGCATTTTGATAACATCAACATCACACCGGATTTCACCTGAAACACGTTTTAAACTTGATTGGCTCATACTTTCCTCCAGACTACCACATTGCTGGCTGGTTAGCTCTACAGTTCATATATCCCTCTTTGGCCTGCGTTGTGTCATCCTGGTCTTCACCTGTTTGTTGTGACCTGGGCTCCAGCAGACGACTTACTCTGAGTAAGTCACCACTGTCTTTTTGTCTGTTGTCTACTGGTGAGGGCTGTGTGTGCTGTGGGGTCTTTTAGCAGCCAGGGTCTGGTACTGGCTAGGTTGGTTTTATAGTCTGTCTTGTGTTTCCGTGTGATTGTTCTGACAACTCAACTGGATCCATAATCTTTGCCATGTATCAGCAACCATACCTCCACCTGCTTCTGCTGTTGACATTGTACCCTGGATTATTAAGGCTCACACCCAACATTCGTCCTCCTATAATATTCTACTCCCGTTTGGATCTACTAGCTTTGAATAACAACTACCCACCTCCTCCTGTTGTAACCCAGCGTGCCCGTGCGTCTGGCATTTTCTGTAGACGTCTCTATCAACATCGAGGCTCCCGACGTAACTGGTCTACCAACTCTAACACCTATAGCAACATAATCTCCATATGGTCTCAGTCCCGTCCTCCTAGATACCCTCCATATCGAACTATAAATCATTCTTTTCTTCGCCCCCTCCAACCTATGACCATCTGCACCCCCACTGCACCCTGTCGAACTACCAATCTTGCTCTCCTCAACACCCGTTCTATTAACAATAAAGCTCCACTGCTACATGAATTAATACTGGATAACAAACTGGACTTCCTTTTTCTCACGGAAACCTGGCAACTGACAGATGATTTTTTATCACTCAATTTAGCTACTCCCCCTGGTTACAATTATCTGTGCCACCCCCGTCTCACTGGTCGTGGTGGTGGCCTAGCTGTATTATACAATTCCACTAACAAATTAACTGAACTGTCATTTACCTCATTCTCCTCATTTGAATACATTGCTTTCAAAGCATCATGCTCCCTGACCACCATTCTTATATATCGTCCCCCAAAACACAACGAATCATTTGTATCTGATCTAGCAGACCTACTCACAATCATTACACCTTCCTCACCCCACCTACTCCTGCTCGGTGATATGAATATTCATGTTGACACACCAAACTCCAAACTTGCCTCTGATTTTATTGCTGTATTGGACTGTTTTAATATCACCCAGCACGTCCATTTCCCCACTCACATTAAGGGCCACACACTCGACCTTGTCTGCTCTGTCGGCCTTAACCTCTCAGATATTTCCCCTTCTGTTTTCCCCCTGTCTGATCACAAGATTTTACATTTTTCTTTCTCCTCCAAAATACCCCACAACACTGATAAGCGTCTAATCTCCTTCCGTAATATCAAAGCTGTCGACCCTCTCCATCTCTCCACTGCCATTTGCTCTGCACTACCCCTGGAACATGCTCCCAACAACCCTGATGATCTGGCAAATCAGTTCAACAGCGCTCTCTCTTCCTCCCTTAACACTCTGGCACCACTTAGAGCTAAGCATGTTTCATTCACCACCTCATCTCCCTGGTTTACTCCTGAGCTCCGTTCTCTGAAGCAGGTTGGCAGACGCCTGGAACGCCTGGCTAGATCAACGGGGCTCACTATTCACACCGAAGCATACAAACATCACTTCTCTACATACAGAGATGCCCTCAGTACTGCTCGGTCCTCCTACTTCTGCAACATTATCAGTAGCTCTAATATGAACTCACATACCTTATTCTCAACAGTCAACAAGCTACTTCAGCCTCGCCATAACAACCATACCTCACATACTCTCCCTGCCAGCACTTTCCTTTCATTCTTCAAAGACAAAATCAAAAAAATCAATGCATCACTGTTAGGTCAGTTTCACTGTTCCCTTTCTCCAACCGCTGATTACTCACTCTGTCCACCGCCTGTCCTTCGCACTCACCTTCATACATTTTCCCCCATTGACTCTGACTATATCACCAAAATTATACTCTCGTCCAAAACAACTTCCTGTTCCCTTGATCCCATTCCAGCCTCTCTCATTAAAGCCTGCCTGCCTGCACTCTGTCCCTACATCACACGCATCATTAACCTATCCCTCACCCATGGCATTGTCCCGTCCATCTATAAAACTGCTGCTGTCACTCCCATCTTAAAGAAGCCTGGACTAGATACCACCATCCTGAACAATTTCCGCCCGATATCCAACCTCCCCTTCCTTGCCAAAACCCTGGAAAGGACGGTTGCCTCTCAACTCCAACAACACCTGCTTCACAATGACCTGTTTGAACCCCTTCAGTCTGGTTTCCGCCCACTCCACAGCACAGAGACTGCACTACTCAAAGTTGTCAATGACCTCCTCATCTCTGCTGATGCTGGTTCCCTCAACATCCTGATTCTCCTGGATCTGAGTGCCGCATTTGACACCGTGAGTCACCAGATCCTCCTCACCAGGCTCAGGGGTCTGGGTGTTGAGGGAACCGCACTCTCCTGGCTGCAAACCTACCTCACAAATCGAACCCATTACATCTCCCTCAGTCACCAAAAATCTGAAATATCTACAGTCACGCAGGGGGTCCCCCAGGGCTCTGTTCTGGGTCCCTTACTCTTCATTATTTACATCCTCCCCCTTGGTCAGATCCTCCGCCACTTCAACCTTAATTTCCACTGCTACGCTGATGACACACAGATTTATCTCAGCACCAAGTCTCTCACCAACCCACCTCTGGCCCATATTGAATCATGTCTCTCTGAAATAAAAAAATGGATGCATCACAACTTCCTCAAACTCAACAGTGAAAAAACAGAACTTCTTCTCATTGGCACCAAATCCACCCTTAGTAAAACTGGCACATTCTCTCTCACCATTGACAACACTGTAGTTTCTCCTTCCCCCTGTGCTCGCAACCTTGGGGTCATCCTTGACTCCACCCTCTGTTTCGAGCAACACATTAAACATACTGTCAAATCATCTTTCTTTCATCTTCGTAACATTGCAAAACTCAAATCCTCCCTCCCCCCACCTGCAGCTGAAACTCTGATTCATGCATTCATCTCCTCCCGTCTTGACTATTGTAACTCCCTCTTGTCCGGCATCAACTCCTCATACCTCCATAAGCTCCAAATGGTTCAAAACTCTGCTGCGAGGCTTCTTACTCATTCAAAGTCCTGGCAGCACATCACCCCCATCCTCTGTGAGCTTCACTGGCTCCCTGTCAAACAGCGCATTGAATACAAAATACTCCTCCTGACTTACAAAGCCCTCCACAAACTTGCTCCCCCCTACCTCTCGGACCTTCTTCAACACTATCAACCTTCACGCTCACTCCGCTCTTGTACAGCAGGCCACCTCATCATCCCCAGATCCAAGCTACGGAGCTTTGGTGATAGGGCATTTTCCAGGGTTGCTCCCCGGCTCTGGAACTCACTGCCACAATCCATCCTTGACTCTGACTCTCTTAACACCTTCCGACTACGCCTTAAGCCATTTCTGTTTAAACAAGCCTTCCCATAGCCCCTTTGTTGTTGTATATTTTATTTCTCAGTGTTCTTTGTTTTGCTTGTTTTTGTAAAGCGTCTTTGGGTCATTGAAAAGCGCTATATAAATCCCATGTATTATTATTATTATTAAACATTTGTATGAAGTGTCTGACCCCTGCCTTAGAACATACTGTTTTGTACAGGCACACTCACATTGAGCCATTAAAAAATATATATTGTAATTTTCAGTCATACCTTTCTCTTATTCTTTAGCCGAGCAAGTGCATGCTTGAGGGTGTCAGCTATCTTTTCATCTATAGCCTGGTAGGTGGCCTTCAGGTATGCTTTCAGGGCAGCACCTATATTATTTTAAATGCAATAAATTGACCAACTTAAATGTAATGTTGCATACAGTTATACGGGAATATATGGGAACTGTCCATTTGACTGTCATAGATTCTATTGATAGACCCATGGACCATAGGGTAGGTTGGAACATACCATGTAGGATAAACATTTCTTATTGGAGGTCATCCAGTCCTCGTGGCTTGTAAGCAAAGCAGTCTGGAATTGAATCCTTGAGTCTGTTTAGCCACTGACTGACCACTTTGATTGCACCATTGATAATCAGGTTCAAATTCACTATCTGACTTCTCATATTCACTTTCAGATTCAATAGTAGTAGTATCTTCACTTGTGTCCAAAAAAATCTGATTGGCTGATGAGACTAGATCCACTATTATTTTTATTCTTATCTACCATGGTTTTCTTTATTTTCTCCATTGACAATTTTGTCCATATTCTGTTGTACTCTCTCTTTCTTGAAGTACCAGACATCTTTGTTACACCAGTATACATAGCTGTCTGAAAAAGAATTGGCTATATAATGAAAACTTTAGCACACATGCAATTGTATTGTATACTTTGTCCATATAAAATGAACTTGTTAAAGAAATGGATTTACCTTTTTTGAAGACATTTTAAATAAATCTTCAGACCCTAAGTAATGAAATGGAAAGAAGATGTTATACATAATATCCATCTTCTATCAGAACTTTAATTTAATTGAAAGGCAGGAAATTACAACTGCTTTGTTAAGTTGTTGATGAGCACCAAAACAAGCAGATGTTTAAGGCATGTGAAAGCAAGGGAACATGACTGTAGCACTGATATTGCTAAATAGTCTACCGCATCTCCCTCTAATGTTGTTTAATTCCCTCTAGTGCCAATCAGTGTCCCCATCATGAATATAACGGTTTACTTGATGCCAAAAGGACTAGTGATCTCTGGTTCAGTCCTGTACTAACTTTTGTTCAACTAATAACTATAACAATAATTAATAAATTTATAGAAATAGACCTATAGCCTAATCATTATAATAAGAATAATATTGCACACAGATGACAAATACAGATAATCTGCTTACCAACCAATTACATAATTTTATGTAGTTGTCTTAATTTTTTATTTAATTTACAAAAACGTAAAGTCATTTTTAGAACAAACCTAGCTTCACAAGACGTTTTTGTTACTATGGCCACCAACACAAACTTAGTTGCGCAGCTATCATGTGTAAACATGTTTAGTTTATCGCTTATCGCGGTCAGTTTGTAGGTGCCTGTACCCACTGTTTTTTTAGAACGTTACTGATTGTACTCTGCAGGACTGTCGTCTGTAATACGACCAAACAAAACAGATAAATGCCAGGAGAGAAATCCCATTGTACCTGCAGGAAGGTTAACGGCCAATGTTTACCATGTTGCTAGCAAAATTACCTAGATAGGTATAGGTAGTTATAAACCTCATGAACAATGGTGTTGGGAGAAAAGCAGCCAACTTCACGTGTCTTGTTAACACCTAACATTCTGACTGAAATCGTGGTTCATCTCCGCGTGAAATGGGTTCACAAACCACACACAATTATTTTGCATCACCTATTCACAATGCTAACAGAACCTGATTTTGTAAGACCATTAAAAAGACTAAATAAAACAATTGAAGACGTTCAAGGCCTTTTATTTATACACATTAATTTAGGCCTTTTATGGACCTGCGGACTCTGCCACCTTATTTTAAACACTACATGGACATAAGTCTGGTAGTGCTGTTATTCACACCATCTGAGCAAATGACCGGACAAACTATTATGATCTTTAAGTGACTAGACAACCTAGCAGCATATAACATTAAGGCAGCATCACCCGATTCATACGTGAACTGACATTCTCAAAATATGCGTGCAATAATGAAGCCGTTGACGATCATCTGTTGTGTAATCTGGGCTATAATAACTTGGATCACAACGCGTAGCAAACCGAACATCCTGTACCAAACGGTATGGATACGTGTACCGTTTTACCCCTACTACTTTTAACCAAAACGTCTTCTCAAATTTTATGAATGAAGCTGACATCATCTCCTCACTTTCCCAACACTGTCCCACTCTTTTACACTGCGCGTGGTTAACTCTAACTCTGGTGATACTGACACCTAAAACCTCAAAGAAAATTTGGTCACCCATCACACATACAATTATATAGCTGTTAATGCAATTTATGAAATAGATGGCCTTCGCGCGTTTACAGCAGTGAGGCAAAGTAGTAAAACAAACAATCGACCTCCAACACATAATACCTAGATATTATCACTGAAAAAAGACACAAGCGAATCAAAGCTATTGAATACAACAGCGGTCAAAATAACTCATAAACCATTGAAATGTATAATTCCGTCACATTCTCTCATAACTGTAAGTCAGCATGTAAAATGTGCTATTAAAAATAAAATACTTCGCACTCAATTAAATCCTATGAAATACCAAAATGGTCTATATAGAAAGAATAAAATTGTCTGTGTGGAAAGTATAGCGTGGCGTTAGCTATGGTCTGCCAATTTGCTAGTAAATACATAATATTTTACCTGAGAGAATTGTTCTTTATTTCGGATAAAAATGAATTTGTTTCTTGCCAGAACATCTCTGCAAATTATTAGACATTGTTGAAGTCTAACACTTCCCAGAGTTGGTTTGATGGAAAGGAGAATAACACACCAGGAGTCAGGTCAATACCAATTCCGTATCATCCGTTTATTATAGAAGCTTCTGGAGACAGAGTGTCGCCGCACAATGTCTGAACATGAACAGTCATAACAGCATTATTTATACTTCAAACACGCCTATAAAATTGGGGGCGTTAAGTTAGCCAAGCAGTGTGCCATTGGTCCAATTTATGTTCTATACCTTATATGTGTAAGTGCAGCACATCTTTGCCCTTTATGCTTTATATCTTGAATTCCCCCAATGTGTGTGCGTTGTCAATCTGTTTCCTGTTCATCTAAGACACAAGCTAAATCTGCTCTCTCTCTCCCCAGCAACAGCCTAAATAAGATTTCCTGTTCTTCTACTTGCAACTTTCAGTTTCAGCATATGCTACAGACATTTAATATCTTGCTTCAATGCTCACAACAGTTTGACAGCTCATACACTAAATGTATCCACAATTCCCCCTTTTGATCTCTCCCCAGAGAGATCACCCCTATTCGCCAAGCTCCAGTTCTCCCGGGTCATGCTGCTCCAGTAGAGGCATCAGCATCCCTGGTGGCGGTCCTGGAGTCTTCTCAATGGCTGTAGAGATCACTCTCATGGCGAGCCCTCTTATGCATGGGATACAACAACACCCCACAAGTAACCATTATAGCACAAAATGTAGCAAGCGATAAAAGAACAGACATTATCAAACCTTTCCACTGGCCGAACATCGAGGTCATCCATTCCTCCAGCGGATTATCTATCCCAGAATGCTCGTATTTCCTCAAGCAGGTGTCCTCAGGATGGGTCGCAAACCTCTTCGCTGGGGGAATGAAGACCCGATGCCAACCTGGGAAACCTGAAACAACATTCAACACACATCATTATTCCACCAATGTCCATGTACCACTTCATTCTATCATCATCTTCCCAGACCTTTCTCTGTAACCCTGTCATCTTGGTATGAGTGGTAGGAGCCACTCAGTGTCCTATACCTCCTTTTGTTACAGTATTCTTCAGTTCTTTCCCCTAAGAGTCTATTCCCCTGCCGCCGTCCTTTGTCTCCTTCTCTCGCTCGTAGTCCCGCAGTATCCTGGGGTCCACTCCTGGCACCGGTCCGGCTGGTTTTGGTCCTCCTTCCGTCCACACTGGGGCAAGCTCCTCCTTCCCGGTTTGGATTAGGTCCGTCAGCAACCTCCCTGGCTCCTGCGCTGGCTCCAATGGTACCACGTCTCTCCTTTGTCCCTCAGGCGGACCGCATGGCTTGTTCTCTCCACCACCTGATGAGGACCCGTCCACCTTGGCTCCGACTTTCGCTTGATGACCTTCAGCAGCACCCACTCCACCTGGGGCAGGTTCTGGTCCAACGGGTGCAGATTCTTCCTTTCTCCGACTCTGTTGGTGAATTCTGAAACGAGAGCTCGCAATTCATCAAAATACACTCTGTGATCTTTGGGCCATTTCTCCCCTTCCGGGACCGCAGGCCCCGTGGCTGGTCCTGGAAACTGTCTCCCCGTCAGCAGCTCGTATGGGGTGAACCCAGTGGTCTGATTTAACGAGCATCGAATCGTCATGAGTGCCAGTGGCAGTGCATCTACCCAGTTCAATTTAATCTGTGCACATATCTTAGCCAACTTGTTCTTTAAATTTTGGTTAATCCTTTCTACTCTTCACTGAGACTGTGGGTGGTATACTGTGCCAAAAGCATGTTTTAGGCACAATAAGCTCTCTACCTTCTGTAAGTCACTATTCTTAATGTGAGTCCCATTGTCTGACCTGATTTGGGAAGCCGTGTCTGGGAATGTACTGGTTCACTAAACACTTGATCACTGTCTGACTGTCCTCCCTTCTTGCCGGCCAGACGTCTGGCCACCCTGTGAACATATCCACACACACTAACATGTAACTGCACCTCCGTACAGTTTCCCCCATGTCCGTGTAGTCTATCACTATCTCTTGTCCAGGTCTCGTCATCGTGGGGAACACCCCCATCTCAGGTTTAATCGTTGGTTTTGGATATTGGTGAGTGCAGATGGTGCATGTCCTAGTGTAGTTGCGTACCATGTCTACCATAAACGGATTCCACCAGTGGCACAAGTTTCTTAACATTTGAGCCGGCTCTACATGGCCCAGCCCATGGGCTTCTGCAAATCTCCTCGCATGGCTGGTGGAAGTATTACTCTACCGTCTGGCCCCCACCAGAGCCCTCTTGTCTCTGTTGCTCCTCTCTGTCGCCAAATTTTTTTCTCTTGTGGGGAAGCCCCCTTTTGATGTCTCACTAGCTTTTCTCTCTCAGGGCCTTCTCCCCACCCCACTTCCTCTTCTGCTCTTACCACCATCACTCGCGGAGTGTACCCTGCTGCCTGTTTTGCTACTGTGTCTGCCGCTTGGTTTCCCTGGGCCACTGCACTATTTGAGTTATCGTGTCCTTTGCATTTTATGATTGCTACCTTTTCGGGCAGGTCCAGGGCCTCGGCTAGTTTTCTCATTTCTGCCTCGTGTTTAATAGGTTTGTCTCCTGCTGTTCTAAACCCAGCTTTTAAACACTGTCCTAGCGCCACGTGCGCTGCACCTACCACGTATGCCAAATCTGTGTAAATGTTTACTCTCTTCCCCTTGGCCTGCCTGAGTGCCTCTATCAATGCTCTCACTTCTGCTCTCTGAGTTGTCTGCAGCCCCTGGATCCTCTCTGCTTTCACTGTGACTAAACCCTCTGGTGTTAGTTTCACTACCGCAAACGCCACCCTCAGCCCATCCTGTTTGTGTCTGAAACAGCACCCATCAGTGAAGAGGTCCTCTGCCCCTGGGAGGGGTTCTGCCTCCAGATCGGTTCGTGTCTTACTCTCCCTCACTACCTCTTGCGCGCACTCATGTGGCAGTCCCGTCTCCATCCGGTCTGCCATATTTATCCCCTCGTGTGTGAAAGTCAAATTTGGAGCCCCGAGAATTTTGCTTAGGTGTTGTTCCCTTAGTGAAGTCATAGTGAACATCTGTGAATTTACATACGCCACTACACTGTGTGTTGTGAGTATCTGAAGTTGATGTCCCATCACTATGTGTGTGCATTTTTTAATGAGTCCCGCTACCCCCGCGGCGTGCTGTGTACAGGTGGGGTGTCTTTTTTCGGTTTTGTCAAATCCTAAGCTTATTTACATGAGGATGTTCCTATCTCCCCCTTTTTTCTGAAACAGGACCCCGTTCATGACTTGTCCTGTTTCAGAAACATCTAGAAAAAAGGGTTTTGTGTAGTCGGGAATGGCCAGATCAGCTGCGGTGGCTAGTTGTTGTTTCAACAAAATGAAGGCCTGGTCGGCCAGGCAAGTCCAATTGAGTGTGGCTTTAAGTTTACGCATTCCCTGCTTTTTAACTAGCGCTCTAAGTGGCTCTGTGAGCCCTGAGTAGTTTGGGATGTAATTGCGGCTGTACCCCGTGAGCCCCAGGAATGATAAGATTTCCTGAACAGTAGTGGGTTTGGGATGGTGGAGAATGGTTGTGCGGTGTGCTGGTGAATATGCCAGGGGAAAGCGCGAACCCCTGTGGTAGTCTCGTGTATCGCCATTGTCGACCCCTATGTGTGAAAGAAAAGATGTCACGAAGTTCCTCTGCTAGTGGGAGACAGAAAAAAGCATTAGCCAGGTCAATGCAGGTGAACCATTTTCGATCAGGTTTAGCTACTCCCAAAATGTTTTTGAAGTTGTCAAAGTTATGACATTTATAACTTGTAATATCAACGGTGAAGACGCAAGGCTGTTAGAAAATCACGTTGTAAGCATATTCAAATTAATATAATTTTGACCGGTTGTTATTTTCTACAAATACACTAAATGATAATATTTTTATTTGCAATTTGGGAGGAATGTTGTCAGTAGTTTATAGAATAAAACAAACATTTTCATTTTACTCAAACACATACCTATGAATAGTAAAACCAAAGAAACTGATAATTTTGCAGTGGTCTCTTAATGTTTTCCAGAGCTGTATAATGGGCCATTTCTAACATACCAGCAAATCGGTTGTGGCTGTATAATTTCATTCTAGATCTAATACGACTTCATTTATCACTAATCAGGAATCCAATGATGAAATGAAGAAATTTGATCAGGACTATGTTCCAGACTCCGATTTAGAAGATTCAGAAACTGGGGATTGCTCCATTTTTGGTCTGCGAGTGTATATTACTCAACGCATTCCACAATCAGTGATGCCAAGTACAACAAACCAACTGCACTTCCCAAAGAATATGATGTTCAGAGATGAACTGAACACCTTAGTAAAACTGTGAAATCTGCAATTGAGTCTTTAAACTCTGTAGAAATTGTTGAAAAATACAAGATTCTTGCAAAAGCCACGTTACCATCGCTCATCTTATTTAATAGCACAAGAGTTGGAGAAGTCTCAAAGATTCCCCTCAAGCAGTTTTTCGAGCAAGATACGTCTGAAGTAGCACAAAACATCTTAAAAGGACTATCAGCTTTTGAGCACAAGCTTTGCACACATTTCAGTAGACTTGAGCTGAAAGGAAAGAGGAACAGGAAATAGTCCCTTCTACTGATATGCTTAATGCCATAACAATCTAAATAGAGACCAGAAAAGCATGTGGTGTTCCAGATGAAAATATGTACTTGTTTGGAATAACAGGATGTTTAACTTACTATATAGAGGGTCAGACTGCCTGAGGGATCATGCAGACAAGTGTGATGCCCAGCAACCCAGCTATCTATGATCAACAAAACTACGCAAACAAGTAGCTACAACTTCTCAGATCATCAACTTGAAAAGTAACAAACTGGACAAGTGGGCAGATTTAATGGGGCACACAATTAATGTTCTGAGAATTTTTATTGATTACCAGAACATACATCTTACGTTGCTAAAATCTCCATGCTCCTAATGGCTATGGAACCAGTGTCACGTTTCAGGGAGGGAGGCGGAAGCAAACACAGGATAAACTAAGGAGGTTTAATATAATACAAACAAAATGAGCACCTTGTGCTTGAAAAAGAAAAAACTGAAAGGAAAAACCAACAGACAGGAACATAACATTAAACAATGATCCACCAAACCTGGGAGACAAGTGCTGAACTAAATACACAGACTAACAAGGAGAACAGCAACAGGTGAAGGTTAAACACAGGTGAATGGAATTAACTGATTAACTTAAACGTGAACAGGAAAGACCAAACCATGACATGACAAACCCAAGAAAACATGAACCGGAACTATCTCGTTCGGCTGGGAAGACTCTTGATGACCTTGAAGGTATGCAAAACTAACTCAAAACATTAAGACAAGTTAAAATGTTTTTTATTTCTGTATGCAGTTTAATAATCCGATCAGTTATACAGGACAAAGTCAGATTTTCTAAACAAATTGATTAAATTCTTGGTGGAGATCTTGATTTAAAAAGCCTTTCACAAAGCACTACATAAAAGGGGTTCTACCTGGGGGTGAACATTTTTAAAAGCAGATGGAAAGGGATGGCTAGTGACAGCAATCAGGCGATTTTTGCCTAAAACCAGCAATTGGCGAACCTTATGACCGATTGGGAGAACCGATCATCGATGTACAGTCTGAGCATGAAATATTTAATTTGTGAACTGGTTATACTAAAAACAAAGATCTCACTAGATGCTGTACTAATGTGTAGGCTTCATGTACACTGAACAAAATTATAAACGCAACACTTTTGTTTTTGCTCCCATTTATCATGAGCTGAACTCAAAGATCTAAGATTTTCTCTATGTGCACAAAAGGCCTATTTCTCTCAAATATTGTTCACAAATCAGTTTAAATCTGTGTTAGTGAGCACTTCTCCTTTGCCGAGATAATCCATCCACCTCACAGGTGTGGCATATCAAGATGCTGATTAGACAGCATGATTATTGCACAGGTGTGCCTTAGGCTGGCCACAATAAAAGGCCACTATAAAATGTGCTGTTTCACTGTATTCGGGGTCCGGGGGACTCCGAAAACCAGTCAGTATCTGGTGTGACCACCATTTGCTTCACGCAGTGCAACACATCTCCGTCGTATAGAGTTGATCAGCTTGTTGATTGGGAAATGTTTATCCACTCCTATTCAATGGCTGTGCGAAGTTGCTGGATATTTGCAGGACTTGGAACACGCTGTCATATACGGAAATCCAGAGCATCCCAAACATGCTCAATGGGTGACATGTCCGGTGAGTTATGCTGGCCATGCAAGAACTGGGATATTTTCAGCTTCCAGGAATTATGTACAGACCCTTGCAACATGGGGCCGTGCATTATCATGCTGGAACCTGAGGTGATGGTCTCATGATCACGGATCTCGTCACGGTATCTCTGTGCATTCAAAATGCCATCAATAAAATGCACCAGTGTTTGTTTTCCATAACACACGCCCGCCCATACAATAAACCCACCGCCACCATGGGCACTCAATCCACAACGTTGACATCAGCAAACCGCTCACCCACATGACGCCATACACACTGTCTGCCATCTGCCCTTTACCGTGAAAACCCGGATTCATCCGTGAAGAGAACACCTCTCCAGAATGCCAGACACCATCGTAGGTGAGCATTTGCTCAAGTCAGTTATGGCGACGAACTGCAGTCAGGTCAAGACCCCGATGAGGATGACAATCATGCAGATGAGGTTCCCTTAGAGGATTTCTTACAGCTTGTGCATAAATTCGCTCCCTCAAAACTTGCGACATATGTGGCATTGTGCTGTGTGATGGAACTACACATTTTAGAGTGGCCTTTTATCGGGCCAGCCTAAGGCACACCTGTGCAATAATCATGCTGTCTAATCAGCATCTTGATATGCCACACCTGTGAGGTGGATGGATTATCTCGGCAAAGGAGAATTGCTCACTGACACAGATTTAGACAGATTTGTGAACAATATTTGAGAGAAATAGGCCTTTTGTGTACATAGAGAAAGTCTTAGATCTTTGAGTTCAGCTCATGATAAAAGGGGGCAAAAACAAAAGTGTTGCGTTTATAATTTTGTTCAGTGCATATTTGTCTGATGCAAAACAAAATATTACCATACCAATTGAGGTCAATGTCCTGAAAACTATTGCAATGTAACATGCAAGTACATTAAGTTGGGCCAAACTATGGCGGCACAATAGCCATCTGTTGTTCTATGTCCCTCAGTGAGATTACATTTGGTACACACATTCAGGGTTGGGAGTTTAGTTTATATATAAGGTGTTTCCATTTGGTAACATGGGGATACTAGTGAAAAGTAAAAAACACATATGTAATATATATTTGTTATTTGTTGGATGTGTCCTATTAGAAAAAATGCAATCTGGCAACTAATCGCTAAAAGCTTAAACCAGCAAAATGCTGCCTGCAACTTTTATCTTTCAACTTATTTAATTTCATTTTGTTTACTTAGGGAGATGTATGCAGACTAAGGTGAGGATGCTTGCCTCATGGTGTATGCAGAGGAACGGGTCACTGACATCTATGGTAAGCTCAGACACATGGCAGATTAGGATATTGAGAAATGGTACCATAAAGGCTTTGGCTGATTCATACCATTATGCTTATACAGGATCTTGTTCCCAAATGAGACAATCTGAAACATACTTATATCACTTTATATTTTTTTTTATTGCCTACTTTAGTTGATAGTGTGGCTGGTAATGTAGCTATTTCTCCTAGGTCATTTACAGGGTGGATGCATTTAGCAGATTTGTGAATATCAAATGCCAGGTTTAGGAAAGTGTAATCTGATCTGGGATCTGCGCTAGCTGTATTGTAATCCAAAAAGTCAGGTGACGTCCGAGCTTGCGAACTAACTAGCTAATGAGTTACAGCTAGTTTATATCGTATCCATAGCTATATGTCTGCATACATGCATAGGCACATTGGCGCATAAACAATGGCTTTATGAAAATGGCTACCTAACGTTATCTCTTTTTTGCCATCCATATGTAGGCTACAACTGCTTATTTCTTGCAATAAATTAATTATATAAAAATTGTGTAATGTACACCAAAATGTGGAGCATATCTCAACAAAAAAAGTATTAATTGACTCTCCAGAGAATACTCAAATACAGGTATAATTATCTTGAAATCATATGAAACACCATAATTGCACACAGGTTCACTCCAACCAATTACGTGACTTACATATTTTACATAAAGACAATTGGTTGCTCCATAGCTTATACAGGGGTCACAGCAAAGGGGGCGAATACTTATGCAATACATTATTTTTCTGTTCTATATTTGCAATAAATTCCGAACATTTTATGGTGTTCAGTGCCAAAAATATCTGATTAAATAACATTTTGATTTCATGTTTTAACACCATAAAATGTTTTATTTCTACATTGTCTCTTTATGAACTTCTAGAACATGTGGGAGGAGTATATAGACATTCTAAACAAAAGCCATGCAAACACAGGTGATTTAAAAAATTTATTTTGCTGGGTACTGTCGTTTTGACAATGTTGCTGAATTTCTCACCTGAAATGGAAATGTTTGTATGGAGAAAAAACACTGCATCTGGAATAGCAATTCAAAAGAGATTTGGTCTGCTAGAAAAGGGATTGCTCATTAATCATGTTCTTATAAAATCAACAGGGATGAATGACAATTGTATTGGTCAAGGAATTTAAAATGGCAAAATGGATCCCCATACTTTTTAAGAAATGTAACAATGCCTAGTACACACACCCTGGAAAGTCTATAGCATCAAATTAACAATCCTTGTCTCAGTGAAGAGAATTTTGAATATAGCCCTACCCATATTCATGTTGTCTAGAAACTGTGCATGATGTACTAACACTACCATAACTTGATACACTATAGTGTATTTGGATGGCAATATACAACATTCTTATACTGAGAGAAACCTTGCAAACCAATATCCCAATCCTTTTATCAAAGCATTTTACATGGTTATTTTAGATTTCATAATTTAAAACCATAACAACAATAATATAAAATATATACCCAAAGAAAACAACAAATGGCAGTTCATTATGTATTTCAAAACCTAATACATGGAATAGTATTGGCCCAGCTATCAACATACCTTTAACACATAATCAGTATCAAAAACTTCATTTTGTCACTGACCTCAGTTCGCTTTGCATTTTACAAAAATATTTCAGTATTTTTCGTCATTGCAGAATAAAATGTAAAGTAAATTTAAAGTAACAGAATTTTCCTTGGGCCTGATTATTATCAAGCCAACCTCTGACTTTCACTGGATAGTTGTTTGGCTTCTGTTAGCATGAAGACAATTATGAACAGAATGTCAGCACACTCTTAGTTGAAAGGGAAACAGAAGTAACAGAACAGAGTAGACAGAGAAAAGTTGAAATCTCAAGCATGTAGCTATGGATTTCAAACCCATTCAAACCAAAGTAGAATAGTAATTTCACACAGAGAAACAATATGTTGCTAATATCAAGACAGCCATGGTATTTTTTTATGTTACTATTTGACAATGTTAAATAAAGTTATCCAGTAGCTGTAACTTTCATAGATTAGCTTTGTTTCAAGAGGTCAAAATGCTTCAAGTTACAACCCCGTTTCCAAAAAAAGTTGTGACACTGCGTAAAATGCTAATAAAAACAGAATGCAAGATGTGCAAATCATTTATCCCAATATTTAATTGAAAATACAACCCAGTCCCACAAAAAGTTGGGACGCTGTGTAAAATGCAAATACAAACAGAATTCAATAATGTGCAAATCATTTATCCCTATATTTAATTGAAAATAGTACAAAGACAACATATCAAATGTTGAAACTGAGAAAAATACATTTTGAATTTGATGCCAGCAACACGTTTCAAATAGGGGCATGTTTACCACATGCATCACCCCTTCTTTTAACAATACTCTGTAAATGTTTGGGAACTGAGGAGATCAATTGCTGTAGTTTTCAAAGTGAAATTTCTATACACATAATTAATCTGGCTGCTTCTGTCTTGTGTCAGATCATCAATAATCACTGGTGATCTGGTGCCATTGGAACCCATGCATGCCCATGCCATCACACTGCCTTCAGCGTGTTTTACAGATGATGTGGTATGCTTCGGATCATGAGCCATTCCAAGCCTCCATACTTTTTTCTAACCCATCATTCAGGAACTTAGTTTTATTTGTCCAAAGAATGCTGTTCCAGAAGTGGGCTGGCTTTTTTGGGGGGGATTTCTTTTGGAAAAATCTGGTCTTATTATTGAGGCTTATGAATGCTTTTCTCCTAGTTGTGAACCCTCTGTATTTGCTCTTGTGAAATCTTGTCTTTATGGTAAACTTGGATAATGATATGTCTACCTCCTGGAGAGTGTTCTTCACTTGGCTGGATGTTGTGAAGGGGTTTTTCTTTACCATGGAAAGGATCCATGGTATCATCCACCATTGATGATGTCGACATTCAGGCCTTTTTGTGTTGCAGAGCTCACCAGTGTGTTCTTTTCCCCCCAGAATGTACCAAACTGTTGATTTGGCTAGTTCTAATGATCCTGCTATCTCTCTGATAAATTTTTTTGCATCCTAAGGATGGCCTGTTTCATTTGCATTGAGAGCTCCTTTGACCACATGTGGGTTCATTGTGACAGCTTCTAAATATGAATGCCACACTTGGAATGAAATAACGAAGGAATAGCCCACACCTGTCAATGAAACAGCTTCTGAGTCAACTGTCCAATTACTTTTGGTCCCTTGAAAAAGAGTGGGCTTTGTTCCAACTTTATTGAAATGTTTTGCTGGCATCAAATTCAGTGGGTATATATGTTTCAAGAAACAGTGACATTTCTCAGTTTCAACATTTGATAAGTTGTATTTGTAATATTTTCTATTGAATATTGGCTTTAAATGATTTTGCCGTTGCATTGCTTTTATCTTTACATTTTACATAGCGTCCCAACTTTGGGAACAGGGTTGTAAAAACAACTAACAAAATGTAAAATAACTGAGATGTAAACAGTTTTTGAAAACAAAAACACCTGAGAATATTCCACACTTCAAGTCACAGCTCTAGCTCCACTTTGTTTACTTCAATGCTGATTCAAATTGGTAAAACTTTTTTTTTCATAAGTTGTTTTGAGCAGAGATGATTCGTCCACAATCCAAAACATGATACTCATGTTAGCAATAAAAACACACAACCAGCAAGTATACAAGCAAACAATGTAAGCAACGTATAGAAAGACCTCAAGCAGACCTTCACTATCAGTACAGCTCTGCTGTTGGAATAGATGTTTGTCCCTAGCGTCTTCCATTTGGTCACAGCTATGTATACAGTCTTCACAGATGTTAGAAAACTGATCCAATAAAGCAATATCAAGGAAGTGCCTTTTAGTAGTAACGATTAACGAGTTGTTCAGGAGAATAAGTAATTTAATAAGGACATTTACATTGATTTCTGCTTTTGTTTTGTTAGCATTTTAAGTTTTGACTGGACATTTACTCTTACTACACAATTTATACCTGTAATAAGAGTATTTGATTACATTTGTGTATTTATTGATTGAGATGCCCTTACAAAAAAGTGAACACTGGAAGGGAAATGTCATTAGATTCCCAGGGTATAACTGGAACACGAAATGGGAGTCACAGGTTCAAAATATATGCTCGCCATTATACGACAAATACCAACATTCCAACCAATAAAACATCTGACCAATATTGTCCATCATCATGACTTCCAAGGAGCAAAATACTTTACTATTTTTATCTTCAGTATTATTCGCTCTAAGAGGAAGCATAGACAAACACTTTGTTTATTTGGATTTGGCTCCTCTAACAAAGCATATAGCTTACCTTGGAGGATTTTAAGGGTAGGCTATTTGCCTCCACCATTTGGTCTATTTTCGCTTTGAAATCTTCTTGTCAGGCACCGGCTAATAAACATAGTCAACAAACACTCAAAAGTAGGTACTCAAAACTGAAAATCTTTAGTGTACAACATCAGCTGAAATCCTGAACTATTGCTCCCATAAAAAACATAGCTTCATATTTCAGATGTTTAAGGTAGTATAGGTGTTTACAATGCGTGTGGCTGTAAGAGTCATAAAGCCTTCGATGACTGACTCTTTGGAAACTCAGGACAGGTTGGAGGGGAGCAGAGAGACCAGGAAATTGACAGGACTTCCCATGCAGGTATGAAGAATGTGATTTTGATTGACAGGGCTTCACAAGAAAGTGGACTATGGACCCGAAACAAGATGACTTCGACCCGAAACATCACACATTGAAACTTAGCGAAGGCTGATCTGTTGTCTTTTTAGGAAGCTATCTGGAGTCTTTGGAATTTCTAATTGAGGGCTAATGTAATACCCCTCATGTTCCTCCAGCTGTATCTATTCGGCGGCTTAAGATGCATCAACTAAAATGTACAATATTTTTAAAAGAACTGGGATTCCCTGACTTTCATTAGATGATGTATGCTTAAGTAATGTCATAATGATGACAAAAAATCTAATACGTGGGGCCAGGCAAGTGGGTTGTTTTGGACCATAGTGTTTTGGATCAGGACTTTTTAATAGCACTACATTTTCCAAACAGATGATGAAAAATAAAGGTTAACCAAGTAAGTTTACAAGTAAACTATGAAAAATTACACCTAATCCAGGGTTTTTTGCACATTGACAAAAACAAAGTTTAGTTTTGGTATGAGGTTTGAGGCATTGTAGCCTAATTTTCTCCATCAGTTGCTTCTGGGTAGTTCTCAATGATTCCTGAGACACTCTGATAGAGATTTAGCAGACAACTACAAATTAGAAACCCAAACCAGGCACAATTCTGACCATTCCTACCAACAAACAAGATAAATAACGTTTTTGTGTGTGTATATGGGGGGCATCCAAAGTCTTGACTATAGTAAGTATTCCTTTTCAGGATTCTGTCTTTTTGGATTTGTAAAAGCAAGGTTGGACTGTTGCTTCATAGAAGTTTAGGACTATAGTAAATACAACAGGGGCATCAACGCCCATATTCATCGCACAGACAGGGTTTACCAAGTTTACTAGCAGTGGACACAGACAAGCTCCAAATTGGTATTTACTAAACCATCCACAGTTAAAGGTTATTCATAAATTATGAAAAATGTTCTTGTAATGCCAATGGGCAGAGGCACGACAGAGAAAATGTGAGAATGGGGGAGAACGGAGAAGTGATGATTGCAGTTTTTTTCTGGCATTCATCTTCTTCAAAAATCTGTCTTCCTAGTCCTTTGTATCTCCATATTTCATTTTCTCACAAACACATCCGGTAGCATTACTGGTGTACCTCATTGGCTATGAGGCTGTCTTCCCCAGACTGGAAATCTGCTTCATTGAGAATATTCCCAGCATTAAACATCTTATCCTGTGAGGACACCTGGTCTTCCTCTCCACTCCCTGTGCAGACCTCATCCATAACTGGGTCCTGTAAGACCTGGGCAATGTATGTTGGTTGCTAAGGACAAACAAAATACATTCAATATTATAAAGGATCCTGCACCTCACTGATTTCAATGCTACTTGTCTTTGAATAAATACTACTGCTTAATGATTCATCATAACATAATATAAACCCTAATGGTTCCCAGTTCATTGTTGAAAACAAGAAAATGTGTTCCCAGTTATACTTACCTAGTAAGATGGTGAAACTATATAATAAAAGAAAAGCTAGAATCCTTAAATAAAACAACATCAAAGCAGTCAACCCACCTTTTTTGGCATGTAGGCATGTAGCGGCTAAGTATTCTAACAATAAATGCTTTTGACTTCAAATAACCACTGGAGAAAAAATTGCCCAGGGAGACAATATCATAACTTGATAGGGGATAGCTTTTGCACTGAAAGAAAGGGGAACATTTATAGTCAGCTTTAAAAATAAATGCAGTATGTACACTACTTTGAAAAAGTCTTAGGCACCTGAAAATCAAACAAAATAAACCAATATTGTGGTGAGCATGCTCAGAAGAATAAGAGTTAGAGACTGGTAAATTCACACTTAATTTCACAATTCAACAATCAACATGAATCCCGACCATATAAGCCTCGTCACGGTAACCACATTTTTTAAACTTACACTGTCCCAATCCCCTGAACACAAACAACCCATAACTTCAATAACCACACATATCAACTAGAATAACTAAACATGAACACACCAGATTACCGCTTAAGCGCTGCCTTCTGATAGTCCCATAATCCTTTGCACCCCTTCAGTGCAGAACAATGAGTAACTAACAATCGCCTCTTCAGATCGCTACTATATGCATACATTCCAATTCAAAAGTTTGAGGTCACTTAGAAATGTCCAATGTTTTCCGTGAAAGCATACATGAAATGTGTTTGAATAGGGAATATAGGCACTGACAAATTTAGAAACAATGATTAACTGGAATGATGCAAAGATTTTGCAGTTAGTACAGCTGTGCAGACCATTGGCATTCAATTTGTCAATTTGTTGACATAATCTGAAGAGATTTCCCCCCATGCTTCCTGAAGCACCTCCCACAAGTTGGCTTGGCTTGATGGACATTTCTTATGTCCCATACGGTCAAGCTGCTCACACAACATCTCAATAGGGTTGAGAGCCAGTGACTGTGCTGGTCACTCCATTATAGACAGAATACCCGCTGACTGCTTTATCCCTAAATAGTTCTTGCATAGTTTGGAGCTGTGCTTTGGGTTATTGTCCTGTTGTAGGAGGGAAAAGGCTCCAATCAAGTGGCATCGACAGGACATGGCTTGGTAAAATGGAGTGATAATCTTCAAGATCCCTTTTACCCTGTACAAATCTCTTGCTTGACAGATGGTGACAAGCATTCCTCCAGCATCTTATAATTTGGTCTGTGTCTCCCAAATATTGTCTCCCAAATATCTGTGTCTCCTAAAACTTCTGTCTATAACACGTTTTTCCAATCGTGTTCTTTAGCCCATCTTAAACTTTTATTTTTATTGGCCAGTCTGAGATATGGCGCTTTCTTTTAAACTTAGCCTAAATGGCTAGCATCCTGGAGTTGCCCCTTCACTGTTGATGTTGAGACTGGTGTTTTGCAGGTACTATTTAATGAAGCTGCCAGTTGAGGACCTGTGAGGCAACTGTTTCTCTCTAGACACTGATGCAGTTGTGCACTCTCGCTCAGTTGTGCACTCAGCCCTCCCACACCCATTTCTATTCTGGCTAAACCCGTTTGTGCTGTTCTGTGAAGGGAGTAGTGTTGTATGAGATCTTCAGTTTCGTGGCACTTTCTCACATGGAATAGCCTTCATTTCTCAGATCAGGAATGGACTGATGAGTATCAGAAGAAAGTTATTTGTTTCTGGCCATTTTGAACCTATACTTGAACCCACAAATGCAGATCCTCAACTAGTCTAAAGAAGGCCAGTTTTATTGTTTCTTTAATCAGCACAGTTTTCAGCTATGATAACAATCGCAAAAGGGTTTTCTAATGATCAATTAGCCTTTTAAAATTATAAACTTGGATTAGCAAACACAGCACCATTGGAACTCAGTACATATGGTTGCTGATAATGGGCCTCTATAAAGCTATGTAGATATTCCATAGAAATTTGCAGTTTTCAGTTACAATAGTCATTTACAACATTAACAATGTCTACACTGTATTTTTGATCAATGTGATGCTATTTTAATGTACAAAAAACATTTCAAAGTGACCCCAAACTTCTGAATGGTAGTGTATACCATTGTGCTCAAAAGATTGCATACCTTTTGGAGAATTGGTAATATATGTACTATTTGTAAAGAATCCATGAGTGAGCAGGAAAAACATGTCTTTTATTTCTTATGGGATTCACATTGAACTGTAGGTCATAACAGAATGGCACAATCATTAAAACAAAACATGGCAACAAAGAAAACAATTAACCTTTAATTGCCATTTTCACCTGTGTGTGTCATCTTGTATGTCTGTAACAAGGCCAAACATTCAAGAGTATGTCAACTTTTAATCAGGGCAATTTGGGTGATTTGTTATGATTATGATTTAAAAAGGAGCCAAACAACTATGTGATAATAAATGGCTTCATATGATCACTATCCTTCAATGAAAGTTTTTTTGCATGATCAGTCATTTTCAAAATCAATGCCAAATTTTCCCAATTTCTGCCAGGGTATGCAAGCTTATTAGCACAACTGTATTAGGGCTGTCAAAGTAAACATGTTAACTTGTGCGATTAATTGAAAATGCTTATTGCTGTTTTCATTTCTCAGAGCCATTCATAGATAGTGCTTGACTTCAGCAGGAGTTGTCAGGATCATGGTACCTGCCCACAATTATTGTTTAATGGTAAATATATTGGTGTTTGAACAGGCAGTAGAGTACAGATTATACAATTAATTGCGATCAATTCTTGTAATCGTTTGACAGCACAAAACATGAATAATGTATTTTCTACACAAATAAATTGCTTTTCTGAAACTTTCAGGTGCCTCAGACATTTGCACAGTACTGTGTTTCTAAGAGAAGAAACATATTTAAGAAGAATAAATTAACAAAAAAAAGAATTCTGAAAATGTCTTTTAAAGATGTTGACCACCCTCCTCTTGTCAGGATAATATCACAGACTACTTTATTGTTAGTATTAGTTTGGAGAACATGATTGAAAGAGGCATAATACTGTTTTATAACAATGTTTTTTAATTCTTTGTAATATATCTTATTTAATATACACTCACCTAAAGGATTATTAGGAACACCATACTAATACTGTGTTTGACCCCATTTCGCCTTCAGAACTGCCTTAATTCTACGTGGCATTGATTCAACAAGGTGCTGAAAGCATTCTTTATAAATGTTGGCCCATATTGATAGATTAGCATCTTGCAGTTGATGGAGATTTGTGGGATGCACATCCAGGGCATGAAGCTCCCGTTCCACCACATCCCAAAGATGCTCTATTGGGTTGAGATCTGGTGACTGTGGGGGCCATTTCAGTACAGTGAACTCATTGTCATGTTCAAGAAACCAATTTGAAATGATTCGAGTTTTGTGACATAGTGCATTATCCTGCTCAGAGGATACCCATCAGAGGATGGGTACATGGTGGTCATAAAGGGATGGACATGGTCAGAAACAATGCTCAGGTAGGCCGTGGCATTTAAACTATGCCCAATTGGCACTAAGGGGCCTAAAGTGTGCCAAGAAAACATCCCCCACACCATTACACCACCACCACCAGCCTGCACAGTGATAACAAGGCATGATGGATCCATGTTCTCATTCTGTTTACGCCAAATTCTGACTCTACCATCTGAATGTCTCAACAGAAATCGAGACTCATCAGACCAGGCAACATTCTTCCAGTCTTCAACTGTCCAATTTTGGTGAGCTCGTGCAAATTGTAGCCTCTTTTTCCGATTTGTAGTGGAGATGAGTGGTACCCGGTGGGGTCTTCTTCTGTTGTAGCCCATCCGCCTCAAGGTTGTGCGTATTGTGGTTTCACAAATGCTTTGCTGCATACCTCGGTTGTAACAAGTGGTTATTTCAGTCAAAGTTGCTCTTCTATCAGCTTGAATCAGTCGGCCCATTCTCCTCTGACGTCTTGCATCAACAAGGCATTTTCGCCCACAGGACTGCCGCATACTGGATGTTTTTCCCTTTTCACACCATTCTTTGTAAACCCTAGAAATGGTTGTGCGTGAAAATCCCAGTAACTGAGCAGATAATGAAATACTCAGACCGGCCTGCCTGGCACCAACAACCATGCCACGCTCAAAATTGCTTAAATCACCTTTATTTCCCATTCTGGCATTCAGTTTGGAGTTCAGGAGATTGTGTTGACCAGGACCACACCCCTAAATGCACAACTGCCATGTGATTGGTTGATTAGATAATTGCATTAAGGAGAAATTGAACAGG
Organism: Esox lucius; assembly: GCF_011004845.1. Classification (NCBI taxonomy): domain Eukaryota; kingdom Metazoa; phylum Chordata; class Actinopteri; order Esociformes; family Esocidae; genus Esox; species Esox lucius. The sequence goes on along the minus strand of NC_047577.1, from coordinate 25,766,244 downwards.
TGTTACTAATAATCCTTTAGGTGAGTGTATGTTGGAGAATTGTTTTGCTACATTGATAAAGGAGAGGAAGTTGGAAAAACAGGTGAGTGTGCTGAAATAGCAGTAAGCCTGTATTGAAATCATGCTGCATTTGCATATGAAACCTGTAGGGCCACCCTAATCCAAGTTTAATATCTATGCATTATGGCTGTGGCATTTAGAACCATGAGCATACATTTTCTATAGATAAATGATGAGTGAGTATTGATGTGGATATACAGACTGTTATACTTGGAAAGTTGCATTTTAACCACAACTGAACTTTCAACACAAAATGCCCAAAGCAAAAGCTTCTCTGCTTACCTGCGACTTGTTTGAAGGTGAGGAGAAGGAGCGATTTGTTGTGTGGCCATTTTCAACCACATCAACATCTGTTTCCTTGGTGTCAATCTGATTGAGACCAGAGTGAGTTGAGGGTGTAGGGGGGATTGGCAAAGGGCCGTGGAAATTTTTTTAAAAGAGAGGTCAAAAATTTCATTATAAAGTACTACTGGGCCTAACTATGTTACCTGAAATTAAGGAATCAACACTTGTCTTGTTGGTGAGCCGTACCTTGAGCACACTGACCCGTACCTTGTAGTTGTGAGCGCTGAGGTACTTGAAGTGGCCAAAGCAGGCGTGTGACAGACATACCACGATGGTGACGATTAGGACAACCAAAGTGAACATGGATGTGGCGGTCACAAAGCCTGCGTCACAAATATAGTACAAAGATTAAGTAAATAAGATTAAATAAATACCACCATCCAAATAAGGCGGTGAGGGTTATGTACAATCTTTCCACTACTTTTGAGAAGAAAACGATCCAACAATCCATACCTGTTCTCATGGTGGAAAAGAACAGTAGCCAAAAGAGACAAAGGATGGGAGCCGCCACAACCTGATTGACAGCACCTGAATGGATTTTCTTGTCCAGCTTCGATGGGAGGTAGGCATAATACATGTTGTATCTATCCACAAGGTGTTTCAGCAGCATGTACATTAGACCTGGAAAGAGGGAGAAGAAACATATCCCTATTATAATAGTCTCGTTACTATAGTTGAATTCCTTCAGTTTTAGGGGGCCAATTAGGCTATATCCCAAATGTGCCCCACATTATGGAAGTTAGATTAATTACACCAACAACTCTTAATATAGATTATTTTTAGATATTTTAAAAATATAAAAAGCAATTTAAATAAGTATTCCCTACACTATTTACTGCTTGTTTTATAAGAATCGAATTTCAACAAAGAAATTACACAGGGATCATTCCACTAAGTATTGAAGGGGGTGTTCACTTATAAATGGGGTATTTTACAATCTTCATTTTAATCCATTTTATGATCTATTTTTTACTTTAAGTTGGATTTTATGTGTATTTGTTTCAGGCTGTTAGGTAACAAAAGGTGAATATTTTGAAAGGGGATAGTGGGTGGATGTCAAACTATCATGTCTCTTCCTGTTGGCTTCCTATTGACATGCCTTATGCAGCTTGCTGTTTATCTACTTGGCTACCTCCCATACATTTCCTGATTTTACTTTTTATAAACTAACTTTGTTAAATCTTATATTTCTGAATTTACCACTGTGTTACTTTTGTCTTTATCCAACTTGTTCATTCAATCTATCAACACTGGGACTCAATTTGGAAATACTACTCACCGATGGGCAGTCAAAGCTAAGTACCATTATGCCTGCTCACTGTAGTTGTTTTAATTTGAGCTTGAAGGAGAGCTATTGCATATTGGTAACAATAGCAAAGTTAGAGGCTCTGCCTCAGATGCAATTGTCATAGGTTATTGTAGTGTAGAACATTTTAAAAAATGCACCGATGCCTTTTTTTTATTTATTTTTTTATTTTTTTATTAAAAAATAAAAAAATGCACCGATGCCCATGGGGCCCGGCCGGGCCCAGCCCGAACGAGCGACATGGGGCCGCCCTCCCGTGGTTGGTGGAGAGTGCCCACTCCACTTCAGGTTGGTGGAGAGTGCCTGCCTCAAGTGGAGGAGTTTAAGTATCTAGGGGTCCTGTTCGCGAGTGAGGGAAGGATGGAACGGGAGATTGACAGACGGATCGGGGCAGCTTCTGCAGTAATGCGGTCGATGTATCGGTCTGTCGTGGTGAAGAAAGAGCTGAGCCGCAAGGCGAAGCTCTCGATTTACCGGTCAATCTACGTTCCTACTCTCACCTATGGTCATGAGCTTTGGGTCATGACCGAAAGGACAAGATCCCGCATACAGGCGGCCGAAATGAGCTTTCTCCGCAGGGTGGCTGGGCGATCCCTTAGAGATAGGGTGAGAAGCTCGGTCACCCGGGAGGAGCTCAGAGTAGAGCCGCTGCTCCTCCACATCGAGAGGGGTCAGCTGAGGTGGCTTGGGCATCTTTTTCGGATGCCTCCGGAACGCCTTCCTGGGAAGGTGTTCCGGTCCCGTCCCACCGGGAAGAGACCCCGGGGAAGACCTAGGACACGCTGGAGGGACTATGTCTCCCGGCTGGCCTGGGAACGCCTCGGTGTCCCCCCGGAAGAGCTGGAGGAAGTGTCTGGGGAGAGGGAAGTCTGGGCATCCCTGCTTAGACTGCTGCCCCCGCGACCCGGCCCCGGATAAGCGGAAGATGATGCTATGCTATGCTATGCTATGCACCGATGCCACCAGGCAGATAATAGTGTTAGCTTCCATGGTCACTGTTATGGAAATTTGAAATAAGGTGCATTTGAGAAATGTCTGTCTTTTCATTGGCTGGTATGTAAAGCTTTACTTTGATTGTGACACACATGTCTGTATAATATCAGAGGATTATTAGGTATTTGGGCCATGTCCTCCTGCCTAGACAGAGAAGGGTGTCAGTCCTTTCTGTTCCTTAGGAATGTAGGAGAGGGTGATCTGGTGTTTGTCCTAGGGGGCATTCTAGATTATAGGGTTAATCGTAAATCTGCCTATCTGTAGGTTGTCCAGATGAAGTCCCCCTCATGGGTTGAGAAAGTTATCCAGATGGGGGAAGACAACATGTCCCTTGTGTCAAGCCCACGACATGTGATAGAACAAAGGGCATGTGTTTTATTGACATAGGACAGATGGGCAACAACTTACCACACCCCTTTTTCTATGTAATATATACGGATTGTGCATGTATTGAGTTAGAGACTCCTCGGGCAATTATGTTTATAGGCGGTTGACGCGTCTCTCTTATTTGCAAATGATAATTAATAAACTGTTTAATTGTGCCTAGAGAATTTCGTCTCTGTACTTCCTTATTTGAGTGTCGATCGATGGAATTACCATCACATCACTGGGAAGAAATGCCACTGACCTGCTTAACTTGAGTTGCAGAGATTTTCAACTAGTCGAGCCACTGAAAACGAAACAATGAGCAACAAACCCTGGTAAATAGACAATACTAGAGCACTTAAGCAAGCCTCCAGGAAACTGGAACAAAAGTGGTGCTCCACCAAATATTTAGGCTAGTCTGGAAAGGCTGTACAGGGCAATACCAAAAAGTACTCACATTTGGTCGAACAGCCTATTTTCCCAACCTGATTGAGGCGGACAAAAATAATCCAAAATATATTTTTGATACAGTTACAAAAAATAATCCTTCAATAAGTGAAGTGGGTCTTCACTTCAGCAGTGATGAATACATTCACTTATTTGATGAAAAGATTAGCACCACCTGATGTATTAAACAGTTATAGGCCAATATCAAACCTCACATTCCTCTGGGAAAGAAAATAAAAAATGTGTTTCCCACTAACTCAAGGCTTTCCTGAAGACAAATAATATTTACATAATGCTCCAGTCTGGTTCCTGTCAATCGCCTAATCCCACCACTCTTTTGTGAATTCCATGCCCATCTGAGATTTAGCTTTGTTAGTGGAGTGTTTGTTCAATGACAGAATAACCAAATAGATCTGAGTTGTGAATCTCCTCTTTTAAGGTAGTAAAGACAATATAGGGAGTTTTTCCTAGCCACTGAAATTCAACACTACTCTTGTTTGCTCCTTGGGGTTTAAGGCCGGGTGTTTCTGTAAAAGCACTTTGTGACAACTGCTGTTATAAAAAGGGCTTTATGAATACATTTGATTGATATACTATCCCATGGTCGGCCAAGGCATTCAGCAGGGAAGCCAGAAAACTGAACCAGAAAACAAGTCACGATGCCTGACTTGCAGGTAATGTAAAAAGTGACAGGGGGATAGAGAGCATTTAGAGACCAGGGGCAGTATTCACAAAACATTGCTGATTTAGGAGTAACTCTTAAAAAAAAATGGGCATGTCATTCCTAACTTTAGGACTCCTACATTTTTGGCCTAAAAGTATTTCACAAAGCTTTTTAGCACTAAAACCAGCTCCTAAATCTGGGAAAAGTTAGGAGTAGTCAAGAGGACTCCTATGTCACTAAGACCAAATCACAAACAATCCTAAAGGCTGCTGCTGGCAATCTGCCTCTAAATCCAGTCAACATTTTAGAAACATTTATTGATACTGACATTTTAAAATTATTATGATCATAGTTGAGCTAGTCAGGGAGGCTGTCACTTCAACAGAAACAACCCAAACAATAAAACAATAAAATCACTTATACAGCTGTAGAGATGGCATAAAAGCATATATGTGTTCTAGTGTAAGGATGGCTTTAGAAAGTTCCTCTAACTTGGTCTTTTGAGCTTTGTTTACATGAGAGGAGTAGGAAAATAGTAGGAGAATACGGCCGATAGTAGAACCTCGGATTCAGGAGGAACAGTGTGGTTTTCGTCCGGGCCGTGGAACACTGGACCAGCTCTATACCCTCTACGGGGTGTTGGAGGGTTCATGGGAGTTTGCCCAACCAGTCCACATGTGTTTTGTGGATTTGGAGAAGGCATTCGACTGTGTCCCTCGCGGCGTCCTGTGGAGGGTGCTTCGGGAATATGGGGTCCTGGGTCCTTTGCTAAGGGCTATCAGGTCCCTATATGACCGAAGTAGGAGCTTGGTCCGCATTGCCGGCAGTAAGTCAGACTTGTTCCCAGTGCATGTTGGACTCCGGCAGGGCTGCCCTTTGTCGCCGGTTCTGTTCATAATTTTTATGGACAGAATTTCTAGGCGCAGCCAGGGGCCGGAGGGTGTCAGGTTTGGGGACCACACGATTTCGTCTTTGCTCTTTGCGGATGATGTTGTCGTGTTGGCCCCTTCAAACCAGGACCTTCAGCATGCGCTGGGACGGTTTGCAGCCGAGTGTGAAGCGGTGGGGATGAGAATCAGCACCTCCAAATCCGAGGCCATGGTCCTCAGTCGGAAAAGGGTGGCTTGCCCACTTCAGGTTGGTGGAGAGTGCTTGCCTCAAGTGGAGGAGTTTAAGTATCTTGTTCACGAGTGAGGGAAGGATGGAACGGGAGATTAACAGACGGATTGGTGCAGCTTCTGCAGTAATGCGGTCGATGTATCGGTCAGTCGTGGTGAAGAAAGAGCTGAGCCGCAAGGCGAAGCTCTCGATTTACCGGTCAATCTACGTTCCTACTCTCACCTATGGTCATGAGCTTTGGGTCATGACCGAAAGGACAAGATCCCGGATACAGGCGGCCGAAATGAGCTTTCTCCGCAGGGTGGCTGGGCGATCCTTTAGAGATAGGGTGAGAAGCTCGGTCACCCGGGAGGAGCTCGGAGTAGAGCCACTGCTCCTCCACATCGAGAGGGGTCAGCTGAGGTGGCTTGGGCATCTGTTTCGGATGCCTCCGGAACGCCTTCCTGGGGAAGGTGTTCTGGTCCCGTCCCACCGGGAGGAGACCCCGGGGAAGACCTAGGACACGCTGGAGGGACTATGTCTCCCGGCGGGCCTGGGAACGCCTCGGTGTCCCCCCGGAAGAGCTGAAGGAAGTGTCTGGGGAGAGGGAAGTCTGGGCATCTCTGCTTAGACTGCTGTCCCCACGACCCGGCCCCGGATGAAGCAGAAGAAGATTAATGAATGAATGAATGAATGAATGAGTAGGAAATAATCATGCCACATATGTAGGCCTTAAGAAATTACCACAAGGGTGAGTGTGAAAAGAGTCTGATTTAAAAAGTTGTCCCACTTATCTATGGAAGTGGGAATGAGGTCACAGAAGGCCACATCAGATAGAAGAGTTAAACCTACAACAGGGAGGAGAACAAGGTTGTTCCAAAAAAACTATGTCAAGGGCCAGGGAACCATGGTTAGAAATTACAATAGGGTATATGTTTTGCGAGGCTTCATTGACAAAACATTGCTGAGGATGTTTAGTAGCATTTAGTGAGATATGCGCTCTACTGGTTAAATTAAACAAGTAGTCGGTAACACTGACTGGCAAGAGCTTTTTCAAGTCACTCATGGGGTTAAAGTAGATTTCAAATTTCTTACCAGTACTGACCTGTGGGTGCACGCACTTGCATGCGTATTTTGTGCCTTTTAAGCAAACGATACGCCTATTTGATGTGTCGATTCTTCATATTAACTTTATAATTCATTATAACAACTCCTTGTTATGTTGTGCACATCATGTATCGTTCAGATCATGCAGATAGACAATGTATTTTGGCCCATCCAAATTTTACTCTATTTGTCTTGTCACTTTCAGTAGGAAAGCGTTAACAATTACAATATAAATAAAAATATAAGGAGAAAAGTGAATGAGCTATAATTTTTATCCTATTATTCGTATTTTATACATTTTGCAGTTTAAAACTTTTTTTCTGCATGCGTCTCTTGTAGCTGCATGTCTTCTAGGACAAATATCATTAATTTGTTTGAGCTCAACTTTGTTTCAACTGGGTATTTTCCACAGTAATGGAATGGACAGGTATTTGCAGAGAGCGGAAACTGGAGACATGATCACAAGCTTTTTTCGTGATCAAATTGTAGCAGTTAGACTACTACTGTTGTAAAGGAATTGGAAAACTAGTTTATTCATTATGTAATTCTCCATCGCAATAAATAACCTAAAACACTGTTGACTTTGTGTCTGAGGAGATAAAATAGAAGCACCGTAACTCTTGAGGGACGTTAATTTAAATTACTAGCCTACTATCAGACACCCCACACACCTTTATTGCCCTACACATGTACACATACCAGGTAGGTCTAATTTGTTCCCAAGCAATATCCTATTCAACAAATAATTGAAATCGCACACATTAGCGGGTGACAGAGATGCATTTATAATACACACTCTCCTCTTAGCCCAGAGGTGTCAAAATGGTTCCATGCAGTTTTCTCTTGCACCTTGTATTTGATTGATTAATTAGGTCACTAATGGGTTAGTTTCTACCCTCACCTGGTTGTTTATATCTGACCTGGGACCAATTTATAGGAAAAAACTAAAACCTGCAGGCACTCTGCCCTCCGTGGAACTGTTTTGACACATCTGCGCTAAGAGGTGAGTGTGTATTTTGACACCCCTGTCTTAGCGACACATTTTAAAATAGTGTTTTCTTCATGAATACTAAACTGTAGGACCTGCATGAAGTTGGCCCCCCACCCAACACAAAACTTCAGTCAATCGTTTGTGCCGTTAAATATTTTGTTTGTGCTGCTATCATTTCATAAATATTAAAGAATATTTTATTGGTCATTCTGAGGTCACTCAGCTCCCCAACATCCTCCAAAATCAACCAAAATAGTCTTGTTTGTTCCATTAACATTTATGCTGCTTTTGTATTTTATATATTAGACATTTGATTATTGGTGATGACGTCACTAAGCCCCCCAACATGCTAAACATTTTGTCAAAAATGGCTCATTCGTTTGTGCAAAACCTATAGCTACAGTAATCCACATAGCTAGCCTACACACACTGCTCGTCATGAAAAAATGAATGAGATTGTTTGATTAGGTCGCGACAGAGACATGACAAGTTCTAAAGCGTAATTCAAAATAAAAGGCATATTTCAGATTGGATATGGACGACTTTGGATACCAGTCAGATTGGGTAACGATTTTACAACAAATCAGATTGATATTTTGGGTGTCAGATAAAAATTTCACAGATACTATTAGTCTTGGATATACATTTCTTGATCCCATGAAGACCTCAACCTTAAGACACTTTCTTGGCGGACAGTGAATCACATTCAAGTCATTTGATTCCTCCGGGAAGAGACCAATTATCAGCTGATGGAAATAATGGGCCTATTCATTATTTAAGACTGCATTCTAGCAATGTAGTGTTTGGGGAAATTTTTTATTTAAAACTATACAATACACACCCAACTCATAATGACACTTAAGAATTACATTTAGATTTTCTATTGTAATAATTGGCAATATTCTTCTATTCTCTTACCTGGCTTACTTTAATCTCTGCTGATATTCTTCCATTACATAAATCTCTACATGTATACAGTTGTGGTCATAAATGTGCATACCCTGGCAGAAATTGTTACATTTTGGCATTGATTCTGAAAATATGACTGATCGCGCACAAAACCTTATTTTATATTTAAGGATAGTGATCTTATGAAGCCATTTATTATCACATAGTTGTTTGGCTCCTTTTTAGATCATAATGATAACAGATATCACACAAATGGCCCTGATAACATTTTTACATATCCTTAAATGTTCGGTCTTTTTAAAGACACACAGGTGACACATTGAAAATGGCAATTAAAAATGAATTTCCACACCTGTGGCTTTTTAAATTGTAATTAGTTTCTGTGCATAAATAGTCAACGGGTTTGTTAGCTCTCACATGGATGCACTGAGCAGGCGAGATACTGAGCCATGGGGAGCAGAAAAGAACTATCAAAAGACCTGTGTAACAAGGTAATGGAACTTTATAAAGATGGAAAAGGATATAAAAAGATATCCAAAGCCTTGCAAATGCCAGTCAGTACAGTTCAATCATTTATTAAGAAGTGGAAAATGCAGGGATCTTTTGATACCAAGTCAAGGTCAGGTAGACCAAGAAAGATTTCAGCCAAAAGTACTTTTAGAATTGTTTGGGATACAAAGAAAAACCCTCAGGAGAAATTGTTTCAAGGAGCACAATACGACGATACTTGACAAACAAAAATGAGCTGCATGGTCGAGTTGCCAGAAAGATGCCTTTACTGTGCCACAATAAAGCCCGGTTACAATATGCCCGACAACACCTTGACATGCCTCACTGCTTATGGCACACTAATTTGGATCGGGGACGGGACGGGGGGACGACGACCATAAGCTGTACAGTGGATATGAAAAGTCTACACACCCCTGTTAAAATACCATGTTCTTGTGATGTTAAAGATTGAGACAAAGAGAAATAATGTCAGAACTTGTTCCATAATGTGAACAATTAAATTGAAAAACAAACTGAAATCTTCGAGGGGGAAAAATGAAAACCCCACAATAACCTGGCTGCATAAGTGTGCACACCCTTAAACTAATACTTTGTTGAACAATTTTGATTTTGATGCCAGCAACAGGTGTCAAAATATTTTGGGACAGGGGCTTTTTACCACTGTGTTGCATCCCCTCTTCATTTAAGAACACTCTGTAAGAGTTTGGGAACTGAGGAGACCAATTGCTGTTATTTTGAAAGTGGAATGTTGTCCCATTCTTCCCTGCTCAACAGTTTGGGGTCTCCTTTGCTGTATTTGTGCTGTACTTTTTTTTTGTGCAGTGTATTTTGGCACATTAAGGCTTAAACGCAAGAATTTCTCCAAATTGAATGCTAATGACCTGTTGTGCTGCTTAAAGTACTCTGGGTGTACATTTTCAACGTTTTCTTAATACTGCAGTATTATAACATTCAGTTGATAAGCAATTGTTCGGTGTGGGACCTAATGTCGTGTTTGTCTTCTCTTCTGACTGGTGAATGTTTTAGTTGAGTCATAGACAAGCAAATCATGAAACACTAATTTCTCTTTTAAAGTGACTAGGCCACCTTTGTACACATGTATAATATAGGAACTACATTCTTTACGTGTATTGAGAAATGTCAATATTATAAGAATCCTAATAGATTTCTCTTTCTTTAAGAAGTAGCCTACTGACAATGTACAATTTGTACACAGGACATTAGTTATTATGACATACTGCAGCTATGTCATATGCCATTACGGGTATTTAATGATATTGTAATTTAAACCTTTATTTTTTTGTCCATCTTTATCTCAAACAATGGCTGCAATTTTCAAATTAAATTGTGCAATGGCATGCAAATTGGACACATGATGGCACTGTAATAAACCTCCTAAGTGGCCAACTTTACAAGCTCACCACACCCACACCTAGAGTGTCCTAGATTCTTTACAATAGGACTTCTGTCCACCATATTGGATATGAGTAGCGCTTAGAACGCTTCTCCTATCATCCCAACTGATGATCTTCACGTGGCTGGATATTTGGCATGTATGGACCAAGCTCTCTCAACGCAAGTCAAGCCAGACATGTTTGTTAAAAACCATGGCCGCCATTGGCCGATAAAGATAAAAGGCCATACTGTTTGAGATATATTGTGTTTAAAATCATGGGTACATAGAGGGGATATACTGAAGCTGGTGCCATTTAGGCACATGGTTCTGGAGAAGTAGACATCTGAAGTAGTTTTAACATAATTCAAATATAATTCAAATAATTTATTTCAGTGCCTGCCAGTGATGTGCAATGGAAAGCAAACGTTTGTTATTAAGTTAAAGGAATACGGATATTTAGTCACATCAATTTAATTTAAGTCTAATTATAGTAAAACATTTGGTTTTGGCGTATACTTTCTGGTGGGTTGCTTTTCAACACAATATATCCAAATCTAACCAGAGAGAGGGGAAATGTAATTTCCCTTAATTTTTTTGAAGCAGTGTACTATAGCCTGTTTTATAACTGTTCTTCGTATTATTTTCTTAATCTTATTTATCATATGATAAGACCTTCAAGACAAACACTTCTTACATTCTTCAAATTCATTAACCATTTCAAACAAACAAATTCTATAATTCATTACTTTTTAGACTATTCTATACAGTTTGATGATGACCTAGTAGATGAACTGATGCTCTGGCTGGAGGGTGATGCTGTGGAGGAGAATGTGTATGCTAATAGGGATGACTAATGACGACAAACGGCATTTGGCTCTGGTGGATACTAGGGATCTGAAAGGCCTGGCAGGTCTAGTGCTAAAGGGAGAACTAGTTTGACTCACCAAAGGGGACGATGATGGGACATGTGATGCTGTACGTCATAACTACAGTGAAGACGCACATCATCCAGGCGTAGGCTGCTCCAAACTGGAATTCGAATGCCTGATGCTGTAGACACAAATTTCTACAACATTCAGCACTGAACAGTCAATTGAACTTCAAGAACAGCACTGCTGACATATTCCTTGAAAAACCTTACCCTCTTTACGTTACGCCGCTCTGCAGAGGAACGGGCTAGGGAAAGTCGGATCATATACATGAGCAAGCCTGGAATCCGCAGCAGGTCCATGGCATTACCGATAAAGGCTGAAGCTATAACATAGTTGACAAAGAAGGCCCCATTGTCAGGGAGGAAGACGCACCTAAAAATGGGGGGAAACACCCCCAGTGGGATTAGATTGCATCAACCTAAGTAATAATATTTCATTAGCTTTTCTTAGTATTAACAAGACAAGCTTACGGACTAAGGACTGTTATGCACATAAAACATGCACTGTGGGATCTTAAGCAAACTAAATATGTATGGCATTTCACAAATTGGATTTGTTACCTATTATACTAAATGGGTGACATAGATGATACACACATTTTTTTTAGATTTTTTTCAAATTGTGAATCACTTTCAGTGATATTTTTTATTTGAGTACTGCTTTCAAAATGACTGTCTGAAATTATACAAAACCTCCATTAAATAAAAATTCTAAATAATAGCACTTCACTCTCAGGAGGCCTTAGTGGGTGTTTGTCATGTGTGAGAGATTTATAAGACAGTTAGATTTTTTTAGCACATAATTGTCCTGAAGGAGTGACGAATGATTTTTGCGCACTAAAACCCCAACAGTATTATGTCACTGTGTGGTCATGTTTTGTTGCATTTCGCTAAGCCTTCATGTTTTACCAATTAAGTAAATGTTGTGTATTTGCAGTTGTCCTTAATAGAGGCAATAACGGAGCCTCTTTGTTGGACTACCAACCTGATGCCATTACTTCTTGTGCTGCCATACTCCCTCCCATTCTCCTCCACATATTGTTTTAACGTCATCCTGGTGGACTGGTTAGTGCTATAGCTAGCTTGCTAAATTTACAATAAGCAACACAATGGCTTGTCATTATGATTTGAAGGATTAATTTTGGAATTGATCTAACATGGTGAAATTTAACCATATGTACGAACTGGAGTAGGCCAAAGTACAACGGATATGAAAGAAAGTGGTACCTGGATATATTGGGATTTTCCTGCCTGGTAAATGCGTTAAAATATGGACTGAAGAATGGATTTACTAATCACATTTGGACAACAGTTTAAACGGGCCAATGCGGCAAACAAGTTAACATTCATTTTATTGACTTGTGCCTTGCTTATTGCTAAATTAACCATTTGTCTTTACTGTTTATTTGGCTAGGTTAAGAGGTATACAATTTTTAAGTGACTAATTACGTCATGATAATGACAAATGATTTGAGCCTTGCTTATTGAAAACCATGCCTGTGGAATTAAAGCCTGAAATCTGTGGTAAGCAATTTACGGTATAATGTATAAACAAATGGAAATGGAGGTACTGATGTTACTTGAGCTACTGTGTGAACATTTAGTACCACAAATGGTGGAATCCTATATACATTGCTCAAAATAATTAAGGGAACACACAATAATCACAGTATAACACCAAGTCAATTAAACATCAGGGATATCAATCTGTCCAGTTAGGAAGCATAAGCGATTGTGATTCAGTGTCATCAGTTTTGATTGTGAATCAGTGTCACCGTTTGTCGTCAAATGACAGTGAGACAACCTCCAAAAAGGGAATGGTTTTGCAGGTGGTGGCCAAAAACAATTGTTCTGTACTTATCGTTCCTGACTGATTCTTCTCTAGTTTTGCTAGTGTCCTTGTCATTACTGGCACCATGAGGCGGTACCTGCAGGCCATTCAGGTTGCACAGGTAGTCCAGCTCCTTCAGGGTGGCAAATCCATTCGTGTCATCGCAAGGTTTGCTGTGTCACCCAGTACAGTCTCAAGAGCATGGAGGAGATGCCAGGAGACAGGCTTTTACACAAGGAGAGCTGGCCAGGGCCATAGAAGGGCAACAACCCAGCAGCAGGACCGGTATCTGCTCCTTTGTGCGAGGAGGAAAAGAAGGAGCACTGCCAGAGCCCTACAAAGTGACCTCCAGCAGGCTACTGGTGTGCATGTTTCTGACCAAACTGTCAGAAACAGAAACCATGAGGGTGGCATGAGGGCCCAGTGTCCTCCAGTGGGATCGTGCTCACAGCCCAGCACCATACAGCTCAACTGCCATTTGCCAGAGAACACCAGAATTGGCAGGTCCAACATTGGCACCACGTTCTTTTCACTGATGAGAGCAGGTTCACACTGAGCAGGTGAAAAAACGTGAAAATATCTGGAGGCGCCGTGGTGAACGTTATTCTGCCTGCAACATCATCCAGCATAACCGGTTTGGCAGTGGGTCAGTGATGGTCTTGGGGAGCATATCCTTGGAAGGTCGCACAGACCTCCACATGCTAGCCAACGGTGCCCTGACTGCTGTTAGGTACCAGGATGAAATCCTCAGACCCATCATCAGACCTTACATTGGTGGAGTGGACCCTGGGTTCCTCCTGGTGCAGGACAATGCCCAGCCTCATGTGGCTAGAGTGTGTAGGCAGTTCCTGGATCACGAAGGTATTGATGCCATTGACTGGCCCTGACATTCCCCAGACCTGAATCCAGTTGAGAACTTCTGGGACATTATGTATCGGTGCCACAGACTGTCCGGGAGCTCGCTGATGGCCTGACCCAGGAGGAGATCCCCCAGAACACCATCCACCATCTAATCAGAAGCATGCCCAGATTTTGTTGGGAGGGAATACAGGCACGTGGGGGCCATGTATACTACTGAGTCACATTACGAGTTACCGTCATGAAATTCACACAAGTTGGAAGAGTGTCATTTCAATTGTTTACTTCGATTTTTGGTGTGAGTGTGAATCCAGCCCTCAGTTGGTTGGTTTCCATGAACTATTTTAACGTCATTTTGTTCTCAACGAATTACACATGTATTCCATTCATTGAGACCCAATGTGTGAATTAAGTGTTAATTTATTTGAGCAGTGTATGACAACCAGATTTAGGGTAGAGTTGAGAAAGCATGTATTCTTACAGTATTTTCACCAGAAAATATCCTGTATCTGACAATAAATAACATTTTTATTTTAAACAAATACTTACTCAAATCTGATCGCGACTTCATCAAGGAATCTCTTATCAAACAGCCAGCGGAAGAAGACATGCAAACTGCATTAACAAAAAAATAAAATAAGAATTAGCTTTTCTGTTGGGTCCAAATCTGGTCCAATTCTTAACTATTCAAATTTATGACTTCTGTCCTTTTTATTTAGGTTTTCTAAGATTTAATTTACTTGTGTTTTTTGGTGTTTAACCCATTGGAATTATTCTATGTGTATGAGGCCAAATTGAAATGTATTTAACAACCATTTGGACACATTTAGAAGACTGAAGGTAAAGACACAACATTTCACAAGACAAGACTAAATACAAATAACAGTTGATTTTGTATTTAGTATACTTTTTACAGCAATCTTCAATAACCATATCAAACTAATTTGTGAGACATTCAGTAATACATTGATTAAATTATATAATTTGTTATATAAGAAATCTATCTGGTGTCTTGTGGCTACAATTCTCTAGATTTTGAACAGTTTGTAAATAATTTCTATTTACTTTTATGTGCCAAGGAAAGACACTTATATAATCTCTACTAATCTCTCTTAGGTTTGCTGCAAAACAACAGAAAAAAGCACACTAGGGACTGCCTTCTGTCTCCACCATAACACAATTGTTGTTTTTGTTCATCAAATCTAAGATTATCCAGTGCAAACTCTTATTATTCTGATTATGGTCAGCATAATTTGAAAGTTTGTTATTTTTTGTTGTTGTTTCGTCCCTTTGACAGCATAATATCATCAATGTATTAAAATATCTATATGGCAGATTTTATTGTCCCCTTTACAAGCTGTCAGATCTTATGCCCCTTGGATGTAATTCAAGTAAACACCTAAACAAAATCACACTAACTGCTTTCAAGGCACTGCCACTATTAGCCATTTTTATGTTGAATTGCAAAGGGCTTGGGAAATGCAGTATTTTATTCCAGACAAACAGGATAAGATAAACTGAACCTCTGCAAGAAGACCAAATTAGATAGTTAAGTTGTACTGATTTGACGTCCGCTTCTACAGACCAAATTATTATGGGTGCATTGCTGTCTATAAAAAGAGCACCCCAGAGAGGATGAATCTTTCAAAAGGAAATTTGCCCGCAGTCTCTGTGAAAGACTGCAGGCAAATAGTGCAACA
This sequence comes from Esox lucius, assembly GCF_011004845.1. NCBI lineage: Eukaryota > Metazoa > Chordata > Actinopteri > Esociformes > Esocidae > Esox > Esox lucius. The sequence continues at coordinate 25,750,732 of NC_047577.1, read as the reverse complement.
AATTAAGAATAACGTTTCTTAACGTAAAAAAAAAGTTTTGGGATCTCATTATCTACAGTATATTAAATCATTAAAAGATTCAGAGAATACAGAGAAATCTCTGTAAACAAGGGACAAAGCCAAAAAACAATATTGGATGGCCGTGATCGTCGGTTCCTCAGGCCATACCGCATTAAAAACAGACACAATTCTGTAGTGGACATCACTGAATGGGCTCAGGAACACTTCTGAAAACCAGTGTCTGTGAACACAGAATGTCGCTGCATGCACAAATGCAAATTAAAACTCTACCATGCAAACAAGAAACCCATAAACAATATTCAGAAATGCTGCTGCCTTCTCTGGGCACAAGCTCATTTAAGATGGACTGACACTGGATAACTGTCCTGTGAATCATGGATGCCCAAGATGGTACTCCAACAGCGTAAATATCCAACAGCAATCTTTGGGGATTTTTTTGCCCCACTGTGCGTGGGGGCAATATAAACTTGGGTCCTTTTCCAGGCAAGTTTGCAACAGTTCCAATTGTTTTGAACTTGTTTAGTATTGCCCTAACAGTAGATATTGGCCTAACAGTAGCTACTCACAATTTTCAGATGAGTAGCTATTTTTTTTATAGCCATTCCCTGACTTATGAAGCTCAACACACTTTTCACTCAATTGATTTGTGTGTTCTCTTATCTTCCCCATGTTAATGTATGAGTTTATGCTGCAAGCAGCATTTCTGGGGCCCAAGCATGGCACAGGAAGCATCTCACTACATACTCTCACTAGAGAAATATTATTTGCTATTTAAAAATGCCCAGTGCCGCTAGTAGTCAGGATGGCCAATCGAAGAAGAGGAAATCAAAACAAAACCAAACAAAAAGACCTTGAAACCAGAAGAGGAAACTGGCAACCCTATTTCAGCTGGCCTGTGATTAGAAGGGATGAATATTTTTGTCCCTGGTTGGTTTCAATCCACGGTTTTCTATGTGGCAGACTGTCTTTAAACATTACACTATTTAAACAGCGAGAATTCAACTTTTACCTAAACTTTTTTACAGAAATAAACCGTGGACAACAGAACATTTATTAAGGAAACTAAAGTGTAATCTTGTACAAAGAATATTGTAGATGGCTAGCTAATAACTATTGTTGAAGTATATGAATGTATGCTTGTTTATGTTTAGATAACAAAAGAACATTGGTTTGTCTGTACACAGGAAGTCACGTTCATTCAAAGCGCGACAGTAATTAGCCAATGGCCTTACGGTACTGTGATGTGTATTCTGTCCTGCGATGTCTATAAGTAGAGGACAACCGGAAGTGTCTTTGAGATTGAGTGAGATGAGATTGAGTTCGTAAGACATCATGTATGAAGACTGTGTCTGTAACATCATGCCCAATAGACTTTCAAATGCTGCAATAAATAACTGAATTACTCTCTCCCTTGACAACCACGTAGGTGATCATTATTTCAACCACTATACAAAATGGCTGATTTCTAACAGCATGGTGCCGTGACCTGGATGGTTAATCTTATAGATACTACTGAAGATCTACTGTTTTGACGGAAGTTCTGAGCTGACTAGCTAACTGCTAACTGACTAACAGAAGGAGTTTTGGATACAAATGAACATTGAGGCATAAAGTTATGCCATATAACGAACTGTCAAGATTCCAAAAGCGTTTGGTAGTTGAACAAGCCCTAGTACCCCTAATTTTGATCGTGCAGAACCTGTCTGTGGGAATGGACAGTCCGTCCTAGCTGAGTAGGGCGTAGACCGGTGTGTTGAAGCGCTCAACTGTATTTCGTGTGATAATGTTTTTGCCGGTCATACAATTACTTGTACAAGTAAAATATAATGCCATCCAGTTGTACAAAATATGACAGGAGGAGGACTGCAGCCTCTGGCATGATGAGTTTATGTTTAAATATCATATCGCGTATAGGACACAAAGTCATGAATGGAGGACCGATGGAAAGTGTGGTACATACACTGAGCAAAATTATTTTATTTTTGGCCCCATTTATCATGAGCTGAATTCAAAGATCTAAGATTCTCTATGTTCACAAAAGGCCTATTTCTCTCAAATATTGTTCACAAATCTGTCTAAATCTGTGTTAGTGAGCACTTTGCCTTTGCTGAGATAATCCATCCACTGGCCACAGGCTGGCCAGAATAAAAGGCCACTCTAAAATGTGCAGTTTCACTGTATTTGGTGTGATGATAAATGGGGGCAAAAAGAAGTGTTGCGTTTCTAATTTTGTTTAGTGTATGAAGAGAAAAAGCAAAAGAAAGTTAAGATGGCCGAGAAAGGACCACACTCGTAAGGCGGGAAAGAAGACAAAGGAGACATTTTGTTTGACCAGCTGGCCAATCGAAGACAATCACAAGATTGTCTGGAAGAGTCTGGAACTTATCACTTTCCTCGTTAATAGCCAAGCTTATTTAATTGAATATTATATGAAGTTTGAAAAGCACTTTGATGGTACATAGCATGTTTTAATAAGCATTCGAGATAGGACAAAACAGGCTATCATGCTAGAATTATTTTTAATAGGTATTCAAGAAATAGCATTCATTCATTGCTTTGATAATGTTTTATTCCGTAAGGCCTCCACTAAGGGTGGGGGGTGGTGGGGGATCTCACGTATGGGTGGGACGATATGAGCATTTCATCCCACGATTATCCTGGCCAAAATTATCCCGAATTAACCCGATTTAATAAATCCCCCAAAAAATATAGATATGCGCTCCACCAGTTAAATAAAACAAGTAGTCAGGAACAATTTGGTGACTGGCAAAAGATCTTTCCAAGTCACTTATCTGAGGATCAGGGGTGAAAATAGATTTCATTTCTTACTGGTACTGACCTGTGGGTGCAAGCACTTCCATGCGCATTTTATGTGCCTTATTTGCTAAGGATAGGCCTATTTGATGTGTCGATTCTTTATAATAACTGTAACAGCTCTCGATTCTTCATAATAACTATAACATTATGTTGTGCGCATCATGTATTGTGCAGATTATGTAGATAGTCAATGTTATTTTGGCCCGCGCAAATGATATTCTATTTGTCTTCTTTATAATTCATAATAACAGCTCCCTGTTATGTTAAAATAGGAATGTCTATGAAAATATTAAATTGTAGACCATGAGAAATCTGAGACTGGCCCAGTTATAATATAAAATGCAGGTGCAATGTCAATGGCCACTGCCAGACAGTTCAAAACAATTTAGTACAGCCTTTTTATCTTTGGGACACATTTCTATCTGGAATCCAACGTAGGCTATCCGACAAAAATTAAGATCTGATTATCCCTCATGCCTGGCATATTTCGGATTGGATATGGCCGACTTTAGATATCAGGCTGATTGGGTATTGATTTTACAGCAAATCAGACAGATGTTTTGGGTATCAGATAGATTGTCACAGATACAGTTCGGCAGGGATATATATTTCGTGATACCACAAAGACCCTGACCTAAGGACACATCCTTTGGTGGACAGTGAAGCACATTCAAGTGGTTCTAAGACGTTTATTCTTGCACATCCTTTGGGAGGAGACCGATAATAGGCTGATGGAAATAATGGGTGTTTTCCTAATTTAAGATTGCATTCTTGCAATGGACAGTTTGGAGAAAAAAATTTTTTTTGTAAAATCTATACAATACAATTAGTGCGTATTTTATGTCCCATATTAGCTAACAATAGGCCTATTTGATGTGTCGATTCTTCATAATAACTGTAACAGCTCTCGATTCTTCATAATAACTATAACATTATGTTGTGCGCATCATGTATTGTGCAGATTATGTAGATAGTCAATGCTATTTTGGCCCGCGCAAATGATATTCTATTTGTCTTCTCCCGACACTTTCAATTAGCCTACAATATTAAAAAAATTATAATTAGAAAATCGAAAGAGATATATAATGTATGTATAATATATATCCTATTTATATTTTCTACAATTTGCAGTTTAAGTTTTTTCTGCATGTCTTCTAGGATATCATTGGTTTGCTTGAGCTCAACATTGTTTCAACTGCTTATTTCCATGGTAATGGAATGGACAGGTATTTGCATTATTGCGGGAAGTGGAGACGTAATTTTTGGTAGACTACTAAGTGTAGTGATTAGACTAGTACTGTTGTAAAGGAATTGGAAAACTAGTTTATTCTTCATATCATTACAATACAATCACAACTCATAACGACATTTAAGAATGTCATTTAGATTTTTATCGTAATTGACAAATATTCTTCTACTTGAGCAAGCAGAGCCATTTGGCTTCATTGACCATACAGAGGATGTTTAGTGGCATAGTACAAAGTGAGATGAGACTTGCGCTCCACTTAATTGATAATGAACAAATAGGGTACTGATGTAACAGTGTTTAAGGCCTACATTGAGTGTCCTTTGGATTACTTATTGTGCCTTGATTTTAGTGATGTCATACATCTGTTTGCTGTCTGCATCACCATTCTTATGGGTTTTCTTAATTTCCATCCTAATATTGAGTTGCTGTGTAGATATGACAAGCGCATTTTTACAAACTGCAACAATATTAGATGGGTAGGACACTAAATAAAAAAAATTGAGTTAACGAAGGAAGTTGAAAGAATGTGAAGGTACTGAGGTAAAGTCAAATTTGAGAATAGGACATAAGCTTTATAATTCCTTCGCATAAGCGACCGTGTTGCTCATTGATGTCTTTGAATGTGTTTGTTTTTAACATTTCCACTTTGTTTTTTGATGAATATTCAGTATGCAGCTCCTTATTGAATGGATTTGAGATCCTTCCTTATCACCAATTCTCTATTTTTCATGTCCGTCCTGAAATGATGGCCAGTGCAGGTTCAGGATGGCGCCTCCTGTGGCCATATTTGTCATTGTTCTGCTTTCGCTCATGGTGTCACTTTTGAAGTGAAAGCAGGGGGGATTTCAGCAGAGTGGCAGCTGTAATTGTCAGGTATTGTCTTGATCTACAACACAACCAAGAGTACTTAGGACAGGGACAGCAATGAGTCTTTTAAGCTTGGTACTCTGCAGGTATGGGCCAAGACATCATGTCCTCCTAAGTTAAAAACAGGACAGGAGACAGGGAAAATCTAGAAAATCTAGAAAATCTTAGATCTACAAGGATTTATAGTGGAGAAGGAGAACTGACCCTACTTCCCCGGCACAATAATATAGCAGCGTAAGACCTTGGCACTGATACAGGGGGGTCCAGTGACACTGTGGCCCTATCTGGGGGAGGCCCCAGACAGGGTCCAACAGGCAGGAAATACACCCACATTGCCAAGCATCAACCAAAAGGGACACCCACCAACCGCAACCACCCTGAATGAGGGACGAGTATTACAAGCAGAGTACATCCCAATTGAACAATGTGTGCCACAGAGAGACAACAACAAGCCAGTAACTCCACCCCCGAATGTCATTGAAGGAAAGGCATACTAGTGGCAATGAGAGCCTACCTGGCGAGACAGCAAGAGTGGACAGTATCAAGCCTTTCTGGTCATCTTCACACCCCTAGGCCAGACTACACTTAATCATAGACCATGTTAAAGAGATGAGTCTTTAGTAGACACTTGAAAGTTTGCACCGAGTCTGCATTTTTAACCTTAATTGGCAAATCATTCCACAGCAGTGGCACATCCCACCTCTCCCCCTCGTGTAAAACAATTGCTTAGACAACTGCCACATCGTCAACAACCTTTTCCTTTATTTCCACAGAGCACAGAATGTATTCAGTGATGTGCTTTGGGTCCCTGCTATTGTGAAAATAGCAATGCCAACTGTTTTAAGTAAAAGCTAGGACCCAGTATCTCTATTCCTGTGTTGATTAGAAATAGAAGGAACCGTGAGCATGCAAACCATAAAATAAACTTGTCTAATCTGTTAACTGTAACACGCCAACCTACTAGTCCAGGAACCCTTATATCTATTAAGCTGGCTTTTCTTAATATCAGATTTCTCGCCAACAAATCATTCTTGGTAAATTACATCATAATATTCTACAACCTAGATAGACAAATAACCTTTTGCAGTACTTGACACCATGGAGAACCACCATGATGGTAAGTGCCCTGAAAAGAGAATGTAGGAAAGCGGAATGTTAGTGGAGGAAAACTAAACTTCAAATTCACTATGACATCTATAAACAAAGCCTTGGTAGCTTTAATAATGAGTTATGCAGGGCCATACCGCAACATTTATTGGGAATGTTCAACAAAAATATCAACAGTACCCGCAATCTATTTGTCATGGTCAACAAGCTTACAAACCCAATAAAGCAGATAGTATAAGAACTCATGTCCACTGTGAAATGTGTTTCACAGTGCGTGTTTTTGCGTGTTTCTGCATGTTTCTTTAGTATTAGACGGAACATCAGAACTAGACAGTCTAACAAGGACTCTGTACCATCACCACGACCACCAAGACATTCAGTGGGGAGAACAAGTATTTGATACACTGCCGATTCTGCAGGTTTTCCTACTTACAAAGCATGTAAAGGTCTGTCATTTTTATCATAGGTGAGAGACAGAATCTAAAACAAAAATTATCTTCTCATGTGGCTATGACTGAGCACATAAACCTAACTACACTGTTTAACCTTATAGCTTCTTATGTTTTTATCAAATTTTGTATCTTATGTTTTTTTATTGTATTTTTTATTATTATGATTTATTAATTTGTTTTGATGTTTTCATTTGAGTATTTGTTTTTATGTTATTGTACTTTCATACATTATTCATTGTAAAGCACACTGAATTGTTTCGATGAATGATGTGTTCTATATAAATAAACTTGCTTGCTTGCTTGCTAGTGGAGCTCTATGAGAGAAGGCCCTGCCTCCGGCTGTTTGTTTAGAAATTCTGGGTACAATTAAAAGGCCTGCATCTTGCAATCGTACATTTTTCGAAGATGAAAATAAGCAACTCTTGAGATATATTTTATATGTTCATCAAAGGAGAGGTCAGGGTTAAGGGTAACGCTGAGGTTTCTTACAGTTTTTTGGTATACAACCTTGCAGCCGTCGAGGTTCACTGTGAGATCTGCCAACAAAGCTCTTTGTTTCTTGGGTCCTAAAATTAGCATTTCTGTTGTTCTTGAGTTTAAAAGCAAAAACAATATCTGAAACACATGCTTCCAAAGTTACTCATTTTGGGGCTTCTCCATGCTTCATCGAAATATATAACTGTGTCATCAGCACAACAGCGAAAATTGACATTGTGATTCTGGATTACATCACCCAGAGGCAGCATATATAGTGAGAACAATAATGGGCCCAAAACATACCTTTGATTTGTCAGAGGATATGCCTTCCACATATACGAACTGATATCTTTCAGATAATTAAAATTTAAACCAGTGTAGAACATGTCGATGTAGCCCAATATGGGTTACCAGTCTCTCTAAGTAAAGTAAGTGATCAATAGTGTCAAAGTCAGCGCTACAATCAAGAAGCAACAGGACGAATGCGGAACCTTTGTCTGAGGCCGTTAGAAGGTCATTTGTTACCTTCACGAATGCAGTCTCAGTGCTATGAGGGGATCTGAAATTGGAGTGGAGCAATTCATAAATGTAATTTGTGTTCAGGAACGCATTCAGTTGTTGGGAAACACATTTTACTAAGATTTCTGAGAGGAACGGGAGGTTCATTATTGGCCTATAATGTGAATATTTCTGATACAGTCTGATACACATCCGGAGGAAAGAGAGCAATGTATTATGTACAACATTGGCTGACCTAGCACTGGAAAAAGCTCCTTAAGTAAATTTGTTGGAATGAGGTCTAGTTGTCATTTTGTGGGTTTAGAACTCATTACTAATTTAGTGAACGTTTCGAGGAATACAGGATCAAAAACATGTCCCCATTGACACCAGGTCCGGGATGTTCAGGACATTCTCAGTACAACTGAGATTTTGGGCACTGTAACTGTTTAAAGAGGAGTCAGTTATTTGTTTTCTAATGGTGATGGTCTTTTCATCAAAGAAGTTAATGTATTCATTATAGGTAAAGTGAAGACCCACTTCACCTTTTGACCATTGCTTTTTTGTTAACTCTGCAACTGTATCCAAGATACATTTTGGATTGTTTTTGTTCACCTCAATCAGAAATAAGCTTTGTGAGTGCTTTCCGGTATTGTAGTGTACTGTCTATCCACGCTAGTCTGAATACTTCCAACTTGGTGGTGCGCCACTTTCACTCCAATTTTGCTTGAGTGCTCTAGTATTGTCTGTGTACCAAGGAGCACATTTCTTGTTGCATATTTCTTATGTTTTAGTGGTGCAACCCTATCTAAAGTAATTCACAGTGTTGAGTCTAGATCCTTGATTAGATAGTTTGCGGATTTATTTACTCTCATCAATGAGCAAGCTTGAAAGAATATCAAGGAATCTATTTGTAGTCCAATAATTTATAGTATGGCTTTTGAAAGTCATTGTTTGCGGAGCAAGTGGCTTTCTTGTTTTAACGGTAAATGTAATAAGACAGTGATCAATATTCCAGGACTTTGGTGGGAAATTATTAGATCTAAAATATCTATTTCTTGTGACAGGACTAAGAAAATCTAAGGTATGATCGTGGCAGTTGAGACCTGAGAGATGTTGGACAAAACCCATTGAGTCAATTATGCCTTCAAAGGCTTTTTGAAGAGGGTCATTGGACATTTCCATATTAATATTGAAATCACCAAAAATGTGAATACCATCCACAATGACTACAGGGTTAGACAAGAATTCTGGAAACTATTGAGAAACATTGTGTATGGCCTGGGGGGCCTGTATATAGTAGCTATGTAAAACGATGTAATAGCCTGGTTAACTTTCATGAGTAAAACTTCAAAAGAATGAAAATCAGAGATTCATTAATTTACTGCAACGGCCTTTGGAGCAAGGGATCTAACATTTAGGAGGCCCATTTTGAGATGCGAGGTAATACAGTCATTTTTATTTGTGACAGAGGTGGAGGAAGGCTTTATCTTAATAAGGTTGCTATTGTTAGCACTTCCTTGTTTAACTTTTCTGAGACTGGAACGAGTCACAGTAGCAATAGGCAAAACTACTAACTACACTCGCTATGCTAACAACAGACTGTTTCATCCTAACGTTGTTGGTGCCAACGTGAATAACAATATCTCTGTACTCTCTATACTTGCCAGTTTTAGACTTCGCTATTACCAACCCCAGATTTGCGGCTACGTCAGTGGCTCTGTCTCCCAGTAAACAGTGTACGATTGCAGCCTGATTCTTTGGTCTAATACATTCACAGGATATGTTTTAAATTTATTTGGAATTGTTTTGTTTGATGTAAGGTCTAACATTTTAATGGTGGAATAGATCTAACCATTTCTGATTTGGCTAAGCAAAGTTAATTCTGACAATCTTATTCCACTGCAAGTTGCTATCGGGTATTAATATAGCACAAAGAACCAAACATCAACCAAGCTAGTTCTGGATGGAAAAGGAAATTTGACATAGACTGTTATGGAAACTTGCCTTGATAGGGTATAAGCTTCACTCTAATGATGGAACTTCTGAGATCCACACGTTTTCAGGACTGATCTATTGCCTTTATTGTTGGGAGTTGACAGAACAAAACCCTGTGGATTAAAGCCTGATGGACTGTTGAACCACACTAATCATTGTTTTGAAGTTATATGTTTGACAGATCAGGACATCACAACCCCTTTTCTGATGATACCGACTGGATACAGACAACTGAGTGTGTGAGTAAAACATTGTACGATGACAATCCCAATATTGGATCTCAACATATTTTGTGATGATGCTTAATGATCGACATTATGACGGCTATCATGATATGTTTGGATAGTGAATCCTTCCCAATGAAAAGTCAAATTTTTCCGAATTTTTCAAAGGTACAACAGGATTTGCACAAGTCTTTTGTATGATATTGCCGCATTGGATCATGATACGGACAAGGGGGGTTTTGATTGTTCAATGGACTTTGGGGAAATTTTTTTAATCATGATGTCATGTTTTCGTCTGATTTTCTGCCTAACACCGTTAAAACTGATTGATGTCTGTTGATGTCAATATGTTTCTCAACCCTTATAATCTTATGTGTGGGAGGGATTGATGACTGTCATACATTGAGCTATGTGTCAGTGGCGTGTGTTAATTGTGTCTTAATTACAATCATTTTTCATTTGAGGAACAATAAGACCTCATTGGTCAGATACTCCTTTTTTTGTTTTGTCTTAGTCATTTGTAACATAAGTGACCTTTTCTTTTCATTAGGAATTGAATTGCACTTTAAATATTTTATGAAACATGTAATGTTTTTACTTAAATATTTGTTAGGGGGGAATGTATGCTTGTTTATGTTTAGATAACAAAATAACATCTGTTTATCTGTACACAGGAAGACACGTTTATTCAAAGCGCTACAGTAATTAGCCAATGGGCTTACAGTACTGTGATGTGTATTCTGTCCTGCGATGTCTATAATTAGAAGACAACTGGAAGTGTCTTTGAGGTTGAGTGACCAAATGCTGCAATACATAATTGAATTACTCTCTTCCTTGAAGACCGGGGACGCAATCATTATTTCAACCACTATACAGTAACTACAATGAAAACTATGTCTCAAATCACTCCATGGCTGTTTTTTTTCTTTATTTTAAATGTATGAGATTCATGGTATTATAGAGTGGATACATATTGTTGTGCGATGACTGAAAAGTACAGAGTGGATAAATGTATGAGATTCATGGTATTATAGAGTGGATACATATTGTTGTGCGATGACTGAAAAGTACAGAGTGGATAAATGTTTCTGAGAGACATAAATTGGAACGTCCGAGAGGAGAATGGAACCGGGGTCTAAATATTGAAGGTCAAAAACCACATATCCTACTGGTACTCACTTCAGCTCTGTATCGTCTCCAAATGTAACTTTTACCTGAGCCATTACGTTTTTGCTGAAATAATGTGGGCAACATAAAGTTTATTAAAGGAACTAAAGTATACTCTTGTACAAAGATTATTGTAGATTACTAGAGAATAATTCATATTGTTGTGTGATGGCTGAAAAGTACAGAGTGCATAAATAATTCTGAGACAACATTTGGAACATCTGAGAGGGGAATCGAACCAGGTTCATAATATACAAGATGCGCTGGGGTTTGTTCTCTATCACATCATATAACTCTACACACATCAAAACCCCTCCCCATTTGACCCTAAATCCTCATACTTAACCCGGAACCACTAAGAAAACTATATAGAGCCCTACTAACTTCCATCAGACCGTCCCCCAACCCCAAAATCCCTCCAAACCCCCCCATCCCCAGCCCACCTCAAGAACCCTACACGTCAACCTTTCCCTCAAGCCCTCATACATCCTACAATATAGCAACACATGCTTAACCATTTCCTCAACCAGACTTCTGGACATAAACCAGTACCATGCTTGCCCACCAACCTCAACGATAAATTCAGCATAGTGACCAATACGCAGCCTGGCAAACACCACCTCTTCCGTCCTATCCTGACCTTTAAAACTCTGCCCACCTCCCTCCCTCTGCAGGGCATATAAATGCTGCCACTTGGGCCCCACATTCCACTTTCTCTGCCAGACATCCATCACAATCCTTCTGATCTTGCATTTGGCTTCACCTTTCCCCAGTGTCACACTGATCACATTTAAGTTGTCCTATGCCCTCTTTGCTACCCCATCTGCAAGTCACTCTTATTAGACTCGCCTGAAACTAAACTACACAACACAGACAGGGAATCAGTACATTTCATAATCCTGTTGGGTTGCACGTCCTCCACCCACCGAAGTGCAATAACCATTGCCACCACTTCCGATGGCACAGCCGACTACCAAAATCCGGAACATGTACACCGGCCCCCACATGCCCACTGACCGGTTCCTTTGACCCATCCGTGAACACCCTCACATATGCATAATATCTATCCTTAAGATATCTATCCACCTGTTCCCCCACCACACACCCATCCAGCCAGTCTTTCCTGTGCTCCACCAAATCCATATCCACAACGGGGTCTGGTAGCAACCATGGCGGAACCCCACATGTCACTATAGCAGGGCCAACTTCCAGTTCCCCCAAACCACTCTCCTCCACCTGCTTCCCAACTGTCCACCCAAATCCCCTACCTCGTCCAGTCCCATACTCTGAACAATCTTAAAATACACTAACGGCAGGGTGGCCGACCCCACATCCTTTCAACCTAACCCAATACGGCAGTGACAGTTTCTTACGCCGAATGTCCAGAGGCATCTACCCCGCCTCCACTAACAAGGCCCCTACCGGAGATTATTTAAAAGTACCAGCACAGTCTCATCACCTAAATTGTAATCTGTCCAGCTTCCGTAACCATGTATCCGCTGCTGCCCCATACACTATACACCCATAATCTATAGACATCCTCATTAGTGCTCAATAAATATCCAAAAGGGACTGTCTATCTGCTCCCCATTCATACCCAGACACTGCCCGCATATCTTTCAGCACCTTGTTACACCTCGTAACAAGTGTTCCCACATGCTCTCTCCACGAAAGCCTCTCTGTAAACCACAGACCCAGATTTAAACTTAGTCACTCTACTCAAATGTTGACCATATATATACACAACAGCACACTATGATCCATCTTCCTCCTAGAGAAAAATATACAGCACCACTTGGCCACCAAGAATCTGAAGATCCAGTCCCCAGACCACCTTTCCAAAATCAATATAGCTTCTTGAATAGATGCAGTGACAAGCTCAACATTTCTCCTCCTCTTCCAAATAGCTCCATCATCCGCATATAGCGAAACTTCAATATCCCTGCCTACATGTTGAAACATCATTTATCATAATATTGAAGAGTATTGGATGAATCATACTACCTTGTGGAACACCACAGTCCACACCATACACATCAGTTAGGACAGACCCCTCTTTAACCTGAAAGAAGTGATTAAACAAAAAATCCAACACCCAATTATACAACATCCCTCCAATACCCATACCTTGCATTTTAATCAGCAGTCCTTCCCTCCACATAGCATCATAGGCCCTTTCAATGTCGAAAAGGACTGTAGCTATAACCTCTTTCATGGCCATAGTTTGGGGGGGGTGGCAGAGCCACCGACATAGCTGCAAATCTGGGGCTGGTGCTAGCGAAGTCTAAAACTGGCAAGTAGAAACTCACCTAAAGGATTATTAGGAACACCTGTTCAATTTCTCATTAATGCAATTATCTAATCAACCAATCACATGGCAGTTGCTTCAATGCATTTAGGGGTGTGGTTCTGGTCAAGACAATCTCCTGAACTCCAAACTGAATGTCAGAATGGGAAAGAAAGGTGTTTAAGCAATTTTGAGCATGGCATGGTTGTTGGTGCTAGGCGGGCCGGTCTGAGTATTTCCCAATCTGCTCAGTTACTGGGATTTTCACGCACAACCATTTCTAGGGTTTACAAAGAATGGTGTGAAAAGGGAAAAACATCTAGTATGCGGCAGTCCTGTGGGCGAAAATGCCTTGTTGATGCTAGACGTCAGAGGAGAATGGGCCGACTGATTCAAGCTGATAGAAGAGCAACTTTGACTGAAATAACCACTTGTTACAACCGAGGTATGCAGCAAAGCATTTGTGAAACCACAATACGCACAACCTTGAGGCGGATGGGCTACAACAGAAGAAGACCCCACTGGGTACCACTCATCTCCACTACAAATAGGAAAAAGAGGCTACAATTTGCACGAGCTCACCAAAATTGGACAGTTGAAGACTGGAAGAATGTTGCCTGGTCTGATGAGTCTCGATTTCTGTTGAGACATTCAGATGGTAGAGTCAGAATTTGGCGTAAACAGAATGAGAACATGGATCCATCATGCCTTGTTACCACTGTGCAGGCTGGTGGTGGTGGTGTAATGGTGTGGGGGATGTTTTCTTGGCACACTTTAGGCCCCTTAGTGCCAATTGGGCATCGTTTAAATGCCACAGCCTACCTGAGCATTGTTTCTGACCATGTCCATCCCTTTATGACCACCATGATGGCTACTTCCAGCAGGATAATGCACCATGTCACAAAGCTCGAATCATTTCAAATTGGTTTCTTGAACATGACAATGAGTTCACTGTACTGAAATGGCCCCCACAGTCACCAGATCTCAACCCAATAGAGCATCTTTGGGATGTGGTGGAACGGGAGCTTTGTGCCCTGGATGTGCATCCCACAAATCTCCATCAACTGCAAGATGCTATCCTATCAATATGGGCCAACATTTTTAAAGAATGCTTTCAGCAGCTTGTTGAATCAATGCCACGTAGAATTAAGGCAGTTCTGAAGGCGAAAGGGGGTCAAACACACTATTAGTATGGTGTTCCTAATAATCCTTTAGGTGAGTGTAGAGAGTACAGAGATATTGTTATTCACGTTGGCACCAACAACGTTAGAATGAAACAGTCAGAGGTTACAAAGCAGAACATAGCACCAGCGTGTAAACTAGTTAGAAAGATGTGTCGGCATCGACTTATTGTCTCTGGCCCCCTCCCAGCTGGGGGTATTGACGAGCTCTACAGCAGACTTGCGCAACTCAATCACTGGCTCAAAGTGGAGTTCTGCCCGTCGCAGGAGGTAGAGTTCGTAGATAACTTGCTTTCTTTTTGGGACTCTTCCAGAAATAGGGCCAGGCCTGATTCCTAGCTGGAGTTGGTGCTCAACTTTTATCTAGGAACATTGACAGGGGTCTCACTCCTATAGCCTCACCATGAGATGGGTGCAGGTCAGGCTGCAGGCTGTTAGCCAACCTGCTAGCAACCTGCTAGCATAGCATAGCCAGAGTAATTAGCACAGACTTACCTATTGCCACTGTGACTCGTTCCAGGCTGAGAAAAGTTAAACAAGGTAGTGCTAACAAAAACAACTTTATTAAGATAAAGCTTTCCTCCACCTCTAACACAAATAAAAATGACTGTATCACCTCTCATCTCAAAATGGGACTCCTAAATGTTAGATCTCTTGCTCCAAAGGCAGTTGCAGTAAATGAATTAATCTCTGATCATGAAGTAGATGTTATTGGTTTATGTGAAACGAAGCTAAAGCATGATGAATTCACTGCCCTAAATGAGGCCTCTCTTCCAGGCTATACTAGTGACCATATCCCTCGTGCATCCCGAAAAGGAGGGGGTGTTGTTAATATTTATGACAGTAAATATACATTTACTCTCAAATCACTGATTTTCATTCTTTTGAAGTTTTACTCATGAAAGTTAACCAGGCCGATAAATCGTTCTACATAGCAACTATTTACAGGCCCCCCGGGCCATACACAATGTTCCTCAATGAGTTTCCAGAACTCTTGTCCAACCTTGTAGTCATGGCAGATAGTATTCACATTTTCAATATTCATATGGAAAAGTCCAATGATCCTCTTCAAAAAGCCTTTGAAGCCATAATTGAATGAATGGGTTTTGTCCAACATTTCTCAGGTCCAACACACTGCCACAATCACAACTAAGATTTAGTCCTGTCACAAGAAATACATATTGTAGATCTAATAATTTCCCCCCAAAATCATGGATTATCGGATCAATGTCTTATTACATTTACAGATAAAACAAGAAATCCACTTGCTCCGCAAACAATGAGTTTCAAAAGCCGTACTATACATTTTCGGACTACAAATAAATTCCTTGATATTCTTACAAGTTCGCTCATCAACGACAGAGTAAATAAATCCGCAAACGATCAAATCAAGAATCTAAACTCAACACTGCAAAATAATTTAGATACGGTTGTACCACTAAAAACAAAAGAAATACGCAACAAGAAACTTGCTCCCTGGTACACAGCCAACACTAGAGCACTTAAGCAAGCCTCAAGAAAATTGGAGCGAAGTTGGAAGTATTCAGACTACCCTGGATAGACAGTACACTACAATACCGAAAATCACTCACGTCTGCTCGATCAGCTTATTTCTCCAACCTGATTGAGGTGAACAAAAACAATCCAAAATGTCTCTTCGATACAATTGCAAAGTTAACAAAAAAGCAAAGCACTTCAGCTAAAATGAATACATGAACTACTTTGATGAAACGATCATCACCATTTCAAAACAAATAACTGACTCCTCTTAAATAGTTATGGTCCTCAAAATCTCAGTTGTCCTGAGAATGTCCTGAACCTCCCTGACCAGGTGTCCATGGGGACACTTGAACTTTTTTATACCGTATTGCTTGACACATTCACTAAATTTGTAATGAGTTCTAAACGCACAAACTGTCAGCTAGACCCGATTGCAACAAAATTACTTAAGGAGCTATTCCCTATGTTAGGTCAGCCAATGTTGAACATAATACATTGCTCCCTTTCCTCCGGATGTTTACCAAACTCATAAAAAATAGCTGACAAGTCAAAGGTATGCTTTGGTGTTACTCAAGGCTCAGTTCTGGGCCCATTATTGTTCTCACTATATATGCTGCCTCTGGGCGATGTTATCCGAAATCACAATGTAAATTTTCACTGTTATGCTGATGACACGCAGGTATATATTTCAATGAAGCATGGAGAAGCCCCAAAATTAGCTACTTTGGAAGCATGCATTTCAGATATTAGGAAGAGGATGACAGAGAACTTCTTGCTCTTAAACTCAAGAAAAACAGAAAGGCTTGTTTTAGTACCCAAGAAACAAAGAGCGTTGTTAGCAGATCTCTGTGAACCTCGACGGCTACATAGTCGTATCCCAAAAAACTGTAAGAAACCTTGGCGTTACCCTTGACCCTTCTCCTTTGAATAACATATAAAATATTTCTCATGAGTTGTTTATTTTCATCTTCAAAACATTGCAAAAGTCTGAAACTTTCTATCAAAAACTGATGCAGAAAAACAATTCCATGCTTTTTTTACTTCTAGACTAGATTACTGCAATGCTCTTCTTTACGGTTACCCTAACAAACAAATTAACTAAAACAAAAATTTAACACATTACTCTTGTACTAGCGTCCTTACACTGGCTGCCTGTCAGAGTTAGGTCTGATTTTAAGGTTTTATTGTTAACCTATAAATCAATACATGGACTTGCTCCTACTCACCTTGCTGAAATGATCCAGCCATACATACCTAAACGTAACTTACGATTGCAAGATGCAGGCCTTTTAATTGTACCTAGAATTTCTAAACCAACAGTCGGAGGCAGGGCCTTTTCTCATAGCTCCACTACTGTGGAATGATCTGCCAATTAAGGTTAGAAATGCAAACTCAGTGCACACTTTCAGTGTCTACTAAAAACTCATCTCTACAGCACGGTTTATGATTTGGTGTAGCCTGGCCCAGGGTCGTGAAGGTGACCAGAAGGCTTGATACTGTCCACCATTGCTGTCTTGCCAGGTGGGCTCACGTCGCTACTGGGATGCCCTCCCTCCAATGCTTTTTAGGGGAGGAGTCACTGGCTTGTTGTTGTCTCTCTGTTGCGCACTTGTGCAATTGGGCTGTACTCTGCTGGCAATACTCGGCCCTCATTCAGGGTGGTTGTGGTTGGAGGGTGTCCCTTTGGTTGATGCTTGACAATGTGGGTGGGTTGTTTTTCTGTTTCCCTGTCTGGGGTCTCCCCTGGGTAGGGCCACAGTGTACCCGGACCCCCCGTCTCAGTCCCATGATCTTACGCTGCAATATTATTGTGCTGGGGGAGTAGGGTCAGTTCTCCTTCCCCACTAAGTTCTCCTTCTCCACTATAAATCGTTGTTGACATGAGGAATGCATTTTCTGAATTTTCCCAGTCTCCTCCTGTTTTAAACTTTAGGAGGACATGAGGTCCTGGTCCATACCTGCGGAGTACCTGGTTTGGGGGGCCCGCTGCTGTCCCTGTCCAAAGTCCTCCTTGTTGTGCTGCAGATCAAGACGATACATGACGATTTCAGCTGCCACTGTGCTGACACCTCCTCCCCTGTGTTGTCCCTGTCCTTGTCCATCTGGTCATGCTTCTGACCAGGTCTAAATTTTAATTGACTCTGGATTTAGCCCACATGCATTTATTATTCCAATTGGACTCTTAGAATTTCACCTGGCACAGCCAGAAGAGGACTGGTCACCCCTCTAGGTTCCTCTCTAGGTTTCTTCCTAAATTTCGGCCTTTTATAAAAGCACTGCTGTTGTAAAAAGGGCTTTATAAATACATTTGATTGATTGATTGATTGATTGAAGAAGATGGCACTGTAGAAGCAGCAGGTTCAGATGGGACCAGCTCAGTGCCTGCCACAAGATCCACTCTAACTACAACATCAAGACCTGATAATTATCCAGTAGTCAGACCATGGACTACACCACAGCAAGCATAAATGAGAGATTTTGTTTGAAGGCCAATTGAGCCTCTAAAACAGAGCAAGGTTGATGCTGCTCTTGTGTAAGTGACAATGCAGGGAAAGTGCACTGGGCTTTCTGAGATGGGCCCAGTTTCCTTGCTTCGCTCATACACTTAACCTTGTGGTGAGAGTGGGCCTGAATAATATTCAGGACATAGTGCTAAAAATTAAAGCTGTGGCTGAGAATGTACATAGGAGCACTGCTGCTGCTCAAAAACTGAAGGCTATCAGGCTAATCGGGCAAGCAGATCTTAAAGTAATACAGGATGTGCAACAAGATGGAACTCTTCATACTACATACTAAAAAGGTTCAACGACATAAAGAATCCATCATCTCTACCATGGCACTTATGAATCCCTCTCTGGATAAGAGGAGTGGGAGCTGATCACTGAGGCCTGTGAGATTTTGAAACCATTTGAAGAAGTCACAGTGGAAGTGAGCGCTGAGAGGTATGTAATGTATACCAATCGATGCATAGATGAGAGACGGAATCTAAAACAAAAATCCCATTGTATGATTTTTTTATAATTAATTTGCATTTTATTGCATGAGGTTTTTGTTTTAGATTCCGTCAGATTCTGTCACTCACAGTTGATGAGTACCTATGATAAAAATTATAGACTTCTACATGCTTTTTGGGAAAACCTGCAAAAACGGCAGTGTATCGAATACTTGTTCTCCCCACTGTATTTATGTATTTTTACAGGTTTGTGACAGAATCCAAAGCCATTTTAATTCTGTAAAGCCTGACACATCAAATAGTAGCTTGAAAATTCTAAACTTTCAAATTGAAGTGTTTAATAGACCCTTTGAGAAAATATCACTTTTTTTAAAAATATATAATTTACATATATGCTATTTTTTTTGTAATCATATTTGATTCATCAGGCATTTATGGCAATTTATTGATCATTACAATATTTTTTTTAGATTACCAAATAGACATTGTTTATTGCATTTGGACCATTTCAGTTGGTTTGGTACTTTTTTTTTTACAACTGGAACCATTTCTCACCTTTTTATATGTCACGGTTAGGTGAGCAGCAGCGCCACCGTTCCGTGCACCTTAAGTTCCCATATCACACGAACACATCCCGGACTGTCACATGTTTTCTATCTTCCACACCAGGTCCCAATTGAGCTAATTTGTATGTGTTTAAATGTTTCCCCTCTGCTCCCCACATTGTGGATCATTGTTGCTGTTATGTCTGTTCGTGTGCAGGTGAGTGTTGCTTGTGTGTACTCTTTGGATATTAGTTGTTAAGATGTGTTGTCGCGCACCTTTCTTTTCATACAGTATATTAGTTATCATTGTCTGTTCGTGTTCGGTTTTGTTTGTTTTTTGATTAAACCCCACGAACGAGAGAAATGCCTGCGCCTGGTTCCTTAACCAACACTACACCACAACTACAACATTACAACATATCTCAATTTCCACTGTAAATATATCTTAAATATATCCAATGTTTCATTAGTTTTATTAAAAAAATCTAAATTGTGTATTTGGCATTATGGCAGATTGCATCATGAAATACAATGCAATGACGATTGAGGGATTTACTACCTTATATACACCTGCTGTATCATATTTGATACACACATAACATGATTTTACTGTAAAAATGGGTATAAAATATTATGTAATTATATGTTGCTTCAATACAGTAAACATTCATATTAAAATATTATTAACAATAAAAAAATGTATTCTTTCTGTAACTTTTTCTAAATTAGCAAAGAGTTCCCTATCAAAAATGGGTGTGTCGCTATATGAAAGCAGACATTTTTGATCGGTCATTCAAAAAGCCCGCTATTGCCTGCAGTGCAAGGACTATCCACCAGGGGGAAGAAGACGTATCAGATTGCATACAACAGGTTTTTAGCAAAAGTATTGATCATGTTGACGACGTAGAGGTCTCAGAAACAAATATGATACAATTGGTGTTACAGGGTTAATGGCAAAAGACGATCATGGCAAGGAGACCGAGGACACCCTCCATCCATGAGCCAATCCAGAAATTGGTTCACTGCTTGGCCAATCCGCTTAACAGGCCCTTTGGCATGGTGGAATTTAATGGGAGATTGGCAGATGCAACCCTTTTGTACCCTAGGTAAAAAAAACTGCATTTGTTAACATCCAAGCAGGGGATAAAGCAGATGTTCCTGCTGCAAGTGGGGGGGCTAGTTTCTGGGAGGACTTCGATGAGACAGTGGCCAGCAGGGGAGCCAGGCCTACTTCAAGAAACACCAGCTCTGAGGCCATGATAGAAATAAGGGCCTACCTGGCCAAGCCCCTTATCCCCCACACAGATGACCACCTGGCATGGTGGAAAACACATGCAGACGTGTATAATCACCTCTGTGAAGTGAAAGCTGGACAAATTGTGACAGAGATGAGCTTGTTTTCCTCAATGGCAACATTAAATAGAGGTGACTTTGCTCATTAATTGTAAATAGTTTAAAGCACTGTTTTCTTTCTTTGAGATTTTTGCACTTTCGCATTCGGTATGTTTACTTTTATTCAACACTTACAGAATCTCACAAAAGTGAGTACACCCCTCACATTTTGCAAATATTTGATAATATCTTTTAATGTGACTCTACATAAAGATGGTGGCCAAGACCATACAGCAGTTTTTACGTTTTACGTTTGCAAAGAAAAATAGATTGATAGATTATAAAGACATATTTGTAATGATAATTGGACGCATGGTACAACAAATGAATGTGTATATGTTTATTATTGATTGTCATGAAAGGAAAGAAGGGTTCGGCAGATAGTCGAACCTCAGATTGAAGAGGAAAAATGCGGATTCTGTCCTGGTCGCGGAACAACCGACCAGCTCTTTACTCTTGCAAGGATCCTGGAGGGGGCCTGGGAATATGCCCATCCTGTCTACATGTGTTTTGTGGATCTGGAGAAGGCTTATGACCGGGTCCCCCGGGAGATACTGTGGGAGGTGCTGCGGGAGTATGGGGTGAGGAGGTCCCTTCTGAGGGCTATCCAATCCCTGTACGTCCAAAGTGAGAGCTTTGTTCGGGTTCTCGGTAGTAAGTCAGACTCGTTCCAGGTGGGGGTTGGCCTCTGCCAGGGCTGCACTTTGTCACCAATCCTGTTTGTAACTTTTATAGACAGGATATCGAGGCATAGTCGGAGTGGGGAGGGGTTGCAGTTCGGTGGGCTGGGGATCTCATCGCTGCTTTTTGCGGATGATGTGGTCCTGATGGCATCATCGGTCTGTGACCTTCAGCACTCACTGGACCGGTTCGGAGCCGAGTGTGAAGCGGTTGGGATGAGGATTAGCACCTCTAAATCTGAGGCCATGGTTCTCAGCAGGAAACCGATGGAGTGCCAACTCCGGGTAGGGAATGAGGCATTACCCCAAGTAAAGGAGTTCAAGTATCTCAGGGTCTTGTTCGCGAGTGAGGGGACAATGGAGTGGGAGATTGACCGGAGAATCTGAGCAACGGGGGCGGTATTGCATTCGCTTTACCACACCGTTGTGACGAAAAGAGAGCTGACCCGGAAGGCAAAGCTCTCGATATACAGGTCAAATTTACTTCCTACCCTCACCTATGGTCATAAAGGCTGGGTCATGACCGAAAGAACAAGATTGCGAGTACAAGTGGCTGAAATGGGTGGCAGGCTTCTCCCTTAGGAATAAGGTGAGAAGCTCAGCCATCCGTGAGGAACTCGGAGTAGAGCCGCTGCTCCTTTGCGTCGAAAGGAGCCAGTTGAGGTGGTTCGGGCATCTGGTAAGGACGCCCCCAGGACGTCACCCTAGGGAGGTGTTCCAGGCACATCCAACTGGGAGGAGACCTCGGGGTAGGCCCAGGACTAGGTGGAGAGATTATATTTCGTCAATGGCCTGGGAACACCTCGGGATCCCCCGGTCAGAGCTGGAAAATGTGGCTCGGGAAAGGGAAGTTTGGGATCCCCTGCTGGAGCTGCTGCCCCCGCAACCCGATACCGGATAAGCGGATGAAGATGAGAATGATAAACATATCAAATTAGTGTTTGATTAAGTAAAAAAGACCTGTGAACGACTGATCCATTCAGTTTCATTGTTCATTTGAACAGCTGGCAGTGGAGTTATAGGCTACCCAACCACGGAATACGCTGTCCTCCAGCTCAGTGCACTTAAGATCAGATCGGCCCATAGTAACTATAGTATATGCTGGTTGAAAAACATCCTGTGTTTTACACAAGGTTTGTAATCCACTATTTTGAAGGAACAAACAACGCCTGGGTCAACCACACATTATTGCTGGGTTGATTGTATCGTGGTTGGGTTTAAAAAATATTGTTAAAAATAAAAAAGATGATTTTGGTACATGTATGTATGTATGAGCAATGATGATCGGTGAAATAAAAATGGGAACATCGTCTGTGAGAACATCGCCACCAGCCTAAAACTGCTGTTATTCAAGCCTTTTACCAAGTACATTACTTATCGCGGCATTGACGCCACTTCTCTGCACATATATTTCCTGAAGACCGCATATGGTTCACACTTTATCAATAAAAATAAAATACAAATAAAAGAAATAATAAATTACTTTTTCCACCAGATTTATTTGATTAAGTACAATATGCCACAGTAGACCCCAGCAAAAATATAATTCAAGTGTTTTACATGGCATGTTTACATGAAGGAAGTTTAGTTTGTTAAACAGGCAATAGGCTACACGTTAAGGATAACCCATCAATGATTCATTCATCTTTTTTTTTTTTTACGTTTCTAATAAAATGGCATTTGAGGGTTCCGGTGATGACGTCTTACTGAGAGGATCGAGGCCAGTAAGCTCCCGGCATAATTATCCACAAACTTATATTTTAAGAGTCATATTTGTAGCCATACTTAATATATTGAAACGTGAGTGGTCGATGAACATCTCTGGCCGAGAAATGCCGACAAACAAGACCGCAAAAGTATCGGCCCAGAGAGCTACTAGCCAGCAAGTCGACAGTGCAGATCCTGCTAAAGATGGCAAGGTAGCAGGAGCTATCCTTGTAGCTGCGGTAGCGGCGGAGACTACAGCTAAAGTTGCGGCCGTCATGGAAGAGAAGATGTCCAAGGTGGATATCATCATGGCCTAGCTGGAAAGTGAATTGCAGCGTATTGAGGAGGTAGAAAACCGCATTTCTAGTGCTGAGGCAACCCACTCTCTTCCCTTTGCGTACATATAACATGGGTTCACACTTCACAAATTTGTGCTATGCATACGCCAAAGTCCCTTTTTGCGTGCAGTGCAGACGCGATCTCCTCCCATTAAGAACTATGGTGAATAAATGCGATATTAAAGTTTAACCTTTACCCTTTGACGTTCTTTCAAGAAAAAAGTCAATCTACGCTTTTAAACAATTAGTCAATCTTCGGGAAATCCGTGCCTCGATGATGGTGTCAAATAGGTTACAGTTGGTGAGTGTCAATGAAATTATTTTATTGACCATTATTATTAATGGGAGGAGATCGCGTCCCAACTGCACGCAGAAAAAGACTTTGGCATATGCATTGCATGACATTGTGTGAACCCGTGTTATATGTACGCAAAAGGAAGAGAGTGGCTTGGCTGAGGACATCATTGCTGATTTGGAAGGCAGGCTGGCAGACACAAAAAATTTACTTACCGCATGGATGACCAGGAGGCAAGATCCCGGAAGGATAATATCAGGCTTTTTGGTGTCAAAGAAGGGATTGAAGGGAGCAATGCGATCCATTTCTTTGAAACCTGGCTGCCTTAACTTCTTCACATGGAAACCAAGAAAGGCAGGATCCGACTGGACAGGTGGCACAGAGGTCTCGGTCGACTTAAACCCGGGATGCCCCAAGTAGTCGTCATGAAGCTTCATTACCCGGCGGAAAAAATGAAGATATTAGCGTTTGGTGCGAAACAGAAGCTCGAAAACAAAGGGGCCAGGATCTCCATTCGTCAGGACATCCCGCAAAATGTCCTGCAGCAACGGAGGTGCTTCAATGATCTGTGCCAAAAGCAGATTTCCAAGAACGTCAGGTTCAGGATGCAATACCCGGCGACCCTCCGCTTCACCTACAACAATAAGGATTTCTCCTTCGACACAACTGAGGAGGCTTTTCATGTTATTGTGGCAACGGATACGGTTCCGTGAGTACTGTGAAGAGTTATAGCAGCATATGCTGAGCGGAGTGATTCGGTGCACAAGTAAACTCATAACATTATGATTAACATAGTTGTGCTCTATTAAGGTGAATCTATATACCACCCTTTGCGCACAGCGCCCTATGGGCTGCTACACACAAGCTGACTTAGTGATGTTCTGGCTACACATAAGGTGACTTTATTGTGGGGGTTCGAGTCGGGAGCAAGTGGGTGTCATGATGGCTGCGTTTCACGGAGAACAACTGTGGACCGTGGTCAAGTGCACTCACAACGCGCGTTGTTTCATCCCAGCTCCAAGGGACCCTTTGTTTTGTATCCCAGAGAGGACTGTTCATGCTGCGTCCAAAGGGACACGTTTGTTTCAGCTGAGTGTGTTATATGACGAGTACACATTCCTAGTAGTTGTGTTGTCTAAAGATCAGTTTAAAGAGAGTGAGTTAGATCTGGGACCTATGTTTTAAATTTTTTTTATATTCTCTTGTTTTCCTTATCTTAGTTCCCTTTTTCTTCCCCCTCGTTTCGTGCCCTTGAACTATTTATTCTATTTGCCTTGCTTTGAGGCTAGATGCCCTCATAGTCAGTCATCAAACTGGGTAGAACGGTACCACTAAGTTTGTCTCGTTTAACATAAAGGGAATAAATAATGCTGTTAAACGTAAGAAACGATTATGCTGGTTAAAGAAGGAAAAAGCTAACATAGCCCTGTTACAAGAAACCCACTTGTATGACAAGGAAGACAAAAAACTAAAGAGAGAATGGGTAGGACAAATGTATTACTCGTCATTTTCTACAAGATAGGGGTGGCCATCCTAATAAATATAAACACTCAGTTTACTTAAGAAAAGTGTGTTAAAGATTGTCAAGATCGATATGGGATTATTATGGGATTCTCATATGGGGAACATATAATGATTGGATGTGTATATGCTCCAAATGTGTACCAAGAAGAATTCTACTCTAAATTGTTAGCTGATGCCTCTGCAATGTCTGCAACATTCAGTATACTTGCAGGAGACATTAACTGTGTTTTGAACCCTTAGGTGGACCGACTAATGTCACGTCTATAAGGCCACTAGAGAGCTATGTGTAGATTTACAGTTCTTTGATGCTTGGAGAATTCTTCTTTACCTTTTTTTCTAAGTTTTTCCCTAATAGATTATTTATTTGTCTCAAGGATGGTGTTAGATAGAATGAAGGACTGTACTATAGGTACTCGTTTACTATCAGACCATGCAGATACGTCCATGGTTTCCATATGGTTTCTCCCCCCTCCCCTCAACCCACACCAAGCTCTGGCGACTAAATAACTCACTAGTAGTCCCTCATTTGTGACATTTATGGAAGAACAAATTAATATTTTTCTGTCAACTAATGATAACAATGATACTAATCCATCAATACTTTGGGATACGCTCAAGGCTTACTTGAGGGGAGCCATAATTTCATACAGCACAGCCAAAGGGAAGCTTTGAAAGAGCAGCTGAATTTAGAGAGACAATTGGCTGATCTTGATAAACAACTAAAGGATAATTACTCTTCAACCCTGTTCAAAAAACGTAATCCACACGGTCAGCTCTTAACCAACTTTTGACGCAAAAGGCAGAAGCAGGTATTTTCTATGCAAAACACAGACTGTTTGAAATGGGTGACAAACCGGGGCGACTACTTGCACACTTTGCAGCTGGTAGGCGTGACGTTAGGGCTATCTCTTCCTTAAAGGACGAAACTGGGAAAAATCATTATGAGACAAAAACGATGGTGTAGATAATGAAGAGCTTTTACGAAAGACTATACACCTCTGAATCCACTGCATCATCACATTGTATACAGAGTTTTCTAGAAAAGCTTAATCTCCCCCACTTATCAGAAGCAGATAAATCCGCTCTTGGAAGACCAATAACCAGTGAAGAGATAAAAAAGGCAATTAATTCTCTGCAGAACAGAAAAGCTCCGGGACCAAATGATTATGGTCCAGAGCTTTACAAAAAATTATTAAATTCCATAGATGGACCTCTGCTAAGGTTGTACCTTCATTCAATGGAGAAAGGTTCCCAACCAGGCTCATTATATGCTGACAATATATCTTTAGTCCTTAAAAAGGAAAAAAACCCCAACGAGTGTAGCTCATATCACCCTATCAGCCTGATCAATGTGTAAAATATTTTTAAAAATATTAGCAAAAAGACTAGAGAACTACTTGCCACTCTTAATCGGATCTGACCAGACAGACTTTTTTAAAAGCAGGAACTCTTATACCAATATGAGAAAATTATTTAACATCATTCAACATGCAAATACTAATCAGGCACAAGTTCTTGTTATCTCACTTGACGCCGAAAAGGCATTCGATCGTGTGGAGTGACCTTATTTATTTGCCATCATGAAAACATTTGGACTGGGGTAGGGGTTCATTAACTTTTTACAATCCTTGCTATTTTTGGGGGATTTCCGCCTGGATTTGGCCTACCCAAATTAAAAAGCTTCCCATTCCTACATATTTTGCCCCAAATACACAATTTTGGTGTCATTTTACAGGAAACCCTTTGAAGTTTCATAAAACACTGTTAAAAATAATACAAATATATGTATTTGTTGTCTGAACAGAAAAAACCCTCCTAAAAAAGAGGCGCTTTTTGATTTTTTTTCTCTAATTTAATTTTTGAAAGTGTATAACTCAGGCCCTGTGTGCCTCAGCGACATGCAGACAGAGTTGGCTGTTTCCATTAGATGTCAGAAAATACCTGAAAAAGGACTTTTTTCGGTATCATGTTTTATTCAATATCTATTCAAATGTATCTGAAGAGAGGAATATTACCTTTTTTTTTTTTTATTTCCGCCTACCCATATCTAAAGTCTCCCCATACCCATATACAGTGCTATAAATGCAATATCCCAGTGTAATTTTACAGAAAACCCTTTGCCATTACATAAAACACTGTTGAAATTGGTAAATATTATAATATATGTTGTCTGTGCTATAATAAACAAAAACAAAAAAGGCGCTTTTAGATTTTTAGGTTATAAATTGAAATTTGAAAGTGAATATCTCTGGCCCTGTGGGCTCTAGCACCATGTAAACAGTTCTGGTTGATTCCAGCAGGTGTCAGCAAACACTGGAAAAAAGAATTATGTTTCTATCATATTGTAAGGAAGAGTTATTCTAAAACACCTGAAGGGTGGTAAAATACCTTTTTTTATGTAATTCAAGTCTCCAAGTTCCCCACCTGTCAAAAGTTCAAAATCAAAACATTGCAAAGCACATTACCAAAAGGACTTCTAATAATGTTTCAAAGAAAGCAATGAGACCCATTAGTAGTTTTTACCTTTTATTTTTGTAATAATCAAACAACTTTTTACATACTAATAAACTGAATATAATATGTGCGAAAGTATATAAAGTGCAATATTGAACAAAAGAAAATGGAATAAAAAAGTTTTGAAAAATAAAGTGCAAACATTTGCTTTATAATCTAAAAATGTCTTTTGACTTCGTCAATAAAATAAAAATAAATATTCCACAAAAAAGGGAAGAAAGGGGTCCAAACTTCTGGACTACGTTATTTACTTGCTGTGTCCTTCAGTGTGCCAGCGCTTGAAACAATTTCTTGTTGACACCATGCACAGTGCAACATTGCATTTTAGGCAGAAGATCGGAGTCTTCACTTTTTTGTCCTCCATTTTGCAAAGAACACAGATTCTTCTCCCAGCAGTAGTGTCGCTTCCAAAATATTCAGGAAGGCATGTCTCAGTTGATGGTGTTGAGCAGGCAGCGAATTCTGGCACTGTGGAATACTTGACAAGTTCAGAAATAAGTTCTTCTCTGAAAATTTTCTGGGTCAAGGGGGTCTTATTGTTAGCTTTGGCCAGTTCACTATGGAGAATGAAGCTGTTCACAACAGCAATGTCAATGAAATGGAAAAAGAAATTCTTATACCATTTCTTAGTTTTATGTAGAACGTTGTAATAGCCAATAAGTGCATCTGAAACATCAACACCACCCATGTATTTATTATACTCCAGCACTGCTTTGGGAATCGGGATGCTCTCTTTTCCCCAGACACCGTCAGCATTCTTCACACGCCGGTTTACAGTGTAATTTCTATAAGCCGTGTGTATAGTAGAACACATCGTCACTTCTCTAGTGTCCATCCATTTTACGAACAGCAACTTTCCATTTCTAAGCCAACGAATTTCTCCTCTTTTGGCCTTCCTGCTGAGGTCGTTGTTTTAGTCTTTGGAAAGCCTATTCTATTTGTGCGTATGGTGCCACAAGCTAGAGTCTTTTTGGTCAGTAAATCCAGGAAGAGAGTTGGGCTTGTATAAAAATTTTCCATAAAAATATGATAGCCCTGTCCAAGAAGTCTAAAATCTAAAAGCCGGATGACTGACTCGTAGCGGAGGCCTTTACCTGTGTCTTCGGATTTGCCCTCATACACATAAAAGTTCCAGGTGTATGCAGACAATGAATCGGCAAGGACAAACAATTTGAAACCCCATTTTGTGGGCTTGTCCTTCATATATTGTTTTAGCCCTATTCTTGCCTTTGATGCAACCATGCGTTCGTCCACAGATAGTTGTCTTTGTGGTTGAAAATATGTCTTGCATGCGGAAACAATGCTGCCATAGAGGGGTTTTATTTTGAATAATCGGTCATAGCCAGGGCTTCCCTTTTTTCTGGTGTTATCTTCATCCTCCTGTAGATTACAGAGATGAAGGTTCCAAGAAATGCTAAGAAAACGGATTAAGCTGATATATTTTTCACCCAGAGTGCGTGTACTTGGTATAAAATCATCAGACTTCAAGTTTGGGAGGTCCACTCGGCAAGGGGATCATTTGTCCCCGCATATTTTTGCTTTGGCCATTGAACCACTGGCAGAGGCTATTAGAAGCCATAATAGCATAAAAGGTTTCCAAATTAAATCCACATCAAATACGATTGTATTATATTTCTAAAAAGGTAGCAAGACAGGTCAAAAGGGACTTCTCAAAAACCCAGGTTAAGTATGAAAACTTTACAGCTCCCAAAAGAAAGTGGAGGTCTAACATTCCCTAATATGATATTTTACAATTGTGCCTTAAATGTAAGTTTACAGAAGGTGGCCAGAAAGTGTGTATTATTTAATTGGATTAGTGAGAAACCTCCCACTGTCACTCAGTGGTACAGATACATTTTTTGAGTTTTTCCTATGGAAAGAACTGGCATTGTGCCAGTTTAAAAGGGAATGACGACACTTTTATGGACATATGGCGGCCTCTAATGGATTACCTGCCTAAGGATCTAAGTGAAATTATCCAGAGGGGACACACTGGCTTAGAAGGTGCCAGACTGAGCAGACCGGTGATAAGAAATGTTTCTTATTAGGTATACCCCCCACCCCACTTTCTTTATTATTATTATTTTTTATCCTTTATTCGTTTCTTCTCATTTTCTACTTTATTTGAATATTGCTTGTTCATTTTCTACCTTAGCTCAGACCACACCTTAATGATTTATGCTTATATGCATTGTTGATATGTAAATTCAGAAAATAAAATAAAATCAATAAAATAAAAATAAATTTTAACAGAACATGTAATTTGTTTATTTAATGTACAATTACCTAAAGTCGATAAATGTACTGTTAATTACTCCACATTGACCCAAAGAGAGAGACGGGTGAGACAAAGCGCCTGTTACAATACTTGTACTCTCACATAATCAATTATTAATCCATCCATCTTCTTCCGCTTATCCGGGGCCGGGTCGCGGGGGCAGCAGTCTAAGCAGGGATGCCCAGACTTCCCTCTCCCCAGACACTTCCTCTAGCTCTTCCGGGGGGACACCGAGGCGTTCCCAGGCCAGCCGGGAGACATAGTCCCTCCAGCGTGTCCTAGGTCTTCCCCGGGGTCTCCTCCCGGTGGGACGGGACCGGAACACCTTCCCAGGAAGGCGTTCCGGAGGCATCCGAAACAGATGCCCAAGCCACCTCAGCTGACCCCTCTCGATGTGGAGGAGCAGCGGCTCTACTCTGAGCTCCTCCCGGGTGACAGAGCTTCTCACCCTATCTCTAAGGGATCGCCCGGCCACCCTGCGGAGAAAGCTCATTTCGGCCGCCTGTATCCGGGATCTTGTCCTTTCGGTCATGACCCAAAGCTCATGACTATAGGTGAGAGTAGGAACGTAGATTGACTGGTAAATCGAGAGCTTCGCCTTGCGGCTCAGCTCTTTCTTCACCACGACAGACCGATACATCGACTGCATTACTGCAGAAGCTGCACCGATCCGTCTGTCAATCTCCCGTTCCATCCTTCCCTCACTCGTGAACAAGACCCCTAGATACTTAAACTCCTCCACTTGAGGCAGGCACTCTCCACCAACCTGAAGTGGGCAAGCCACCCTTTTCCGACTGAGGACCATGGCCTCGGATTTGGAGGTACTGATTTTCATCCCCACCGCTTCACACTCGGCTGCAAACCGTCCCAGTGCATGCTGAAGGTCCTGGTTAGAAGGGGCCAACACGACAACATCATCTGCAAAGAGCAGAGACGAAATTGTGTGGTCCCCAAACCTGACACCCTCCGGCCCCTGGCTGCGCCTAGAAATTCTGTCCATAAAAATTACGAACAGAACCGGTGACAAAGGGCAGCCCTGCCGGAGTCCAACATGCACTGGCATTACTGCCGGCAATGCGGACCAAGCTCCTGCTTCGGTTGTACAGGGACCTGACAGCCCTTAGCAAAGGACCCAGGACCCCATATTCCCCAAGCACCCTCCACAAGATGCCGCGAGGGACACAGTCGAATGCCTTCTCCAAATCCACAAAACACATGTGGATTGGTTGGGCAAACTCCCATGAACCCTCCAACACCCGTAGAGGGTATAGAGCTGGTCCAGTGTTCCACGGCCCGGACGAAAACCACATTGTTCCTCCTGAATCCGAGGTTCTACTATCGGCCGTATTCTCCTCTCCAGAACCCTGGCATAGACTTTCCCGGGGAGGCTGAGAAGTGTGATCCCCCTATAGTTGGAACACACCCTCCGGTCCCCCTTCTTAAAAAGAGGGACCACCACCCCGGTCTGCCATCCCAGAGGCACTGTCCCCGACCGCCACGCAATGTTGCACAGGCATGTCAACCAAGACAGCCCCACAACATCCAGAGACTTGAGGTACTCAGGGCGGATCTCATCCACCCCCGGTGCCTTGCCACCGAGGAGTTTCTTGACCACCTCTGTGACTTCAGCCCAGGTGATGGACGAGTCCACCTCTGAGCTTCCTCAATGGAAGACGTGACAGCGGGATTGAGGAGATCCTCGAAGTACTCCTTCCACCGCCCGACGACATCCTCAGTTGAGGTCAACAGCTGCCCACCTCTACTGTAAACAGTGTTGGTAGGGCACTGTTTCCCTCTCCTGAGGCGCCGGATGGTTTGCCAGAATCTCTTCGAGGCCAGCCGATAGTCCTTCTCCATGGCCTCACCAAACTCCTCCCAGGCCCGAGTTTTTGCCTCCACAACCACCCGGGCTGCAGCCCGCTTGGCCTGTCGGTACCCGTCAGCTGCCTCAGGAGTCCCACAAGCCAACCAGGCCTGATAGGACTCCTTCTTCAGCTTGACGGCATCCCTTACTTCCGGTGTCCACCACCGGGTTCTGGGATTGCCGCCTCGACAGGCACCGGAGACCTTACGGCCACAGCTCCAAGCGGCTGCTTCGACAATGGCGGTGGAGAACATGGTCCACTCGGACTCAATATCTCCAGCCTCCCTCGGGATCCAGTCGAAGCTCTGCCGGAGGTGGAAGTTAAAGATCTCTCTGACAGGAGACTCGGCCAGACGTTCCCAGCAGACCCTTACAGTACGCTTGGGCCTGACGAGCTTCCTCCCCCGCCATCGGATCCAACTCACCACCAGGTGGTGATCAGTTGACAGCTCCGCCCCTCTCTTCACCCGAGTGTCCAAGACATACGGCCGCAGGTCAGATGAGACGACAACAAAGTCGATCATCGACCTGCGGCCTAGGGTGTCCTGGTGCCACGTGCACTGATGGACACCCTTACGCTTGAACATGGTGTTCGTTATGGACAAACTGTGACTAGCACAGAAGTCCAATAACTGAACACCACTCGGGTTCAGATCAGGGGGGCCGTTCCTCCCAATCACGCCCCTCCAGGTGTCACTGTCGTTGCCCACGTGGGCGTTGAAGTCCCCCAGTAGAACAATAGAGTCCCCAGTCGGAGCACTTTCCAGCACCCCTCCCAGAGACTCCAAGAAGGTCGGGTACTCTGCACTGCCGTTCGGCCCGTAGGCACAAACAACAGTGAGAGACCTATCCCCGACCCGTAGGTGCAGGGAAACGACCCTCTCGTTCACCGGGGTAAACTCCAACACATGGCGGCAGAGCTGGGGAGCTATAAGAAACCCACACCAGCCCGCCGCCTCTCACCATGGGCAACTCCAGAGTGGTGAAGAGTCCATCCTCTCTCAAGGAGTGTGGTTCCAGAGCCCAAGCCGTGCATAGAGGTGATCCCGACTACCTCTAATCGGAACCTCTCAACCTCACGCACTAACTCAGGCTCCTTCCCCGCCAGCGAGGTGACATTCCACGTCCCTAGAGCCAGTTTCCGTGTCCAGAGATCGGGTTGTCTAGGCCCCTGCCTTCGACTGCCGCCCGATCCTCTTCGCACCGGCCCCTTATGGTCCCTCCTGTGGGTGGTGAGCCCACGGGAGGGCGGCCCCACGTCGCTCGTTCGGGCTGAGCCCGGCCGGGCCCCATGGGGGAAGGCCCGGCCACCAGGCGCTCGCATACGAGCCCCAACCCCGGGCCTGGCTCCAGGGTGGGCCCCGGCTGCGCCATACCGTGCGACGTCACGGTACTCAAAATTTTATTCATCATTAAGTTGGAATAAAATTTAAAACAAACTGTAATTAGTCTCTAAATCATTTTCAGTTTGTGAGTATAGAATTCTAACTACAAAATGTAATATATGCTACACCTACCTTGGAAAAGTAATCGAAGGAGGGTGTTCAGAATTGTATGTTCCAGAAGTTGCCTCTAAATTTCAGTATGTTTAAATCAAGTTTAGAATAGTTTTGCAATGTCACAATGTAGCAAAATTTTGCATCATTATTATTTAATAGACAATCGCAGACTCTTATTTGTCTTATCAAAATGGACAGTATGGCGTAAAAATTCCAGAATTCCGGCCATACAGATGAGCTACCGTACCTATGTTTTAAAAACCCTTACTCTATAATAGCTTACACTTAAACAGAAATTAAACACAAACTGTGTGATCCAACAAATGTATTTTATTTAAATTAGCAGACTGAGCTTTTCACAATCTTTGTGAGCATATACTCAGTTAATTGCGACAGTACGGCTGGACACCCACCCTAGAACTGTCTTAATGTACTTACACGATAACCATTTCTATGGCATCATGAATCTGAAGGGATTTCTGGGTGTGTCATGTGATTGTGAGTGGTGTTATACAGGTTTTAACACCTGTGGTGATCATGGCAGTAAACATAGCTGTAGTGTCTGTCTTCGTCAAGATTGTCATATCCAACCCCATAACACAAAGCAGTGCCCAGACTGTAAGCGGATATGTTATTCCGACTTTTGTTATAGACAGCATAAAGGGTTGAAGCTCCACAAAGGTGTGAGTCATTGAGTTAGCGGGTGTGACTAGAAGAAATTGTGTCGATTGTGGCTGTCATTACAACGTTAGTATTACCAAATATAAAGTGCACGGCTAACATGTGTCCCAATTGTAACGTGGATCTGACTGTTGAGATAAATAATCAGTGTTTCATAAAACCCTCTAATACTGAGGACCACAGTAAGTGCTACATATTTTATGATTTTGAGATAATTGCCAATTCTGTGCAAATTTTGTGTGCACAATAAGCTTTGATAACAAGATGTGGTGTTCGGCCAGAGATGGTTGTGTTGCTGCTTTTTTCCAAAGGTTTAGGCAACCGAAATATACTGAATACATAATTATAGCACACAATTCTAAATGTTTCGATGGTTATATCTTAATTATTTGACAGGTGGACAGATCTTCCGGTGTGGTAGGCTGGGACTTTTTGTATGACGTATGTAGGGTGGGATTTCCTTATGACATTGCTGAACTTCCTGTATTAAACATGATTATTATTATTTTATTCTATATTTAACCAAGTACTAATTTATCGCAATGACCTGGGTAGGTCACATTACATTAATTATTTAAAACGTTACTAAAAGAACAAAATCATTTAAAAAAACCTAACAAATTATTTGGCAAAATTGTCTCCCAGTAATCGTTTACAATGCCCTAATGGCACGAATTCCTCCATCTTAATAGTGCGCTGTAACCCATTCCATACGTGAGGGGCAAAGAAAGAAAAGGCTGTTCTACTCAGCTCAGTAGAGATTTTAGGGATCCCTAAATGTATGCGGGGAATGTCCACTGGGGTCATAAAACACAAACATTACAGAAGCCACCCTATATAAACTACTAACATATTTTTTAGTATCCCTTTAATAACCAGAGCTTTCATCATACAATTATGTTAAATGCAAGACTTCAAGAAATCCTTCAAAATCCTGGCACGCATGGCTATTTTAATGTCTGCATGTAATCTAAACGAGTTAATGTGTCAGTAACCAATTTGTTATTTCTACATGTCCATCACCAGAGTACCCACTCCCAACTATGAATATGTATTTGCAGACTACATTGGAAGTTAAATTTAAGACAGGAGTTACCAAAAATAAAGGTGGCTGGTGTAGCCTGTAAGTTTATTTTTTAAAGGTGGTCACAAAAAATGCACTGTTACTGAAGTAGATGTTTTTATTATCTATGGAAATTATTGAAAATAGTCTTTGTGCATGGGGTTATATGGATTGTTTAACTTTGCATTCAATGGCCTTTGTTTGACATACATCTGAGTGTCAGTGTTCTGCCACCATGGATCAATGTGTTGCATTAATAATTTTGCACCTATCAAAAGATAAATAGTACATAGTTGAAAAGGTACCTGCTAAGACCCAGTGAAGGCAGCAGAAGGACCATGAAGATCAGAAAAGTGTAGCACTTGTGCATTGTGGTCCGGTTCTCCCCAGACCTGCCCATTATAAGAAAATACAAAGCAAAAAGCAAATTTGGAATAAAACACAGTACCTATAAACTTACCACATGTACTCTAAAATCCCTACCCAGTCCAGTCTCTGGTTCCTCACTAGGTTTTTTGAACCCCTGGAAGAGGACATGCTTCCTAATCTTTGAGGCTTTAAGCTTGGTATCTGTATAACTTTTATTTAAATAAATAAAATAAAAAAATCATTATCATCATTACTCAGGAAAGAATATGAACATTTGCTCTGGATAAGAGCATCTGGATGATTAATTAAAATAAGTGCCCATTATGTCCTTAAGAGCAGTAATGTCTGCTTATTTATATTATTTTTATGACATCAGAAACTAATTTGGTCCCTTAAAATCTGTACAACCAGTATGGCATACTCTAGGGCAGGGCTATTCAAATCCAGTCCTGGAGGGCCGAAACACTTCTGGTTTTTGGTTCTACCTGCTAGTTGATTGCCTTCACCTGGCATCTCAGGTCTGAATCAGTCCAATACTGTTAGTAGAGGATAAAGCCAGAAATGTTTTGACCCTCGAGGACCGGAATTTAATAGCCCTGCCCAAGGGGCTATTTGAAAAGCATATGGCTAAAGATATGAAAGTGAAGAGTACCTCGTCCAGTGTTTCTCAAAAAAAGCAGAGTAGTAGACAATTGTGGGAAGGAGGGCAGAGAAAGCCCACAGCAGCAACGTCGGGAAGAACTGGGTGACAATGGGATTCTGGAGAAGAATAGGGTGGAAAATAAGACAAACACTTCAATAGTCAAAAAATACTTGTTCCTCAGGCTTCATTCAGCTCTGTGCCAAAAAGCTTTAAATTCTGGGTTGTTAGAGGTGTCCAGTTTTTTCTTAAATTGTCATAACCAAAAGTAACTATCACGAGAGGGCTATAAACTGGTAAAAAACATAAGAAAGATACAACTCTTCTGTCTGGTATAATATTGTTATAAGTATATGTTGCTAATTTGCACCTGCTGTTGAGGACATAAAACCAAGTACACTTTAGCTGTGCTTGCACAGCTGGTATTTCAATAAGTCCATCAGTAGGAAAGCAGATGTATTTGCTGACATATTAAAACTCCGGTTACATGATTACCCCATAATCCTGTTCATTAAATTAGCTCTCGTGGATGGAAAATGTATTCAGTTCTTCAGCAATATCTTTTTGAAAGCCTCAAGAGGTATGCATAGGTATGCATAAGCACCACAGTCATGACAGTAAACTGCAAATGTCTACTGTCTATAGAATGATATTTTTTGGCACATATGATTTGAAATTATAATGACAATGGGGTTAAAGTGCAGATTGTCATCTTAAATTACAGGGCAGTTTTTTTTGTCCCAAAAATAATAGATAAAATTAACATTGGATGCAGTTAATTGTTCTTGGTCACATAGTTTTTTGCATTCAATGATTGTTTGAAGTCCATGGGATATCTTTATGGTTATGCTTGTCTCGGCATGTACTGCAGCCTTTCTGATTTTTCAGAGCCTTTCTGCCTTCCATCTTGCCTTTGGCATGTTAAAGGCATGCTCAACTGGATTTTAGGAACAGGTGATTGATGGATAGCTAATTGTATTTGGTGTCATTGTCCTGCTGTACGAGGAAGCACCTCATTGCCCTGCTGTATGATAAACCCCTGTCCAATGAGAATAAAGTAATTTTCTTATATCTGAGCAGATACGATGTTTTATGTACTATCCAGAATTTAACCCAGCTGCTGCAGTCAGGAGGTACATCATGAATTTTGTTTTTGAGCGATGCATCAGGTATTTTCTTATTTTCTCAACAGTACAGGAAGACAACATCAGTAATTTAGCTGCTTTTACATATTATTTTAACATGGAACATTTCACTTAATGTATAGTGCCTTTGGAAAGCGTTCAGATCCCTTAATTTTCTCCACATGTTGGTGTGTTAGAGATTTAATTTAAATGTTATTTCTGCCATTAATCCACACACAATTCCTCTTAATGTAGCACATTCTGTTTTGCACATTCTATTTGTGCAAATAATTTTTTTATTAAAAATAGAAATACTGAAATAATCACAATTCATTCCCTTTATTGAGTTTGTAGAAGCGCCTTTGGCAGTAATCACTGCTAGAGTCTTCTTGGGTATGCCTCTAACAGGTTTTCACATCAGGATTTGGGGAGTTTCTCCCATTCTCCCTCGCTGATCCTTTCAAGCTCTGTCAGACTGGATTGGGAGCATTGGTGATACAGTGATCTTCCGGGCTCCCCCCAGATGTCCTATGGGCTTTGGCTGGGCCACTCAAAGACATTTGTTCCATGTCTCCTCTGGTGCCAAACAATGGTATTTTACCCCAAGTCCACACTTTGTTCTGTTTGCATTGACACAAGCCAGTGCCAG
Source organism: Esox lucius (assembly GCF_011004845.1). Taxonomy (NCBI): domain Eukaryota; kingdom Metazoa; phylum Chordata; class Actinopteri; order Esociformes; family Esocidae; genus Esox; species Esox lucius. Next base: position 25,712,772 of record NC_047577.1, on the reverse strand, counting down.
TCAGCTATGGCCCAGTAGCTTGGCTTTCACTTGTGCCCCGTTTTCACTAGTGCCAAACAATGGTGTTTTACCTCAAAGGCTTCTCGTAAAGGTTTTCATCCAATCTAACAAACAGATCCCTGATGAAATAAAGAAAATAAAGCAACAGTACAGGAAAGCAAAGACTCTCAATGAAAAAAGTTGGAACAAATAAAAGTGGTACGATGCCATTGACTCAATAGAAGTATGGAGCAATGAGACTTCGTATTATAAACAAACTGAGCATGGCGTTATTTTGGTTTTACCACCAGAAAAATTACACCTTTTATTTTCCGGAACCGCAAAGCCACCCCATCTGAGCCCTTCAAGTCCTTGGTACTAAACATATAGTCCAAACTATATACCACCACAATAGATTTGAAATGAAACAACCGAGATGCAATTGAAGCGCAGACTTTCAGCTTTGATTCAAGGGGTTGAACAAAAATATTGTTTGAAACGTTTAAGAATTGCAACCATTTTCATATACAGTCCCCTTATTTCAGGAGCTCAAATTGGAAAAATGAACATAATCATAAATAAAAATGTTAATACTTTGTTTGAGAATCCTTTGCAGACATTGAGTGCTTCAAGTCTGGAACGCATGGACATCACCAAACGTTGGGTTTCTTCCTTTGTGACACTTTGCCAGGCCTGTACTGCAGTTGTTTTCAGTTGTTTGTTGCTCATGTGTCTTTCTGCAAGTTAGGTCTTAAGCAAGTGAAATGCATGCTCGATTGGGTAGAGATCAGGTGATTGACTCAGCCATTGCATAACATTCCACTTCTTTGCTGACGTTGGCTGAATCTGAGCAGACAATACAGCTCCGGAAAGAGACCACGGCACCTTTTTCTTTCCTTTCCAAATGAGTTGAAAAGGAAGGTTTTGAGTGAGGAACAGAAGGGTTAAAATTAAGAGACCACTGCAAATTGAACGCTTCTTTTCCTCACTCAAACGTTCCTTTTCAACTTTTTGGGAAAGTAAAGAAAAAGGTGGAGTGGTCAAATTATTTTCCAGAGCTGTATTTGGGACCTGAAATCTATGTAGCTGGCCTACACACGGTGGAAGAGAAGGTGAGAGCCATATCAGAAGCCCCAGCTCCAAAATCTGTCACAGAGCTCAAATCATTTCAGGGACTACTCAACTATTATGGTTGTTTTCTTCCAAACCTGTCCACTGTCTTGGCGCCACTGCATAAACAGTTGCAGAAACAAGTCCTGCAGCTCTGGGGTCCGGAGAAGACAAGTGCATTTGCACAAGCAAAGGCTCTGCTGAAGTATTCGGAAGTACTGGTGCTTTATGACTGTAAGAAACCCCTGGTTTTATTGTGCGACGCTTCTCCTTATGGCATAGAAGCGGTTCTTTCCCATACAATGCCAGATGTCTTAGAGTTACCCATCAGCTATGCATCACGGTCCTTGGCCCCAGCGGAAAAAAGTATAGTTCTGTCACGCATTAACATCACATCAAGTTTGAATATTTCTTTAAACATTTTCTTTAAACATTTCTTATTAAATTTCCTCCACCCCAAATAGCATCTATGAACTGTATTGCTTTTGCCACTGGCCCTTTTAACAGTTTTATTAGCACATTATAGAGTGGCCTTTTATTGTGGCAAGACTAAGGCACACCTGTGCAATAATCATGCTGTCTAATCAGCATCTTGATATATGCCACACCTGTGAAGTATATGGATTATCTCGGCAAAGGAGAAGCATTCACTAGCCAGTAAAGTTTTTGTCTATTCGGAAAAAATCGAAATGCATACTTTGTTTTGACTGTGAGAGGAATCAATCACGGAACCTATAGCATGCAGGTCCGCTTCTCTAACCACTACGCAATTTAACAAGGTCGGTTGGTTGGTTGGTCAGATCTGACCCCCTTGAAAACTTGGAATTTGATCAAGAGGAAGATGGATGGTCACAAGACATCAAAAAGTGCCAAGCTACTTGGATTAATGTGTCAGGAGTGGCATAAAGTCACCCAACAGCAATGTGAAATCAGGGTTATTCTACCAAATATAGATTTCAAAACTCTCACTAAGTTAAAATATAAGCATTTTGTTGTTGAAAAATTTATATAAATTTGTTTTCTTTGCATTATTTGAAAAGAATGCATATGTTTTTGGTTATTTTGACCAGTTGATATTTTCTACAAATAAAAACTCTAAATGACAACATTTTTATTTGGAATTTGAGAGTAATGTTGTCAGTAGTTTATACCATAAAACAAAACTGTTCATTTTACTCAAACACATACCTATGAATAGTAAAACCAGAGAAACTGATAATTTTGCAGTGGTCTCTTAATTTTTTCCAGAGATGTATATAAATAGTTAATGGTAGTTAGGGAAGAGAGGGCTGAATAATCCCTCATAATTGCCTGGAGGAACAGGGTAGTCTACCCCTGTCCACCTAGTTGGATTGCTTGTTTTTTAGTTCTTGGGATTAACAGTAATAATAACTGGAATAACATACACCCTGGTTTACTTAAAGGAGTGTGGAGTATTGGGGGTGTTGCAGTAGTGTACTTAGCCAGGTCAAAGGACAAAAGGGGGCAGAGTGGGGAAGCAAGAAAAAAGAAAAATGGCGCTTGTTATGAAAACAGATGACCTTGTTCAATCCTATTAAAACTAAGAATTTCACACATTTCATTGTACCAAGATTATTTTTTCTCAAGCCTTGTCTTGGCTGTGTGCTTTGGATCATTTCAATGCTAAAAGATGAATATTCAGCCTGTCCGAGGACTTGCGCTTTCTAGATCCAAATTTCATCTTGGATCTTGTGGTTTAATGAGGAAGCTGTATGTGACGCAGTAGCGTCTTGGTGCGATGAAAGCAAAGAGACTGTTGTCTAAGTAACTTCAGTTGTTGTGTTTACATGTATGTAAACAAATTCTACGTGGCTTTAACAATTAAACAGTTGATGCACAAAGCTATCAAGAGTGGATTTGATGGTTGAAGACTTTTTAATTACCAAGATCATGTCAGTATAAAGCATTTTAATAATCTGAACAAGCATATGGAAACAGTCAGGAACACATCTGATGATTGGCCACGATTGGTGTCAAACGGCATTGAAACAAATGGTAGTTTCTTGGTCCAGGGTACCATAGCAGGGTTTAGCGTTATCATCAAAGGAGTCACACAGCCAGTCCTCAGCCTTGGGTTCTTCAAACTCCGATTGGTTGTATTCTTGAGACATGTTTCGTAAAATCTGCCGACTGCTAGTCACTTGCGGTCTGTCTGTTTTTATACTGTGTTGAGGACAGTGTTAGCTTAAGGCGGGGCTTCAGGGTTGTATGTCAGTCGAACAGTCCGCAGTCGCAGTCACACTATCTTGCTGACATTGTCAGGAAATAGTTCCAAACTAACAGAGTCATACTGTTTCATTCCCTCGATTACGTTAAACATTACCATATTGTGTGTCTTGTTTTGGGCCCGTTGTTTAATTTGTGTTTAATTTGGGCTTCAGGGTTGTATGTCAGTCGAACAGTCCGCAGTCGCAGTCACACTATCTTGCTGACATTGTCAGGAAATAGTTCCAAACTAACAGAGTCATACTGTTTCATTCCCTCGATTACTTTAAACATTACCATATTGTGTGTCTTGTTTTGGGCCCGTTGTTTAATTTGTGTTTAATTTGGGCCCAAATTAAACACTTTTAGAAAGGTGGTCCATAAACTGGCATTAAAGATAATTTGATCAGTCAAAACAGCCTTAAACTCTTGGTCTTCGGGTAATTCATAAAATGCAACCTCCGGTATCTCAGGATTGAAAATGTATCCACCGAGCCGCCCGTTGTCCAACTTCCACTCCTGTGCCAACATACCTTGGTGTAATTGATGAATTTGTGTTAAACTCTGCATTGGTTTCTTCAGGGCTGGCATGTTGATCGTGTCTTTACCAGCCTTTTGTAATCTCTTGCCAACTCGCTGAGCAGCGGTTAAACTGGTAGCTTTCAACTGTGTTTCACCCAAAATGTTGATCACTGACAATCCGCCATGGTTTGTAATGTGTACACAGGTTTACTCAAGCAAGAGAATGACCATCACTGGGGTCTGCGTGGCTTAAATACACAGACCACGCAAATCATCTCATAAAATATGAAAGGTTAACACCCACCGGTTGTAGGACATATGGTGTAGCACTTGTCGGAGCATAAAATCCCGGGGGATTTAACATTCCTGAAACCAGGCGCCATTTCGTTAAACATCAAATCTCTTGCTGCTGATATAATGCCTATTTATTGCCTGGGAATTTAACATTCTAAAACCCATGTGTTAAACATCAAACGTATCACTACTGTTATAACACAAGCTTGTTCAAGAGAGGGAGCTGTAGAGTATAGTATCGTCAGCATAACATCTTTATTTGAAATTTTTTAGAGTTACAGATCTCATTAATATCTAGACTGTATAATAATAGGACCCTATAGGACCTATTAATATAGGACCCTATAAGAGAAGTAGATTTAATTATGTTCCGCCATTAAAGTAATGACACAGATTTTAGCAAGGAATACAGATTAATCACTAAAGTTTTCCAAAAGCCCTGGAATTAATGTTAGCTGAAATATATGTGTTAGAGCTCCAGAAAACAAGTAGTGCAGCACTGACCAATTAGCTGGGATTTAGCATATCAACCTGGATTTTTTTTGTGTCTAGAAGTAGCAACAAATCAACAACCTCGTTTCAGTGAACTGACTCAGCAAAAATCCTGCATAATTATTTGATTAGTTTCAATAGACTGGAACATTTCTAAATTATTTGTTTATTTTGTGGCATTTTGAGCAGAATAATGGCAAGAAAAATCTAAAATACAACAAAACGTGGAGAAAGTGAAGGTAATTCTGCTATTAAAAGCTGCTGCTGCTTGAATTAAAAAAAATACTTTGGAACTTTGCTGAACATTGGGGAATACACAAGCTTTTCTTACATTCAAATACTCCACTGGTTTGGTGACATTGAACTTGTCCATAGTGGAGATGATGATGGCAGGTGTGGTGAGGAAGAAGAGCAGAAGAAAGAGGATGCAGTTGATGATGAAGCAGCGAATCCACCAGGAACCCCCCCCCAATGATAAGTGTTCCCTGTCAGAAAGAAGTTTGCACAGATATAATTTCTCAAAAGCAAGTAAACATGTGATCCTAGCATGCATGTGTAATATGTACATTCATAGACTGTGCAGAACAGATGCTCATGGACAAAGAATTATTCAGCATTTGTTAAGGAGGGGGGTGTCTCCTTAAGCGTTTCTAGACAACATAAATAATTTTACCCCAAATTTTATTTTTGGGGCACTTGTTCTTACCAGCGCACATTTTGAGGGTCAGGGGCATAACTGACACTCCAGTTGTAGACATGGAGACTTTCGCTGAACTGGGATGACCTAGGTTCCTGGCGACATGAACATCCATGGCACTGGCAGGCATTGAAGTCCTTTAGGATTCTAGGAAGATGAGTAAACGGCAGGAAAAGTTAGTTGGCTTAAAATGCTTTCAATAAATACAGAAAAACTCAAAAAAGTAAGGGAACATGTAATAATCACAGTATAAGACCAAGTGAATTAAACTTCAGGAATATCAATCTGTCCAGTTAGGAAGCATAAGTTATTGTGAATCAGTGCATAATTATAACAGTGATGTAGTTGGAACTACAAACATTTGGCTTTTAGATTCGTTATAACCTGTTATGTTAGGAGAACATTGTGTGTACTGTTGTTTAGAAAACGATTTTCAAGAACTAATAAGAGTTTCAGCGTTCTATGCGTTTGATATAGTGCAATTACAGTTTGACGCAATCTACCCGATCTTACCGCTGTAAGAAAACGCTGTAATTAGATGAGCGACATCTGTACACACATCCCACAACTGGACATATCTACAACTCCTCCCCACATATACACAAAACCCTCAACTTTAGATATTTGTTTGTATATTCTTTAGTAATTATTATTATAGTTTTCTGTAATGAACTACAACAACTCCCGTTACAGGTCGAATTTAAACTAATGAACACTTTTTAGCTGTACTGAGTATCTCCATGTCAAAAATGTCTCCAGACGTTGGTTCATTTGCCAAGAGGGGTGACCAGACCCCTTAACACTAGAACCGCCAGGCCTTTCAGACCCCCAGTATCCGCCAGAGCCAAACACTGTTTCACATCATTAAAATATGAATCGTCCCTATTATTTTTATCTTTCTTTTCATTGTAAAGCACATTGAATTGGTGTCATTGAACAAGTACAGTACAATGAAATGCAGTTAGAATCTACCCAGAAGTGCAAATAGAAGACTGCAAAACATTTAAGAACAAAGTGTAAGTGGGATGTATAAATGTTCAATGGAGGCAAATAAAAGTACAAATGGCAATTCTAAATGTGCAATGAATGCAAATTGAAGATGCAAGGTAGCACGTGCAACTGAAATGCAGTAACATGTAACAGCTGTTACATGTTACATAGTTTGCATTGTTTCAATAACAATTCATTTGTTAAATAGTCAAAAATATTGTTGGTATTTTGTAGTGCAAATATTTATTTATACATTTGATGAATTAGCCTACATAAGATGCTGAATCTTCAGTAGAATATGCAGAAAAAATGTATACACAGATGATAGGATTTTTGATATTTTGTTTCTCTCCTAATGAAAAACAGCAACGTGTAATACATTTGTGGAATGGCTGAGAATATAGCTTGCATTATGTTTCAATAAAAAAGTATTTGTTGAACAGTCAAGGTATCGCTGGTATTTTGTTTCGCGAATTGTTATATTCATATGATCATTCAAATTCAACCAAGGATCTGATCATTCATCCATTTATGTCCATTTAAGCAGGTAAATAGTGTTTAAATAGTTTTACGTCCATGAGTTAAGAATTCTGACAAAAGAACAATGTAATATACACCGATTTAGGAAAAGCTTTAAAAATTGTAGTTTTTCATTACAAACTCAAACATAAATTGGCGTAGACATTTGGCAATTCTAGTAAAAAATGTAGAGACCACCGCACCTTTTTCTTTCCTTTACAAAAAAGTCAAAAAGTAAGATTTTGAGTGAGGAACAGAAGGGTTAAAATTAAGAGACCACTGCAAATTGAACGCTTCTGTTCCTCACTCAAAACTTTTCTTTTCAACTTTTTTGTAAAGGAAAGAAAAAGGTGTAGTCGTCCCTTAATTCTTTCCAGAGCTGTAAGTGGGCAAAGTTACAGCAGAGAAAAAATATAGCATATATGTAAATTATATATATTTTTTAAAAGTGATATTTTCTCAAAGGGTCCATTAAACACTTCAATTTGAACACTATTTGATGTGTCAGGCTTTACAGGGTTAAAATGGCTTTGGATTCTGTCACAAACCTGTAAAAATACATAAATACAGTGGGGGGAACAAGTATTTGATACACTGCCAATTTTGCAGGTCTGTAATTTTTATCATAGGTACTCTTCAACGATGAGTGACTGAATCTAAAACAAAAATCCAAAAAGTCACATTGTATGATTTTTAAGTAATTCATTTGCATTTGATTGCATGACATAAGTATTTGATGCATTAGAAAAGCAGAACTAGTCCTGTCCCCTTTGCAGAAAAGCACAGTTGGGATGGTGTTCTTGGGGTTGTACTCATCCTTCTTCTTCCTCCAAACACGGCGAGAGGAGTTTAGACCAAAAAGCTTTATTTTTGTCTCATCAGACCACATGACCTCCTCCCATCCTTCCTCTGGATCATCTAGATGGTCATTGGCAAACTTCAGACAGGCCTGGACATGCGCTGGCTTGAGCAAGGGGACCTTGCGTGCGCTGCAGGATATTAATCCATGATGGTGTAGTGTGTTACAAATGGTTTTCTTTGAGACTGTGATCCCAGCCAGGGGCGGCGCCAGCCGATTTTGCCGGGGCTTCGGCCCCGGATGTTTTGAGTGTAGCCCCGAATCTCGAATGAGGGAAAAAAATTTTTTTTTATTTTTTTAAGCCTATGTAAACCCGCGAAATCATAAGTTGTCCTATTTCGTTGCGCTTTGGCTTTGCACGTACTGCATACAGCCTGTAAAAATATACCTTAAAAATAATCTAGCCATATAGGCCTACATTACTTTGCTGCCGTTTCTTCCTCCCTTTTGAATATGTAGCAGGTAGGGGAGGGGCTAGCCTAGTAGCAAAGTCAAGTGTCTGAGCGTGCGATTTAATAACGACAGACAGCGAGCGGGAAATGAAAAATGAAGCAAACAAGACTTTGGGGATTCTTTGGAAAGAAGTCAGTGGGTAAGAAATTAATTCAGTTTTTTTATCCTTTAAATCTAAAGATCATCTTCTGGCTGTCTTTCACTGTATGTCTATTTGTTAACTACTGTAGCTAGTTATTAGGCTACTAGCATCACTTGTATGTTACTAGTAGCATCTGATATAAGTTAGTATGATACTAGCAAGCAAGTGATAGAGGATTGCTCAATCAAATATAAAATAATGTGATCATCATCATCAATCATTAAACAGTGTGTAAATCAAAAGTAAAAAAAAAAAACGCTTAATATTACCAAATGAAATGAAGGGTAAGTTAACCCACAAATAGCCTATAACAACTGTCTGTGAAGGTTTGGACTTTGGACTCGATCTACTCCATCTGTGTTTTTTATTATTATTCTGAATCTGTTCTGAATCTGATCAAGGTGTAGTCTTTAACTTTTTTTGTTTAAAATGTTGCCTTTCTTTATGAAAGTTACCAAGAAAAACAAAAGCAGGTGATGAGAAAGACAAAAGCAAGTGATGAGAAAGACAAAAGCAAGTGATGAGAAAGACAAAAGCAAGTGATGAGAAAGACAAAAGCAAGTGATGAGAAAGACAAAAGCAAGTGATGAGAAAGACAAAAGCAGGTGATGAGAAAGACAAAAGCAGGTGATGAGAAAGACAAAAGCAGGTGATGAGAAAGACAAAAGCAAGTGGATGAGAAAGACAAAAGCAGGTGATGAGAAAGACAAAAGCAAGTGATGAGAAAGACAAAAGCAGATGGATGAGAGAGTAATATAACAAATATAGAAGGACATACCTGATAGACAGCAAGAGTTGAATAGTGTATGTTGTATGTTGACTCTGTGTATGTGTATTGAGCATAATGTAAAGATGTCCTGTTTATTGTTATCATGCTCAGTTGAGCAATGGTTATGTTTTCCATATCCAAAACAAAGGTTATGCTCAGTTGAGCACTGAGAGGATGTTAGCCTGCCTTAAATATAATGTTAAAGATTTATTTTGACTGAAAGTAAAGTGTTACTGTAATAAAAAAAACTCTTCGAGTGATCCCTGTATTTGCATAAAATGCTCTGGGCTAAGCCCCAGATGTCCTTCAATGCTGGAAACGCCCCTGATCCCAGCTCTCTTCAGGTCATTGACCAGGTCCTGCCATGTAGTTCTGGGCTGATCCCTCACCTTCCTCATGACCATTGATGCCCCACAAGGTGAGATCTTGCATGGAGCCCCAGACTGAGGGAGACTTTACCATCATCTTTAACTTTTTCCATTTTCTAATAACTGTGCCAACAGTTGTTGCCTTCTACCCAAGCTGCTTGCCTATTGTCCTGTAGCCCAACCTTGTGCCAGTCTACACTTTTATGCCTGATCAAAAACAGCTCTCTGGTCTTGGCCATTGTGGAGAGGTTGGAGTCTGTTTGATTGAGTGTGTGGACAGGTGTCTTTTATACAGGTAACGAGTTCAAACAGGTGCAGTTAATACAGGTAATGAGTGGAGAACAGGAGGGCTTCTTGAAAAACTAACAGGTCTGTGAGAGCCGGAATTCTTACTGGTTGGTAGGTGATCAAATACTTTTGTCATGCAATAAAATGCAAATTAATTATTTAAAAATCATGTGATTTTCTGGATTTTTTTAGATTCCGTCTCTCACAATTGAAGTGTACCCATGTTAAAAATGACAGACATCTATGGGCTTTGTAAGTAGCAAAATCGGCAGTGTATCAAATAATTCTTCTCCCCACTGTATATTTTTTCTCTGGTCAGCCATAGTGTCAGCCATCTTGTATTATTTTTCTTAGCGTTTAACACCCTATAGGGAGACATCTATAAGACATATGTATGCCACTGGCCAGGTCATATAGGCTACATACAATGTAGGCTACATCACAATCCCTTGGCCAGTAAAAGAATATGATGCCGCTGGCCTGGTCAAACAGAGTTATTATTGATTTTATGTAGATTTTATAGGTTTCATGAGATTTTTTAAACAAACATGATAGGCCCTTGATGCAATTGTTTACCTCCTGGGGAATGAGGCACGTACACAAAAAAATCTGCACTTTAGGTCAGTCAGGGTGAAATTGGCATAATTGTGGGAAAAATGCATTAAGGCTTGACCTGTAGGTAGGTATACCTAGTCTATATTTTCATTGTGCCATAATGTAATGTACACATGATCTTAATGCATCCATTTGTTTTAAACTGGTCAGCCATTTTATCTGCCATCTTCTCAGCTTTAAATACCCTGTAGGGAGATATCTATTTGCCACATTTATGTCACTCGCGAGGTCAATAAAATTAAATGTTGATTTTATGTATATTCTTGTATGTTTCATGAATTTGTCAATGTAGAAGTAATTCAAGATGGTGAACATGATACCATAGGCCCATGCCTCTTGCGCCACCATTGGGTAAAAGTTGCGATTTTCCAGTGCTCATAACTTGGGCTTTGATTGCCCTAGAGACATACATCAGATATCATATGATGCATGGGCAAGTGCTGAACAACTTTGCCATTGGCCGATTTAATTTCCGCCATATTGGATTGTCTGCCATTTTGAATGACCTGAAAATGCTTAGAAATTTTTCACAGGCCACAAATTCTTTGCAATATTCCTGAAAAATTGCACAAATAATCTTCAGACCAATCCTAACGAAAGTTATCAAATAGATTTTTGATTTGCAAAACTGTTTGTCCGTTACAGCTAATCAGATATGGCAAACAGGAAGTGAATGCGTATCTCAGCAACCCTTTGTCTCATAGTCACCAAAGTTGGTACACATGGTTGGAAGGAGGAGCAGAGAAGGCCTGCAATGGTCGGCACTAATCAGCCATGTGGGTGCACTATATGAGAAAGTCACTTTAAAGGCTCATTACTCCTGAATGCAAACAGACATTTCAGCCAAACTTCAAAGTCTGTAGCATGAGTGCATCAGGTTGCAATAAATAGGAAGTTTATAGTGCAAACCATGTGATCACCACAGGCCAGTGAAATTCAAGCTATAATCAAAGACTTTAGAAATGCTTGATCACTATCAAACTTGATCAGTATAAGCTCTCATAGGCCCCCAACAACCAGTAAAAATATCTAACCCTGACCTTTACCCTGAACCTCACCCTATCCCTGATCCTCACCAGAATCCAGATCCTGACCTTAATCATAACCTTGCACAGTAACATACAGATTACGTTCTCAAAAGCATTACATTTTCTGTTGCATTGAGTCCGCGGCTTGGTCCCTCATCATCACGTCTCAGGTCTAGGTCAGGCAATAAAATCTCCTGAAAACACACATTGTTTACTCTTTTCAGGCAGCGTGGGGAAAATGCGTTTTGTGTGCTTTAGAAATCCCTGGAAAGACTCCACAAACACATCACCACAGGCGTCCACCACTGCCTCCTTTAGATTTTGCTGTACATAGGTGTTGCGGTCATAAACTCTCCACCGCCTCATCCTAGTCCTATATATATATCCAATATAAGATATCAGACAAAAAGATATGCCACTCTGGAAAGAATTAAGTGATGTGACATTGCATAACATTACAAATGTTACTGTGAATGCACACTGTAATCAAAACCGCTTAAGTCGGTCCAACAAAATTGTATCTTTTTTGAGCCAGCCAGTGTAGTTCTCACATCCACTCGTCAAAGACATGGGAATAGCACACACCCAATCTGGTCAATTGACATTAAAGTTCCAATAAGTGTTAACAGCTGAGTTTAACATGATCAGATAAAGTAGCCAGGCCTATACAACCTATCTGGCTTATCCTCAAAGGACATTTTTATAGCTTGAACCCCTTAATTGGGACTCGCAGCTATATTTATTATAATTTCTGTTCTGAAGTATGTCTTAGAGTCTGTGGGAACAGGATGGAAAAGCAGCAATGGAATTGTGTACCAAAGCACCCCCGGTGGACAATTCAGGTCTCATGCACAAATACAAACCTCTGTCACCTTCTTATCAATTACAACAAACATAAACATGGACAAATTGAACAGCTGCAAAGCATGCTGGGATATCGATAATGAAAAATAAATATTCCTTATTTATACAGTTTATTTTTGTAAACAGCAAATCAAAGTCTGTGGAAAATGATAATTCTTGTGCTTCCTTATAAAATACTTGTTAACACCCTATAAGGGAGACGTATTAGACGTGTCAAGTCAGATTTATTGTTGATATACAGCCCACTTTCTAAAGGCATAGGGGGTATTTCAGAAAGCAGGTTTAGTTAAAACCTAGAGTTGACTCAGAGTTGATGGAAACCAGTTACTACAACATATTCGCTAGCAGGTTTTATCCAACTAACCCTGAGTTTGTCCTACTCTTACTTTTCTCGAAGAGCCAATAGAAGATGTTTAATCATTCCCTAATGATTATCTGTTTGAGAATTACAGTTTTTCTGTGCAATCGATGATTTATCTGAGAAGTGGTGGACATGCTCTCAGTTCGGAACAAATTATTGTGTTGCAGTTTCCTGTATCAATCGAATCAATCAAATGTATTTATAAAGCCATTTTTACAACAGCAGTTGTCACAAAGTGCTTTACAGAGACACCCGGCCTTAAACCCCAAGGAGCAAACAACAGTAGTGTTGAATTTCAGTGGCTAGGAAAAACTCCCTAAGAAGGCCGAATTTTAGGAAGAAACCTAGAGAGGACCCAGGCTCATTGCGGATGATGTTATCGTGTTGGCCCCTTCAAACCAGGACCTTCAGCATGCACTGGGACGGTTTGCAGCCGAGTGTGAAGCGGTTGGGATGAAAATCAGTACCTCTAAATCCGAGGCCATGGTCCTCAGTCGGAAAAGGGTGGCTTGCCCACTTCAGGTTCGTGGAGAGTTCTTGCCTCAAGTGGAGGAGTTTAAGTATCTAGGGGTCTTGTTCACGAGTGAGGGACGGATGGAACGGGAGATTGACAGACGGATCGGTGCAGCTTCTGCAGTAATGCGGTCAATGTATTGGTCTGTCGTGGTGAAGAAAGAGCTGAGCCGCAAGGCAAAGCTCTCGATTTACCAGTCAATCTACGTTCCTACTCTCACCTATGGTCATGAGCTTTGGGTCATGACCGAAAGGACAAGATCCCGGATACAGGCGGCCGAAATGAGCTTTCTCCGCAGGGTGGCTGGGCGATCCCTTAGAGATAGGGTGAGAAGCTCGGTCACCCGGGAGGCGCTCAGAGTAGAGCCGCTGCTCCTCCACATCGAGAGGGGTCAGCTGAGGTGGCTTGGCATCTGTTTTGGATGCCTCCTGAACGCCTTCCTGGGAAGGGTAACCATGGGTTACAAAATGTGCATGACACCCAAGCTGAGATATTGGGTGTGGACAAGAGGTCGAGATGGTGAGCTTCATAACTGCCCCCTCATTCCGAAAACAAGGTTGTTTTAGGTTTTTGTTTAAGGTTGTTGAATATGCTATATTGCCCACTCCTTAGCTGCGTTTCCACCGCAGGGACTTTACCCAGGAACTAGGAACCTTTCTAGGAACTTACTGCGTTTCATTCGCAGGAACCAGGGTCAAAACAGTCCCTGCTTGGGGGGTAGTACTTTACAAAAGAACTGGAAGTTTGGGGGGGTGGGTCTTGCAGTGCTGAACATTTCTGAATTGGAGTGGAGGCAAACGGCGAGGCAGGTTAATTGCATTGAGTAATCCTACAAAGGTTTTTGTTACACAGTTTTATATCAGGAGACATTTAATATATGCATTATTTCAAGGTAACCATAAAAGTTGCAACCTTGCTCAGGACTTAATGTCCTAGCTATATATTTACATAGATTCTGGGGCGCATAATCTGTTGCATGGTAACATCAGTCTAACTAATGTTAGGATATTGTTTCCAAGTGTGTTTTTGTTTAGTTAATCCTTAAGCTTTTTTCCTTAAGCTGAACATCTGTACATTTAAATTATACCAGTGGGCTGCGTCTCCTAGTTCTATTAGATCTCCGGGACAGTCCTTGATTGGTTCAGATCTTATCTAGATAGCCAGAGTTACTTTGTCACCATTGGTATTCATTAATCTGATAGGGGGTATATGACATGCGGAGTTCCACAGGGATCAGTTCTTGGACTGCTTCTGTTCAATCTCTATATGCTACCTCTAGGCCAAATTCTACAGAACAACAACATTAACTACCACAGCTATGCCGATGATACTCAAATACAAACTCGATTCCAAAAAAGTTGGGACACTGTACAAATTGTGAGTAAAAAAGGAATGGAATAATTTACAAATCTCATAAACTTATATATAATTCACAATAGAATATTGATAACATTTCGAATGTTGAAAGTGAGACATTTTGTAACGTCATGCCAAATATTGGCTCATTTTGGATTTCATGAGAGCTACACATTCCAAAAAAGTTGGGACAGGTAGCAATAAGAGGCCGGAAAAGTTAAATGTACAGATAAGGAACAGCTGGAGGACCAATTTGCAACTTATTATGTCAATTGGGTATGAAAAGAGCCTCTCAGAGTGGCAGTGTCTCTCAGAAGTCAAGATGGGCAGAGGATCACCAATTCCCTCAATGCTGCGGCGAAAAATAGTGGAGCAATATCAGAAAGGAGTTTCTCAGAGAAAAATTGCAAAGAGTTTGAAGTTGGCTGCATAATAGAAGGATCCGGGTACTGAAATGGCCAGCCTGCATTACAGATCTTTCACCCATAGAAAACATTTGGCGCATCATAAAGAGGAAGGTGCGACAAAGAAGACCTAAGACATTTGAACAACTAGAAGCTTGTATTAGACAAGAATGGTACAACATTCCTATTCATAAACTTGAGCGACTTGTCTCCTCAGTCCCCAGATTTTTGCAGTCTGTTATAAAAAGAAGAGGGGATGCCACACAGTGGTAAACATGGCCTTGTCCCAACTTTTTTGAGATGTGTTGATGCCATGAAATTTAAAATCAACTTATTTTTCCCTTAAAGTGATACATTTTCTCAGTTTAAACATTTGATATGTCATCTACGTTGTATTCTGAATAAAATATTGAAATTTGAAAATTCCACATCATTGCATTCTGTTTTTATTCACTTGTACAGTGTCCCAACTTTTTTGGAATCGGGTTTGTATATATGGCTCTCAAACCTATGACAACAGCTCAATAGACTCTCTGTGTTACTATATAGAGCACATAAATACCTGGATGAACCAAAATTGTCTACAATTAAACCAAGATAAAACTGAGATTATTGTGTTTGGCAACAAAAATAAAAGTATTAGTAAAGAGCTGGATTCTCGGTCCCTTAAAACCAGGGATCAAGTGTGTGATCTTGGTGTTCTGATAGACTCAGACCTTACATTTTACAGTGATATCAAATCGGTCACCAAAGCAGCATTATCATCTAAAAAATGTAGCCAGAATCAAAGGCTCTGTGTCCCAAAAAGACCAAGAGAAGTTCATCCATGCTTTTATCTCTAGTAGGGTTGACTACTGTAAAACAGTAACTCTTAACTGGACTCCCCAAAAAGACTGTAAAACAGCTGCAGCTCATTCAGAATGCATTCAGAATGTTAACCAGAACCAAAAGAACGGATTCATCCTAGCATTGGAATGCGAGGATTGAGATACCGGGGTGTTGAAGTTCATGCAGTCCCCCTGGAGACAGCTGAGCTAGAGAGATACTGGGATGTTGAAGTTCATTCAGTCCCCCAGGAGACTGCTGAGCTAGAAAATTGTAACAATCTGACTGTTTTAATTCCATTGCATTTTGTATATTTTTTTCACTGTAAAGCACATTGAATTGCTTCTATGTATGAATTGTGCAATATAAATAAACTTGCTTGCTTGCTTGCTATTCGAGCAGCCAATATCAATCATACACACATACACAATCTATGTGCCTTCTAATCCTGTCTTCACCAATTCATTATTTGTGTAAAATAATTTTCGTTTTTGAAATAAAAAAAGCTACCAATTTTGCCAACCAATTGCCTTCTGAAGAATTTCGAGATTTGGTGCAAGTAGTTAAATGTAGTCCCGCTTACTGCTGAAATATTTATTAAATCACAACAGATAAAGAACAAAAAAATAAAAATCTCTGCAAGAGCTTGTAAAATCCAATAAATCACGATCAACAGCAGCACAACTTGAATCTCCTCCTTGGTTAGTGTGCTGTTGCAGTGTTGCTTTCTATGGTGTACAATGCATACATCAGAGTAAGAACATACATCAGTTGACTAATTTGCCTATTTGCCTAATTTTAGTTCTTTGA
Organism: Esox lucius; assembly: GCF_011004845.1. Lineage (NCBI taxonomy): Eukaryota > Metazoa > Chordata > Actinopteri > Esociformes > Esocidae > Esox > Esox lucius. The sequence goes on along the minus strand of NC_047577.1, from coordinate 25,696,287 downwards.
AAAGTAGTTCCGGGTACTTTTGGTAGAAAGGCAGCTATTGTTCTGTACAGCAGGCAGGACTGTTTGCACTCACCCAAGTCTGTTTCTTGGCTTAAGATAAGGGTGTTCAAATGTAAACATATTTGAGATAGGCATTTTTGGCACCCTCTGGAGTACAGTGGCTTCCTGATATCTTCTGATGACAAAATATAATAAATATCATTATATAATATAGTATGTGTCCTTGTACAACCTTCTACAAATAATCTACCTCAGGATGCACCTGGGTCATACAATGTAAAAAATTCAATCAAACCACAGTCCAAAATACACATGCAAGTCTACATCAGACTAGCTGAAATATAACACATTTTTATCTTTTGAATGCCCAGACCTAACCCCAAATTCAGAAGTGAAACCATCAGAAACTAGCAATTCTGCTTGAAAACATTAAAATCCCTGTTATTACACTGCGTCCACAATTATTAGGCAAGTCAGTATTCTGATGGTATTAGGATTTCTATGCACATTTTACAACTGCAAACCATATAAACTTGAATGCTCATTGGATTGCATCATTTTCAGGTGATATGCATTTGTGTAATGAGGGAGGGTGTGGCAACAGTGATACCTTATATCAACGTGTGCAGAATTATTAGGCAGCTTCATGCCCTCAGGTAAAATAGGCCAAAAAATATTTTAGTGACACTGAAAAGTCATAAATTGTACAATGCCTTTCAGATGGATGCAAGACTCTTGAAATAGCTAAACTATTGCGGCGTGACCACCGGACACTCAAACGCTTTGTTGTGAATAGTCAACTGGGGTGCGAAAAATGCAAGGAGAAGAAAAGACGCAAATTAACTGCAAAAGACATGAGAATAATTAAACGTGAAGCTACCAGGAACCCATTATCCTCCAGTACCACCATATTCCAGAACTGTAACCTAACTGGAGTGTCCAGAAGTACAAGGTGTCAAGTGCTCAGAGACATGGCCAAGATCAAGAAGGCTGAAAGAAGACCACCACTGAATAAGATTTGCACATTGAAGCGTATAGATTGGGTAAAGAAATACCGGAAGACAGATTTTTCAAAGGTTTTATGGACAGATGAAATGAGACTGACTCTTGATGGACCAGATGGATGGGCCTGTGGCCATCACTAACACAGGGCACCACTTCGAGTCAGTCGTCAGCAGGGTGGAGGAGGGGTACTGCTATGGGCTGCTATCATTAAGGATGAGGTAGTTGGACCTTTTCGGATTGAAGATGGACTGAAACTCAACTCCCATACCTACTGCCAGGTTCTGGAAGATACTTTCTTCAAGCAGTGGTACAGGAAGAATTCCTCAGAATTCAAGAAGGCCATGTTCTTTGAGCAGGATAATGCTCCATCACATGCATCCAAATACTCCACTGCTTGGCTAGCAAGCAAGGGCCTCAAAGATGCCCAAATAATGACCTGGCCCCCTTCCTTACCTGACTTAAATCCTATTAAGAACTTTCAAATGTGAGATTTACACTCAGGGAAGACAATACACCTCTTTGAACATCATTTGGGAGACTGTGGTTGCTGCTTCACCCGAAAGTTGATCATGAACAGATCAAAAAACTGACAGACTGAATATTTTTGAAAGGCCATAAATTACATTTTGTGTTACATATTTGTTGCACTTACTCTAAAAATGTTGAATAAAAAAGTGAGTTGGAGAAATTATTTTTGTAATTTAGTTGCCTAATAATTCTGCAAACTAATTGTTCCCTAATAATTGTGTTCACTTATGTATTTCCCTGAGAAAGATCAAAACTCATGTTTCCTTTGTTAAACATTCAGGTTTGAGGTTCAATTATATTTTGGATTGACTGAAAGCATTGTGTTTGTTCAACAATAAAATAAATCTTGAGGAATGCAATTTGCCTAATATTTGTGCACTCAGTGTAGTGCTATCCCATGGAGGAGTGGGCCAACATTGCTCCACAGTGATGTCAGGTGGTGCATCATTTCAAATTCACTCAGGTTTCCTTGACAGTTTTTTGCTGATGATTTCTGATATTCAGCAAAACCTTTTTTTGTTATTTTAAACAAAAAGTCAGAAAAGGGATTCAACAACTTTCCACATCACTGTATTTCAAGATAGACTCACGTTGCAGTCATGGCCTCATTCTGGAAAGTGACAAATGCCATGCCAAGAGGTTTGGTGTTGACCTTCTCTTTCTCTTTTCTGTACTCCTCTTTCAGTTTGGCCTCCCGCTTTGTATAGAAGCTCACTGCCTCTTCCTGAAATACAATGAGAGATCCTATTATACACAGAGAATATGTTCACAGTTTTTCCCCTAAAGGTAAATAAATAAATAAATAATGGTAAATAAATAAACATATTTTCACACAGTAGTTACATTACATTTCATAATTAATACATAATTACAGTCTATGGCCTTTCATGCAACTCATATTCCAAGTGATCTCATTGAAAACCTTTGAATGTGCATAACTGTAATTTTTTTAAATTGTGTTGTTGGTGTTTGTGAAGGGGTGAAAGGAGTTTCAAATGTCATTAGCGCCACTACACTTGTAGCCTGAACTGATGCGACCACTCCTTTACATCCATTTAATGCCCACTCTTGAACAGTTATCTCCCATTTTGGCAACGGCACACTGCCCAATATCAATATCTTCCAATTCACAAAGCTGCCATGAGTTAATGTTACATAACAGTGTAGCGGTCTTTAGTTCTCTGTAGCGGTCTTTAGTTCTCTGAATTAGTTATAAATATTGTGTTAACTTCACATTTTAACATACAAACCCGATTCCAAAAAAGTTGGGACACTGTATAAATTGTGAGTAAATAAGGAATGGAATATTTTACAAATCTCATAAACTTATATTTAATTCACAATTGAATATTGATAACATATCGAATGTTGAAAGTGAGACATTTTGTAATGTCATGCCAAATATTGGCTCATTTTGGATTTCATGAGAGCTTCATATTCCAAAAAAGTTGGGACAGGTAGCAATAAGAGGCCGGAAAAGTTAAATGTACAGATAAGGAACAGCTGGAGGACCAATTTGCAACTTATTATGTCAATTGGCAACATGATTGGTTATAAAAAGAGCCTCTCAGTGTAGTAGTGTCTCTCAGAAGTCAAGATGGGCAGAGGATCACCAATTCCCCGGCGAAAAATAGTGGAGCAATATCAGAAAGGAGTTTCTCAGAGAAAAATTACAAAGAGTTTGAAGTTATCATCATCTACAGTGCATATTATCATCCAAAGATTCAGAGAATCTGGGACAATCTCTGTGCTGGAGGGTCAAGGCCGGAAAACCATACTGGATGCCCGTGATCTTCGGGCCCTCAGACGGCACTGCATCACATACAGGAATGATACTGTAATGGAAATCACAACATGGGCTCAGGAATACTTCCAGAAAACATTGTCGGTGAACACAATCCACCGTTGCCAGGTATAACTCTATAGGTCAAAAAAGAAGCTGTATCAAAACAGGATCCAGAAGCGCAGTCGTTTTCTCTGGGCCAAGGATCATTTCAAATGGACTGTGGCAAAGTGGAAAAGTGTTCTGTGGTCAGACAAATCAAAATTTGAAGTTATTTTTGAAAAACTGGGACGCCATGTCATCCGGACTAAAGAGGACTAGGACAACCCAAGTTGTTATCAGCGCTCAGTTCAGAAGCCTGCATCCCTGATGGTATGGGGTTGCATGAGTGCGTGTGGCATGGGCAGCCTACACATCTGGAAAGGCACCATCAATGCTGACAGTTATATTCAAGTTCTAGAACAACATATGCTCCCATCCAGACGTCGTCTCTTTCAGGGAAGACCTTGCATTTTCCAACATGACAATGCCAGACCACATACTGCATCAATCATGGCTGCATAGACGAAGGATCTGGGTACTGAAATGGCCAGCCTGCAGTCCAGATCTTTCACCCATAGAAAACATTTGGCACATCAAAAAGAGGAAGGTGCGACAAAGAAGACCTAAGACATTTGAGCAACTAGAAGCCTGTATTAGACAAAAATGGGACAACATTCCCATTCATAAACTTGAGCAACTGGTCTCCTCAGTCCCCAGACGTTTGCAGTCTGTTATAAAAAGAAGAGGGGATGCCACACAGTGGTAAACATGGCCTTGTCTAAAACATTTTGAGATGTGTTGATGCCATGAAATTTAAAATCAACTTATTTTTCCCTTAAAGTGATACATTTTCTCAGTTTAAACATTTGATATGTCATCTATGTTGTATTCTGAATAAAATATTGAAATTTGAAACTTCCACATCATTGCATTCTGTTTTTATTCACAATTGTACAGTGTCGCAACTTTTTTGGAATCGGGTTTGTAAAGTAAAACCTCATTATTTATATAAGCAACTTACTTTCACCATTGCATTTATTGTAAATTAAAATACCTAATCATGGAAGGAAATGGCTACTCAAGATGATGCTTTTATCAGTGTCTAACCTGCTCACAGCCTTTAATAACACAGCAGCAGAGGTGTCCACAGGGCTTTGGGTTGATCATGGTGGGCATGTGTTCTTTGGCCATAAGATCAGTGAAGAACTTTAAACTGCGCTCAGTCTTCTTCCTGTTAGGTGAAATAAATGATATTGAGAGCTCAACATTTATGATGGCATACTGTGAACACACAATCTTTTTAGAGCAATATACACACACACACACACACACACACACACACAACACACAAAATAAAGGTCATGACTTTGGGTCAGTGCATTTCCACTAATAACATTGTCAACCAATAGCAGTAACAGTAGGTGGATTTCCCTAGCCACTAGATATTTGATATTGCACCAGATGTTGAGTAAATAATTTAATCCAACTTAAAAAAATAAGGCCTCTCTTCAATACTTTACAACAGTGTCCATGACAAATGTGACAACATTTAAAGTCTTGTTGTCTATTTCCACATACATAAAGACAGTTTCATGAGGAGGCAATTCATTTGATTCACATCATATTATTTGCCCAAACAATTTCATAAGTATTTATAATCTCTACCTAGCATAGCCAGAATAAGACAAGCCCCCTCTGATGGTTTCTGTTGATGGGAATGATGGGAACACTTTCTAAGGAGTTCCCATCTTTAAAGGCATTTTTCCCAATCCAGTTGCTCTTTGGTTTTTGTCAAGTTGTGTCCCTTTGAAGATAGAATTAACACAAAAGGAGAAAAGCTGAAACATTTCTTACCTTTCAGCATTCAGGGACATGAGTTTGGCCACATTGTAGCAGATTCTAGCCTCCAACACAGTGCAGTTCTCATAGGCTTGTCTGTGTCAAGGAGAGAAAATAGTAGTCTAATATGGTGAATATTTAATGGACTGAGCTTGTTCCTTGTAGGAAAAGTGTTGCTCATTTAAAACACTGACAGTCAAAATCAGTTACCTTGGAAAATATTTGTAAGACAAATAAAAAACGGACATTTCTTGCTTGAATAAGTATACAACCACTACACAGTAATATTTTGCTGCAATAACATAACAGCTTTAAGTCTTTTGGTAGGTATGTACCAGCTTTGCACACAGTGTCAGAGTAAGAAGATGCCCAGTCCCAGCTGATTAGAAGCAACCCCACAGCACAATGCTGCCGTCACTATACCTCACTGCAGGGATGTTGTGTGTTGAGGCATGGGCAGCGTTAGATTTGCGCAACACACAGCACTTTTTATTTTGGCCAAAAAGCTATATTTATTCTCTATTTACTCAACTCTCTAGGGCCCAAAACATGTTTGGATAATCTCAAAATTACTACCTTGGACCGGTCTATTATAATACATGTTCCTTCCTACAAATATGTTGGATTTTGTTTAGATGACAAGCTGTCTTTTAAAACACATGTTTCTGAACTGGGTCACACTAGGACCGCCAAATGCCTACGAGAATTGGTGTTTGAGTTTTAAGTAATTTCAAGTAATTAAAATAATACATCCATTTTGAAAGCTACACCCTTTTGCCATCACTTTTCCTAAATAGGCGTATATTACATTGTTCCGTTGTCAGAATTCTAAACTCACAAATGGAAAATTATCTAAAGACTTATTTACCTGTTTATCTTACCCTGTTTTCAGAGTAAATCGGCCAATAGCCCATGGCACTTAGCGTACCAAGGCCTCTTATGGTACCCAGGCACTAATCACCCCTCACTGAATGCGTGACGTCAATGGATGATATTCCCAGATGAATGATAGATTCTTGTTTGAATTTGAAAGAACTTACAAATGAAATAGAATATTTCCATTCCATTCAACAATTTAATTAGGCTATTATTGAAACATTACAAAGGATATAGGCTACTTGACAATTCAACATATGTATTACATTTACCGTTTTTCAATAGGAGATTCAGGTTCTTGTGAAAGCTAATTCATCAAATGTAAATCTTTTTAATTTTTTTAAGAAACAATATACCACACATTCTTTACCAATGCCGGCTACCAATTCAAAAAAGTTATTATACGTTACTTTTTATTTTACGAGAGAAAGAAAAAACTAAATCGCATTCATATCCTATCCTTTTTCTCTGCTTATTTTACTGAAGATTAGAATTCTATAAATATATTACGGAAATTAATTGAGGAAAATGAAATACAGACGATCACCAAATATCAATTCAGCAAATATATTACATGTTACTGTTTTTGCCAGACCACGTAAGCGGAGCTGGCCAAGAAGAGCGAATGTCTGACTGACCGACTGAGAGACTGACTGCACTTGTTAAATAACGTAATGGTTTAGAGAAGCGGACATGTAAACTACAGGCCCCAAGTTCATATCTCCTCGCAGGCAAAGCATGCATTATTTATTATTCCATATAGACGAAAACTTCGCTGGCTTAAGCAATCAGTATTATAGTATAGCCTGAAATAAAACAGTTTATGGTTATATTGCGACTGTTGCTGGTGGATTCTCGAGGTACGCATCCGTTCATGCCTTTTGGGTCAGGATAGACAAACACATTTGCTGGCTACAACATACAGTAGTTATGTTATAGTAAGCCTTAACTAAAACTGTATACGGTTATATTGTGACTGTTTCTGGCATGGAAACAGTCATCTTCTGTCTTGCTAGCAATTGCTCAATTCTTATGATTATTCCTAGGAAGTTAGTAGATACTAGTAAGCCTTTTACTGGCTAATAAGCTGTTAAAACGGCCAGTGACAAAAGCCATACAGTTCATAGACGCTATGGCGGATGTAAACTTAATAAGAAACGTTGGTCAATTTAACACAAACCTCAATGGAGTCTAGCAACTGCCAAAATGTGTAAAGCTATGACGTAGTGGTTAAAGACAGTGCCTCTCATGTGGACGGCCTGTATTCAAAGCTACTGGGTGCAATGGCATTTATTAAATAAATCTGGTAGAATCCACGATTCTCTCTTCTTTTCACCTGATGAAAAAGTTAGTTATCGTCACCTTTATTGATAGTTATTGTATCAATGTAATTCACAAATGAAAGAAAAAGGTATGTTGTTTTGCCATGAAAGAAAAAAATATGTTCTTATGCCATGAAATGAAATAGCTTTCGCAGACTCGCAATTGCTCAATTCTTATGACTATTCCAGTAAATTAGTAGATACTGGTAAAGCTTTACTGGCTACTACGCTATTAAAACGACCAGTGGCAAACGCCATACACAGATGCTATTTGTGGTGGAGGTAAACTTATTATTTACGAATGGCCAATTAACTGTTAAAACGGCCAGTGGCATAAGAGGATTTGTTCAGGATAGACACAGGATAGCTCTGTGGTGTAGTGGGTAACGAAATATACTTTCACGTATATTGGCGACCTGGGTTTGAATCTCAAGAGGACAACACTGGCCATTGCGGACCGGCTGAACTAGGCTTGTCTGGTTTTTCTATATTTTCATGTAGGCTTCTATAAATCATTCTTTGAATGTTGTTTACATTCTTTTTCAGTTGTGACATGTACTACCTTGAGACCTCATTGCTGTTATCCCTGCATTTCAGTGCACACGCCACCTTGCACCTTCAATTTCTACATTTATACAGCTTCACTTGTAACATACATTGTTCTTAATTGTTTCACTTGTACATTTTTTGAACTCTTCTTTTTGCACTTCTGGTTAGATGTTAACTGCATTTCGTTATACTGTACTTGTTCAATGACAATAAAGATGAATCTAATCTAATGAATAGCAATGAAATTGCAATGATGTCAATGGATGAATGGACGATAATCCCATGATCAACCCAGACCACATATGCATGTGACTGAAGTGTAATGATGATGACAATTTACAGCGTTTAGTTCGCAATTTGCAAAAATAACCCGATGATTCGATGGAGTCAGATAGAAATAGATCCCGAAATCTACTTCTTGGATGTCGGGTCTTCATCTGATTCTGATAATGATCCGCCACCTCCAATGCCTGAGCCTCCTCGCAAAAAAAATGAACAGCGACCGCAAATGCCACTGTGAGACATTACTGTAAGTTATCCGTTGATCTTCCTTTTACTCTACTAGTCGAATTGACATTTTTAAATTTCATTATTCATGCATGTCACGGTGTGGTAAGCAAGGAGCCCAGGCACAGAATGAAGGGTGAAACAAAGGTTTACTAAGTTCAAATGCGTAATGCATAATAAAATGAAGGCAATGAAAGCACAGTGGCAGTCATCAGGTATCGTCTTGATCTGCAACACAACCAGGTACCATTAGTGGTCCATTAGTCTCTAAATAGTTTTCTGTTTGTGAGTTTAGAATTCTGACAACAGGACAATGTAATATTCGCCTACAGTTAGGTCTGGACATAATTTGACACTGACAAGTTTTATGAAGGCTGTTTATCAAAATATATTAAATTAAATTTAAATAATGAATACATGCTTTGATAGTGCAGACCCCCGGATGTGACAGTATTCACATCCAAATTGAAGGAAGGGTTTAAGAATTACAGCTCTTTAATATGTAGCCCCCACTTTTTCAAGGGACCAAAAGTAATTGGACTATTGACTCAAACTTGTTTCATGGACAGGTGTGGGCTACTCCTTCGTTATTTCGTCATCAATTAAGAAGGTATAAAGTATGGCGTTGATTCCAGGTGTGAGATCGGCATTTGGAAGCTGTTGCTCTGAACCCATAACATGCGATCAAAGGAGCTCTCAATGCAAGTGAAACAGGCCGTCCTTATAAAAATAGCCCCATATCTATTCATCTGTAATTCTCAACATGCATTAAAGCCTTCAAAAAATATGATATAATTTAATAAATAATGCAAATGTTTTGGGTCCTCTGTGTGTCATTCAAGCAACAGATCTACTTTGTATTATTTGGAACGTGCGCATTTTGTGTGAGCCCGCTGAGAGAAAGAGAGTGAGTGCACAGGTTTACAGAGCTGATCACGGTTGGCATCTGATTCTGGTAGCACATTTTTTGGAATCATTATTCTAAGAGCAATGTAAGAAGTGCAGCTGAAGAGTAGGGCTGCACTATTAATTTAAATCATATTGAAATCGCAATTTAAACATGTGCGATTTCTAAACCCCAGAAAGCTGCGATTTCTAAACTGCAGAAAGCTGCGATTTTGGCTTTTTACTTTATTTTTACACTCAATCAAAATTTTATTTTTGACTGGTGTGCCATCTTCGTTATAAACATATTCATATTTGTATACAATTTATTAGGAGTTGATTTTAGAATCAGTTTGCCTACTTAAACATACTCATTCAAATAATTTGTATAAAGGTTGTAGTCTGGCAAGCAAATGGCAAGATTGTGTCAGTCAACACATCTACAAGAGCGGATACCACACATCTTCTCCTACCTTTTGCTATTTTAAGAAAATAAATATTTACAATTCAAATTTCCAACTGTATGTCTCAAATCGGTCAATCAAACTATTTATCATGCTTCTCACTCATCCCAATTTATTAAAAGTGAGCGAAAATGAGTATTCTTAAAATATCCCAATTTCATGATGGCTCTAGACTAACTAAATGAATAGCCACGAACCAACAAATTAACAACCCAATACAGAAAATAAATTTATTTTAAATATATTTTTTAATACATTTGGAGCTAGAGGAAGTGTCTGGGGAGAGGGAAGTCTGGGCATCCCTGCTTAGACTACTGCCCCCGCGACCCGGCCCCGGATAAGAGGAAGATGATGACATGACATGACATTTGGAAAATATATTCCTGAATATATTTGGTAAATATATGTCAAAATGTTCGAAATTGGCCGTCAAACCCATGACCTTAGGTTCCACAGGCAGGAGTGCTAACTACTAAACCAAACAGGAGTAGGTTGAGAAGAGAAGCAAGTAGTGGTATTAACAAATTGACATTAGTACGGTAGACTATATTTGTGACTAAGATTAAATGTATTTTGGTAAAGTACACATCTATAAAATGTGTTTCAACACCTAAATGTGATATAATCAATACATCAGTAATTACATTTCATCATTTTACTTTCACAGGACCTAGAGAATGCATTTTAATATGGGCTTCAAAATACATTTTGTAATGTATTTTCTATAATACTTTACAATTGTAATGAGAGCATTGTTGACGGTAAAATACATTTGGACAAAACTTAAATGTATTTATACATTTTCAAATACATTCAGGAATAATAGCTGAAATTTATTTTAAATATAGTTAAATGTATTTATACATTTTTAAATACATTTCAGAATAAAAGGTGAAATACATTTTGATACCTCAAATATATTTTGAATTAAGTTAAATGTATTCGACATATATTCAGCATACATTCTACACACATTTTGCATTGCAAAAATATATTTAAAATACATTTATTTTCCATATGGGACATGCAAGGGTTGGGGAAACAATACTAGCTGAACAAGCACTCTAAACCACTAACCAGTCAGAAACCTTGTAGATGCGGTATAGAGCATAATGCAAAAGAATACTGCGATGATTGATGAAGAAAATGAACCCAGAGGACAATGTGATCGAGATTTGGGATGATTTGGTGCAGAAAAATAATGCATCTTCATTAGATAAAAAAGCAATTTTGAAAGTATATAATTTCCATTCTTATTCATGCTTATGAATTTACCATTTAAATACTTTATTGCAAGTTTGCTCGCAGAATTAAAGATTTAAGAGAAAATAAAGATGATGCGCATTTCTCTGCTTTGCGCAACATTTCACCATGCCAACACATGCTTTCGGCAATTGGTTCATGCCTAACCAAAAGCCACATTGACATTAATCACAAATGTATGAATTGATTATAGATATTTGTTTGGAATCAAGCCACAAGCACATCTGTTGGGTGTCCTAGCCCCCACTGCTTCTCCTTGAAAATATGTGCCCACATTAACATTTTGTTCTCCAATATGCCGGATCGAAAGTGCTCCAATGTAGGCTACTATTATTATTATAGCTGACGAATGAAATGGATAGGCTTAAAAAATATAAAAATAGTTCTTGACCAGGTTTGCACACACTGCAGCAGGGATTTTGGCCCACTCCTCCATACAGACCTCCAGATTCTTCAGGTTTCGGGGCTGTCGCTGGGCAATACGGACTTTCAGCTCCCTCCAAAGATTTTCTATTGGGTTCAGGTATGGAGACTGGCTAGGCCACTCCAGGTCTTTGAGATGCTTCTTACGGAGCCACTCCTTAGTTGCCCTGGCTGTGTGTTTAGGGTCGTTATCATGCTGGAAGACCCAGCCACGACCCATCTTCAATGCTCTTACTGAGGGAAGGAGGTTGTTGGCCAAGATCTCGCGATACATGGCCCCATCCATCCTCCCCTCAATACGGTGCAGTCGTCCTGTCCCCTTTGCAGAAAAGCATCCCCAAAGAATGATGTTTCCACCTCCATGCTTCACAGTTGGGATGGTGTTCTTGGGGTTGTACTCATCCTTCTTCTTCATCCAAACACGGCGAGTGGAGTTTAGACCAAAAAGCTCTATTTTTGTCTCATCAGACCAAAAAACAACTGTCAGGATAAAATGTTTTATAACTTAACATTGTCTGCTCGAATTTTACTGAAATTATATTTTACATCCCATTATGATGTTGAACACATAACAGAAAAGTCTGCTATTTTCCCATGTTGTGCTGGTCTCACAGATAAGCTTAGTATTTCCTTGTCCTGAATGGTTTGTTATAGCCCAGACCAAATTTTTTTACAAATATTTTTGTAATAACATTGTTATTAGTATTAACTGACTGAAGGCAGCATACATTAGTAATGAATTAAATATTGAATAATAATTCCAAAATTGGGGAGATAAAAACAAACACATAATTCAAGTTAGATGGTTTGCATGGTTTCCCACTTAACTGTACTGACCTCTTCTTTAATGGCAGTAAGGGCAATGGTGGTTTTGTCCACCTTGTTCCTCCTGCAGCATTTATTTATGCTCCTGGTGTTCTCAGAGTCTTTCAGAAATTTATTGTAACTGTGTAATACGTCCTCAGAACTTCTTACGACAACACAACTAAAGATATGCGTGAGGATATATTATTTATTGGTTAAACATTTACTGTGCATAATGTACCTTATCTATAGCATGTATTTCATCTCCAGTCCTGCAGTATCCCTGGCAATACATATCAAATGTGTAGTCCAGGAAAACTTATTCAACTATTAAATGGCTTAATTAGCAGTTCACAAGAATCAATTGTTCTTTAATGGTCAACAAAAATATTCCAGGTCTGATTCTTAATCAATATCTAAACAGAAATAATGTGTGCCTTTGTAAAAAACAAATTTGCTTCACGTTAATTGCCTTGAATGTTGGGCGAACAAGCAAACTATTTAATAAAATTATGTGAACACCTGGTGAAATATACTAAACAACAATATTACAACACAAAGTGATCTTGCAAAGCCTTTTGGCAATATGGTTCTGAAAGGATATTTGTTGGAATATTGTTTTTGCAACGTTTAGACAACCCTAGTAACTAGCTAGCGTCCTTGCTAGGTTCAGTAGCATGCTTGCTAGAGTGCTTGCTAGCTTGCTTTAACTTTGAAAAAAACTTGGAAAGCTCAGTTTAACATGAATTGCTTGCTTTAACTACAATCAGGCCTGCAGTCCAACCGAGCATTCCAATTTTTACTCTGTCAAAATGTTACAAATAAAAGTGCGCTAGCAAGCACTCTAGTAAGCCTGCTTAGGAAGCTTGCTAGGACAGTAGCTAGTGACTAGGGTTGTCAAAATCTACGTGAAAGTTTTCTAACATTTGTTGATGAAAATATTTTTAGAATTGTACATAATTCCAATATACTTTCAATTGTACTTGAGAAAAAGGTCTTTCATTTTACTTTTGGTATTGTGCCAGTTCCACAGAACATTACGCAACACAAATTAAGAACGGTAAACACTTCGTTAGTTTTAACACTGCCTCAGCTATTGAACAAATTATATGTAAGCCTATGCGTTTAAAATGTAACATGTATGGTGGCATTCTGACGTTTTATGGGTTACTAGGCAGTTAAGAAATACTAAAGGCTGCAGTATACATAAAAAATCTGTTTAGTTGAAACCTTCACTAAAAGTGGAGTTGCTTTGCGGTGCATCAATACATTAGTCAGCCTGAATCTTAAACAGGGTAAAAAAAAGTATGACTACAGAACTGAAAATTATGCATTTTCTTAAGATTTTTTTTTTTACTGTCTTATTAGACAGTTCAAGTAACACATCAATGAATTATAATGGCATCTGAAGAATTACCTATGCCTGAAACCCAATGGTGCTATCAAACTTCTAATACCAATGGAATTGTATTGGGTTAAAGTTCTGCCCAAACACACAACAAAAATATAATATTAAATGTTGTAGAGTATAACACTTGGACATTCCTATAAATACCCGTTCAAGGCCATTAACATGAAGGTAATTTTTATTTAACTAAGGCACACACCATTTCAGTTTGAGGAATAGAGGAAGATTTAGACAATTATTTTTGACCTTACCATTAAAGAACAATTGATTTTTGTGAACAATTGATTCCTGCTAATTAAACCATTTAATAGTTGAGTAGGTTGTATTTTTCCTGGCCTACACATTTGATATGTATGGCCAGGGATAATGCAGAACTGGAGATGAAATACATGCTATAGATTAGGTATATTATGCATATTAGATGTTTAACCAATTAATAATATGTCCTCATGCATATCTTTTGTAGTGTTGTAGTAAGAAATCCTGAGGATGTATTTCTCAGTTACAAGAAACTTCTGAAAGAATGCGAGGAGTATAAATAAATGCTGCAGGAGGCACAAGTTGGACAAAACCACCATTGTCCTTACTGCCATTAAAGCAGTTAAAGGGAAAACCATGCAAACAATCTAATCTAATCTTGAATTTTGTATTTGTTTTTGTCTCCCCAAGTTTGCAACTACACTGCTCAAAAAATATAAGGGAACATGTAATTATCACAGTATAACACTATGTCAATTAAACTTCTGGGTTATCAATCTGTCCAGTTAGAAAGCAAAAGCGATTGTGAATCCATGTCACCTGTTTTGGAGCAAATTAAAGAGACAACAGGAAATGGTTTTGCAGGTGGTGGCCATAGACAATTACTCCCTCCTTATCCTTCCTCACTAATTATTTTCCAGTTTTGCTATTGTCCTTCACTAATGGTGGTATGAGGCAGTACCTGCACCCTATTTAGGTTGCACAGGCAGTCCAGCTCCTCCAGGATGGCACATCCATACGTGCCTTAGCAAGAATGTTTGCTGTGTCTCCCAGTACAGTCTCAAGAGCATGGAGGAGATACCAGGCTATTACACGAGGAGAGCTGGACTGGGCTGTAGAAGGGCAACAAGCTAGAAGCAGGACCAGTATCTGCTCCTTTGTGTGAGGAGGTACAGAAAAAGCACTGCCAGAGCCATACAAAATGACCTCCAGCAGGCTGATGATGTGCATGTTTCTGACCAAACAGACTCCATTTGAGTGGCATGAGTGCCCGACATCCTTTAGTGCAGAGGTCTCAAACCGGATCCACGGAGGGCCGAGTGTCTGCAGCTTGTATCGCTCTCACCTTGTACTTAATTGACTAATTAGGTCACTAATTGGTTTGTTTCTACCCCCACCTGGTTGTTTAGGTCTGAACTGGGAGCCAATTTAAAGGAAAACCCAAAAACCTGCAGACACATGGCCCTCCGTGGAACCGGTTTGAGACCTCTGCTTTAGTGGGAACTTTGTTCACAGGCCAGTACCGTGCAGCTCGATTGGCATTCAGAGAACACCAGAATTGACAGGTCCGTCATTGGTGCCCTTTTCTCTTCACAGATGAGAGCAAGTTCACACTGAGCACATGTGACCTACGTGAAAGAGCTTGGAGACGCTGTGATCTGGTTTGGTGGGTCAGTGATGGTCTGGGGAGGCATATAGTCTTGGAGGGTCACACAGACCTCCACATGCTAGCCAACGGTACCCTGATTGCTGTTAGGTACTGGGATAAAATCCTCAGACCCATCGTTAGTGCAGTGGGCCTTGGGTTCCTCCTGGTGCAGGACAAGGCCTGGCATCATGTGGCCAGAGTGTGTAGGTAGTTCCTGAATGAAGAAGGCATTGATGACATTGACTGGCCCTGACGTTCCTCAGACCTGAATCCAATTGTGAACCTCTGGGATGTTATGTATCGGTGCATATGACGCCGCCAAGTAGCAACACAGACTGTCCAGGAGCTCACTGAGGCCCTGATCCAGGTCTGGGAAGAGATCCCCCAGGACACCTTCCGCTGTCTCATCAGGAGTATGCCCAGACGTGGTCAGGAACGCATACAGCTACCTGGGGGCCATACACACTTTTGAGTCACATTATGCGTTGTCTTGATGAAATTTACGCAAGTTGGAACAACCTGTGATTTCAATTGTTTACTTTTGGGGTGAGTTTGAATCCAGCCCTCAATCATTTGGTGATTTTGGTTTCCATTGGCCGTTACGTCATTTCGTTCTCAACGAATTACACAATGTTCAGTAAATATTTTGATCTTTAATATCTTTCCTTCCTCAAGACCCGATGTGTTAAGTGTTCCCTTAATTTTTTGGAGCAGTGTATTATTCAATCATTGGGGCGTTTTTAACTAGAAAAATATTTTTAAACAATTATTATGGGCTATAATCAACTTTTCAGGACAAGGAGTAGTACTAAGCTTATCTGTAAGACCAGGGCAACAGATTTTTCTGTTATGTATTTAAGAAGATGTAAAAAGTGTTCTTTAAAACATTATTTGTACACACAGGTGTCATCATGATGGGATGTGTAAAAATGGTAAATTATAAAAAATGGAATGCTCACAATTGTTTTCTTTACTAAACATGTTATTGTCAGTGACAAATACAATAAATGTATACTAAACAACACTTTGTACTGAAATTCTCTATACAGGGCGAGATCTTTTCCAAGAGGGATGACTTTGGGACTCCCCTTCTATACCAAGCTGGATAGAGGCTGTGTGGTTACACAGAATTTCAAATGGCATACATGGACAGTAAACCGGACCTGCAAAACAACCTTTTGGATATACAGATTACCTCAAACAAATTGCTTACAATTTACAATAAATATATTTAGAAATAGAATAGGTTATGAGGAATAAATAAATTATTATGAAGAGTTAACTCTAAGGATTATTCTACTTTTAAGCTGACCAGTGCATAATTTTATCATAGTCTTCCGGTAGTAGTTCACTAACATCTCATCTTCATCCGCTTATCCGTATCGGGTCGCGGGAGCAGCAGCTCCAGCAGGGGACCCCAAACTCCAGCAGGGGACCCACATTTGCCAGCTCTGACTGGGGGATCCCGAGGCATTCCCAGGCCAGTGTCGAAATATAATCTCTCCACCAAGTCCTGGGCCTACCCCGAGGTCTCCTCCCAGCTGGACGTGCCTGGAACACCTCCCTAGGGAGACGTCCTGGGGGCATCCTTACCAGATGCCCGAACCACTTCAACTGGCTCCTTTCGATGCAAAGGAGCAGCAGCTCTACTCCGAGTTCCTCACGGATGGCTGAGCTTCTCACCCTATCCCTAAGGGAGAAGCCAGCCACCCTTCTGAGAAAACCCATTTCAGCTGCTTGTACTCGCGATCTTGTTCTTTTGGTCATGACCCAGCCTTCATGACCATAGGTGAGGGTAGGAAGGAAAATTGACCGGTATATCTTCCCTGTCCACCAGGGTGTTCGAGGGTTACCGCCCCTTGATGCACCTAAGACCTTTAGACCACAGCTCCCCTCCGCAGCTTCGGAAATGGAGGTTTTGAACATCGACCACTCAGGTTCAATGCCCCCAACCTCCACAGGGATGCCAGAAAAGCTCAGCCAGAGGTGTGAGTTGAAGATCTTTCGGACAGGGGCCTCGTCCAGACGTTCCCAGTTCACCCGCACTACACGTTTGGGTTTTCCCGGTCTGTCCAGAGTCTTCCCCCACCCCCTGACCCAACTCACCACCAGATGGTGATTGGTTGACAGCTCCGCCCCTCTCTTTACCCGAGTGTCCAAAACATGCGGTCTCAGATCCGATGACACGATCACAAAATCAATCATCGGCCTTCGGCCTAGGGTGCTCTGGTATCCTTATGTTCCTTATGAGCATCCTTATGTTCTAACATGGTGTTCGTTATAGATAATCCATGACTAGCACAGAAGTCTAACAACAAACGACCACTCGAGTTCAGATCAGGGAGGCCGTTCCTCCCTATCACGCCTCTCCAGGTGTCTCCATCATTGCCCACGTGTGCGTTGAAGTCCCCCAGCAGAATTATGGAGTCCCCTACTGGAGCCCCATACAGGACTCCATTCAGGGTCTCCAAGAAGGACAAGTACTCTGAACTGCTGTTCAGGGCATATGCACAAACAACAGTCAGAGATCCCCCCCCCCCACAACCTGTAGGCGTAGGGAGGCGACCCTCTCATCCACTGGGGTAAACTCCAACATAGTGGCACTCAGCCGGGGACTTGTGAGTATCCCAACCCCCGCCCGGCGCCTCACACCCTGGGCAACTCCAGAGAAGAATGAAGTCCATCCCCTATCCAGGAGTACGGTTCCAGAACCGAGACTGTGAGTGGATGTAAGCCCCATCAGATCTAACTGATAGTGCTCCACCTCCCTCACAAGTTCCGGCTCCTTCCCCAACAGAGAGGTGACGTTCCACGTCCCCAGAGCCAGCCCCTGCCGCCCAGGTCTGGTCCGTCGAGGCCCCTGGCCTTCACTGCCACCCATATGGCAGCGCACCCGACCCCAGTGGTTCCTCCCATGAATGGTGGGCCTATAGGATGGAGAGGGGGGTGCCACGTTGCTTTTTCGGATTATGCCTGACCGGGCTCCGTGGCAAACCCGGCCACCAGGCGCTCGCCGGCGAGCCCTCCCTCTGGGCCTGGCTCCAGACGGGGGCCCCGGGCTTCCTCCGGGCAGGGTAACTCCTCATCTTCCTCGTTTAAACATGGAGTAGTTCACTAACATGTAACAGTGATTCAGCTTTCAGTACTAGATTGATCATCAGTAAGAAATGTCCATTAGATGTGGAATACATCTAATCTCAAATATTTAAGGTAAAGAATACATTTTCACAACCTACCTTGGCCTAGTGTCACTATTGACTGAAAACAGCTATTCTAATCTCTTTTGGATTAATCCAGATTAGGAGATTGACTAGCAAAATATAACAACAATTCAACTGGAAACCAATTTGGCACCTACATACATAAAATGTACAATACTGTGTACACAGTTACAAGCCAAAGCCTCGCAGACAAAATAGAATGAACTAGAAATGCTTACTCAAAGTGTTGCTTTATGTCATCCTCTTCGGCATATTTGGATATCCCATTGATAAATAAAGTGCGTTTCACCTGCAAAAAAGCAAATGCCTTCATTCACAATTGCTGAAAATAACAAATATAACAACCAGATCTACACCAGAACAATTAAATTACAAATGTTTATATTCAGTAGACATTATAAGGGAAGTTCAGCAATCTTAACATGTAACATTATTTTTACCCTGTGATTGTAGTGGTTCACTAATCTAAGGTTACCAGACATCTCCATTTTTTTATTTTTTTATTGATGTCATCAAGTTGAAGTGAAATTGCAACTGAAATCTTAATAATTAGATGCTACAGTTGTAGAAAATGTATTTATCGTACTTATTTATTAATTATCTTATTAGAAGGGATTTGTACTCTGTATGTTTGATCAATTACACATATGCTGAAAAGCTAGTCTCTCTTTCTGTCTCCAACTTATAAGGCCAGTGTCTTGTGTTCAGGGGCAGGGATGAATGGAATGTCGGCTGGGCAGGGCCTTGGCTACTTTTATCAGTAAGAGAAACAGGCCTCTGCCTGTGCCATAAAACCGCCATAAGAAACTGTTCTCTAGGAGGAAGCTCTGGAACAGCAGGGGGTTATTATTATTTACATCTTACAGGTGACCAGAGCTCTATTCCTTATTGGGAAGAGCATGGTTAACTTGAGTCCCCATATAGTAACTGTCTAGATTGATATATCTCAGCCTTTGACCAGGCTGTCTGGGCAACCGACATTCTATCATTTTCTGTCTCCTGGAGCTATTTGTGCAACCTTGCATTTTTAGACTACTAATAGTGGCTACTATTCCTTGTATGTACATTCTGCAAATGCTAATTCCGTCATCTGTATGGTTGGAGGAGGATATAAGCTTGAAACTTAAATGCATAATCAGAACAATCTGTCATGGCACTACTCTGCTAGTCTCTGTACTCATTCTCTGTCATTATTGTGACAGTTGTTCCTGTGGTGCCACGTAATTAAACTTGAAATAATCAACTGTTATACTAGACTCTGAGAAGTTCTATAAATCACAAACATTTTATATCTTCCACATTTTGGCACCCCAAATGGGACTTCTATATCTTCACAACGACTGTGTTTGCTTTTCAACTCTCTCCAGCCGACTGAACTGCCGGCATCATGAATAGGTAAGCGAAACCTACTTGACAAAATTCACAACAGTTCATATCAGTCTGTTTAGAGAGTTGAATTGTTTGCCCCGGAGCCGGGAGTGACCAAGTTTATTACATGTAAAATAACAGTTGATTAATGATGGTACATGTTTTACTGTTGCTTCATTGATGTTATGTACTAAAAGAAAAAAAGAAAAAATCCTTCAATAAGAAGTTAAAGAACAAAAAAAGAGATGTAACGGGCAGAAACTAAAATCCTTCAATAAGGAGTTACAGAACAAAAAAAGAGAAGTAACAGAAAAGCAAAATATCCTTCGATAAGAAGTTAAAGAACAAAAAAAGAGATATAACGGATTATTTGATATCATTAAGAGAAATCCTAAACATATATTATAGTCAATATGGGGTTCCCAAAATCTGTTGTATGTGAGGGAATAACTAATTCGACACTCCCAAGAACTTATAAGTGAGGGAGCTAGCTGACCGGTTATCAACTGCTGCTGAGGGGTTAGAGTCCTCCAGCAGAGATGGTTAGAGTCCCCTTGCAGGTGATTAGACAGGTGTGCGACACAACCTGTTTGGGTCACATTACTCCCCTTGGTCCCTTGGTGGGTTGCAATAGCAGTGGTTGACAAATCCCTATATGCCAAACCAAGGCTAGTCCTAAAAGGAAGGGTAAATTACTAATTCAAATTAGATTATCCAAGAAACCCTATGTTGAGGATACCCAAAAAACTTTAGGTGAGGGGCCATGTCCAACTAAAAAGTGCTCTGCACTGATGACAGAAGTACAAATGGTGGACTTTGAATGAGAGTTCGTGTGAGCGAATGAGCAAAGAATTTTGTGTGTGCACGGTTGGAGACTGGATGTGTGTGAGAATGAGAATGTATGCTCAATAAAATTTAGTTGATTGGGTTGAGTTCCCTATTATTGCACCACTACACTTGTGTTCTTTATTGTGGTATGTATACTGACAAAAATTACAGCAAAAGGTGTATGTGACTAATTCTTATGAATATAAACCATTCAGGCATGTAATGGTATAGCCGGACATTTAAATTACGTCACAGCTCTCTATTTTTCTTTGGTGCCACCTGTTGGCTATTTGAAGGAGGTTCAGCACTGACAAAAAATAAATTGAATATAATAGTGTGCAAAATTAAGTATGCGTTATATTTTGCAAAGTTATCTGTAATCTTCAAAAAAACACCAGAGTGGCAATTGCCATACTTACACCATTAGTGCTGGTTAATTCTCACGCAGGCACAGACCACTTTTATTTTTGATTTGTTTTAACATATTTAATACACTCACCTAAAGGATTATTAGGAACACCATACTAATAGTGTGTTTGACCCCCTTTTGCCTTCAGAACTGCCTTAATTCTACGTGGCATTGATTCAACAAGGTGCTGAAAGCATTCTTTAGAAATGTTGGCCCATATTGATAGGATAGCATCTTGCAGTTGATGGAGATTTGTGGGATGCACATCCAGGGCACGAAGCTCCCGTTCCACCACATCCCAAAGATGCTCTATTGGGTTGAGATCTGGTGACTGTGGGGGCCATTTCAGTACAGTGAACTCATTGTCATGTTCAAGAAACCAATTTGAAATGATTTGAGCTTTGTGACATGGTGCATTATCCTGCTGGAAGTAGCCATCATGGTGGTCATAAAGGGATGGACATGGTCAGAAACAATGCTCAGGTAGGCCGTGGCATTTAAACGATGCCCAATTGGCACTAAGGGGCCTAAAGTGTGCCAAGAAAACATCCCCCACACCATTACACCACCACTACCAGCCTGCACAGTGGTAACAAAGCGTGATGGATCCATGTTCTCATTCTGTTTACGCCAGATTCTAACTCTACCATCTGAATGTCTCAACAGAAATCGAGACTCATCAGACCAGGCAACATTCTTCCAGTCTTCAACTGTCAAGTTGCTCTTCTATCAGCTTGAATCAGTCGGCCCATTCACCTCTGACCTCTAGCATCAACAAGGCATTTTCGCCCACAGGACTGACGCATACTGGATGTTTTTCCCTTTTCACACCATTCTTTGTAAACCCTAGAAATGGTTGTGCGTGAAAATCCCAGTAACTTAACAGATTGTGAAATACCCAGACCGGCCCGTCTGGCACCAACAACCATGCCACGCTCAAAATTGATTAAATCACCTTTCTTTCCCATTCTGACATTCAGTTTGGAGTTCAGGAGATTGTCTTGACCAGGACCACACCCCTAAATGCATTGAAGCAACTGCCATGTGATTGGTTTATTGGATAATTGCATTAATGAGAAATTGAACAGGTGTTCCTAATAATCTTTTAGGTTAGTGTATATTTAAACATATTTTTGGTCGTTTCTTTTTGGGGTGTTATAAAAGAAACGGTAATTTTTACTATTTATCACAACTACTCCTAGCCTGTTTTTTTCACTAGCTCTCTGATCCTAAAAACTATCTAGTCACTTAAATATGGCATTAGAGTGGTTCCCGTTAGATTAGAAATTGTTCCTGGGCCATACAGTAGGGGAAATTTTTCCAATATTTTCTAGATACAAAGGGTACATTCAGAACACCCAGACAAAATACAAACAAATACTTGCTCTGCAATTTATCAAAATGGTGAGGCTATTTGTGGACAGATAAACCTGAGTTGTTGCAAATTATTCATCACTATATAAGCCAAGTATCTAATAATTATTTAAACTAAAATATATATATAGAAAGGGCTGAAGTGCCGGTCTTTTTCTGAATAGAAAAATAAAAAAAACTGAAAAAAGTTTCTAACATTGTTTAATTAAGAAATAGGAGATCCAAGATAAAAGCAAGACCCCTGTAAAATACATGCTGAAACAAAATACAGTGTTAACCCTTTTCCACCACAAGGCACTTTTGACCCTGTAATATTGACTGAGGTCCATGGAGCAATATCCTGCAGGAGCCACGAACGGGGCCTGCTACTATTAATAGAGTTACAAAACCTTTGAATGTTAAATTGGCAGGCCAAACTATTGAACATGAATTCCTGTACTGCCTGAAGATAGCAGTCAATTTGATGGGAAGGGACCTCTTATGCAAAATAATGCTACAATTCACTGCTCTCCAACTGGGTTAATGTGTTCATTTCCGGCGATCTCAACTGAACGACTGATGATGTGTTTGCAAGCATCTGTCTCCGACACAATCTACTGGCTACAACTTGCAGACCCCCAGTGGCCTACAACGAACTTTGGAGTCACTGTTGGACCAACCACCACTGAAGGGTATGTCTTCCCAATTCCACTTTAATCTCAACAGTTTACACATGACCCTCTTGTACAACCATGATTCTTTACAGAACCTGTATGCAGATGCAGTGCAGGGCTGGCATGGAAGGAGCTCCATCATCACCGCATCTCTCTCAACGCTGAGCAACAGGCAAGGTATTTCACTGATCCACTAAGACATCCACACATTACCCTGGCAGTCACCAAAGGGGCCTACAAGGCAGTTGATGTGGGGAAAATGCTGAAAACACTTGACAATCTGACAACATGGTCACCCATGCCAAACACACAGTGGAAAACTACAATTCATGAAGAAATGTCAGTATACCGATGTGTTGTAAATAATGTTGACTCTACAATTTATGAAAAGCACCTGGTCTCTACACAGTGTGTGGTTTCAGAAACGCTTCCAGAAGTGGAGAAAATCATCGAAGATGCCCTGAAGGGGGATGTCTGGTCGACAGGACCAAACGATGTGGGACTCTGCTCTGCTCCAAGTGTCTGCATCATTCTGAAACCCGACATGGATGGCCCTCGAGTACGACAGTACCGGATATCACCTGAAGGTGAGGCAGGACTCAAACCTGCCAGTGAAGAAAGTGGGCACAGGGAAGTATCGAATAGTCCAGGACCTATGACCTCTAAATGATGGGGGGTACCTAACCCTGCCACCATTCTGTCTACCATTCCAACAGACACAAAGTGGTAAACTGTCATTGAACTGTGTTCAGCATTCTTCTCTATTCCTCTGCACCCAGATTCACAGCCATACTTTGCCTTCACCTATCGTGGCCAACAGTACCCCTACTCCAGACTACCCCAAGGCCACTGTCCCCATCCATTTTCAACAGGGTGCTGGCAGCAGACCTGGCCGATGTCTGTTTGAAAGGGGGAAGCACCCTGATACAGTATGTCGACAACCTCCAACTGGCCTCACCTTCCGAAGAAACCTGTATTCAGGACACCATAACCCTCCTGCAAGCATTGGAGAGAAAGGGTCACAAGGTATCAAGGACAAAAGCACAACTGGTCCACCAGCGGGTATTGTATCTGGGTCACATTGGAAGGGGGTGAGAAATGTCTCTCTACAAATTGTGTGTCTGCTATCTCTGCCTGCCCACAGCCAAGGACACAGAAGGAGTGGCAACGTTCCTGGGCATGACGGGATACTGCAGGATGTGGATCCTAGAATAGGCCAGGTTGTCTCACACACTACACGACCTGGAAGTCGATGACAACAAACATTGTCTGGGATGACGACGCTCTGAATGCATTCACTGAACTGAAACTGTCTCTACAGCAAGCTCCCGCCCTGGGGTTGCCAGACCACACCAAACCCTTTGATCTCTACGCAGCAGAAAAGAGGGGGTTTGCACATGCAAAGGTATGTTGTCATCTCGATTGAACAGGGTGTCATTGAACAAGGTAGATTGCTGCTGTAACTCATTCTGTTACTAAACATCAATTTGGGTCCAGGTTACACTGCATATCCGTGAACTACAGAACTCTGTCGCCGAGGCTCAGAAACAAACCTGGGGCTGACGGCATCTTTAGACACCCGTCCAGTAGGCCTGCTGCACCAGCCTCACTTCTGCCCAGTGTTTCCAGAGTGGCACACAGTGTGTGCCATATGGGAAAAGGGTGAAGGATATAGCTAGCATAGGTAAACTTTTGTTTGCCCCGGGCTGCGAAATTTGCAGAGAATGCCCAACCTGTAAGGTACACAACATACAGAAAACAGGTCCTGTGAAGCAAGGTAAAGCACCTCCACAACACGGTCCATTTGTACACTTACAGATGGATTTCATTGACATGACAGGGAGAGCTGGGGACAAACGCTATTGCTTAGTAAGAAAAAAACTATGCACCGAGACCGAGGTTCAGTGTACCAGAGATTCTCTCATCTGACCAAGGGACACATTTTAAAAACAAACTGATGAAAGAACTGTGCCACGCACTAAGCATTCAACATAAATGCTCATGCCCATGGCATCCACTGAGTGCAGGGATGGTCAGGAGAAAGAACCAATCCCTGAAAAACAAATGTCTAAATGTTGTGCACATACAGGGATGAACAGCTTACCTCTGGCACTAATGGCACTCCACTCCTCTCCTAGTCAAAGGGCTGGGTACACTCCACATGAGATATTGATTGGCAGACCGATGAGGACTCCTTTGGAGCGTCCTCCGAACATTGACTTACAAATCATGACTGACTCACTTCTGGATTATGCTACAGAGCTCACTAGAATTGTCTAGCATATGCATTCACAGATCAAGGAGGCACAAGAACCATCTCCCCCGATGCTGCCGTGCCACAGATACCAACCCGGAGACTGGGTCTACATCAAGATCTACAGAAGGAAATGGAAGGATCCTCGATGGAGCAGCCTACACCAGGTACTCCTGCCAACTCACATAGCACTGCGAGTCTCAGGGAAAGATACTTGGATCCTTGCCAGCCACTGTTGACCAGACCATGACCCTCCAGCACAGGACAGACATCCGGAGCCGAGCCTGGGCTCAAAGAAGGACAAAGTTGGCAAATCAACACAAGAGCAGGGAAAGCCGGTGACCTCCACCTCTGATGCCTCGGTATGATAGCTGCAATCCTGGTCAGCCTATTGGTAGGACTTCTGTTGGATCTAGAATCCACAGGAACTGCTAAGGGTGGGCCTGGAGAATTGACTCTGACAGCCAAACCGAACAAGCAAAGAAACCAGATGTAACTGCACTTCCACTGCACCTCAACACTTCCACCACACACCCACACACTCCAACAACAACAACAATTTTGGGGAACACAAAGCAGAATATCTGACCCTGGGTATCCAGGGGTTTCCAACAGGGGCAAACTGTATAGCAGGAGGACTGAAGTTAGCTACTAACAGGGACTGGCTCCCACCAGGGCTTTCCTCGAAAGTAAGTCTATGTCAATACACCTTACACTCATATATATTTTCCAGTTCAATCATTAGGGAAAGTGGAGGCACTCTCTCCCACACATTACAACTTGACAAAAGGCTAGAACTTCCTCATAGGTTTTATGCTGTATGCATGTTCTTCATTATTAATACCTCAGGAAAAGAACTAATCAAGAACAGGTTGCTCTCATTGATCGACGTATCCAGGTGCAATGGTCCACCATCTGTAGGACCCGGGTGGCCCATAGGAGAAAAGGGAGGACCAACTCTTGTCCCCCCCAATTCACGACCCAATTTAGACCAGAGGTAAGAAGCAGACAAACTTTCTCTCCTCCATTGTGCAGGGGAGACAGAATAGCCCATATATAATGTTTGTTTACCCCAGGGTCTCCTGCAACTGTCGTAAGTCTCTTATCTGCCTCACCAAAATCGTTTGCCCAGACAGCTTCATGGGATCAGGAAAAGAAGGAAGCAGTTATAGGCAACGATTGCCCAGAAAAAGTAATGATAACCCATGTGCCCATAAGATACAAAGTTAGAATTGTATTCTCTTTAATTAACCCATCCACATTAACCATTGGCACTGTGTTCTACTGTACTTTCTCCACCCCTGAAAGAGCCTCAAAACAAGAGAACCGGGTGATTCGCCCAGGCCATCAGGTCATAGTGGTAACCTGTAACAGACCCAAGGTAACCAACACACACCATGATTCAGTTTGGTCACAATTCCACAGCAGCCTCTCTTTCTGTTCAGAACCATGCCGTTAAAGGCAGGACCAGTAACCTATATAGCCAACTTGCTCTTGCCAATGCAAGAGCCATTAAGAAAGGAAAATGTGTGGGCTAATACCACACAGTTCCACAGGGGGTGTGCCTCTTATAATAATAATAATAATACATTTTATTTATAATGCACTTTATATCAATTAAATGACCTCAAAGTGCTACAATGCATTAGCCTAAAAGCATAGAAGTGACATTAAAATAACACAATTAAACAAAAAAGGCTTTTCTAAAAAGATGGGTTTTCAGGCCCTTTTTAAAAGAGTCCACAGTCTGTGGGGCCCTTAGATGAACAGGGAGAGCATTCCACAGAGCTGGTGCAACTGAGCAGAAGGCACGGTCACCCATTGTTCGCAGCCTTGTCCTCAGAGGCTGTAGGAGGTTAGCCTGTCCAGAGCGGAGATGGCGTGAGGCAGAAAGGGGAGTGATGATTTGTTTGAGGTATAATGGTGCAGTGCCATAGAGACACTGATGGGACAGAAGGGAAACTTTGAATTCAATCCTGTATTGGACAGGAAGCCAATGAAGCGATTTAAGGATGGGAGTGATGTGGTGGTGCTTCGGCACCCCCATCAGGATCCTAGCAGCACAGTTCTGGACGTACTACAATGGCTGGATATTCTTGCTTGGGATCCCGATGAGGAGTGAATTGCAGTAGTCCAACCTGGAGGAGATAAAGGCATGGACAAGTTTCTCAGCATCTGGGAGAGTAAGTGTAGGGCGGAGTTTTGCAATGTTCCTGAGGTGAAAGAAGGAGGTTTTGCACAGATGTTTAATACGGGCGTCATAAGTCAAATGGGGATCCATTCTAACACCGAGGTTTGTGACTGAGGATGAGAGGTGGATATCGTGACCAGAGAAGGTGATGCTGGTGATGGTAGATGACCGGGTTTGGTGTGGAGTGCCAACAAGAATGGCTTCCGTTTTTGAACTGTTTAGTTGCAGAAAATTATCCGCCATCCATGTCTCTATCTCCTCCAAGCAGATGGAAAGTGTGGAGAGAGCTGTAGCCGGGGTTGGGTTTGTTTTGATGTACAGTTGCGTGTCATCAGCGTAGCAATGGAAAGATATTCCATGCCGGCTAATGACATGACCCAGGGGGAGCATATACAGTGTAAAAAGGGTGGGGCCAAGGACTGATCCTTGAGGGACACCACAAGTGACAGAGTGTGTGTCCGAGTTAGCACCACCCAAAGATACATATTCTCTTATGTCTGTTCCAATTTCTGACTGTGACACGTGTGCTTTATTGTTTCCCAATAGTACCCAGCCGGACAGTAAATGTGGGCCAAGTCCAATGGTGAAAGATAGCATCGGATGCAAGTAGACATCCACCCTGTGCTACTCTTGCAAAAGAAAGGCTGTCCCGGTAACTGTGACTGTCCTGAAACCTCTGATGTGGTGTATACACCGAGAAGGCTGTATACACCGAGAAGGCAAACGTTCCCACTTACCTGAAATGTACCAGATCAAATTAATCCTTAAGATGTGTAGAGGATGGAACAGCCACTTTACTTGCTCTGCTATTTGTAGCAGCTGCTTGTGACATATCTGCCTTAAAAGGTACTTATTGGGTGTGTGGTACCCAGGCTTATGATTTACTACCTAATAACTGGGCTGGCACTTGTGGGTTGGGATACATCATTCCGGCAATGCGAGTCTCGGATTCTTTCCCTGTTGTTGTTAATAGTAGCCAGCGGCCAACACGTGACCTATCCTGGCTGACCCATAAGCAGACCTGGGGCACTTGAACAATGGGCATGCTTTTGCCCATGTGTGGTGTGATGCAGTCCTTGGATCAGGTGCATCATTTGGCTTTGGAAGTAGAACATCTGACTAATGTGACCGCAAGGGATAGTAATTTGATCTCTGAGGAGATAGGAGCTGTATGCTTGCTTGCTCTCCAGAACAGGGCCTCCCAGGGACGAACCTGTGGTCTGATAGGACAGGAATGCTGTACATTTATACCTAATTACAACTCCACTGTTTCTGACATAGTTAATGAAATGATTCAAGTTTCCCACCAGGCCCACAATGATGACATCAAAGGATCACTTTCTGGGATAGCTGGGCTGTGGAGTCAGTATTGCTGGGTAAGTCTTTGAATGGATTGATATAGTCATTATAATCCTAGTGGCCATAGGCCTGTTAGTACTCCTCCTACGTGCCAGTTATCGAGTGGCCCTGAATGCATTGTGTTACAATAATAATCAGTTCGGCATAGAGCTAAAAGACTAGTTTAAGACATCCCAATGTTTAGAATTGATCTACTGATACTGATTTACAGATGCTCACATATACTGACTGTTATTTACCTAAGTCCATGCTTTTGCCCAAGTATGGCAAAACCCGCAGGACGACTACGATGGTGGATGGACCCCGTGGAGGAAGACGAGGATATCCACACTTAGTAAGTTCAACATTGATCTTTGTAACCATAACAACTGTCTTGATTGTCAGTGTTTGATTCTGTTATTTAACTTATTTCAAAGTAACTGTAACATCCTGATCCTTAAGGCCAGGAAGTTTTGACAATAAAGAATGTATTTTATACTGCAAGAAATTAATTAATTTATTGTCCCTTTGGGGACAAAAGGGAGGAATTGTAGAAAATGTGTTTATAATCATTCTTATTTATTCATTATCTTATTAGAAGGGTTACACATATGCTGAAAAGCTAGTCTATCTCTCTGTCTCCAACTTATAAGGCCAGTATCTTGTGTTCAGGGGCAGGGATGAATGGAATGTCGGCTGGGCAGGGCCTTGGCTACTTTTATCAGTAAGGGAAACAGGCCTCTGCCGGGACCATAAAACCGCCATAAGAAACTATTCTCTAGGAGGAAGCTCTTGAACAGCAGGGGGTTATTATTACATACATCTTACAGGTGAACAGAGCTCTATCCTTATTGGGAAGAGCATGGTTAACTTGAGTCCCCGTATAGTAACTGTCTAGATTGATATATCTCAGCCTTTGACCAGGCTGTCTGGGCAACCGACATTCTATGATTTTCTCCTGGAGTTATTTGTGCAACCTTACATTTTTAGACTACTAATAGTGGCTACTATTCCTTGTATGTACATTCTGCAAATGCTAATTCCGTCATCTGTACTGTTGGAAGAGAAAATAAGCATGAAACTTGAAATGCATAATCAGAACGATCTGTCATGACGCTACTCTGCTAGTCTCTGTACTCATTCTCTGTCAGTATTGTGCCGGTTGTTCCCATGGTGCCACGTAATTAAACTTGAAATTATCAACTGTTATACTAGCCTCTGAGAAGTTCTTATTTCTATATATCGCGAACATTTTACATCTTCCACACAGTGTAAAAATTGCATACACATACACAGGTAAAAAGTGGTGCATTGCATAACCGCATTGATAGAGAATCAGCATTAGCGTATACATTGCTCAAAAAAATAAAGGGAACATGTTATCATCACAGTGTAACACAAAGTCAATTAAACTTCAGGGATATCAATCTGTCCAGTTAAGAATAATTGCGAATCAATTGTGAATCAATGTCACTCAATTGTGAATCTGATGCCAATGAAAGTGACAACAGGTGCCCTGGAGAGGCAACAGCAAGACAACTCCCAAAAAGAAAATAGTTTTGCAGGTGGTGGTCACAGACAATTGCTCTATCCTTATCCTTCCTCACTGATTTTTCTCTAGTTGGACGTTTCATGTTTTGCATGTTTCAGAGCAAACTGTCAGAAACAGACTCCGTGAGGGTGGAATGAGGGCCTGTTGTCCTCTAGTGGGACCTGTGCTCACAGCCCAGCACTGTGCAGCTCAATTGGCATTCACCTAATTGGCAGGTCCGCCATTGGGCCCCGTTATCTTCACAGATGAGAACAGGTTCACAATGAGCACATGTGACAGAAAGAGTCTGGAGACGCCGTGATGAACGCTATGCTGCCTGCAACATCATCTAGCATGGTTTTGGTGGTGGGGCAGTGGTGGTCTGGGGAGGCATATTCTTTGAGGGTCACGCAGACGTCCATGTGCTAGCCAACAGTATCCTGACTGCTGTTGGGTCTGAGGACTTCATCCCGGTACCAATCGCCAGACCTTATGCTGGTGCAGTGGGCCCGGGGTTCCTCCTGTTGCAGGACAATGCCTGGCCTGATTTGGCCAGAGTGTGTAGGCAGTTCCTGGATGACAAAGGCACTGATGCCATTGAATGGCCCTCATGCTTCCCGGACCTGATTCCAATTGAGAACCTCTGGGACGTTATGTATAGGTGCATCCAACATCGCCCAATAGCGCCACAGACTGTCCAGGAGCTCACTGATGCCCTGATCCAGGCCTGGGAGGGAATCTCCCTGGACACCATCTGCCGTCTCATCAGGAGCATGCCCAGATATTGTCAGGTGTGCATACTGGCACAAGGGGGCATACACACTATTGAGTCACATTATCAGTTGCCGTGATGAACTTCCCACAAGTTGGTACAATCTGATGTTGATCTTAATATATTTTGTTAGTTGAGAGCCGACGTGTGATTTAAGTGTTCCCTTAATTCCTTTAAACAGTGTATGAATCAGGAGTGACTGCATGTAAGTTTAAAAATGTAATAAAAAAATCTACATTAAATTGACATTGCAGTTGCAACAATAAGAGTTAGCAAATAAAAATAACAAAATAAGTCATACCAGATCATCCTCTTTGTAATGCATTTTGGACGTATGCCGTCTCATACTGTATACAGTCAGAAGTAGGTACATGAATGCAAATGAAGTGTGGAGCCATAAGAGGTTTGTCCTGTAAAAAGCAGAAGAGACGTGAATGCCAGCACTAAATTGTATAGGTGTGGGCCTGCACATCCTAGAGTACAATAAATTGTGATGTCATATCTGGTTAGATATGTCAGTTTAAAATCACAAGATGTTTCTTTCATGATACCAAGGAAATGACACATACAGCTCCGGAAACAAAGTTGAAAACGATGGTGTTGAGTGAGGAACAGAATGGTTAAAATTAAGAGACCACTGCAAATTGAAAGCTTCTGTTCCTCACTCAAAACTTTCCTTTTCAACTTTTTTGGAATCTAAAGAAAAAGGTGCAGTGGTCTCTTAATTTTTTCCGGAGCTGTATTTTGATTGTTATTTATACTTTATTTCTGGTTGTTTATGAAGTAAATGATCTGATCAAGATGTCCCAAATGACACCCTAAAATCCTTGCTGTTTTGCCTGTTGCTATTTTCTACCCATTATTCCTTTTTTAAACAAAATATCTTTTAATAATAATATTAATAACAATAGCATAATATAAATAATTAATACAAATATTATTAATCAACAAAATAATGTAAAAACATGTACCAACCCAGATTTCAGGTTTGCTATTGTGGTCCGCCCAAAGCTGTATGCATTATTTTCTGTTGACAAAAAGAGAACAAACATTTTAGATAATCATTAGTTAATTGAATGTGTAGTAAGGTTAAATGAGACTTTCTTTATTGAGAAATTGCATCTAATCAGATGGACAAGTTATAGTAATTTTCCTTTGGGTAATGTACCATTTTGTGTTCCAAAATAGGTCAAAATGAATCCACAAAACATCTGAAAGCTGTTATTTTCCTAAAGGCCAGAAAGAAGGTAAGCATATCCACAAAATAAAGAATACAAGGAAAAATATATTACATTAAATGTGCAATTATGTGCAAAAATATATAACCATGGGAAGGAGGGGTTAATATTGTTTGATCAATTCATCTGAACTTTTCGTATTGGTGTTTCCTACCCTGCCCCCTTTCCTTTAAAACAATGAGGGCAGCTACAAGCAATGGCAACATTGTTTTTCTATTAAGAAGTCACCACTTCTGAATCGCCTTGCATGATGGCTAAAGAAGACAAGCTCTCCTTAAAGGCTATAATTGGAACAAAGAATTACCACAAAATTGCGGTCTGGCATTGAGAAGTTCCTTGAAAGTAACATACACCCAAAACAACTAGAACTTGAAGATGGGACTGGGACTTGGATAAATTATGCAGGATTTAGCTGGGTTTTGCATTCAGTTGCTATTAACCAGATTGGACGTGAGTAGGACACATCCAACTCACGTCCAGAGTTGCAAACAATATGGCATGCATGTTTTTTTTCCTTTTCACTAGTATCTGCATGTAGCCAAATGGAAAACTTTTTTATATAAATTAAACTCACAACCCAGATCATATACTACATGTAATCACACTTAAAAGCGATCATTTGATACTAAAGAAGTAGCTTTTGAAGCATTTATCACAAATTCTGAAATACAGAAAAAACATTTCCGCTGAGTTAGTGGGTCCTAATTGCAAATATGTTTCCTGTGAGGATTTGGACCTACATACCTCTTTTCAAGATTGTATCTCAAATGGGTTGAGCATCGTGAGCTTGCAAATGTGGAAAACCTCAATAGCACCACCGTGTGAATGATAGAATCCTCTGTCAATGTATTTACCAAGTAGAATTATTAGGGGGCCAAGCAACCATGTTTCATTATTATTATTACTATTATTATTACTATTATTATTAGGGTTTCAGCAGTTCACTGGAGAAACCCTATTGTGTTTGTACTGTTTCATTATTAGGGGTTCTCCGGTAGGGGAAACCCTACTGTTATTGTTAGTATTATTGTTATTATTCTTGGTGCCTAAAATACTTAATAACTCAAAAAGTCCATGGTAAAAAAATGCTATCAACTTTTCTTTACAATGAGAATGTGTCCAAAACTACAAAAATCTTCTTCTGACCGTGGTTATGAAAAATGAGAAGAATGGATCTATAGTTTTACTTTCGCAGATTTGATGAAGAAACAAAGTCAATCATTCGAGGTAAGGAAGATTGCCTAAAATGACTTATTACAATGTTTCTCTAATAGGGTCACTTTATTATTTTGATAAAAAGTAGGTTTTCAGCTATGAATATTTACGAGCTTGACGTTTCCTAAGTTAGCTTAACTGAAGCTATTTGGCCTGCATTGCACTAGCTACCCACTTCTGAATTAATATGCATATTTTGCATATATAATTTATGAAATAAGGTGTGTATCATGTGTTTGTCTCTACGATGTAAATATTCTTTAGGAGTCTGATTGTACTGAACTAGCTATGACCACGACTGTATTACTTTCCCTAATGCTTGTGTCCATGTAATAGGCGTGCCTATGTAGACACAAGCAACTTGTGAATGATTGTTCTGCAAGTCCTTTGTTTTATATTATGTGTTATGGATAGTAAGTGCATATAGAGATAGGCCTACAAACAATGTGTAAGTGAAATAAATGTTATAGGAAACTTTAACATATTTTCAAATATAGCGGTAACAAGATCACTTGATTAAATCCATTTGTAATCCTTTGGTAAACGAATGCAGCTTGTGACATCAGACATAATAATATAGATTGTTTGAGTAACTAAGGTACATTTTGTTAAATAGAGTAAAGAATATATATATATTAAACTATCTATTAAAATACATTAATGGCTTTTTATATTTTATGTTGTTATTGCAGACTAATTATCTGTGAGGGGATGGTTCTATACAAATAACCACTGATGGATATTGTGGCATGTATCAACATGTTGTTCTTAGATATTCTTGAAAAATGTAAACATAGTCTCTCAGCCTTTTTACAGTCTTTTTACTGTAAGAATAACTACATTAAATAAACTAAATAAAACACATAGGAGCTTCAGAACAGTTTTGGATTACTGAGTAAAGACCATAGCTAAAAATGATAAAGACTTTGAGTTCCGTGACGTCGCCCGGTATGGCGCAGCCGGGGCCCCACCCTGGAGCCAGGCCCGGGGTTGGGGCTCGTAAGCGGTGGCCGGGCCTTTCCCCATGGGGCCCGGCCGGGCTCAGCCCGAACGGGCGACGTGGGGCCGTGGGGCCACGGGAGGGAACATAAGGGGCCGGTGCGAAGAGGATCGGGCGGCAGTCGAAGGCAGGGGCCTAGACAACCCGATCTCTGGACACGGAAAATAGCTCAAGGGACGTGGAATGTCACCTCGCTGGCGGGGAAGGAGCCTGAGATCGTGCGTGAGGTTGAGAGGTTCCGATTAGAGGTTAACGGGATCACCTCTACGCACGGCTTGGGCTCTGGAACCACACTCCTTGAGAGAGGATGGACTCTTCACCACTCTGGAGTTGCCCATGGTGAGAGGCGGCGGGGTGGTGTGGGTTTGCTTATAGCTCCCCAGCTCTGCCGCCATGTGTTGGAGTTTACCCCGGTGAACGAGAAGGTCGCTTCCCTGCGCCTACGGGTCAGGGATAGGTCTCTCACTGTTGTTTGTGCCTACAGGCTGAACGGCAGTGCAGAGTACCTGATCTTCTTGGAGTCTCTGGGAGGGGTGCTGGAAAGTGCTCCGACTGGGGACTCTATCGTTCTACTGGCGGACTTCAACGCCCACGTGGGCAATGACAGTGACACCTGGAGGGGCGTGATTGGGAGGAACGGCCCCCCTGATCTGAACCCGAGTGGTGTTCAGTTATTGGACTTCTGTGCTAGTCACAGTTTGTCCATAAAGAACACCATGTTCATGCATAAGGGTGTCCATCAGTGCACGTGGCACCAGGACACCCTAGGCCGCAGGTCGATGATTGACTTTGTTGTCGTCTCACCTGTGGCCGTATGTCTTGGACACTCGGGTGAGGAGAGGGGCGGAGTTGTCAACTGATCACCACCTGGTGGTGAGTTGGATCCGATGGCGGGGGAGGAAGCTGGACAGACTCGGCAGGCCCAAGCGTACTGTAAGGGTCTGCTGGGAACGTCTGGCCGAGTCTCCTGTCAGAGAGATCTTTAACTCCCACCTCCGGCAGAGCTTCGACTGGATCCCGAGGGAGGCTGGAGATATTGAGTCCAAGTGGACCATGTTCTCCACCGCCATTGTCGAAGCGGCCGCTCGGAGCTGTGGCCGTAAGGTCTCCGGTGCCTGTCGAGGCGGCAATCCCCGAACCCGGTGGTGGACACCAGAAGTAAGGGATGCCGTCAAGCAGAAGAAGGAGTCCTATCAAGCCTGGTTGGCTTGTGGGACTCCTGAGGCAGCTGACGGGTTCCGACAGGCCAAGCGGGCTGCAGCCCGGGTGGTTGTGGCGGCAAAAACTCGGGCCTGGGAGGAGTTCGGTGAGTCCATGGAGAAGGACTATCGGCTGGCCTCGAAGAGATTCTGGCAAACCACCCGGCGCCTCAGGAGAGGGAAACAGTGCCCTACCAACGCTGTTTACAGTAGAGGTGGGCAGCTGTTGACCTCAACTGAGGATGTCGTTGGGCGGTGGAAGGAGTACTTCGAGGATCTCCTCAATCCCGCTGTCACGTCTTCCATTGAGGAAGCAGAGGATGAGGGCTCAGAGGTGGACTCGTCCATCACCCGGGCTGAAGTCACAGAGGTGGTCAAGAAACTCCTCTGTGGCAAGGCACCGGGGGTGGATGAGTACCTCAAGTCTCTGGATGTTGTGGGGCTGTCTTGGTTGACATGCCTGTGCAACATTGCGTGGCGGTCGGGGACAGTGCCTCTGGGATGGCAGACTGGGGTGGTGGTCCCTCTTTTTAAGAAGGGGGACCGGAGGGTGTGTTCCAACTATAGGGGGATCACACTTCTCAGCCTCCCCGGGAAAGTCTATGCCAGGGTTCTGGAGAGGAGAATACGGCCGATAGTAGAACCTCGGATTCAGGAGGAACAGTGTGGTTTTCGTCCAGGCCGTGGAACACTGGACCAGCTCTATACCCTCTACGGGGTGTTGGAGGGTTCATGGGAGTTTGCCCAACCAATCCACATGTGTTTTGTGGATTTGGAGAAGGCATTCGACTGTGTCCCTCGCGGCATCTTGTGGAGGGTGCTTGGGGAATATGGGGTCCTGGGTCCTTTGCTAAGGGCTGTCAGGTCCCTGTACAACCGAAGCAGGAGCTTGGTCCGCATTGCCGGCAGTAAGTCAGACTTGTTCCCAGTGCATGTTGGACTCCGGCAGGGCTGCCCTTTGTCGCCGGTTCTGTTCGTAATTTTTATGGACAGAATTTCTAGGCGCAGCCAGGGGCCGGAGGGTGTCAGGTTTGGGGACCACACAATTTCATCTCTGCTCTTTGCAGATGATGTTGTCGTGTTGGCCCCTTCTAACCAGGACCTTCAGCATGCACTGGGACGGTTTGCAGCTGAGTGTGAAGCGGTGGGGATGAGAATCAGCACCTCCAAATCCGAGGCCATGGTCCTCAGTCGGAAAAGGGTGGCTTGCCCACTTCAGGTTGGTGGAGAGTGCCTGCCTCAAGTGGAGGAGTTTAAGTATCTAGGGGTCTTGTTCACGAGTGAGGGAAGGATGGAACGGGAGATTGACAGACGGATCGGTGCAGCTTCTGCAGTAATGCGGTCGATGTATCAGTCAGTCGTGGTGAAGAAAGAGCTGAGCCGCAAGGCGAAGCTCTCGATTTACCAGTCAATCTACGTTCCTACTTTCACCTATGGTCATGAGCTTTGGGTCATGACCGAAAGGACAAGATCCCGGATACAGGCGGCCAAAATGAGCTTTCTCCGCAGGGTGGCTGGGCGATCCCTTAGAGATAGGGTGAGAAGCTCGGTCACCCGGGAGGAGCTCAGAGTAGAGCCGCTGCTCCTCCACATCGAGAGGGGTCAGCTGAGGTGGCTTGGGCATCCGTTTCGGATGCCTCCGGAACGCCTTCCTGGGAAGGTGTTCCAGTCCCGTCCCACCAGGAGGAGACCCCGGGGAAGACCTAGGACACGCTGGAGGGACTATGTCTCCCGGCTGGCCTGGGAAGGCCTCAGTGTCCCCCCGGAAGAGCTAGAGGAAGTGTCTGGGGAGAGGGAAGTCTGGGCATCCCTGCTTAGACTGCTGCCCCCGCGACCCGGCCCCGGAGAAGCGGAAGAAGATGGATGGACCATAGCTAATCCTGACCCCAATTTACACCAAACACTCATATCACAACATATTCTTATAACACATTCATATTTCTAGTTTTATTTTTTTACTTAATTGTTACAATATTTTGCAGTTCTGCACTTTTGTATTTGCCAGTTTTTGTCCTTGCACTATATATTTATTGTTATGCATCATCAGACCAAAGTGAATTGTATGTGAAAACCTACTTGGCAACAAATATGTTTCTGATTCATTGTGCTATTCGGCTTGAAGTGATATAAGAGTGGGGAGAACAAGTATTTGATACTCTGCCGATTTTGCAGGTTTTCCTACTTACAAAGCATGTAGAGGTCTGTAATTGTTATCATAGGTACACTTCAACTGTGAGAGACAGAATCTAAAACAAAAATCCAGAAAATCACATTGTATGATTTTTTTAAGAATTAATTTGCATTTTATTGTCACTGATCTTGATGTGGTTGAGTGACACAGAATGCCAAACCAACTCTCTGCTCAGGCTGCGGAGCTGTTTGCTCTTACTCAAGCTTGCATCCTTGCTGAGTGTCAAATTGTTACCATTTATACAGACAGTAGATATGGTTTTGGTGTTGTGCATGACTTTGGTACATTGTGGAAAATGCGAGGGTTCATTTCTTCTTCTGGTACACAGATTCAACATGGACAACTTATTCTTAACCTGTTAGAAGCAGTCTTGTTACTTCAGGAAGTTACCTATATGTAAATGTGAGGCCCACACTACAGGCAGAGATGTTGTTTCCCTTGGCAATTGCAGAGGCCCAGGGTGAAAATAGGCCTCTTCCCTAATGAGGTAATCACTGGAGGTCCAACGAACACAGGCCTAGGCACCCCCACTCACACAGACCACACAACAGAACATGAGAATGGTACAATGTTAACATACTGCACTAATCTGGCAAAGGTTCTGAATAACGATAAAGGTATAGAAGAGCTTCATATAGTTCATGGGTGGCTATCCTTCTAAGGGCTATCCTCTATGGTTAGTCCCTGGGCAATGACAATATACAAGTTATTGACAACTGCCCTAGCCGATATTGCCCTTTTGTTTGCTTGTGGTATATATTTTTTATAAAAATGTGTTTCTAAGTTAACAGGTAGTGGTCCAGAAGCATGTAAATGAGGATCCAGACATTTCTGATTTGTTACTGTTCCCTAATAATTGGGGTGATGATATCATAAAAGGCAATGTCGTTTAAGAACATTGTTAGTAGTAGTGTAAAACCTAATGAGTTGATGCCTAATGATCTGTGAGTAAAATGGCTTAAGAGTTAACATTACATGATATTCATGATATAGGGCGGATTTTCAGGGAAATGTCTTGAACTGATGTATTCTTACTGATTAAAGTATTGAGTCCTCATGCTTAGATAAGAAAAGAATGTTGGTTGTGCTGTAACTGTGGGAAAAGAAGAATGGGGTGTTGAGGTAAACTTAAACCTTCTGTCAGGAACGGGGTAGATGCATGTCAATGAGTTTTAGGACAGGATAGAGGAACACACACAACAGGGGGTAGGAAGTATAAGGAACATAAGTTGTTTTTATAGTACGACCATGCAGATTCCTACCCCCACCCATTTCTCTGTAAGTATTGAATGTACTTCCAAATGCTTTAGAGATCATTCACTGTTACAGAGTTATCCTCTGCCTTACTTACCATTTTCTTAAACTGCATGGACTTTTGAAACTGCCATCACATGTCACAATAATTTCATTGTACAGGATGACTCTGTGTTATGGATTTCCTTTGGATTGACTTCTGCCTGATCACATATTGACCACGCTGTTTGCTTTCTCCTGGTGTTTTTGTTTTGAAATTCAATTCTACCTGCTCTGCAATTGGGACAGTACCTTTGCCTCTCTCAAGACGTTTGGTGGGAGAATCACTGGAGAGACTTCGCCAACAAGACATACAAAGTTTGTGAGAAATACTTCACAGAGCATCGTGACACACATTCACTTAGAAGAGGACTAATGGCAAATGCAATTCCATCAATTTACCCAGTTCAACCTGTGGAGACGACAGATTGTAAGTAATACTTCTAATTCCTATGTTATAATACACAAAGTATACATTGCCTCCAGGATATTCTGGGCAAGGGTTGGGGATTAACGGGTTCACCATCGCCCCCCTTTTAGCTGCTGTCAAGCTGCGAATTCAGTTAGTATATAATCTCTGTATTATGGTTAGAACAAGTCCAAGGTTAATGATGGGGATATTTCAGAAAGTGGGTTATGGAAATTTATGAACTAAAGTACATTTGTGAAATTTATTTTCTATTACCTGGTATGTAACTCACATGTATGTATAAAATCAGTGGATTATTACGTACTCTGACCATCAGTTTATCTGCTTAAACCAATAAGAGTATCAGTCCTTTGGTCCTTAGGAATGTGGCCCTTGGCGGGAAGTAGGGGCAATTGGCCTCTTTAGGTAAACACAACAGTAAACATTATGGCAGGAAGGATAATGTGGGGAAACAGCCCACCCTTTGGGTAAAACCTATGTGACATAAGACAGATTTGCAGCATCTTACCACACCCCTTTTCCCCCTATAAGTACTGATGATTGTCCTGTATTAATTTAGAGACTCCTCAGAGGATTATTCTGTAAGTTTTTGACGCATCTCTTATTTGCAAATAAACTGTTAATTGTGCCAAGAGAATTTTGTCTCTGTACTTACTCCTTTAAGAGTGTCTATTGATGGAATTACCATCACATTTTGGGGGCTCACCCTTTGGTTGCTTAACCTGGTATCTCAAACTCATATCCTAGCGGGTCAACCTTGCACGGCCAGAGACTGAGTCTCTGGAGCCAAAATTCTCCCCCGATCGTGGGCTGGCTACGAAAGGGGTGAGAGTCAGGGCGCCTGGCTTAAATGAGATTCGGGATTGATCAGTACAGGTACCCGGAGACCAATTTTGACCTCAGGAGGTAAGGGCACAATGCAGTTAAATATGGTTCTGGTAATATGTGTTAGGACACATTTAAAATCTGCAGACAAGGTTAGGGCCATGAACGTTTCAATTACGCGCCGACGGGTCTATCAACGATGTTAGGGCACGTTAATTGAGATAAGAGTGTAAGGGCACTTCCATGTGTTAGGGCGGAGGTTTGTGTTAGGGCACTTCTATGCGATAGGGCACATGTGTTAGGGCACATTGTGTTGTTTCTGACGTGTGGGTCACGCTCACAACACCGGTTATTACAATGGTATAGTAAGACTAGTGGCAGAGCTCAACAGTTATATAAAACCACATGGTGTATGGGCGGTGTATGATGAATTTAAAAATAGAATGTTTCTAAAAGGTAAGCAAAATTACACTTCAGAACCGTCAAACAATCTTTTAGATTATAAGATACAGCATCAGAATCTCTACGATGATCCTCAAAGATTTGTTGAATACTACACAACACAAGCCGGTAATGTTTTACCAGGGTATCATGGTAGCGCAGCAATGTATGGGGCTGGTCTAGGGGTTCTTTTCCGAGGGCTTTTCCGGATGGCAATACCTTTGTTGAAGCGCAGATTCTCAAAAGCAAAACCACATGGGAAGAAGGCGGCTAGGAATATAGTTGGCGATGTTGTCAACAGTGTTATGTCACGACAAACAAAACAACAGGGACGGTTCAGGATTGATGGTTATGACTCTTAGTTTACTGGCTGGGGTCGCGTTTGCAACCAGGAAAACCTATTTTTAAAATGTATTGTCATCGGATTGGTGGACAATGACAGTTTTACAGGAAGTTACACAAAAAATAAATATAATTTCAAGCATTATAATTTGGAGTTTATGGCTATGTATGTAGATGGTCAGCAATTTCCTAGCAAACCATTCCAACCAAATTACACAATGGGGTCAGCAGTGCGTACATTTACCATATTACCAAGCCTTAGCTTCAGGAAAACACCTAAAGGACAGAGCCTTGGCTATTGACAGGTCTGACTTCTTACACGGCTATGCCCTTTATGCATTCAACTTCGTGCCGGATGAGGAATGTGGTCAGCACCTATCCTTGATCAAGTCAGGGAATGTACGACTTGAGATTAGATTTGCGACCATCTACCTAGGGGACCAGTCTGAGATGTTGCATCAATGATGATTGTTAATACACACCTGAGCAATCACCCCAGGGAGCACTGGCTGGTTTTATGACAGTTTTGGAAACCCCCCAGATTTTACATATTTTCCCAAGTCAATCAATGCCTTTCTGTAAACCTGTCAAAATGTGGAATACAGTTCAAAACAAGTACAGGACATGGTTTCAACCACGTGTGGACAACATTGTGTGTTCTTTATCTAATGACAAAAGGTCTGAGTTACAAAGATGCTATGTCTTTTTATGTTGATGATTTATGAGAAAATGAAGCCCTAGTCTCAAGGTTTGTAGCTAAGATGTATCAGAGAACAAGTGTGATAAGCAAATGTTTAATTGCATACAACATGCTTAGTCTTGTGAAACGTTTAATTTGTGTCATGGTTCTTGAAGAAATAAAAAAGCAAATCATGTTTATGTGAACTTTATTATTAAAAAATAAAACCATTTGTAAAAACACATCAATGTTTACATAGTATTTTTCATACAACAATTATACAAGGTAAAACATACACTTTGACAATGAATCACAAATGTTAAAAAAAAGCCTAAAATAAAAACACATTAAATGGAAACCATTTTGTGGGGTCTGTGGTAGGGGGTACAAAGAAAGCTTTGGTTGGTTGAAAACCAATTGCTGGGGGAGTGGCTAAATCATCCATTGTGTCGCCAGACGTTTGTTTATACAAATTGATTTTACACCTTACAAGCTCATTTGGAATAGTTGTAAAAGGCATGTTAAGACATGCCATGGCCTCTAAAAACATCCCCCACCCCAAAGGCCTTCTATCGTCAGCAATTTTATTGCTTGCTGTCCCACTTTTAACCAGATGCAACAGTCGCAAGCCGTTAATTATCTCTCCTTTGAAAATGAATTCAGCATTTGAATTCCATGAAGTCAAATCTTTAGACCTGTGCATTATATTAAGAATATATTCAACATTCTTCCTACACCTCACAGGCACATTATCTAAAATTTCATCAACAGAATTCCAATAACATTTCGGTCCACAGTTTGCTTAGTCTCAGTCACGTTTACTACATCAGCCCCAGTCTCAGGAAAATTTAAAGTCAGTGTATTTGTAT
Organism: Esox lucius; assembly: GCF_011004845.1. NCBI lineage: Eukaryota > Metazoa > Chordata > Actinopteri > Esociformes > Esocidae > Esox > Esox lucius. The sequence continues at coordinate 25,653,301 of NC_047577.1, read as the reverse complement.
AAAGCTCTCCCGTCTCACAACAGTCAAAAATCTTTGTAAAATGGCAGAGTATCTTTTAGCTTTTTTCATCAGGCTTCAACAGTATATTGCGAATCAATGAGTCCAAATAATTTTCAACAGATTGTCTTACATTGTTGCTAGTTGTTTTGGATTCTCACAGTTTTTGTAACTGATGTTGTGACACCAGAAACATTTTCTGAGCATGATCCATGTTGTTTAACCCTGTCTTGATGCAATTAGACTGGTTAGGAATGGAACTGCAACGCTTAGTAACGGTAGTAGAAAACCTCCAAATTGGTAGATGGTTTTTCTTTTCCTTGCGACTGAAGTGTTCTTTATGTATATAATTTGTATATCATTTTGTCTCTTTACTTTTCGGAGCTGCGATTCTGTTAAGGGTATATTCCCGCGCCTTAGATTAAGCGCTATTTCACAGAGTGATAAAAGGAGGTCGGTGGAGGCTGATTCTAAAATAACTTTTCGTTGACTTGCCAGTGCCTTAAATAACATCTTCAAAAGTGGTAAATTTCTACGAATGCGTTTAGACATGATCAAACTTTCATAGGAACGTACACAACAGGCCAATCCCCTGAAAATAAACCCCTTCTCAGACGGTAGTCTTCTGGTGTTGTAGCTTTTAAGTCAATAAGTAAATAATCAAAAGGCAGATGTGTTTAAAACTCTCCATGAAGAATCAAGAAAGACAGAGGTATCTGTCTGTCTAAAATACTAAACTGCTGATTGATGTGGGTTTTTTTAAACACGATGAGGTAGTTTGTGTTCAAGTTAATAGTTCTACTAGATTTCCCTTTAACAAACATGTTTTGGACAAGGTAAATTGCACTCAGGTTACGGTGGTGTAAATATTGTGTGAAAACTCTCTCCATCTCCAAACTCCCTGATGCACTTTTTATTAAATCGTCAATAATTAAATGTTAAGGTTTTTTTTTAATCGGTAGCAGATTGTCATCACACAGCGATTTTGGTAGACCTATAAAAGTAATCTCCCTCACCTTCAACATTTCGTCATACAGCAGTTGCCAACATGAATAAACCCAGACAATATTCTGAAATTCTTTGGAAAAAACAACATCAGCATTATCCAACAACATCTTCACAAAATATGTTTTACAATTGTGTCTGCATTAGCAAGGACATGATCATCATCACAACCCTCGCCCCATACAAAGTTATCGTATTAGCGTCTCCAAATTAACAATGGTTGTGTTGTAGCTGTTGAGCGTAATGCTTTTTGCTTTGAGACAGGTCAGACCTTTAATGGTTTTGTATTTGTATGTCTTGGCCCACCACTAACAAATTGAGCGATGCTGTCACAATCCGGTAACTCATTGGTCAAGTCACCCAAGAATGGCCCCAGTGGGGGCACCCAATCCCCATGGCGTGTGACAAAGATCACTGAATCAGTGTCTCTGTAGAGTACATGTCTATCCAACTTCTCCAAGAGTGAATACAAGTCGAGTCTAGCATAAGCGGTTGTGAACGTGGCAATAAAAATGTTGCCGTTATGTGGTTTTATTGGTGTCTGTTTTGTGTAACACCACTGTACCATCCCAATTGTGTCTGAGATGAAAGAGAAGTAACCAACTGTAATTAGTATTGTGTTCATGAGGTTAGTCCGATAACCCATCTTACCAAAGACTATTCATTGCCAATTTAGCCAAAGATGGCCTAGCACTATTTATAACAATGTTTTCCTTGTCAAGCTGCACACCCTCCTTTTCATGATATTCACGGGTATACTGGTCGTTAGCATCATTGGCAACCACAGACGGCAGGATGCCGCTAGCTTCCCGCTTGTGCTTCAGGAAAGTTCTCATGTAATCTGCAAAAAGATCATCTGATGTGAAATCCCAGACTTCGAATATTTTCACAATGCGATAACCTTTCTCAACAGCCTTATCCAGCTGAATAGAAACCCAGGTACCAGTTAAAGATTATTCTGAATCATTATGTGAACAATCAGTTACCTGGTTTTCTGACTGCACATAATCTACACAAGGGAAAGAACAGCTTACCGCTGTCCAGTAAAACAGGGTGATAAAAGGCCTTTCGGTGGACACACCGTAGCCTTAACAATACCAAAGTAGGTGTCTATCAGTTTGAAATCTTGAAAGATTATTTCTGGATGCCCAATCGGATAAGTCTTTGTCTTGTTGCAAAATGGGTAAAGACCACAACATAATTAAACTGAATAGTCTCCGTTTCTCGAGACGTAAACTTGGGAAGTTTCTGAAGCCTGATGCATTCTTACTGATTAAAGGACTTGAGTCCCATTGTTTAGATAGGTAGAGGAATGTGGGGGATTTGGTATTTGCCAAAGGGGTATCATTGACTGGTATCAGCTGATGAAATGGTTACTCTTTATCTCCTCATCTGTATAACTCATCAGGGCATCTATTGTCTGTTCGGGTTCGGTTGGAACTCTTAGAATTGAAGAAGTTACTTATGGCAGGAAGGAGAGCTGTCCTTTGTGTGAAGTTTATGTTATAATGGAACAAAGGGAATGTGTCCTGTTGAGCTGGATTGTGCAGGATTTTGTCACACCCCTTTTCCTCCCTTATATATTGTTGAAGGACATGTTTTGAGTCAGAGACTCCTCAGACGATTATGTGTGTGTAAGCGGTTGACGCGTCTCTCATATGTGCATAATAGTTAATAAAACTGTTATAATGTACAAAGAGAACTTTTTGTCTCTGTGTCCCTAACTCCGAGTGTCGATACATTGGAATTACCATCACAGACCGCCAAAAAGAGCATCACGAGGGTCAATGCGCTCTGGAGCATCAAAGGTCTTGAAGAAAGCTTTGACATCTGCGGATGTGTTTTTAAGCTGATTCCACTCACACTCCCATATGTATTGAATGTACGTTGTGTTGTTCTTTTTAGCCTCTAGCTTTGTCTCCCATTGCTGGTGCATCAACCTGTACTGAATCTTTGTCACCGGATTGATGCTTGCTGAACAATGACACTTTGGGTGACTGTGCCAGAAACAGCCTAGAAATTCATAGACTGTGCTCAACCCATTCAAGCCACTGGATTGAGCTGTTTGAGAATGTCTTCTGAGAACGGTTATAGTTGTCTGAGGGGACCAATGAAATGGTGTCCTTGGTAAGGAATCTGTTGCAAAAGACTTTCATGCAAGCCGAAGCAATCGTAATTCACCGGAATGGGTCAACACCACCACACTCAAGGAACTTGAGTCTGTAGCGCATACAACCCTTTCTCAAGATGACCACATCATTCACGCAGTAAGCCTTTATTTCATCCTGCATGACAAAGGGGTCTGCGGAAACAGTTGCATACCATTGCAAAAACTCATCTTTTTCTTTAGCCATCATGGTATTCACACCGTAGTAATGTGGTTCCGGATGGGGGCCAACATAGTTCTCATTCTCCTTGATGTTAAACTCGAATCCTTAAAATCCATAGCACGTGGCAAGGCCGACAGCTTCATCGGTAGGAAGCAATGACAATCAATGTATCTCTGATTGAATGTGCTGTCTGAAAAAATCATGAGCTTGCTACCATTAGCAATAAGTGTCGTTCCAATACCAGTGTTAGCAAGGTACTGCATCAAGATGTAACCTTTGAATCCTTTAGAGTTGTGTGCTATAAATGTGTAGTCATTATATTTCGGACACAACCATCTCCGGCTGAACACCATGTCTCGTTATCAAAACTTATTGCGCACACAAACTTTGCAGTGTGTACACCATTCACCGGATTGGCAATTGTCTCAAAATCATAAAATATGTAGCGCCCACTGGGGTCCTTGGGCTTGGAGGGTTTTATAAAACACTGATGATTAATTTCAACCGCCAGATCCACGTTACAATTGGGACACATGTTAGCCTTGCAGTTGTGAGCTTTATAGTTGGTAATACTAACATGGTACTGACGGCCGCAATCGACACAGTATTTCTTCTAGTCACACCTACTAACCCAACAATCCCCACTTATGTGGTGCTTCAAGCGTTTATGCTGTCAATAACAAAAGTCTGAATAACATTTCTGCTTACAGTCTGGGCACTGCTTTGTGTTATGGGGTTGGGTAATGAAAATCTTCATGAAGATAGACACTACAGCTATGTTTACAACCATGATCACCACGGATGTTAAAACCGGTATAGCACCAATCACAGACATATGACACACCCAGAAAACCCTTCAGATTCATGATGCCATAGAAATGGTTATCGTGTAAGTACATAAAGACAGTTCTAGGGTGGGTGTCCTTGCTGTTTTGAAACTTGGTAAAGTGACCATCCAGTGCTCGATGAAAGACAATGTTACACCCTTTCATTTCTTCAAACCAAACAATATCTGTGAATGCCACACAATCATCTAACGCTAAACCAGCTCCCATATGTAACTCACGACCACTAACCAGGGCCTCAGCATATGTGTACTGCGGGTTCAACATACCCATCAAACAATTGGAAAAGCATGTAGAATCATTATTCACAGCCACATATGCCTTCTCTTTTTTATTGATAATCTGCTCTATCAACAGCGTTTGAGCTTAACGTCGCGGGGCACCACCCTCACGGTTTTTGACAATTTGTACCACCAGCTCTAGTGATTCATCAGTCATAATCTCAGCATTACTCTGCATGAATTACCAAAAGTGCGTTCATTATATTCATCCGCTCTCATGGTCAAATGTACGGGGGCTATCAGAGATTCACCAATCAACTCAATCTGCAGACGATCACCAGGCCCGTGTATAAAGTCTGAAGCTCTAACAATCAAGGTATCATGCCATGGTAATTGCATAGAATGTGCCAAAATCACCAACTTCACCAGTATTTTGTGAATTTATCATTTGTTGTAATTCAACGTTGTCCAACGCATTACTTTGTATAACTCTAACAAAGCCATCACTGCACTGAGTTTGCTGTAGAGAGCTCGAAGGAGAGTCAACTAGATCGTGTGAAAAATGGGGGCTACTAAGTTTGGTTAACATACCTTGCATCTCAGGATTATGGTGTGCATCGCTGTGTAACAGAGTAATGGTTGGTTAATTTCTATTTTGGGGTGTGGTGGGTTGATTACGTGTAGAGGTTGGCTGTTCCGTGTCTGGTCTGTTGTTAGCATAATTTTTCACCATTTCTCTAGCTCATCATGTAAATTACAGGTTAAAATATTCTAACTCAAACATACATTTACATACATCACAGTTTTGATGAGTTGACGGTTAAATATGTATTACCTTTCAAGTATGAAAGAAAATAATGAAACAAAAATCCCCTCACGCTGTGCAGCCACAAGGCAGGGTGTCCGTAACTGAATCCATTATGGTAATGTACTCTGTATCATCACCGGGATGTCCTCAATCTGTTGGTTGGTAAATAGAGTACAAAGGTTCAGCTGTATGCATATTGTCATAATTGTTAGTACAAGACTAAAAATGTCTGTAAACAATTAAACTTACACAAAAAGTATCTGCTCAGGTTGTGTAAGATCACAACCGCACAGTCCAACTGACACAGATGCTGGTCACTTGGTCTAAATACAAAGAGGATTAACAAGCGTATACAGGCAATTAAAGCTGATTAACAATAATGTCAAAAGTCAACTTACCAAAATTTGAAGGCCCAACAAAATGTTTACCAAACACAGCTGGTGTTTAATTCCGCTCAACCTAAACCGGAGATTTACACAGGCAATATGAATTACAGCTAAAAATGCATGGATTGCTTGAACATAAAATTGATTTACACATTCTTGAAAAGTTCAAATGTGTCGTATGTTAGCGTTTGTAATTGCAACACAATTCAAATCAATAACTTCAAATAAATAACTTGCACTTGGAACGTAAACGACATACTCTAAAAACAACAGCTGACTTCTGTGGATGCTGCAGGGTTTAATACTGTCTTTACATTGCAGCCGGGGCGCCTCCAGCAGGTTACGCCTCTTAACTTTGTCATTGGTTACATGTCATCGTTCTTCACGTTAGATAAAAATTGTATTAGAACTATACAGGCTACAATGATTATAATTCTGGATAAAACTTAATAATTCTGATGATTGTTGACGTTTGACAACCGAATATATTTATACTTCCTGTCCGGTAGAAACACTGTTCTCCTTAGTTATCACGGCTCAGCTGTGACATCATGTCATATAGTTTTATATATTAACGATAAACTCATCCGATTACATATAAACACTGGCTATTGTCACCATATCGCCATTAATCTATTCAACATGTAACAAACACAAGACCATAATACAGCAGTCAAAAATTTGATTTCACGAGTTGGTCATTACGAGAATGCAGCACATCATACCCAGAAGTCACAGCATCTGCCCACACTAACACAAACCAGTATTGGCAATTACTACAGTTTTTTAACCAACATTGCCTGTTAAACATTTCTACCAATGTGAGGAAAACAATCTCGCGTTGATCCCCGTTGTACAATTTCAAAAGATGCCTTTACGAATGTTTTCATTACCTGAAATAACATATCTTGACCTGTCAACGATTCACCATTGTTCATGCAAATTTATACGCTACTTTCCGTTTTGCCATATAATGCAACTTAAAAGTAAATGCTGACTTAAAACAAAAAATTTTATTACAAAATTCACCATTGCACATACATACACATGTACCAAAATCCTTGATTTTATTTTTAACAATATTTTAAACCGCCACACAATCAACCTATACATATTGTCTGGTCGGCCGAGGCCATGACCGTTCCTTTAAAATAATAGCATTGCTCATGCAATGTTTGTTTGCTATAGTGTTGTGTTGGACTACAAACCGTGAATCACAGGATGATTTTCAACCTGCATATACTACAGTTTGTAATAGTGGTTCTTAGGGGATCATTACTACAGGGCAGATCTGATCTTAAGGTTAAAATGAAAGTTGGCCTGAAACATTCCAAATCTTAAGTCCCGACCCCTTCTTTATCCCCTCTTACAAGATTGCTTCCCACACGTAATTATGTGCTTGTGGAAAAACACCATGCTGCATGCACATTGTAAAACCCACCTGTTTTATGGCATCTGTTGCACCACTTGACGGAAGATAAAATCCCGGGGGGGTTTATAGAATTTGCTGGACACTGGCACCCTTTGCTTGAACACCAAACATCTTACCACTGACACAGCATTTATTTATTGCCTGGGAATTTAACATTCCGGAACCCTAAGGCCCATTTGTTAATCATCAAACATAACCACCTGTTATGACACTAGTCTGGGTTCCTCATCAGTCGTGGTAAAACATTAAACACAGACAAATCATTGTAATCATGAATTACAAAGTCACCGGACATGCATACGTCACTCCAGAAGTCCCACCCTAACACACATCATACAGGAAGTCCATACGTCAAACAACGGAAGTCCCACCCTACAAACCGGATGTCCCGCCCACCTGTTACATCAATCTGGAAGTCCTGCCCACCCTGTTACATCATAAATCACCATTCTGACACATTATACCCTACATTTACTACTTACGCCCCTTTTTCCACTATAAGTACTGATGAATATAATGAACACACGTTTGGGGGGCTACTCGAAAGTGTTATGCAGAGTAATGTAGAGCTTTTTGTTGATAAATCCCTAGATCTAGTTGTTCAAATTGTAAAGTAATGTGGGGGCGGAGGGATGCGGCATAAGGCTCAAACAAACATTGTTTTAAACTAGATTTGATTACATTATGTAAAAACAGCTTAATTCAATTACTTTACCTACATTCAGTCTATTTTATGCAATTAATTAGCATCCGGATATGACGAAAAAGGAAATTTATCACATGAGAAAAGCAACTACCACAGACGTCTGAGAAGCGGGCCTTTACATGTGGTCGAGTATGTGAAGCATCAATGCTGAACATAATAAATTGCTCCCTTTCCTCTGGATGCGTACCAAACTCACTAAAAATTGCGGAAATTAAGCCTCTTCTAAAAAAATCGAATCTAGATCCCGACATATTAAACAATTATAGGTCAATATCGAACCTCCCGTTCCTCTCAAAAATCTTAGAAAAATTTGTTTCCCAACAACTGAATGCCTTCCTAAAGACAAAAACACATTTATGAAATACTCCAGTCCGGTTTTAGATCCCATCATAGTACTGAGACTGCACTCGTGAAGGTAACAAATTACCTTCTAATGGCCTCAGACAAAGGTTCCGCATCCGTCCTGTTGCTTCTTGATCTTAGTGCTGCTTTTGACATTATTGATCACTCCCTTCTCTTAGAGAGACTGGAAACCCATATTGGGCTACGTGGACATGTTCTAGCCTGGTTTAAATCTTATTTATCTGAAAGATATCAGTTCGTTAGTATGGATGGCATATCCTCTGACAAGTCAAAGGTATGCTTTGGAGTTCCTCAAGGCTCGGTTCTGGGCCCATTATTGTTCTCACTATATATGCTCCCTCTGGGCGATGTAATCCGAAATCACAATATTAACTTTCACTGTTTCGCTGATGACACACAGTTATATATTTCAATGAAGCATGGAGAAGCCCCTAAATTAGCTATTTTGGAAGCATGCGTTTCAGATATTAGGAAGTGGATGACAGAGAATTTCTTGCTCTTAAACTCAAATAAAACAGAAATGCTCCTTTTAGGACCCAAAAAACAAAGAGCGTTGTTAGCAGATCTTACTGTGAACCTCGACGGCTGCATGGTCGTATCCCAAAAAACTGTAAAAAACCTTGGTGTTACCCTTGACCCTGACCTCTCCTTTGAAGAACATATAAAATATGTCTCAAAAGTTGCTTATTTTCATCTTCTACATACCTACACGTAACCTTAGATCGCAAGATGCAGGCCTTTTAATTGTACCTAGAATTTCTAAACAAACAGTTGGCGCCAGGGCCTTTTCTCATAGAGCTCCACTCCTGTGGAATGATCTGCCAATTAAGGTTAGAAATGCAAACTCAGTGCAAACTTTCAAGTGTCTACTAAAAACTCATCTCTACAGCACGGTTTATAATTAGGTGTAGCCTGGCCCGGGGGCGTGAAGGTGACCAGTAGGCTTGATACTGTCCACCCTTGCTGTCTTGCCAGGTGGGCTCTCATCGCCACTTGGATGCCCTCCCTCCAATGCCTTTCGGGGGAAAAGTCACTGGCTTGTTGTTGACTCTCTGTTGCGCACTTGTGCAATTGGGCTGTACGCTGCTAGCAATACTCAGCCCTCATTCAGGGGGGTTGCGGTTGGTGGGTGTCCCTTTGGTTGATGCCTGGCAATGTGGTTGGATTGATTCCCTGCCTGTTGGGCCCTGTCCGGGGCCTCCCCCGGGTAGGGCCACAGTGTCACCAGACCCCCCCGTCTCAGTTCCAAGGTGTTACGCTGTTATATTATTGTGCTGGGGGATATGAGGGATGTACGTCCAACATTTCTCAGTCTCCTCCAGTTATTTTAGGAGGAGATGAGGTCCTGGTCCACACCTGTGGATTACCAGCCCGTTGCTGTCCCTGTCCTTGTCCAACTAGTCATACTTCTGACCTAGTCTAAAATCAAATAGACTCTGCATTTAGCCCAGAGAAATGTATTTATTATTCCAATTGGACTCTTAATAGCTCACCCGGCACAGCCAGAAGAGGACTGGTCACCCCTCTGAGCCTGGGTCCTCTCTAGGTTTCTTCCTAAAATTCGACCTTCTTAGGGAGTTTTTCCTAGCCACTGAAATTCAACACTACTGTTGTTTGCTCCTTGGGGTTTAAGGCCGGGTGTCTCTGTAAAGCACTTTGTGACAACTGCTGTTGTAAAAAGGGCTTTATAAATAAATTTGATTGATTGATCAATGAAAGAAATGATTTCCCTCCATCGAATAACAAGATACTAAACGCATATAATAAGAATGCATGTATTGTATTGTTAAGTCTTGTAGTAAACTGTAAACCCTAATGTATGTTTTACTCATAATATTTCTACTTGTAACTCAGACTTCCTAAAGTCTTAAAACATTTGTTATACTGACCATTACTCAGTTTTTTAAGTTTAAAATGAAAATGTTCCCAGCATGCTCTGGTTGAGGTTGACATTTTGAAATTGTTTTATTATCCTTTTTTTGCAAGTAATTAATTAATTAATTAATCTTAGCTACACAAACAGCAAACACATACATTTTTCTAATGTAATCCAATAATGTAGTAAAACAAATATTTTGCACACACTACAGAAATGAGACACACAACAAAACTTCAAAATAAGGATTTTTGAATATGCTAAATACTGCCAATTTAATATTTATAACTGTTGGCAAGGAATTGACAACAAGAATGATTGTGTTCAAAAACCATGTCTCTGTCATTAACAAGTACAGTCATGGGTGATATCTCAAGAGTTCACTTGAAAGGGCAATGCATATTGGAAAATTATATTGTATGTATATTAAACCATTCCAAATACAACTCAAATCTGAAACCCTGTTTAAGTTGTATCAACAGAAAATATTTAAATAAATATTAAGTGAAATACATTATACAAATGAGTTGAAGGAATGCCAAATAATTAATTGAAGAGTAGGCCCACACTATTGCTTTTATTAGGTTGATTATAATTTGGTTGTGTGTTCACAACAAAAGGTGTTCATTTTGCTCAAAGTTCAATGAGCTTAAACCAATTGTGTGCAACCACTATCCACAATTCAATTAAGTCCATTCAAAGCATAATTTCTTTGAGTGTATAAACTGCAGTAGATGTGGATTGATAAACATCCTATGTTATATAGAAGGTTTGTAATCCACCATCACTTGACTTAATACACACAGGGGTCTGGAACCTTGGTATTTTGAGGTAATGAGGTACACCTTGGTCGAGCAGACATTATGGCTAGGTTGATTGTATCATGGTTGGGTTTAAAATATTGTTAAAAATAAAACTGATGACTAGGTTAAATGTGTACGTATGAGTAATGATGATTCGTGAAATCAAAATTGTCAGCATTAACTTTTGAGTTGCATTATATGGCAAAATGTTACAAAGTTACCCAGAAGGTTGTGTTTAAATTTACCTGAACAATGGTGATTTGCTGACAGATATGTTGTTTCAGGTAAACAAAACTTTTGTAAACATGACTTCTTAAAATGTATGAGCATTAACACAGGATTGTTTCCTACATATTGGTAGGAATGTTTAACAGGCAATGATGCTTACAAACTGTAGTTTTAGTGAGTTTGAGAATACTTGTTTGTGTGTGTGCGCGTTAGTGTAAGTGTGTGCGGATGCGGGACTTTCGGGTAAGATGTGTTGCGTTCTTGTATTGATTTGAAGCAAATTGATTTTGATTTATTTTTATTGCTGTTTTATGGACTTGTATTATGTTTGTTAAATGTGGTTTGACGTGATTAATGGCAAAATTAAGATAAACACTGGCAAGTGATTGAAAGCGGATTTGTTTTATGTTAATAGATAAAATGAAATGACTTGATGTCGGAGCTGAGCTGTGATAACTAACAAGAATGGTGTTTCTACCGGACCGGAAGTATCAATGTGGTTGTCAAACGTATACAACTACCTGAACTAAATAGTTAAGCTTTATCCGTATCACAATTTCAATCAATGTAACCGTGTAGTTATAACATGAAGAACGATGATGTATAACCAATGACAAATTTGTGCAAGCATTCCAATATGTTTATGACACCCATAATTATGTCACTATTTATCATTGAAATCAGACCACAAACAGCTTTGTGGAACTGTTCTGCCATCCCTAAAACACTTTTGAAACCCTTTTTCTTACACAAATATGCATTGTATCATAATAAATGTGAACAGATCACCCATAAATATTTTTTCTATTTATGATTGAATTCAGACCACACACAGTCATGTGGAGCAGGTTTTCCAACACAAATGTTTTCTGCCAACCCTGTTCTTACACAAATATGCATTGTTTCACAAATGTGAACAGAACAATGAAATAATACACCTTATGTGCATACAGTCCAATATGTTTATGACGCCCAAAATTATGTCACTATTTATCATTGAAATCAGACCAGAAACATCTATGTGGAACAGTTCTCCCATTCCAAACACGCAAAGCAGACAATATCTATAATGATCACATTTGTATTACATTATTTCATGATAAATTTGACGTTACTAGACTGTTCTTGCATTAGCGTTAGCATGGTGTTAGCATTCGTCTTTTGTTGTCCGGTAACTCAGCTATCCAGCTTTGAAAACTGTAAAGGATTATGGCTACATTTAGTAAAAGTGTTTTTATGTTTTGCCATTTTATACTAATAATAATACTTATAAAACTTTTGAAAACACATATCCTTTCATTGTCTGTTCGACACGTTAGCGTTTCGCAAGGACACAATGCTAAAACGTTCGCAAATGCTAAGTTGGCATGTTAGCTAAGCTAACGTACTGCATCCACCTCCATATACAGAATGAGCATGAGAAAACGAAATGTATTATGTCCCACCCCGCATCTTTTAATTTGCTCGAATACATAACAGATATCTTCCCCTGATTGGTTAAATAAACGATTTTGCCTAGCAACAGCTTTCCATTGGATGCTGTCACCCAACAGCCCATCCATTGGTTATGTGCACAAGGATTTGGTTGCATTTGGACAGGATGACGACAACCAGGATATGTGCCACGTAAACACAAAGCGCATGTGCGTTTTCAGCGGAATCTCCGGAAAACAGCAAAGAAAACAAATCTCTCTATCACAAACTGTTTTGAAAATATTTAATATTTTGTAATTGTTATGCAAATACACCTCAGGCTTGGACGGTATCTCCCAATCCGTCAACAGGGGGTTAAGAGGTGTCCTGTTTGTGCCTACAAAACCCTTTTGGAGGCGTCCCGGTTGTGTTGTCATTATTAAATCTGAGGCTGCCACAGAAGACATCTGTTGTTTCCAGTGCAGAATAGTCCGCTTACCTAGTAAGCACAAGTCATTTTATTTTAAATAATTGATTTGAATTGTGTTGCATTATAAACGCTAACAAATGACACATTTGAACTTTTTAAGAATGTATTAAACAATTACATAATGAAAATGATGGAGCAATCCAAACGTTAAGATCTTATCGGTCTTTCATATTGTTCGTTTTATATCTCTGGTTTAGGTTGTGTGGAATTAAACACAGCCTAGTTTGGAAACACATTTATGTACCTTCAGACCTTGGTAACTAGAATTTTAACATTATTAATCATCAGCTTTAAATACCTGTATACGTTTGGTCTTCTGTTTACCCTCTGTTTTTATATAAGACCAAGTAACCAGCATCAGTGTCAGTTGGACACATCCTGAACAGAATTTTTTTTGTTTAAGTCTAATTATTTGCAGACATTTTCAGCGTTGTACTAAAATGTTATTAACATTCTGACAATCTGCATACAGCTGAATCTCTGTACTCTATATATCAATGAACAGAGTGCGGACCCAGTGATGATGGAGACTACTACAACCCCGTAATGGTTTCAGTTATGGAACCCTCACTTTGTGGCTGCAGTGTGTCAGGGGATTTTTGTTTCATTTTTCCCCCATTACACAATGCTAGAAAGCTGAAGGTAATACATATTTCACAGTCAACTTAGTTTGAGAATATTAATAAATACATTTGACTTGTAAGTGTACCATAATTTTAAGTTTATTGTACACCAATTTATGTTATTATCATTTAATCGAAACATGGATCCTAAAAACCTTATGGACAATCCAGAAAGTGAAGCTATAGAAATTGTTAGTGATGATGTTAGGAACAGAACAGACATGGAACAACCATCAACCTCTACACATAATCAACAGACCACAACCCAAAATACAAATGAACCAGTCAATACTTTGTTAGATAACAATCAGGACAGTAATCCACAGATGCAAAGTTTGTTAGCAGAGATTAGAAGCCCTCATTTTCTACATGACCTAGTTGACACGCCTACAAACTCTCGGATGCCAACTCATTGCAATGACCCAGATGATTTTGAAAGGTTCAGAATGTACATATGACCATAAGAGCAGATGAATATAATGAACACACGTTTGGTAATTTACGTGTAAGTGTTATGCAGAGTAATGCAGAGATTTTGATTGATGAATCACTAGAGCTAGTGGTGCAAATTGTCATCAACTATGAGGGTGATGCCCCACGGTGTAAAGCTCAAACACTATTGATAGACCAGACTATCCATTAAAAAAGAAAACATTTATATGTGGTTGTGATTGATGATTCTACATGTTTTTCCATTTGTTTGATGGGTATTTTGAACCCACAGTACACATGCTGAGGCCCTGGTTAGTGATCATGAGCTACTTTAGCATTAGATGACTCTGTGATGTGATTACCTGAAAGAAATGACAGTGTCTAAAATTGTTGCCTTTCATCGAACATGAGATGGTCACTTTACCAAGTTTCAAAACAGCGAAGACACCCACCCCTAGAACTGTCTTTATGTACTTACACGACAACCATTTCTATTGCAAAACCTGAAAGGTTTTCTGGGGGTGTCATGAGTGGTGTTATACAGGTTAACACCTGCAGTGATCATACAGAATGTCATACTCAGCCTCGTAACAGAAAGAAAACAAACACAAAACACAAAGACTGTAAACGGATATGCTATTCCGTCTTTTGTTACCGCCATCATACAGGTTTAAAGTTCCACAAAGGTGCAGGTCATTGGGTTAGAATGTATGACCAGAAGACATTCTGTGTCGATTGCGGCTGTCAATACAACATTAGTATTAGCACCCCTAAACCCCACAACAATCCAGCTAACATGTGTCCTAATTGAAGCGTGGATCTGACTGTGGAAACAAATCATGAATGTTTCATCAGACCGTGAGGGTTACGTCTTTTATGATGTGGAGACAATGGCCGATCCTGTGAACGGTTTACACATGGCAAGTTCCGGGAATGTTTCTGGAATGTAGTGGTCTTTACCCATTCGGGTAAATTATGATTGCTTCGGCTTGTATGAACGTGTTTTGCAACAGATTCCTCACCAAGGACACAATTGCCTTGGTACCCTCTGACAACTACAAACATGGTCAGAAGACATTCTCAAACAGCTCGATACAATTGCTTGAATATCAGGCCTCTGGTGAGAATATATTGATACAGAATGCCCTGAACTGGGGTGAAATTAAAATCAGGGCATACTATGTTGATGGATATGCTGAACGTGATGGTGTGTGCATAGCCCATGAATTTCTCAGATGTTTCTGGCACGTTCACACAAATTGTCATTGCTCAACAAGCATCAACCCGGTGATAAAGATTCAGTACCGGCTGAGGCACCAGCAATGGCTGGCAAAGCTTGAAGCTTTAAAAGAACAACACAATGTACATATTCAGTACATATGGGAGTGTGAGTGGAATCAGCTTAAAAACACATCTGCAGATGTCCCATGCTTTCTTGAAGACATTTGATGCACCAGAGTGACTTGACCCTCGGGATGCTCTTTTCGGTGGTCGTACCGACACAATTCAATTGAAGTTTACAGCTCAGGAAGGGGAGACTATTCATTACAACGACGTCTGTAGTCTTTACCCATTCTGCAACAAGACAAAGACTTATCCGATAGGCCATCCAAACATAATCTTTCAAAATGTCAAACCATTAGAAAGGCCTGTATCACCCCGTTTTACCACACAGGGTCGGAGGTAAGCTATTCTTTCCCTTGTGTAGATTACACTGCGTGCACAGTTATTAGGCAAATCGTATTCCTCAAGATTTATTTTATTGTTGAATAAACAATGGTCTCAGTCAATCCAAAATATAATTGAACCTCAAACCTGAATATTTAACAAAGGAAAAGTGAGTTTTGATCTTTCTCAGGGGAATACATGAGAGTGCACAATTATTAGGCAACAATTGGTGTGCATAATAATTAGGCAACTAATTAAAGAATTTGAAAAATTGACTGTAAATCTCATGTTTGAGAAGGGCCCACAAATTATTAATAGGATTTAAGTCAAGAGAGGAAGGGGGCACAAGCATTATTCTGGCATCTTTGTGGCCCTTGCTGGCTAGCCAAGCAGCGGAGTACTTGGATGCATTTGATTGAGCATTGTCCTGCATGAAGATCATGGCCTTCTTGAATGCTAAGGAACTCTTCCTGTACCACTGTCTGAAGAAAGTATCTTCCAGAAACTGGCAGTAGGTTTGGGCGTTGAGTTTCAGTCCATCTTCAACCTGAAGGTCCAACTACCTCATCCTTAATGATAGCAGCCCATACCAGTACCCCTCCTCCAACTGGCTGGTCCCTGACTGAAGTGTCCATTAGTGATCCAGCCATGGGCCCATTCATCTGGTCCATCAAGAGTCACTCTCATTTCATCTGGCCATAAGGCCTTTGAGAAATCTGTCTTCAGGTATTTCTTTGCCCAATCTATAGAGTACATTTCAAACCTTATTCAGTAATGGTTGTGTTTCAGCCTTCTTAACCTTAGTCATATCTCTGAACACTTGACACCTTGTACTTTGGGACAATCCAGGTAGGTTGCAGTTTTGTAATATGATGGCACTGGAGGATAATGGGTTCCGGTAATGGGTTCCACAATACTTTAGCTATTTCAAGAGTGTTGGATCCGTCTGAAAAGCATTTTACAATTTTTCAGTGTCAGTTAAATCTTTTTTTTTGACCATTCAAGATATACGGTTGGGAGTTGGAAAATGTGCAAAAATTATGAATAAATTGGCAATGTAGTCTTTTGGGTAAGATGGGTGAGAGGACTAACCTTATGCACACAATGTAAATTACAGATCCGGAGGAGTATAGCCACTACCTTTTTTCCAGTGAAATAGAAGTTAGTCATTTCTCTTTCATCTCAGACACAGTTGCGATGGTACAGCAGAGTTACAAAAAACAAACACAAATCAAACCACGTAATGGCAAAAACAATTATTGCCGCTTTCACAACAGCTTATGCTAGACTTGAGCAGAAAAAGGTGAAGGTTCTGGAGTGGCCATCACAGTCTCCTGACCTTAATATCATCAAGCCACTCTGGGGAGATCGCGATTCATGCAAGACGACCAAAGACTTCGCATGACCCGGAGGCATTTTACCAAGACGAATGGGTAGCTATACCACCTGCAAGAATTTGGGGCTTCACAGAATACTATTACAAAAGACTGAACGCTGTCATTGATGCTAAATGAGGCAATACACAGTATTAAGAACTAAGGGTCTGCAGACTTTTGAACAGGGGTCAGTATATTTCTTTCTTTGTTGCAATGTTTTGTTTTACGATTGTGCCATTCTGTTATGACTTACATTTGAATGTGAATCCACTAAGAAATAAAATGTGTTTTGCCTGCTAACTAATGTTTTCTTTACAAATGGTACATATATTACCAATTCTCCAAGGGATAATTTCTGCTAGGGTATTCAAACTTATGAGCACAACTGTACATAAAATCTGTGGAGTTTCCAAAACTGTCAAAAAACCTTCCGACACTGTCGTCAATAATGTAAATACCCAACTAATGTTCCACGGGGTGGTCACTCTGGTACATATTAACAATCATCATTGATGCAACATCTCAGACAGGTCCACTGGGTAGTTGGTCCCATGCCAGCAGCCCATAGAAATTAGTCCTAGATGAAAACTGGTTCACCATTTCGGTCAACTGTGCGATATTCATTTCTCATCTGTTTGGGTAATGTTTCCTAATAGTAGTCCACCCTTACTTGCCTCTGGTTGGACACTTAGTCAAAAACTGAGTAAACAACCAAATTGGGGTAGTGATTGATTGAATCTCATCTCAAGTCAGACATTCCCAGACTTAATCAGGGATAGGTGTTGACCACATTCCTCATTCGGTGCACTGTTACATGAAGAACATAGCCATATAAGAAGTCAGACCGGTCAATAGCCAATTGCTTGGTCCTTTAGGTGTTTTTCTGAAGATAAGGCCAATTGGTAAAATTAATGCACTGTTGATCCTGATGTGTAATCTGGTTGGAATGGTTTGCTAGGAAATTGTTGACCATCCACATGGTCATATGTCAACTCCAAATTATAATGTTTGAAATTACATTAGTTTTTTGCCTAACATCCTGTAAAACTGTCATTGTCCGCCAATCCAACGACAATGCATTTTGGTAGGGGGTCTAAAAATAGGTTTTCCTGGTTCCCTGCGGGTCAAATAAAAGTCTTCACGCACACCCTTTCAATTGGGTACTTTATATTGGTTGAAAGTAGCGCTTGAGCATCTCCAAGTTTCACGGCTGGTGATACAGTCACTTTCTTGAAAAAGAGTGATGTAGATAATATATGCAGACGATAACGCACATCCCCTGCCCTCACAAGGCAGAACTCGTCTTTACAGCGTACCTACCTAACTTTTGTGTCCACGTTGTAAAACATGAGTTTCTCTTGAAAGAAAATATTGTTATGAACAGGGCCGATCATTTCTTATGTTGTACTACTCGCAGAATAGGCAGCCCTTTTCAGAAGCCCTTTGTTATCTCCTGCATGGTCCGTAACATTCATGTTACGGACACAGTGTCCCTTGAAAAACAAACAGCCTGAAAATTGTGTCTTTAAAGTATCACTTCAATAATTCTGAATGCTTTCTATAACAGCTCTGTAGGGGTATGTGTTACTACTCTGACTAATTACGCATAGGTACAGCAAAGTATTATTGCGATCAATGTAATCTTCACAATTTCCAGCAATAAAGATCTCCAGAGGGGCTGCATCTGATATTGCCAATAGGGTTGGTATTTCACTGCATGTATTTTTCTCAATAGATGTCTGTGTGAAAGTAACTGTGAATAAATCCAACTCAGTTTTCATATATTCACCAGACATAGAGTGTATGAGTGCCATCTTCCTTTAAAAATAGTTTTTAACCAGTCTTACATTGTTCACTTTTGAGTGTCCTTCGAGCGGTATATTTTCTTTTTACAGCGACTCGTTTTAGTCACAATCTTGCATTTTTTACTCTTTGGTCAGCTCCTCCTACCAGGCGGTCTCTTTCTAACACCTCAAGTCATAACCATCAATCCTGCTGTTTTGTTTGACGAGCCATGACAGCCATGTATCTGTGTAGGTGTATAGGGTGTTGAACCCTGCCAGAATATCTGCAGAGAATGGGGCGTACCATGGGGGGTACCACCATTCGTCTGGTTTTAAGCCTAATATCTGTTCCAACTTTGCAATATCTTTTTTACTGAAATGAGGCTAACCTTTTCAATCTAAACCCTTGGCAAATGTTTTGTTTTTAGGCAGTGTTATGTAGAACCTGCCGTCACCCATGCTGATTGTGAATGATGTAGTCCACCAAATCCTAGTGTTTTTATCCTGTTTGCAGGTCAAGGACCGATGCTATCCAACTGTTGAATTTCTTATTACCGATTATTTTCAGTAATTCCTGTTCATAAGAGCTCCCAATGATCACATCGCCATCATAATCTTTTATTCTATATACAGGAGGCACTAGGAACGCATTCTGGTATTGTAAAATATTAATCAGTGTACACTTTTTCATAGCACTTGGTAAACGCCCCTCTCAAATTTGAGTGTCTCACAGTATCCCCAACTCGGAACTTGTAACTTTGATTAACATTTCTCATCATTGTAGTACCATACACATTCTTGAGAACTAGTCTAACATTTTCTTCACAAACTTCAACAGGCTTCTTCTTAATAGACTGATGGTAGCTATGATCGCAACTGTGAACCAAATCTTGAATCACATCAACATAACGATGTGTGTTGGCAGCCGAGATAGCACCACATTCGTGATTCAATTGTTTCATTAAATCTCTCAACGATACTTGCTTTGACATTATTTCCTGTAGCAAAATGTTTTATGTTATGTTTTATGTTCTTCATAAAAAAATCTAAATGTAAATTAATAAGTTCATTCCCCCTTTTTTGGGGGGGGTTCTTCTTTTAATTAGTTAAAATGCATGCTTTACCTCGATAGCACTTTTATTTTTCAGCACATGAATCCAGGCGTATTTACTTAACACATCTGTACACGTTAACATACATTTAATGTTATCGTTTTCCACACTATAAGCATTCATGTCAACCAAATTCAGCTGAAATTGTGATTTGTGTTTCTTTCAAAATTAATAGCTACAGGCCTGTGTCATTTGCAGCACTATTTTTGAGGATCTTCCCGGTTTTCTCCAAGTATGCTTTTTTCAAACCCTCTCTACCCACATAAGCACCGGGGTTTGAAGGTTCGTAGTAAATAATTCTCTAAACTAGTTCAGACATCGTAGAGCTTTGGGCCAATAATGAGAAGTAATACCTGTTTAACATTGTTTAATTCAGGTCTTTGGAATTACACGTTGTCTATGAATTTCAGAAAGAGATAAATATTCAGATTTCTGTTTTAACAGTCTCTTTGGTTTAGTTGCACCAAGACTCTACTGCATTGCATACAGCTTCCACATTACCTTGATCCATGTATTAATCCCTGTTCTCACTTAGTCTCTGTGTGATGTAAAGCACTGACTTGAAAAATAGGAATTTCGGTAAAAACCACATGCATTCAAAGCCTGGACCACCACATGTTTCAGTTGTGGTGTTAAAACAGTCTTCACAAATTCATCATAATGAGTCTCAAAAAAATAATCAGGTGGGTCGAGACAAGAATGTCTTCTCTGGATCGGGTGGTCCACTTCACATCCTATGCATGCTTTGTGGAAAAGAGCCGCAACAAGATTTTCCAGGATCATACCTAATGTTGCTTTGATGATCTTTAAAACCTGTGGTGCAAGGCATTTTTCCATTTTGTGATAACTCTTAACAACATTTGACAGGTATGTTAGTTTAAGAGGTCCTAGCTGAGCGCCAAGCCGGTCAGGCCAAGTGGGAAAGACTGTTTCATAGTGGGAAAGACTGTTGAGTTGAGGGGTCAGGGTCTGGGACAGCATAGCCGGATTCATCGTTGTCATCCAAGGTGTCACACAATATCTATGTGTGCCCTGACAAATAAAACACTTTTTGAAAGATGCTGCATAAAGGTAATTAAAGCACTAAAGGTCATTTGATCAGTCAAACCCTGTTTAAACACCTAGCCTTCTGACAATTCATAAAATGCAACTTCTGGTATCTTGGGGTTGAAAATGTATCCACCAATTTGCCTGTCTTCCAACTTCCACTCCTTTGCTAACATATCCTGGTGTAGTTGATACATTTGAGCTAACCCAATAGTTTCTTCGGGCAGGGGGGGGGGCACTTAATTATGTCATCGCCACCCAAATGTATTCTCTTTCTGTGCAGCAGTTAAGCTTTTAACCTCAAGCTGTTTCAAACCCAGTGTTGATCGCTGCAGAATCTGCCATGTTTTTTAATTTACACATAGATTTACTCAGGCTAGTCTGAATGAACAACACCTGGGGTCTGTGTGGATTAAATACACAGACCACACCAGCCACCTATGGCGTCATAAAACATGAAAGGTACAACCCACTGGTTGTAGACCATTTGTGTACACACTTAGAAATTATCATAACATTGATTGCCTGTGGGATTAAACATCCCCAAACCCAGGCACCCAATTGTTAAACATCAAACTTATCGATACTTATCATAACATTGAATGTCTGGGGAAATTAACATTCCTGATCCCTGGCGCTCTCTTGTTAAACATCAAAGCCACTGTAAATTACAAACCCCACACCCCCCGCCCATATTTCAACCCCCGGACATACATACCTCATACCGGAAGTTACAAACCCTAACATACGTCACACATAAAGTCCCACCACAGCATACATCACACAGGAAGTCCCACCTATTAAACCACGTCACATTACACCGCCATACGGCATGGACAAAAACATAAAATAAAAGGTAAGAATGGCCACCAGGGGGGAGAACGTCAACATCTGACTGAAACTGATGTTATTAGTGTTTACTGCTTTTAAATCAGGCCTGTGTCTGTTTTTATATGGTCATAATAAAACATTCAAATTGGCGAAATATTTTCTACTATAATCCTATTCATGGATTGAAATGTTGCTGTGTTTGGTCCCATAAACTCCCAACTGTCACACAACGTCTGACAATACTGAATTGTAATTTAGATGTCCGATTTTTTGTAACATAGCCTAATACAATGTTTTTTCCCACCACATTTCTTTGATGAAGTACAATATGTGGCAGTAGACCTAAACAACAATTTAGTTCAAGAATATAACATAGCACGTTTACATGAAGGACGTTTTGGTTGTTAAACGGGTAATAGACTACACGTTCAACCCATCATTGATTCACAAATATTTTTAGAGGTATATATTTTTTCCCCTAAAGTTTCTAATAAAATGGTGTTTGAACAGAACATGTAATTTGGTTATTTACTATGGACAAAAGTAAACAAATTACTATTATTTCTCCACATTAACCGAAGAAGGGAGCTGGGTTTGACAAAGCAACTGTTACGAAACTTGTACTGTCACATGCCTAATCAGTTATTAACTCGAGATCCGTCAGGGCTTTTAGAATAAGAATATATGATGTATAATTTCATTGGTTTTTATTGGAGGTCTAATGACTATTTCAAAGAAAAAAAAGACTATTTTAAAGAACACATGCTATAGTATTTTCATTTGTTTAATACAGCTCTAAACATCAATAAAATGGAAATCCACAACATTTAAATTCTTGAATGATAAATAGATTAACATTTTGATTACTAGGCCCATACAGGTTAAATGATTTGCATAAAGCTAACCTAATATCATAGAGTTTTTAAGGATATCGTTTTATTTTGTTTCACTAATAATTACTGTGATACCTTTGATGAATTACATAAAAAGCAGGATCATCTTCATGGTTCTACAGAATAATCAGGGAAATTTCATATAGGCCTATTCAGACAGATTGTTTTATATTTTGTTTCTTTCCTAATAAAGAGGAAATTACTTGAATAAGATATACTAAGTTTAGAGGTAAAATTTATTTTGTCCTGCTGCATGTGATCAAGACTGATCAATGTCATCAACATTACACTTAATTCTCATTGTTAAGTTAATTTGTATTCAACCACAAGGAGCATGGGGGTATCTGGGGGTATCGCCTATTAAGAGTGATTTGCACCTGCCTGGGTACTATCTGGCCACCATTTTTGGTCTACTTTGAGATGTGTTTAAGATGTGTGTGCTTCTACCATAATTAAAAACAAATGGTAAATACAGTAGTCAGATTTGTATAATTTTCTGTTAGCGTGAAGCAATTTCGAAAACCCATCTTGGCCAACTAATCTTGTAGAACCCCTTATTAGCATATCCAACAGAAATTTTGAAGTACATCATTGTGTACCAAGTAATCATTTGATCACGTCATCAATGTTTATGATGATTATTAGCAGAGACGTTGCTAGGATCACAATACATTCTGGGGTTTGCCACCCCATTACAGCTGGACATTTGAATTGTAAACGTTTATTGTCTTGAAATAGCAAAAGTTAGGAGATGTTTTGTACGAGCGCTTGTAGATATGTGTTGACTGACATTGTGCCCTTCGCTTGCCAGACTACAACCCGTATATTAATAATCTGAATTATTATTTTTAAGTGGGCAAACATATTCTAAAATCAACTGCTAACGAAAATGTTTATAAAGAAGATAAAGTAATAAAATAATTATTTTGATTGCGTAAAAAATAAAAAGCCAAAATCTCAGCTTTCTGCGGTTTAGAAAACTCATGTTTAAATTGCGATTTCAATGATTTCAATTCATGCAACCCTAATCTTCAGTTGCACTTCTTATATTGCTCTTTGAATAATGATTCAAAAAATTATCATATCCATAGCCGCCAGAATCAAATGCCAACAATAAAAAGCCCTGTAACTGGTGCACTCACATTCTCTCAGCTGGCTCACACCAAATGCGCAAGTTCCAAATAGTGCTAAGTAGATCTGCTGCTTGAATGACACACGGAGGACCCAAAATATTTGCGCTTTTTAATCAACATGATCATATTTTTTGAGGGCTAAAAATGCATAATCAGTATTACAGATGAATAGATCAGGTGCTGTTTTTTTTTTAATGCAATAATATACCTTAGGTAGAACAAGTATTTGATACACTGCCGATTTTTCTCACGTTATCCCGTTGATCAAAGTCGACAGAGCTGGAGACTGACGTGAGACGCTCATAGCGGTCTGGTGTTTCAGAATGCAGAGCCGAGGCAACACTGAAAACAGAGGTCAAGTGTCAGACATTGACAGAAACCAAAAGCAAGGCAGTAACGATCCCGCTACTTTTGTTCAGTTAAGTTGTGGTTTGAAACTATATGGATTGAGGCTGAAGAGATTTTTTCCCGAAGCAAAGATCTCTAGAAATTACAATTCAAACAGTAGTACCACCGCGAACATTGTTAATTAAGGAAGAAAAATGTAATGTCAGCTCTTTGAGTTAGTGCTCATTGATTTTAAAAATGAAAAGACTCATCTAGCATACAGTGGGGAGAACAAGTATTTGATACACTGCCGATTTTACAGGTTTTCCTACTTACAAAACATGTAGAGGTCTGTCATTTTTATCATAGGTGAGAGACGGAATCTAAAACAAAAATCCAGAAAATCACATTGTATGATTTGCATTTCATTGCATGACATAAGTATTTGATCACCTACCAACTAGTAAGAATTCCGGCTCTCACAGACCTGTTAGTTTTTCTTCAAGAAGCCCTCCTGTTCTCCACTCATTACCTGTATTAACTGCACCTTTTTGAACTCGTGGCCTGTATAAAAGGCACCTGTCCACACACTCAATCAGACAGACTCCAACCTCTCCACAATTGCCAAGACCAGAGAGCTGTATAAGGACATCAGGGATAACATTTTAGACCTGCACAAGGCTGGGATGGGCTACAGGACAATAGGCAAGCAGCTTGGTGAGAAGGCAACAACTGTGGGTGCAATTATTAGAAAATGGAAGTTCAAGATGACAGTCCATCTCCCTCAGTCTGGGACTCCATGCAAGATCTCACCTCGTGGGGCATCAATGATCATGAGGAAGGTGAGGGATCAGCCCAGAATTACACGGCAGGACCTGGTCAATGACTTGAAGAGAGCTGGGACCACAGTCTCACTACGCCGCCATGGATTAAAATCCTGCAGCGCACGCAAGATCCCCCTGCTCAAGCCAGCGCATGTCCAGGCCCGTCTGAAGTTTGCCAATGACCATCTGGATGATCCAGAGGAAGAAGAAGGATGAGTACAACCCTAAGAACACCATCCCAACCGTGAAGCATGGAGGTGGAAACATCATTCTTTGGGGATGCTTTTCTGTAAAGGGGACAGGACGACCGCACCGTATTGAGGGGAGGATGGATGGGGCCATGTATCGCAAGATCTTGGCCAACAACCTCCTTCCCTCAGTAAGAGCATTGAAGATGGGTCGTGGCTGGGTCTTCCAGCATGACAACGACCCGAAACACACAGCCAGGGCAACTAAGGAGGGGCTCCGTAAGAAGCATCTCAAGGTCCTGGAGTGGCCTAGCCGGTCTCCAGACGTGAACCCAATAGAAAATCTTTGGAGGGAGCTGAAAGTCTGTATTGTCCAGCAACAGCCCCGAAACCTGAAGGATCTGGAGAAGGTCAGCACAGCTCCTGCAGCCGGGCAATAACTTTCTCTTGGTCACTGGGAAGAAATGCCGTCGACTAGTTAAACCTGAATCGTTGCTAAAACCAACTGAGACTTTCAACAGGTTTTCCCCACTGGAGTTGGAGTCAAGGCCCGAGCCGTCTTCGGAGGGGAATGATCGGCAGGCATGTTCTACCGGTGGCCTTGAAAAACTAAAAACTTTAGTCATCGGCGATTCCATTACACGCAGTATTAGACTAAAGAATCAGCCGGCGATCGTACACTGTTTACCAGGGGCGGAGCCACCTTATTAAGAAAATCATATACAAGTGATCATATCCCTTGTGCGTCCCGAAAAGGAGGGGGTGTTGCTAATATTTATGACATTAAATATAAATGTACTCTCAAACATATCACTGAGTTTCATTCTTTTGAAGTTTTACTCATGAAAATTAACCAGATAAATCGTTTTACATAGCTACTATTTATATGCCCCCCGGGCCATACACAATGTTCCTCAATGAGTTTCCAGAATTCTTGTCTAACCTTATAGTCATGGCAGATAGTATTCACATTTTTGGCAATTTCAATATTCATATGGAAAAGTCCAATGATCCTTTTCAAAAAGCCTTTGAAGCCATAATTGACTCAATGGGTTTCATCCAACATGTCTCAGGTCCAACACATTGCCACAATCACACCTTAGATTTAGTCCTATCACGAGAAATAGATATTATAGATCTAATAATTTCCCCCCAAAATCCTGGATTATAGGATCACTGTCTTATTACATTTACCGTAAGAAATCCACTTGCTCCGCGAACAATGAGTTTCAAAAGCCGTACTATAAATTCTCGGACTACAAATAAATTCCTTGATATTCTTACATTGTTCGCTTTAACGTAAATAAATCTGTAAAAGATCAAATCGAGGATCTAAACTCAATACTGCGAAATACATTAGACACAGTTACACCACTAAAAACAAAAGAAATACGCAACAAGAAACTTGCTCCCTGTTACACAGACAATACTAGAGCACTTAAGCAAGCCTCCAGAAAATTGGAGCGAAAGTGGCGCTCCACCAAGTTGGAAGTATTTAGACTAGCCTGGATAGACAGTACACTACAATACCGAAAATCACTCACGTCTGCTCGATCAACCTATTTCTCCAACCTGATTGAGGTGAACAAAAACAATCCAAAATGTCTCTATCAAATACTTGTTCTCCCCATACAGGTGCTGGTCATAAAATTAGAATATCATAAAAAAGTTGATTAATATCATTAATTCCTGTTATATTTGAAATGTTTATTTATTTTAATTTTGTTTATTATAAATGACAACTAATGAAAATCCCAAATTTGAATATTACTTAAGACCAATACAAAAAAAATATTTTTAGAAATGTTGGCCAACTGAAAAGTATGAACATGAAAAGTATGAGCATATACAGCACTCAATACTTAGTTGGGGCTTCTTTTGCCTGAATTACTCCAGCAATGTGGCGTGGCATGGAGTCGATCAGTCGATGGCACTGCTCAGGTCTTATGAGAGCCCAGGTTGCTCTGATAGTGGCCTTCAGCTCTTCTGCATTGTTGGGTCTGGCGTATCGCCTTCCTCTTCACAATACCCCATAGAGTTTGCTGGCCAATTAAGAACAGGGATGCCATGGTCCTTAAACCAGGTACTGGTAGCTTTTGCACTGTGTGCAGGTGCCAAGTCCTGTTGGAAAATGAAATTTGCATCTCCATAAAGTTGATCAGCAGCAGTAAGCATGAAGTGCCCTAAAACTTCCTGGTAGATGGCAGCGTTGACCTTGGACCTAAGAAAACACAGTGGACCTACACCAGCAGATGGCATGGCACCCCAAACCATCACTGACTGTGGAAACTTTACACTGGACTTCAAGCAACGTGGATTCTGTGCCTCTCCTCTATTACTCCAGACTATGGGACCTTGATTTCCAAAGGAAATGCTAAATTTACTTTCATCAGAGAACATAACTCAGCAGCAGTCCAGTCCTTTTTGTCTTTAGCCCAGGCGAGATGCTTCTGACGCTGTGTCTTGTTCAAGAGTGGCTTGACAAAAGGAATGCGACAGCTGAAACCCATGTCTTGCATACGTCTGTGCGTGGTAGTTCTTGAAGCACTGACTCCAGCTGCAGTCCACTCTTTGTGAATCTCCCCCACATTTTTTAATGGGTTTTGTTTCACAATCCTCTCCAAGGTGCGGTTATCCCCATTGCTTGTACCCTTTTTTTCTACCACACCTTTTTCTTCCTTTCGCCTCTCTATTAATGTGCTTGGACACAGAGCTCTGTGAACAGCCAGCCTCTTTAGCAATGACCTTTTGTGTCTTGCCCTCCTTGTGCAAGGTGTCAATGGTCGTCTTTTGGACAGCTGTCAAGTCCGCAGTCTTCCCCATGATTGTGTAGCCTACAGAACTAGACTGAGAGACCATTTAAAGGCCTTTGCAGAATGATTTGAGTTAATTAGCTGATTAGAGTGTGGCACCAGGTGTCTTCAATATTGAACCTATTCACAATATTCAAATTTTCTGAGATACTGAATTTGGGGTTTTCATTAGTGGTCAGTTAGGATAATCAAAATTAAAAGAAATAAACACTTGAAATATATCAGTCTGTGTGGAATGAATGTGTACATTATACAAGTTTCACTTTTTGAATGGAATTACTGAAATCAACTTTGATGATATTCAAATTTTATGACCAGCACCTGTATATGAATAATTTAAGATCCGGGGCTATTCATAGTTTTTTTAAATATTCCTATCATAAGACCTGTAATAGAAACACATTATGGTATTCCTCAAATTAATTTGACATTTAAAATAAATCCTGTAGTTCATTCTTTTGTAGACTACTGAAGGCAAACGAAGGTAAACCACATGGATACTGGGGGTCTGAAAGGCCTGGAGGTTCTACAGTAGTGTAAATCCTGTATTTGTTTGTAAGTCTAAATAATTTTTTGTCAAATATAGTTATGGTGTTGAGGCAGAAAATACAGTATTGTTTTTTTGGTTTTATAGTTTGTGCTTGGTTTTATAGTTTGCCCAAATCAACAGAGAAACATCAGTCATAAACACCGAAAAATCATGGGTTAAATTTTTTTTATAACCCAACCGCTGGATAAATATTGCACCAGACCAGCAGTAGTTAATTTGACCCAGCAAGATGGGTTGGTCATTTTTAACCCAACAGATGAGTTAAATATTCTACCCAAATGCTGGGTCAAATTAATTACAATTCTGGGTTCATTCAACTACATATTTGTTAGATAGTGTGCCCAAATGCTGGGTCAAATAAACCCATATGCCAGATTTATTCTAAAACATTACAGTACAATTTAAGAAAATAAATTGCAATAGACTACCCATAGCTATAAAACTGTTAACCTACAAACCTAGGACAAAATACCAGCTAGATTTATGCATATATTATGCAATAAACACTTAAACATTACAAAAACCAAACAACATAATGGAATCTTTGAAAAAATTTATTATAATACATTTATTAATATCAACAATATAGTGGATCTGGTGAAGTTCATATCATTCAGGTAGGAAAACATTCAGAGCAAAACAGCAATTATGAATGAACTGCCTGAACATTCAACAACAAATTCAAGAAATTCAAATTCCTATTAAAAACCTGCTATTAAGAGCCATTAGCTCTACTTGCAAGCAAGTATTCTACTTTGAATAAACTTTACCATTTTAGACTCCCCTCCTGCCATTTCATATATTACAGTCTGTATGAATTCCCACACATGTTCATACTGCTTCGGGTATTTAATGTCAAAGACAAAGAATGCCTTGAAGCAGACATCAATGGCCTGAAGCAGTGCTTCTTGTTCCAGGGCCTGTCCAGCTACTATGACGAAGGCCTGAAATGCACTCTGATAATTTCCCAGTGTCAGGATGTGGGGGTATGGTGTGCATGCCTTGGCCTCATGGAAGTACTCCACCATGTTTATTCCAGGCTAAAAAAGAAAGAATACAAGAGAGCAAGTGAGAGAGTGCGAGTGAGTAAGGGCCAAATGTCTACTGACTACTATAGTAGAATTAAAATACAGACATTGTGAAGCCCAATCCTGGTACTCACTAGAGAAATTATTGTTTTATGATAAAGTCTAGTTAGCTGGAGGTGGAAAAGATTCAGTGCATCTCTAATTCAAAAAGTTGAACTGTAATAGTCTACATTTCATTGCACATAACGAAATAGGGGTCAACTACCATCTGAACAGGCAACATTCTTCCAGTCTTCAACTGTCCAATTTTGGTGAGCTTGTGCAAATTGTAGCCTCTTTTCCTATTTGTAGTGGAGATGAGTGGTACCCGGTGGGGTCATCTGCTGTTGTAGCTCATCCGCCTCAAGGTTGTGCATGTTGTGGCTTCACAAATGCTTTGCTGCATACCTCAGTTGTAACAAGTGGCTATTTCAGTCAAAGTTGCCCATTCTCCTCTGACCTCTAGCATCAACAAGGCATTTTCACCCACAGGACTGCCGCACACTGGATGTTTTTCCCTTTTCACACCATTCTGTGGAAACCCTAGAAATGGTTGTGCGTGAAAATCCCAGTAACTGAGCAGATTGTGAAATACTCAGACCGGCCCGTCTGGCACCAACAACCATGCCACGCTCAAAATTGCTTAAATCACCTTTCTTTCCCATTCTGACATTCAGTTTGGAGTTCAGGAGATTGTCTTGACCAGGACCACACCCCTAAATGCATTAAAGCAACTGCCATGTGATTGGTTGATTAGATAATTGCATTAATGAGGAATTGAACAGGTGTTCCTAACAATCCTTTAGGTGAGTGTATGTAAATTATGTTTTTACTTCACAAGAATATTTGTGGCTGCTCACAGCATAGCCTTCAGGGCACGACTGTCAGTATAACAGTCTACAACAGTCGTTCCTTAACTTTTCATTATATATTTTCTTAACTCTTCACTCAAGTGGCCCTTGTCGTTTGCTAGGTCGCCATTTTAAATAAGTATTTGTTTGTGGGTCACCACATTACTTAAATAAATGCACAAATGCATTTAGTCAGACCTATCAGCTAATCTCACTGTTTTTACATACTTTATTCAGTAAAACACTGTGTTATATTAAAAGTGTCAGGAAAAACAAGTGCATTCATTTATAGCCAGTTACAATAATATAGCTAGCAGAACAACTAACAACCTGTTGGCTAGTAAACTAGTTACTGGCGAATCACCTGGCTAGCTTGAAACTAGCTGGCAAATTAGCCTGGCGAACTCAATAAACATGACCATATGCCCATGGGCATTATGAACTTGTTTCATTAATTAATTAATATAATTCAGACCAAACAGATAAGCTGTTGGCTATCCATGCTTCCATGATAACGGCTAAATGGCTAACGTTAGCTACGTTGTTAGCCAAACCAACCAACTAGCCTTGACAATATAAAGATATTACTTCAATAGGTTACGCAACAAAGACAATGTGAATTAGACATGTAGTGTACACAAACCTTTTATTATTTATTTGCCTCGCTGGATGACCAGTCAGGTTCTCTGCTGTGACGAGCGCTTGGTGTGTGGACTCTGGTGATGATGTGATGACGTTCCAATTTGGACAATTGGTGGCCCATCACACTCCTTAACAACGATTATAAAATGTTTGCCATAATATTTGCTAAAAGGCTTAAAGATTGTTTGGAAAGCGTTATAGATGAAACTCAGTCTGGCTTTATGAGAGACCGACACATAATGAATAGTTTTAGATTTATTTGATTATAGCAACCTAGTGGAACATAATAGTTTTATTCTTTTCATGGATTTTTGGTTTTGGTGAATATTTCTGTAAGAACTCTTTATTACAATTGTAATAGTACGATCAAATTAAAATACGGTACTTCTCCTAGGTTTTACTTGTCACGCGGTATTAGACAAGGCTGTCCAATATCCTCTTTTTTTACTAGTTTCCCAGATATTTGAATCTTATGTTTCTAATTGTGGTCTTCGTGGTATCTCTATTGCCGAAAAACAGATACTCATCAGTCAGTTGGCTGATGATACCACTCTTTTTTTGCATGATGCTAATCAAGTTCCGTCAGCACTAGAATATATCCAGCAATTCTCCAATGCTTCAGGCTTAGTTTTGAACCTTTCAAAATGTGAACGGATGTCCATCAAAGAATGTAATTTGGCACAAATCTGTAATATTCAAATTAGAGATCAGGTATCATATTTAGGTATTATTATAACAAAAAATTAACTAGAAAGATGCTCTGTTAATTTTAATCCAATAAAACGAGAGAAATCACCTTCAAACTAATTCATAGGTTTTACCCAGATAAGTGCTTCCTCAAAAGACTTAAGAATGACATTGATACCCTCTGTTCTTTCTGTTCAGAGAAACCTGAGACCACTTTACATTTATTTTGGACCTGCTCTTTAACAGTTACATTTTGGTGTGACATTTGTGATTTTATGAATTGTTATGTAAATCCTAATTTTGATTTTACATATAGAAATATAATTTTTGGTTTTCATGAATGTGAAAAGAAAAGTGATATTTATTTTATAAACCTTATTTTTCTGTTAGTTAAAGTTCACATTCACAAATCTAAATTTTCTGAATGCACTCCTCTTTTTTTGAGATTTAAACGTGAATTGAAAATGTCATGTCATCATCTACCGCTTATCCGGGGCCGGGTCGCAGGGGCAGCAGTCTAAGCAGGGATGCCCAGACTTCCCTCTCCCCAGACACTTCCTCCAGCTCTTCCGGGGGGACACCGAGGCGTTCCCAGGCCAGCCTGGAGACATAGTCCCTCCAGCGTGTCCTAGGTCTTCCCCGGGGTCTCCTCCCGGTGGGACAGGACCGGAACACCTTCCCAGGAAGGCGTTCCGGAGGCATCCGAAACAGATGCCCAAGCCACCTCAGCTGACCCCTCTCGATGTGGAGGAGCAGCGGCTCTACTCTGAGCTCCTCCCGGGTGACCGAGCTTCTCACCCTATCTCTAAGGGATCGCCCAGCCACCCTGCGGAGAAAGCTCATTTCGGCCGCCTGTATCCGGGATCTTGTCCTTTCGGTCATGACCCAAAGCTCATGACCATAGGTGAGAGTAGGAACGTAGATTGACTGATAAATCGAGAGCTTCGCCTTGCGGCTCAGCTCTTTCTTCACCACGACAGACCGATACATCGACCGCATTACTGCAGAAGCTGCACCGATCCGTCTGTCAATCTCCCGTTTCATCCTTCCCTCACTCGTGAACAGGAGCCCTAGATACTTAAACTCCTCCACTTGAGGCAGGCACTCTTCACCAACCTGAAGTGGGCAAGCCACCCTTTTCCGACTGAGGACCATGGCCTCGGATTTGGAGGTACTGATTTTCATCCCCACCGCTTCACACTCGGCTGCAAACCGTCCAAGTGCATGCTGAAGGTCCTGGCTTGAAGGGGCCAACACGACAACATCATCCGCAAAGAGCAGAGACGAAATCGTGTGGTCCCCAAACCTGACACCCTCCGGCCCCTGGCTGTGCCTAGAAATTCTGTCCATAAAAATTACGAACAGAACCGGTGACAAAGGGCAGCCCTGCCGGAGTCCAACATGCACAGGGAACAGGTCTGACTTACTGCCGGCAATGCGGACCAAGCTCCTGTTCGGTCGTACAGGGACCTGACAGCCCTTAGCAAAGGACCCAGGACCCCATATTCCCGAAGCACTCTCCACAGGATGCCGCGAGGGACACAGTCGAATGCCTTCTCCAAATCCACAAAACACATGTGGACTGGTTGGGCAAACTCCCATGAAACCTCCATCACCCCGTAGAGGGTATAGAGCTGGTCCAGTGTTCCACGGCCTGGACGAAAACCACACTGTTCCTCCTGAATCCGAGGTTCTACTATCGGCCGTATTCTCCTCTCCAGAACCCTGGCATAGACTTTCCCGGGGAGGCTGAGAAGTGTGATCCCCCTATAGTTGGAACACACCCTCCGGTCCCCCTTCTTAAAAAGAGGGACCACCACCCCGGTCTGCCATCCCAGAGGCACTGTCCCCGACTGCCACGCGATGTTGCACAGGCGTGTCAGCCAAGACAGCAGAGACTTGAGGTACTCAGGGCGGATCTCATCCACCCCCGGTGCCTTGCCACCGAGGAGTTTCTTAACCACCTTGGTGACTTCAGCCCGGGTGATGGACGAGTCCACCTCTGAGCCCTCATCCTCTGCTTCCTCAATGGAAGACGTGACGGCGGGATTGAGTACTTTGAGTCTATTGAGTTCTCTAAAAATTTAAAAGCTACAAGAACAGTGGCTGTGTTTAAGGACTTGGCACTTATTCTGGATTGAAAGACTGAAGGAATCTGGAGGTTGCAATGACAATGACAATGGTTGTTGTTAATGTTTTTTTGTTCTGTTTGTTTTTTTGTTATCTTCTACAAGCATTTAATATAAAAAAAATAAAAAATGATGTGATGACGTTCAAAGCACAAACAACCCACGTGCTGGGTCAACCGATATTTGTTGGGTTGATGGATTTTGACTCAACGCATGAGTTGCACAAAATAACCCAAATTCCATATAAATAACCCATAATGGCTAAAACATTTCATAACCCAGCGGTTGGGTAGATGAAATAACCAAGCTGTTTTTAGGGGGTAATAAGGATATAGTCATTTTGTATCTCCAACAACTGAAGTCTAATTTTTAAGCTTTATTCAGCGTTGTAGAATGCAAAAAACAGGAAGTGAAATTGAAAGGTAGTCTGATTAATTAGGACAGTATACAATATAGTCTACTGCCGGTTTTAAAGTCAATTAGCGTAGTCATAAGATGCGTTCTTCTACCATATTCTACTTCAAAACCATGATCTAAGCAAATAGCTGTGCTGTGTATTATATTATTTATTAAGATAATTAATGTGTTTAAACAAATAGTATTTATTTCTGTGTAGACAATTAGTGTTTTTTTTTAATATAAACCACATTGTAAATATAGCCGTGAATATGCAACTGGAAACATTTTGCTTTTAAATTAAACCTATAATGTAAGGAGCTGTAATGTTAGAAACAATGTAAACATTGTCTGCAAGCATGTTCAGCTTTTTAGTTCCCCCATTCTTTGGAATAGTGCAATTCCAGCTTGACACAATCTACCGCATGCTGACGCAATCTACCTTATCTTACCACTGTAAGAAAACGCTGTAATTAGATGAGCGACATCTGTAACTGGGAGTGAATAATAAACAACTAAATATATTATTTCATATATTCACATAGATTTTTTTTTTTATAATGTCTGTCTAAAAAAAATAAATAGGGAATCCCCCCTAGACACTTTGAGTAAGATGCTGTAAGACATGCTGACCAACAAAGCCGACCTAAGGAGTGGTTAAGTCAGCAACACGTTACTTCTTGCTAAATAAATTGAAAGCCAATAAGCCTTTAGTGTAATTCCAGTATTAACCTTTCACACCATATTCCCAAACCAAACTGACTAATAGGCTGGCTGTATGAGGAATAGCAACAGTCTACTTTTACCTTTGGTGTAATGCTGTAAGAGTATCTGGTGACAGAAAGAGCAGAGCACAAGGCCTAAACTATGTTCTCCCTGTCAACCTCTGCAGAGACAGGAACCCTATTACCCTGCGACCAATCCCATTAGTATCAAGGTGCCTTTCAGATAAGCCCTTGCCTCAAAAGCTCTAAAGCCAACCCATGCAAGAGAGAAAGTAAGAGACACATCATCTAGGAAATAAAAATATATATTATAGATGTATTACAATGAACTCTTTATTGAATGCATATATATACACAGTAACTCACAAAAGTGAGTACACGCCTCACATTTTTGTAAATATTTGATTATATCTTTCATGTGACACTGAAGAAATTATACTTTGCTACAATGTAAAGTAGTGAGTTTACAGCTTGCATAACAGTGTAAATTTGCTGTCCCCTCAAAATAATTAAACACATAGCCATTCATGTCTAAACCGCTGGCAACAAAAGTGAGTAAACCCCTAAGTGAAAATGTCCAAATTGGGCCCAATTAGCCATTTTCCCTCCCCGGTGTCATGTGACGCGTTAGTGTTACATGGTCTCAGGTGTGAATGGGGAGCAGTTGTGTTAAATTTGGTGTCATCGCTCTCACACTCCCTCATACTGGTCACTGGACGTTCAACATGGCACCTCATGGCAAAGAACTCTCTGAGGATCTGAAAAAAAGAATTGTTGCTCTACATAAAGATACATATAATAGGCAAAAGCTAACAGTAATAGGCAAATCATTCCACAGTAGTGGAACTCTATGGGAGAAAGCCCCACCTCCGGCTGTATGTCTAGAAATTCTAGGTACAATTAGAGGGCCTGCATCTTGTGATCTTACGTTATGTGTAGATACAGTGGGGAGAACAAGTATTTGATACACTGCCGATTTTGCAGGTTTTCCTACTTACAAAGCATCCAGAAAATCATATTGTATGATTTTTAAATAATTAATTTGCATTTTATTGCATGACATAAGTATTTGATCACCTACCAATCAGTAAGAATTCCGTCTCTCAAAGACCTGTTAGTTTTTCTTTAAGAAGCCCTCCTGTTCTCCATTCATTACCTGTATTAACTGCACCTGTTTGAACTTGTTACCAGTATAAAAGACACCTGTCCACACACTCAATCAAACAGACTCCAACCTCTCCACAATGGCCAAGACCAGAGAGCTGTGTAAGGACATCAGGGATACAATTGTAGACCTGCACAAGGCTGGGATGGGCTACAGGACAATAGGCAAGAAGCGGGGTGAAAATGCAACAACTGTTGGCGCAATTATTAGAAAATGGAAGAAGTTCAAGATGATGATCAATCTCCCTCTGTCTGGGCCACGGCAACTAAGGAGTGGCTCAGTAAGAAGCATCTCAAGGTCCTGGAGTGGCCTAGCCAGTCTCCAGACCTGAACCCAATAGGAAATCTTTGGAGGGAGCTGAAAGTCTGTATTGCCCAGCGACAGCCCCGAAACCTGAAGGATCTGGAGAAGGTTTGTATGAAGGAATGGGCCAAAATCCCTGCTGCAGTGTGTGCAAACCTGGTCAAGAACTACAGGAAATGTATGATCTCTCTAATTGCAAACAAAGGTTTCTGTACCAAATATTAAGTTCTGCTTTTCTGATGTATCAAATACTTATGTCATGCAATAAAATGCAAATTAATTTCTTAAAAATCATAGAATGTGATTTTCTGGATTTTTTTTTAGATTCCGTCACTCACAGTTGAATAGTACCTGTGATAATTAAAGCTGCGAGCAGCGTTTCAGGGGGCCAAGCGGGGCACAAGAAGCATATTACTGCATGCTCTCTCAAGAGAAATGTTTTGCTATTTAAAAATGCCCAATGCCACTAGTAGTCAGGATGTCCAATCATAGGAGAAAACAAAAAGTCCTTGAAACCAGAAACTCCTAAACATATGAGAATCATGGTATTATAGAGGGGATATATATTGTTGTGTGAAGGGTGAAAATTACCAAGTGGATATACATATCTGAAATACAACATTTGGAACATCTCAGAGGGGAATTGAACCACGGTCGGAATATTGCAGAACATGGATGTCCCCACTACACCACAGGGGCTACAGCTCTCTATCCTCTCCAAATGTAAATTTTATCCCAGCCATTACAATTTTGCTGAGATAAAGTTGGCAACAAAACGTTTGTAACGGAACTAAAGTGTTCTGTAGTACAAAGATTATTATAGATGGCTAGCTATACATCCTACTTATAACAAAATCATTGACTCCAATCACTCCATGGCTGGTTCTTTTCTTTGGAAAACAATAACAGCATAAAAGTGTCACATAATACAATTATTCTCACAAATTAATGAAAATCATGGTATTTCACATATGTATTGTTGTGTGAAGGCTGAAAAGCATTTAGGAGATACAGAATTTGGAACATCTGAGAAGGGAATCGAACTGGGGTCATAAAATTGAAGGACCGGGATGTTCCACTACACCACAGGGCTGGCTGACAGATTGAATAGTCTCACCGGGTTGTGATCTATAATAACCGAAATAGCAGACACAGATGCATATTTTGAAAATCCACCCAAAACATTTACAATAATATAACTTTTAAAGAAAATGGTCCCGTCGTCCTTTACACCAATTGTCATCCAAATACATTCATGCACTTGGACGGTTTGCAGCCAAGTGTGAAGCGGTGGGGATGAAAATCAGTACCTCCAAATCCGAGGCCATGGTCCTCAGTCGGAAAAGGGTGGCTTGCCCACATCAGGTTGGTGGAGAGTGCCTGCCTCAAGTGGAGAAGTTTAAGTATCTAGGGGTCCTGTTCACGAGTGAGGGAAGGATGGAACGGGAGATTGACAGACGGATCGGTGCAGCTTCTACAGTAATGCGGTCGATGTATCGGTCTGTCGTGGTGAAGAAAGAGCTGAGCCGCAAGGGAAGCTCTCGATTTACCAGTCAATCTACGTTCCTACTCTCACCTATGGTCATGAGCTTTGGGTCATGACCGAAAGGACAAGATCCCGGATACAGGCGGCCGAAATGAGCTTTCTCCGCAGGGTGGCTGGGCGATCCCTTAGAGATAGGGTGAGAAGCTCGGTCACCCGGGAGGAGCTCAGAGTAGAGCCGCTGCTCCTCCACATCGAGAGGGGTCAGCTGAGGTGGCTTGGGCTGTTTCGGATGCCTCCGGAACGCCTTCCTGGGAAGGTGTTCCGGTCCTGTCCCACCGGGAGGAGACCCCGGGGAAGACCTAGGACACGCTGGAGGGACTATGTCTCCCGGCGGGCCTGGGAACGCCTCGGTGTCCCCCCGGAAGAGCTGGAGGAAGTGTCTGGGGAGAGGGAAGTCTGGGCATCCCTGCTTAGACTGCTGCCCCCGCGACCCGGCCCCGGATAAGCGGAAGATGATGGTATGGTATGGTACATTCAGCTGTTTCGGAGGAAATGTCGTTTAAGTGTGTTTTGATCAACGGCAAAATCGTGAGAAACATCGGTTATGTTTATAGCGCCCCAAGCGGTATTTATGTATGGGAGTTTTCCTGTCCATTCCTAGCAGACACATTTACGAGTATGATTCGTTTCGTAGCTCTTTGATGTTCCATTTGGGTTTAATGGACGTCTAAAGACATAGACCCGCCTAGCTCAATTTCATTCGCTGATTTCGACCATATTGTTTGAGATATCAACTTTTCTTATATAACATTTAAAGATAATGGTTCAAAGGTCCTTCACACCAAACGGCATGCAAATCCGTTCCGCAGTCTCAGAGGAGATATTGTTAACAAGTTTTTCACAGAAGTCAAAATGGAGGCCATATTGTTTGAGATATCAACTTTTCTTATATAACATTTACAGACAATGGTCCAGTGGTCCTTTATACCAATTGTCAACCAAATCTGAGGAGATGTTGTTTAAGTGTGTTTTTATTAACAGCAAAATCGTGAGAAACATTGGTGATGTTTATAGCGCCCCGAAGAGTTATTCCTGTATGAGACTTTTTCTGTCCATTCTTGAGAGACATGTACTAGTATGTTTCGTTTCATAGCTGTTTGATATTCCATTTGGGATTAATGGACGTTCAAGGTCATAGACCCGCCCAGCTCAATTTGATTCGCTGATTTTGACTTTGTTGCTTTGCCCCCTAAAAATTACAGACTTCTACATGCTTTGTAAATGGGAAAACCTGCATAATCGGCAGTGTTTCAAATACTTGTTCTCCCCACTGTATTTATACCTGGACTAAGTAGGAGCAAGTCCATGCATTGCTTTATAGGTTAACAATAAAACCAAAAAATCGGCCCTAGCCTTAACAAGCAGCCAGTGTACAGAGGCTAATACTGGAGTATTGTGTCCAAATATTTCTGTTCTAGCTAGGATTCTAGCAGCCATGTTCAGCATTAATTTAAGTATATTCATTGATTCATCAGTGTAACCATAGAGAAGCACATTGCAGTAATCGAATCTTGAAGTAACAAAAGCATGGATTTGTTTTTCCTTTTTTTATCAGTATTTGATAAAACACTTCTGATGTTTGCAGTGTTCTGAAGAAGGGAAAAAGCATCTCGACATATATTTTATATGTTCATCAAAGGAGAGATCAGGGTTGAGGGTAACATCAAGGTTTCTCACAGTTTTTTTTGTATACGACCATACAACCATTAAATGTCAATAAGATCTGCCAACAAAACAAGCATTTCTGTTTTTTCTGAGTTTAAAAGCAAAAACATCTCTGTCATCCACTTCCTAATATATCAAACACATGCTTCCAATGTAGCTAATTTTGAGGCTTCTCCATGTTTCATCGAAATATACAACTATGTCATCAGCATAGCAGTGAAAATTTACATTGTGGTTCAGGATGACATCACCCAGAGGCAGCACATAATGTGAAAACAACAGTGGTCCCAAAACCGAGCCTTGAGGAACACCAAAACATACTTTGATTTGTCAGAGGACATGACAGGCCAGAACGTGTCCACATAGCCCAATACGGTTTCCAATATCTCCAAGAGAAGGGAGTGATCAATGGTGTCAAAGGCAGATCAAGATCAAGAAGCAACAGGGCATATGCGGAAGCCATCAGAAGGTCATTTATCACCTACACAAGTGCAGTCTCAGTGCAATGATGGGGTCTGAAACCGAACTGAAGCATTTCATAAATGTTATCAAAAAAAAAATTCATTACAGGCTTTATTTCTGCTATTTACAGTTTGTTTGGTACGCTTCCAGAGGATAGGGAGAAATTAATTATGTTCACCATCGACTGACCTAGCACAGGAAGTAGCTCCTTTAGTTGTTTTGTTGGAATCGGGTCTGGTTGACAATTGATGGGTTTAGAACTTGCTGAGTAGTGAAGCTGTGGATGTAGATTGTATTTCTAAAATGTTTACAGATTTTCTAATCAGCAGTAATGTGAAGGTTTGTGTAACTTTTCAGAAATTCTTGGATGACGTGTAACTCGAGACTTGAACAAAATGTTGTTAAACACGCATTACTTCTCATTATTGACCCAATGATCTACGATGTCTAAACAGATCATGAAAAGTA
The DNA here is from genome assembly GCF_011004845.1 of Esox lucius. Classification (NCBI taxonomy): domain Eukaryota; kingdom Metazoa; phylum Chordata; class Actinopteri; order Esociformes; family Esocidae; genus Esox; species Esox lucius. The sequence goes on along the minus strand of NC_047577.1, from coordinate 25,612,691 downwards.
TTTACTACAACACGTCAAATGCTGGTGATTATGTGGGTAGAGAGGGTTTGAAAAGAGCATACTTGGAGAAAATCCGAAAGATCCTCAAAAATCTCATGGCAAATTATTTTCTATTGGCCCAGGATACATACACACTACACAGGCCTAAAGCTATTACTTTTCAAAGAAATAGTTATTGTTCATGTTATCAATTTCAACTGCATTTGGTTGACATGAGTGCTTACAGTGAGAAAAATGATAACATGAAATGTATGTTAACATATATAGATGTAATAAGTAAATACACCTAGGTTTGTGTGCTGAGAAATAAAAGTGCTATTGAGGTAAAGCAGGCATTTGAAGACATTAAAAGAAGGAAGAACCCCTAAAAAAGTCAAAATGGACAAGGGAAAGGAGTTTTTTTATTCACATTTTGAATTCTTAATGAATTCAACATAAAACATTTTGCTACAGGAAATGATGTCAAAGCGAGCGTTGTTGAGAGATTTAATAAAACAATTAAATCACGAATGTGGCGGTATCTCACGGCTGCCAAAACACATCATTATTTGTGATGATTTGGTTCACGGTTACAACCATAGCTACCATCGGTCTATTAAGATGAAGCCTGTTGATGTTTGGGATGAAAATGTTAGGTTCTCAAGAACCTGTATGGTACAACAATGAGAAGTGGTAATCAAAGTTACAAGTTACAAGTTGGAGATACTGACTCTCAAAGTTGAGAGGGCGTTTACCAAGGGTTATGAAAAAGGGTACACAGATGAATATTTTACAATAACGGAATGCATTCCTATGGTGCCTTCTGCGTATAGAATAAAAGATTACGACGGTGATGTGATCGTCAACAGTTGGATAGCATTGGAGCAAGTCCTTGACCTATAAATGGGACAAAATGACTAGGATTTGCTGGACCGAGTCATTTACAGTGACTGCAATCAGCATGGGTGACGTCGGTTTCAACATAACACTCCCCAGTAACTTGTTGACACATGTCTATCCAAACAATTCGAGTTCGAGTTACACCAGAAAATTTGCCAAAGGTACAGATTTGAAAGGTGATTGGGAAGTGTCTTTGATAGAATTCCAATACCCGCATACGTGGAAGACTTTTACATGGGGTGAAAACGGATTTGACCTTCAAAACATGGGAATATGAACTCACCACTGTTTATTACAATGGCATGGGAAAAATAGTGGTGAAGATTAACCTTTATTTAAAACCACATGGCGTATGGGTGGGTTATGATTAATTCAAAAATAGAATGTTTCTAAAAGGTGAGAACAATTTTAGTCAAACATTTTGTGCAAAGTTGAAACAGATATTAGGCTTAAAATCAGGCGATTTGCGGTATGCCCATGGTACACCCGATTCCACGCAGATATTCTGTCAGGGTTTAACACCCTATAAATCTACATAGATATAATTGATTATCAAAGAGTTGGGGACAGCCATGTCCCGCTGTTGAGATCTGTACATATTACAGGGAAAAAGAACAAAGTTGTCAGAGTGACGTATGACAAGCCACACTATGTACCTCTTATTAAGAGTCAGTTTGAAGAGATCTTTATTGAAGTAAAATCACAGATGAGAAATGAATACCGCAGAGTAGGACTGCACGATATATAGTTTCAGCATCGACATTGCGATGTATGCAACCGCAATAGTCACATCGCTGAACGTGCAAAACAATATAACTATATAAACTATATATCGTGCAGCCCTACTCTGCAGTATTCATTTCTCATCTGTTTGGGTAATGTTTCCTAATAGTAGTTAACCATGACTTGCCTCCGGTTGGACACTTTGATAATGGAGTCAAAAACAGAATAAACAACTACATTTATCGTGCAGGGTAGTGCTTGACAAAACCTCATCTCAAGTCGGACATTCCCAGACTTAATCAGGGATAGGTGTTGACCACATTAAGGTAAACATATATCAGTCTAAAATATACACTGAACAAAATTATAATCGCAACACTTTTGTTTTTGCCCCAATTTATCATGAGCTGAACTCAAAGATCTAAGACTTTCTCTATATACACAAAACGCCTATTTCTCTCAAATATTACTCACAAATCTGTCTAAATCTGTGTTAGTGAGCACTTCTCCTTTGCAGAGATAATCCATCCACCTCACAGGTGTGACATATCAAGATTCTCACTAACACAGATTTAGACAGATTTGTGAACAATTTTTTTGAGAAATAGGCCTTTTGTGTACATAGAGAAAGTCTTAGTTCAGCTCATGATAAATGGGGGCAAAGTTTTGTTCAGTGTATTAGACAGCAGAACTCTAATAGCCTTAAACATATCTGTGTTATTTATTTTCACCTTACCATGCAAAGAGATTGATATTGGTTGAATAAAAATGGTAGGCTGAAATATTTTGTTTTGCCTACAGCAACTTGTGTTTACAATATGTTATTTCAGGTAGATGGTTTAAGGTCAGTGCTAATGGAATATAGAATAATCTGTCATTGCTCAGTAGCCTAAGTTTCAGCATTGTAATAAAACCTTTATATTATTTTAGCATTATAATAGAACCTTTTACATACATGGATTATAAACATACATTTACTTTATACTCAAATTATTGAGTATCCAGTCCTCTGAATGAACAACAGATGGAACACCTAAAGGCGACCATAGACCCACTGTTGCTGTCAGTTTCCTTTTGGCACTGAAACTGACCTCAATGCAGTACATTAATGATGGGTAACTGAAGAATATAATAAAACTGTTGTGGTCAATATAATGTTTTTGTAACTGCATCCTAATACAAATATTTCTGCACATCTAAATATTAATGCTACCAATCAATCAATCAATCAAATTTATTTATAAAGCCCTTTTTACAACAGCAGTTGTCACAAAGTGCTTTACAGAGACACTCGGCCTTAAACCCCAAGGAGCAAACAACTGTAGTGTTGAATTTCAGTGGCTAGGAAAAACTCCCTAAGAAGGTTGAATTTTAGGAAGAAACCTAGAGAGGACCCAGGCTCAGAGGGGTGACCAGTCCTCTTCTGGCTGTGCCGGGTGAGCTATTAAGAGTCCAATTGGAATAATAAATACATTTCTCTGGGCTAAATCCAGAGGCTGTTTGATTTTAGACTAGGTCAGAAGTATGACCAGGTGGACAAGGACAGGGACAGCAACGGGCCCCCCAAACCAGGTAATCCGCAGGTGTGGACCAGGACCTCATCTCCTCCTAAAATTTAAAACTGGAGGAGACTGAGAAAAATTTGTAGTACATCCCTCATATCCCCCAGCACAATAATATAGCAGCGTAACACCTTGGAACTGAGACGGGGGGGTCCGGTGACACTGTGGCCCTACCCGGGGAAGGCCCCGGACAGGGCCCAACAGGCAGGAAATCAATCCACCCACAAAAAATGTAGTAATAAATATTTTACTTGGGACAACCTACTAATATAGGCATATACATATTTACTTATTTCAGTCTTCCATTCGGATTACATTGGGTGGAGGACAATAACTATACATAAAATAGGCTAACTATTATATTTAAAACTCTTACACAGGTCCTTTAAGCATAGGCAACATTTAACAGAACTGTAAGGGCCGAACGAATGGGACAAGGTGCTGAATGTGCCCAAATCGATCTGAAACATACTTCTTCATTAGCAGACAGCTTATATATTTAATTTACAGTCAAAATTAAGTTACATAATCACATATTTAACATGAATGAATGTAATTATTGTTGACTATAAATCCTACATTTAAAAAATATTCACAGAAAGACTGCATGGACCTATACTGAAAGGAAAGAAATATGTCATCTTCTGTCTGAAAATACCTGAGTGATACGAGATGATTTTCCTCTGACTCGCGGAAGGTTTGTCTTTAAACTATTTGTGTGTAAAAGGCACGCATGCACTCACCTAAAGGATTATTAGGAACACCATACTAATACTGTGTTTGACCCCCTTTCGCCTTCAGAACTTCCTTCATTGATTCAACAAGGTGCTGAAAGCATTCTTTAGAAATGTTGGCCCATATAAATAGGATAGCATCTTGCAGTTGATGGAGATTTGTGGGATGCACATCTAGGGCACGAAGCTCCCGTTCCACCACATCCCAAAGATGCTCTATTGGGTTGAGATCTGGTGACTGTGGGGGCCATTTCAGTACAGTGAACTCAATGTCATGTTCAAGAAACCAATTTGAAATGATTCAAGCTTTGTGACATGGTGCATTATCCTGCTGGAAGTAGCCATCAGAAGATGGGGGACATGGTCAGAAACAATGCTCAGGTAGGCCGTGGCATTTAAACGATGCCAAACTGGCACTAAGGGGCCTAAAGTGTGCCAAGAAAACATCCCCCACACCATTACACCACCACCACCAGCCTGCACAGTGGTAACAAGGCATGATGGATCCATGTTCTCATTCTGTTTACGCCAAATTCTGACTCTACCATCTGAATGTCTCAACAGAAATCGAGACTCATCAGACCCGGCAACATTCTTCCAGGCTTCAACTGTCCAATTTTGGTGAGCTTGTGCAAATTGTAGCCTCTTTTTCCTATTTGTAGTGGAGATGAGTGGTACCCGGTGGGGTCTTCTGCTGTTGTAGCCCATCCGCCTCAAGGATGTGCGTGTTGTGGCGTCACAAATGTTTTGCTGCATACCTCGGTTGTAACGAGTGGTTATTTCAGACAAAGTTGCTCTTCTATCAGCTTGAATCAGTCGGCCCATTCTCCTCTGACCTCTAGCATCAACAAGGCATTTGCACCCACAGGACTGCCGCATACTGGATGTTTTTCCCTTTTCACACCATTCTTTGTAAACCCTAGAAATGGTTGTGCGTGAAAATCCCAGTAACTGAGCAGATTGTGAAATACTCAGACCGGCCCGTCTGGCACCAACAACCATGCCACGCTCAAAATTGCTTAAATCACCTTTCTTTCCCATTCTGACATTCAGTTTGGAGTTCAGGAGATTGTCTTAACCCGGACCACACCCTAAATGCATTGAAGCAACTGCCATGTGATTGGTTGATTAGATAATTGCATTAATGAGAAATTGAACAGGTGTTCCTAATAATCCTTTAGGTGAGTGTATATTTTTTATTTGTACGTGTAGAATCGAGATCCACAAATGTTCTTCATGTATTTGTGTGTAAAATGCAATCTGTACACATAGAATTTCAGAATTGAGATCCACAAGTTTTTTTTTATCTGTTTGTAAATCTTTATTTGTGGGATTTTAATGTGCATTCTTTGTGTTCACAGATCGCAAATTTAAGTATGGATTGTCAATGTGCTACTACAGATTTTACCTTTACACACGGTTAGTGTGTACTAACACTACTGTTGTTTGCTCCTTGGGGTTTAAGGCCAGTTGTCTCTGTAAAGCACTTTGTGACAACTGCTCTCTTCATACAGATTACACATTTACGCACGCATTGACTATCTGTACACAAATAATACTGAGACAAATCTAACCCCATAGTGGTCCGATATTCCAGGATTATGAGGAAAAATAATTAGATCCACAATATCTATTTCTCGTGACAAGACTACAGTATGATTGTGGCAGTGTGCAGGCCCTGGGACATGTTGGACAAAACCCATTGAGTCAATTAAGACTTCAAAGACCTTTTGAAGAGGGGCATTGGACTTTTCCATATGAATATAAAAATTGCCAGAAATTAGAATAGAATCTGCCATGGCTACAAGGTTAGACAATTATTCTGGAAACTCTGGAGGCATACACTTGGAGGGTCGCACAGAACTCCACCTGTTTGCCAATGGTACCCTGACTGCTGTTAGGTACGGGGATGAAATCCTCAGCCCATCGTCAGACCTTACGCTGGTGCAGTGGGCCCTGGGTTCCTCCTGGTGCAGGACAATGCCCGGCCTCATCTGGCAAGAGTATGTAGTCAGTTCCTGGATGACAAAGGGATTGATGCCATGGACCTCACATTCCCCAGACCTGAATGCCATTGAGAACCTCTGGGATGTTATGTATCGGTGCATCCGACACCACCAAGTAGCACCACAGACTGTCCAGGAGCTCACTGATGCCCTGATCTAAGTCTGCGAGTTGATGCCCCAGGACACCATCTGCCGTCTCATCAGGAGCATGCCCAGATGTTGTAAGAAGTGTATACTGGCACGTGGGGGCCATACACACTACTGACATTATAAGTTTATAAGTTTGCTATCTTTACCTGAAGGCGATAATTCTCCTTCATGTTGAAATTACAACAACTACAATGAGTAGGCATAATGGTACTTCGAATCCGGTGTTCAGGGGTGAGTAGCTACATTTTTTACATCCAAATAGAGTCCCGGTCTCATTTGTTCACCAACTTTATGTACAGGGTAATATCATGTAAATTGTTTTTTGATTGCCCAGTTCAAAGTATTTGTATGTAGTTCACATGCCTGTATTATGTACAGTTGAAAGGTAAGCTAGTGAAAAATGCATGAATCGTGCACCAACCCAGGCCACCTAGCCTATAGACTGGTCATCATTAAATGGTTTTCACATGTCATCTGACAAAGGATTTCAGGCCATTTTAACATGCTACCATTGTTAGAAAATCACCAACTTATTTGTCTTTAATTGTTAATTGAATATAAGTAGAAGTTCCAAATAATGGCCTTGCCATTTTGAGCCACTTTTGAGAACTTTTTATTGAATGTTTTATTGCACCAGTTTTCAGCAGTGCTAACATAATCACAAAAGGGTTTTCCAATGATCAGTGTCTTTTAAAATGATAAACTTGGATTAGCTAACAAACTGGCATTAGAATACAGGAGTACACCCCATTGAAAATCAGCCATTTCCAGCTACAATTGTAATTTACATAATTAACAATGTCTACACTGTATTTCTGATTTGAAAAAAAAAATCTAAGTGACCTCAAATTTTTGAACGGTAGTGTATGCATGCCGTGGCAACCACTGTGCACTTAGGTTTATCACGGGTGATTAAAGATCTCATCACACTATTTTATATCAACATGTGGGTTAGGCCTCTCTTTCTGTGTGGTGAGAGCAACATTCTCTATTGATTATTTATAAAGCACTTCTTTTAACTGCCTCCATGTATGCCTTTGTTTTGTATGTCTTGAAATGTTATTTTCATAAATATTTTTTTTTGTGTGACTAAACTGTACATGTAAACATGTTTACTCAGGGCACAGCCCTAAAGCCTTAAAAGAGATCAAGGTCTCAGTCTTTTCTTGCTTTTTTTTGTATGTTTTCATTTTTGTAATACAGTGCTCAGCTGTAAAAGAGACCTTGGTCTCAATTACATTCTCTATATAAATAAAGGTAAATAAAATAAAATAAATAGATTCAAGACAGAACCACTATGTTATAAGTTATAACTAATGTTATAACATTATATACTGGTGTCAGAAAAGATACCTAGCTAAAGTTGCGGCATTATATGTACAACAAGTTATCTGTGTCCAGGGATCGGGTTGTCTAGGCCCCCGCCTTCGACTGCCGCCCGATCCTCTCGGTAGAACCTCGGATTCAGGAGGAACAGTGTGGTTTTCGTCCAGGCCGTGGAACACTGGACCAGCTCTATACCCTCTACAGGGTGATGGAGGGTTCATGGGAGTTTGCCCAACCAATCCACATGTGTTTTGTGGATTTGGAGAAGGCATTCGACTGTGTCCCTCGCGGCATCTTGTGGAGGGTGCTTCGGGAATACGGGGTCCTGGGTCCCTTGCTAAGGGCTGTCAGGTCCCTGTACGACCGAAGCAGGAGCTTGGTCCGCATTGCCGGCAGTAAGTCAGACCTGTTCCCTGTGCATGTTGGACTCCGGCAGGGCTGCCCTTTGTCACCGGTTCTGTTCGTAATTTTTATGGACATAATTTCTAGGCGCAGCCAGGGGCCGGAGGGTGTCAGGTTTGGGGACCACACGATTTCGTCTCTGCTCTTTGCGGATGATGTTGTCGTGTTGGCCCCTTCAAGCCAGGACCTTCAGCATGCACTTGGACGGTTTACAGCCGAGTGTGAAGCGGTGGGGATGAAAATCAGTACCTCCAAATCCGAGGCCATGGTCCTCAGTCGGAAAAGGGTGGCTTGCCCACTTCAGGTTGGTGGAGAGTGTCTGCCTCAAGTGGAGGAGTTTAAGTATCTAGGGGTCCTGTTCACGAGTGAGGGAAGGAAGGAACGGGAGATTGACAGACGGATCGGTGCAGCTTCTGCAGTAATGCGGTTGATGTATCGGTCTGTCGTGGTGAAGAAAGAGCTGAGCCGCAAGGCGAAGCTCTCGATTTACCGGTCAATCTACGTTCCTACTCTCACCTATGGTCATGAGCTTTGGGTCATGACCGAAAGGACAAGATCCCGGATACAGGCGGCCGAAATGAGCTTTCTCCGCAGGGTGGCTGGGCGATCCCTTAGAGATAGGTGTGAGAAGCTCGTCACCCGGGAGGAGCTCAGAGTAGAGCCGCTGCTCCTCCACATCGAGAGGGGTCAGCTGAGGTGGCTTGGGCATCTGTTTCGGATGCCTCCGGAACGCCTTCCTGGGAGGGTGTTCCGGTCCCGTCCCACCGGGAGGAGACCCCGGGGAAGACCTAGGACACGCTGGAGGGACTATGTCTCCCGGCTGGCCTGGGAACGCCTCGGTGTCCCCCCGGAAGAGCTGGAGGAAGTGTCTGGGGAGAGGGAAGTCTGGGCATCCCTGCTTAGACTGCTGCCCCCGCGACCCGGCCCCGGATAAGCGGAAGAAGATGTATGTACAAGTTATCTGCTGGCATGATTTATTGTTTTTTCTTAAATTAATTCAGAAAGGAGGAAATGTAATAATTAAAATGTTGTGACAGCACGTTGTGGCGGTATTACTTTTGAGCTATGGAATTATCCTTTCCAAGGAAACATCAATGCACTGATGGGAGATAATGCAATTTAAGTTTTACTCAATTAAACTGTCTTTACAGTATAATGTTCAATCAACTGTTATGTCTTTACAGTATAAACATAGTTATGTGCACACAGATGCAGGCCATGGGTAATTATCTGTTATCTGTTAAATATCTGACATTTTAAATAATCTTTAAATTGTATCTTTGTATGCTAGTCAATGAAATAATGTTTTAACCAATAGAACATGATTGAATACAAACAGCTTGGGGCAGGGCTTTCTCCTACAGTGCTCCACTATGGGGGAATGATCTGCAGTTTAAAGTGAGAGACGCAGACTTATTTAGAATTGTTACAGTTTCAAGGTTTTTAGATTTTTTAAAGGAAGTCTTGCTCTGGGCTACAATGGAAGTAAAGAGGGCAATGGATATAGCGTTCAAAATTATATGATACAATTGGTTATGTAGCAATTTAATACAATTGAACAAAAATCACTAGAAGAAACAGTTCGACATCTGCAAGTATCCACATGTTGTCTCGACACACTACCATCTGACTTTTTAACTCTATAACAATGGATCTAAAGCAAATAGTTAGTTGATGGCTCTCTGCAATCAGGCATTTTCCCAACGTCTCTAAAAACAGCTGCCATTAAGCCCCTATTAAAAAAGAGAACACTGGATGCATCTATATTGAACAACTATAGACCTGTATCAAATCTCCCTTTTATAGCCAAGATAATTGAGAAGGTTCTCTTCAATCAACTGAACAATTTTGTGAACTCAAGCGGTCTCTTAGACAAATTTCAGTCAGGCTTCCAAGCTCAACACAGTACTGAAATGGCTCTGATAAAGGTTTTAAAGTATGTATGCCTGAATACTGACTCAGATAAAATAACAGTTCTGGTTCTATTAGATCTCAGTGCAGCATTTGGCAACAAAAGTAAGAGAACTAGTATTAGTAAAGAGCTGGATTCTCGGGCTCTAAAAACCAGGGACCAAGTGCGTATCTTGGTATTGTGATATACTCAGACCTCCCATTCAACAGTCATATCAAAGCAGTCACCAAAACAGCATTCTATCATCTTTAAAACATAGCCAGAATCAAGAGACTGGTGTCCCAAAAAGATCAAGGGAAGTTCAGCTATGCTTTAATCTCTAGTAGGGTTGACTACTGTAATGGCCTATTAACTGGACCCCCCAAAAAGACTGTAAAACAGCTGCAGCTGGACCAGGACCAAGAGAACAGAGCACATTACTCCAGTTCTTAAATCTTTGTACTGGCTTCCAGTCAGTTACAGAATGGATGTTAAAGTGGTGCTTTTAGTCTCTGAATGGTTTAAGCCCCAAATACATTTCTGATATGTTTGAAGTGAATAAACAGAGCAGGGCTCTTAGATCCATGAACGTAGGTCAGCTAGTAGAGTCCAAACTAAACATGGCGTAGCTGCATTTAGTAGTTATGCTGCAGACAACTGGAAAGAACTACCTGAAGGTCTTAGATGTGCCCCAAACATATGACAGAGTGCTTGAATGTAACCACACTGTTTTTAGTGGTTTTTATTCTATTTTATTATTCAATATTTTATTATTATGATGTATTTTTATATTTCTCTCTTTCTGTGATTCAATGTTTTATTATTTCGTTGTAATTCTATTACTATTTCGCTTTGTTTTACCAATAGTTTTCGGTAATGCAAGTTCTGGTGCTATCAGAGGAATAACCTCTGTATAAATATAACAGTCTGCTGATCACGGATAATGCAAGTTATTGTGCTACTGTATAGACATCAATGTAGGGTATAATCTCACATTAGGACTGATGAGTTTATCCAAACGCTGGAGCAAGAGGATTGAGATAACGAGGTGGAGGGTCCCCCTGGAGGGTGGTTAGAGAATTGTAACAATCTGATTGTTGCAGTTTTATATCTTTCTTTTCATTGTAAAGCACATCGAATTGCTTCTATTTATGAATTGTGCGTGTATAAATAAACTTGTTTGCTATGTCTCAGCCCCTAGTTTTATGCTGCGATATTATTTTGCCGGGGACTAGGGTCTGTCTGTCCTAATCTTAGCTAATAGACTACCCCCCAACATCTCAGATGTGGCAGGGTGTACTTAGCCCCCAGTCTCAGTCCATAGTTTTAACACTGCAATAATCTATGATTAAGTTTAGCCTGGTAGGGTGGTGTGTTCCCTTGGGAGGACTGTCCTCTAAACCGGACCAGGAGGAGGTCGCCTCCCAGTTACCACGCCGCCCTCAGGATGGGGAAATAATGTCCCTGTTACCTTTGGAGAAAACCTCGTAGTTATTATGCCACCCTCAGGACAGGGATATAATATGCTGAGGTATCCTTGTGAATACTAAATTTCTTGGTGTTCTGTTTGACCTTAGGAAGACATGAGCCATTGGACCACACCCCAGAACTGCCATAACTCACGACTACCAGGCAGATCGGATTGCTACCTAATTATTCCTGCAGATAGTGCCCATACCCCACCTGATTGTCCCTGTCTTGCCTACCTGGTTGTTCAGAGGACTTGGAATCTGTTTAAGGAAGTGGTCACTGCCCACTTGCATTTATTGACATGCTTGACTTCTGATCATGCAAAGACATTGATGTGGCCCAAAAGGTCAGGAACTCTAATAATCCTCAACCAGCACAGCCAAAAGGGGAATGGCCACCCCTCAGTGTGAGTTATCTCTAGGTTTCTTATTTATTTTGAGGGAGTTAGGGAGTTTTTCCTAGCCACTGTGGCTCTTTGGGGTTTCAGGCTGGGTATCTGTAAAAGCAATTTGTGACAGCTTCTGATATAAAAATTGCTTCATGAAATAAATGTGTGATTGTGAGAATGTAATGCAGGTTAATGGCATGTATGTAAGTCTTTATAAAATAATTCCCTAATTTCTATGAGTGGATTTCACCAAGGCTACTTTCCAGGTAGACAAGCAATAATAAAATGGCCAATTTGAACAATTTGTTTTGTTAAATAGATACAAATACTGTCTACATGAGGATGGTGGAAGACCTGTGTGGTGCTTAACTTCAACAGCAAAAAGCTGTTAGATGTCCATTTTTATTATCCTACATGATACATAATGAATATGACTACCTATTTGGCAATTAAAAGAAAAAAAACTTTTTTAACATGGGTCACTTACCTAAAAGGTCTCCAGAAAAGTTGATTGGCAGCACAATGCCCACAGAGAGGACACCCACCACTACCAGCAGGCCAATAATGTGGCGCTGGAAAGAGAGGTAGTGCACAGCGTCCTCGCCACACTTCTCCCGGATCTCCTCATCTCTAGGTGCGACAATGACAGGAGAAATGGGTTTTCTTATACAAAGATGTTTTGTGACCTTTTTGAGGTAGTAATAGAGGGACAGAGTACATTTTCAAAACACAGCAAAAGACCTAGTCATGATTAGTAAAGAAAAAAATCTGCAAAATGAAAATTTTTTGTACATGACAATAACAAACAATTAAACAATCAAGTATAGGAAAAGCAAAGGACAATAAAGAAAAACACGGTAACACTTTACTTGAAGGGGTGTGCATAAGAGTGACATGACATTGTCATGATACTGTCATAGGCATGACATGACACATGAAGGAATCATTCTAAACGTTTATGAATGTTGTCATTAGATATAATTCGGTTGATGATGTAATTTTTTATGCAAGGTTGACTGAGTTTGGGATGTCTTTGTTATGACAACTTTACATTAACTAAGACAAAATATCCTGCAATGTCCTTGTTATGACAACTTGACATTAACTAAGACAACATATCCAGTCAATGTATTTTTTGGGGGGCCCGTTGCTGTCCCTGTCCTTGTCCACCTGGTCATACTTCTGACCTAGTCTAAAATCAAATAGACTCTGGATTTAGCCCAGAGAAATGTATTTATTATTCCAATTGGACTCTTAATATTTCACCCGGCACAGCCAGAAGAGGACTGGTCCCCCTCTGCGCCTGGGTCCTCTCTAGGTTCTTCCTAAAATTCGACCTTCTTAGGGAGTTTTTCCTAGCCACTGAAATTCAACACTACTGTTGTTTGCTCCTTGGGGTTTAAGGCCGGGTGTCTCTGTAAAGCACTTTGTGACAACTGCTGTTGTAAAAAGGGCTTTATAAATACATTTGATTGAAGACTTGAACAAACGGTTTAACAATGATAACACTTGCCAGGTGGGCTCTCATCGCACTTGGATGCCCTCCCCCCAATGCCATTCCGGGGCGGAATTACTGGCTTGTTGTCTCTCTGTTGCACACTTGTGCAATTGGGCTGTACTCTGCTGGCAATACTCGGCTCTCTTTCAGGGGGGTTGCGGTTGGTTGGGGTCCCTTTGGTTGATGCTTGGCAATGTGGATGGATTGATTTCCTGATTGTTGAGCCCTGTCCTGGGCCTCCTCAGCCCCAAGGTCTTACGCTGCTATATTATTGTGCTGGGGGAGTTCTCCTTCTCCACTTTAAATCCCTGTAAATTCAAGGAATGCATTTTCTGTATTTTCCCTGTCTCCTGCTGTTAATCTAGGAGGACATGAGGTCTTGGCCCACACCTGAGGAGTACCAGGCTTGAAAGACCCGTTGCTGTGCCTGTCCAAAGTCCTCCTGGTTGTTTTGCAGATCAAGACGATACCTGACGATTTCAGCTGCCACTGTGCTGAGACCTCCCCCCTCCCCCGTGTTGTCCCTGTCCTTGTCCATCTGGTCATGCTTCCGACCTGAACTAAGTTCAAATAGACTCTGGACTGACATGCATTTAATTATTACAATTTGTACTCTTAATATGTTCACCCGGCACAGCCAGGAGAGGACTGGCCACCCCTCTGAGCCTGTGTCCTCTCTAGGTTTCTTCCTAAATGTAGGCCTTCTTAGGGAGTTTTTCCTAGCCACTGAAATTCAACACTACTGTTGTTTGCTTCTTGGGGTTTAACGCCGGGTGTTTTGTCAAAGCCCTTTGGCCCTCATTGATCATTCTTGCGTAGAAACGGGCGTATATGTTGGCGTAAGATTTTGCTTACACTCTTCTCACCGCCTGATTTATGAAGCTGTGCGTACCTTTAAAATCCAGGTGTACGCAATACCTACCCTTGATAAATGCCGCGGCTGAAAACGATCGTCATTAGAATAACACGCCCCTATATATTCAAGTCTCCGCTTCCCCCACGCCCTCATTTTACGCCATGGACACACGGAAGATGGCAAAAAAAGAGACATTTCTCTGACGTGGAGATTGAGAACGATCACCAGGGAGGTAGAAAGAAATAAAATTGTTTCATTTGGCAGTTTAAAAAGCGGAATAAAAGATGATGATGTGATGTGGAGTACCATTCATTCACATTAATAATTGCATGACAATTTGTAAAATTCGTCTTATTATTTTATGATATTTATTATTAATTACATTTATTGTTATTTAGAAGAAGAATGTCGTTATTATTATTTCTATTATTATTTAAAAGAAGAAGAATGTCATTTTTATTATTTTGTCAGTCTGAATTATATTTTGGTCATTAAAAGCCTTTTATTACTGAACCCAATCCGTGCGCAACTGCCGGGCCTAACCCTGAAACGTCATGTAAAGCGCACAGGCTCGCATCTGAAGGAATACATATAAATCAAATGCTTTGGTAAAGTCACACAAATTAAACATTGAAGTCCATGTTGCACAAAAAAAATAAACACTGAAGTTTGTAATTATTATGTTGTTGTTTTTTTACAGTGGGTCATAATATATCATATCTTTTAGTTTGTCAGTGCGTTAGGATTTATTTTTCTGCGCATTTCCGCACTAACTCAAAACGTGCGTACACCACCTCCTGAGCTGGCGTAGGATTTGAGAGTGCCGTACGCCAACGTCCATATTGATAAATCTCAAAGTCACCGTGGTTTTTGGTGTACGCCAGGTGTACGCTGGAAATTTGGTGTACGCACTTTTGATAAATGAGGGCCTTTGTGACTGCTGATGTAAAAAGGTCTTTATAAATACATTTGATTGATTGATTATAAGTGGTTAACAAATGCATTGAATAACAGAGTGTAGTGTCATTTGTTCATGTTGACACAGGACATAAGCTCATGTTGTTTTTTGCAAAAACACAGTTTGTACTGTAATTCTTTAAGGCTGATACAGGATATCCATTCATGTACAGTACCTAGTTCTTTGCATGAACAATATCCAAAGTAATATAAACTATTCGTAATATAATCATATTGAAAACATTATTTATAAAGTAGGCTAGATAGTGATTGTAAATGGCCATTGAACTGAATTTGGACAAAATGTTAAATAACTTTTTTATTTATTTATATTTTGGTTGACAAATAATTTAATTGAATAATTAATGTGGACACTGTATTCTTATTTATTTTACAAGAGTGTTTAGATTTTCTACTTCCCACACCTTTATTTGAAATCTGTGAAAGTGCAGCGGTAGCGTGTATGCGGGCGCCCTTTTTTCTACGAGCAGTGTCCTGATTAACGTTACCTGAGGATACATTTATGTTGCGGTTACACGCGGTGGCAAATGTAAAAAAAGGGTTATTTATAACTCCTTAGCTCCTGGCTGATGAAGGGCACAAGGTACATTTGTAACTTTATTCGTTGTGGTAAACTTTTAAGTGTTCGTTTATCAATTTACTCAAAGGTTGTTAGCTAGCGTTTAGTGTGTCGTTAGCATAGGTTACGAATATCGGCAATGCCAATTTATTTTCCTAATGTTGTTATACATAGTGTGTGTAAGTATTTACATGCAATAAGTATGTCTGATGTTTGTCTGTTTATTCATACAGCTCTTACAGTGTTTTATGGAAATTAAATACTTTTAAAACATCAGTTCAAGAGAGTGAATCGCATCTGTTCAGCCAGGAATGCTACAGTGATAGTTTAACAAATTACCTTCAAGTTAACACAAACAGAACTCCTGGCTGACTCCTGGCTGAGCAAGTTAGCTAAGTGCTACCCGGAACTGACAAACACTTCCCTGGAGCTAGCATACAGCAAACTTGAGCCAGGTAATAACCAACCGAACCAGCTAACAACAAGGAACTAGTTAATTGCTAACCCTTACAGTGCAACGATCGCAAAGTTATATTATATTATATGAATCCTAGGGATATTGTCAGGAGTGTTGTTTTAGAAAAAAACTATTCAAATTTGTAGGCCAAACATAGTAAGTTTATTTCAATATAAAAGTGTCAATAAAAATTCTACATCAAATGCGACCATACATTTTGTATGCGTCACACCTATTTGAAGATGCAAGTAGCCAGTCTACCTTTTAATTATGGTTACCGCACTGTAAACATATCAATAAAATGGATTATGGATATTATCTCTTGAATAATATATATTGCTTAGCCTATTGTTCATGCAAACCACTAGTTTGCATCCTGCATCAACATTCACAAAATTACAATACAAATTATCTTCCTGCAAAAAACATTTATATTAACTTGACTTGTTTTTTCAAATCATGGAAAAATCTGCCCAAGACACCATTATAATGGCGTATAGCTAATCAGTGGTGCCACTCCATCATTTTGAGGTGAATCTTCAGTGACTCATGAGTGCAATTACCTATATGACTCCATATGTTCAATGTATTTCTGCCATGCACGCTCAATATGCTGAGTATGAGCACCAGTCATAAAAGTTCATTTATGGCAGACAGAATACTGGCTAAATCGTTTCTTCAAGTTTGATAATTAGGCCCATGTTTATGACAGGTTATGTTGTCATGGTTACTGTCATGTTGTCATAAAAAAGACACTGACAGGTTATTTTGTCTCAGTTAAACAACTTGACATTAACTGAGACAAAATATCCTGTCAATGTCAACCTTGCATAAAAAATGACATAATCAACCGAATGACACCTAATGACAACTTCATAAACATTGATGTCATGGTTATGACAGTATCATGACAGTGTCATGTCACTCTTATGCACACCCCTTTAAGTAAAGTGTTACCAAAAACACAATCATAAAAATAACCACATTAAGACGTCTACCAACAATCTGAATTGTTTTAAAGGCACCAATGGGTTGAACTGTTGGCTAATTCTGAGATTGTTCTAAATTAATAAAAACAAAAATATTAACCTAAATCTGGATTAGGGAATTAGTAATGTGTTAATTTGATAATGTAAGTAAATGTAATGTAAATTCTGTGTTTAAGACCAAGAATGACAGCATACCTTCTCATTGAGAATGTAGTGAATAGTGCAAAACCTGTGAACCATTATAAAAACATTTAAATGAAGTGTAATGTAGTCACCATCACACTGCAATAATGAATAATAAAGAGGATTATGCATAGCATAATCTGTGATGATGACCAGTAGTCTAAACCTGCCTGAAAGTGGCCTCCCACCCAACAATAAACCGTGCCAAAATATTTGCTCAATCGTTTGTGCTCCATTTGTGCTGGTTTGGGCCGTTAAGATTTACGTTTGTGCTACTATCATTTTATATATATTAAATAATAATAATTTTATAGGTTATTCTGAGGTCCCTCAGCCACCCTAAATCCTCCAAAATCAACCAAAATAGTGTTCTTCCTTTGTGCTAGTTTGTGGCTTTAAAATGTTCGTTTGTGCTGCTTCTGTATTTTATATATTAGACAATACATTTTTGGTGATAGGCTCAATCGTTTATGCTTCGTTTGTGCTGTTTTGGGCCGTAACATTTTCTATTTGTGTCTGCCACCTTAACGTGGTGGAGGGGTTGGAGTATCCGAGTGAAACTAGGAGCTATGTTGTCTGGGGCTATATGCCCCTGGTAGGGTCTCCAAAGGCAAACAGGTCCTAGGCGACGGGTCAGACTAAGAGCGGTTCAAAACCCCCTTAATGATGAGCAAAATGTTTAGTTCCGTGACGTCGCCCGGTATGGCGCAGCCGGGGCCCCACCTTGGAGCCAGGCCCAGGGTTGGGGCCCGGCCGGGCTCAGCCCGAAGGAGCGACGTGGGGCCGCCTTCCCGTGGGCTCACCACGCACAGGAGGGACCATAAGGGTTGGTGCGGAGGGGATTGGGAGGCAGTCGAAGGCGGGGGCCTAGACAACCCGAACCCTGGACACGGAAACTAGCTATAGGGACATGGAACGTCACCTCGCTGGCGGGGAAGGAGCCTGAGATTGTGCGTGAGGTTGAGAGGTTCCGACTAGAGATAGTTGGGATCACCTCTACGCACGGCTTGGGCTCTGGAACCACAATCCTTGAGAGAGGATGGACTCTTCACCACTCTGGAGTTGCCCATGGTGAGAGGCGGCGGGCTGGTGTGGGTTTGCTTATAGCTCCCCAGCTCTGCCGTGTTATGGAAATTTTGAACTAAGGTACATTTGAGAAATGTCTGTCTTTCTATTGGCTGGTATGTAAATCATTAATTTGATTGTGACACACATGTCTGTATAATATCAGAGGATTATTAGGTATTTGGGCCCATGTCCTCCTGCCTAGACAAAGAAGGGTGTCAGTCCTTTCTGTTCCTTAGGAATGTAGGAGAGAGGGATCTGGTATATGTCCTAGGGGGCATTCTTGATTGGTAACAGTAGATTATAGGGTTAATCATCTGCCGACCTGTAGGTTGTCTAGATGCTTTAAGTTGCCCTCAAGGGTTGAGAAAGTTAAGAAGATGGGGGAAGACAACATGTCCCTTATGTCAAGCCCAGGACATGTGATAGAACAAAGGGGATGTGTTTGATTGACATGAGACTGATGGGCAACAACTTACCACACCCCTTTTTCTATGTAATAAATACGGATTGTTCATGTATGGAGTTAGAGACTCCTCGGATGATTATGTCTGTAAGCGTTTGACGCGTCTCTCATATTTGCATAATAGTTAATAAAACTGTTAGAATGTGCCAAGAGAACTTTGTCTCTGTTTCTTACTCCTTTAAGAGTGTCGATACATGGAATTTCCATCACAGCCGCCATGTGTTGGAGTTTACCCCGGTGAATGAGAGGGTCGTTTCCCTGCGCCTACGGGTCGGAGATAGGTCTCTCACTGTTGTTTGTGCCTACGTGCGGAACGGCAATGCAGAGTACCCGACCTTCTTGGAGTCTCTGGGAGGGGTGCTGGAAAGTGTTCCGACTGGGGACTCTATCGTTCTACTGGGGGACTTCAACGCCCACGTGGGCAACGACAGTGACACCTGGAGGGGCGTGTTTGGGAGGAACGGCCCCCCTGATCTGAACCCGAGTGGTGTTCAGTTATTGGACTTCTGTGCTAGTCACAGTTTGTCCATAAAGAACACCATGTTCATGCATAAGGGTGTCCATCAGTGCACGTGGCACCAGGACACCCTAGGCCGCAGGTCGATGATCGACTTTGTTGTCGTCTCACCTGTGGCCGTATGTCTTGGACACTCGGGTGAGGAGAGGGGCGGAGCTGTCAACTGATCACCACCTGGTGGTGAGTTGGATCCGATGGCGGGGGAGGAAGCTGGACAGACTCGGCAGGCCCAAGCGTACTGTAAGGGTCTGCTGGGAACGTCCGAGTGGACCATGTTCTCCACCGCCATTGTCGAAGCGGCCGCTCGGAGCTGTGGCCGTAAGGTCTCCGGTGCCTGTCGAGGCGGCAATCCCCGAACCCGGTGGTGGACACAGGAAGTAAGGGATGCCGTCAAGCTGAAGAAGGAGTCCTATCAGGCCTGGTTGGCTTGTGGGACTCCTGAGGCAGCGGACGGGTACCGACAGGCCAAGCGGACTGCAGCCCGGGTGGTTGTGGAGGCAAAAACTCGGGCCTGGGAGGAGTTCGGTGAGGCCATGTAGAAGGATTATCGGCTGGCCTCGAAGAGATTCTGGCAAACCATCCGGCGCCTCAGGAGAGGGAAACAGTGCCCTACCAACGCTGTTTACAGTAGAGGTGGGCAGCTGTTGACCTCAACTGGGGATGTCGTCGAGCGGTGGAAGGAGTACTTCCAGGATCTCCTCAATCCCGCCGTCACGTCTTCCATTGAGGAAGCAGAGGATGAGGGCTCTGAGGTGGACTCGTCCATCACCCGGGCTGAAGTCACAGAAGTGGTCAAGAAACTCCTCAGAGGCAAGGCACCGGGGGTGGATGAGATCCGCCCTGAGTACCTCAAGTCTCTGGATGTTGTGGGGCTGTCTTGGTTGACACGCCTGTGCAACATCGCGTGGTGGTCGGGACAGTGCCTCTGGGATGGGGGACCGGAGGGTGTGTTCCAACTATAGGCGGATCACACTTCTCAGCCTCCCCGGGAAAGTCTATGCCAGGGTTCTGGAGGGGAGAATAGTAGAGCCGGTAGTAGAACCTCGGATTCAGGAGGAACAGTGTGGTTTTCGTCCAGGCCGTGGAACACTGGACCAGCGCTATACCCTCTACGGGGTGTTGGAGGGTTCATGGGAGTTTGCCCAGAGAGGAGAGGCACATAATCCACATTGCTTGAAGTCCAGTGTAAAGTTTCCACAGTCAGTGATAGTTTGGGATGCCATGTCATCTGCTGTTGTTGGTCCACTGTGGTTTCTGAGGTCCAAGGTCAACGCTGCCATCTACCAGGAAGTTTTAGAGCACTTCATGCTTCCTGCTGCTGACCAACTTTATGGAGATACAAATTTCATTTTCCAACAGGAATTGGCACCTGCACACAGTGCCAAAGCTACCAGTACCTGGTTTAAGGACCATGGTATCCCTGTTCTTAATTGGCCAGCAAACACGTCTGACCTTAACCCTATAGAAAATCTATGGGGTATTGTGAAGAGGAAGATGCGATACGCCAGACCCAACAATGCAGAAAAGCTGAAGGCCACTATCAGAGCAACCTGGGCTCTCATAACACCTGAGCAGTGCCACAGACTGATCGACTCCATGCCACGCCGCATTGCTGCAGTAATTCAGGCAAAAGGAACCCCAACTAAGTATTGAGTGCTGTACATGCTCATACTTTTCATGTTTATACTTTTCAGTTGGCCAACATTTCTAGAAATCCTTTTTTTGTATTGGCCTTAAGAAATATTCAAATTTGGGATTTTCATTCGTTGTCAGTTATAATCATCACAATTAAAATAAATAAACATTTGAAATATATCAGTCTGTGTGTAATTAATGAATATAATATACAAGTTTCACTTTTTGAATGGAATTACTGAAATAAATCAACTTTTTGATGATATTCTAATTTTATGACCAGCACCTGTAGTTTGTTGTATCATGTCAGGGCGATTTTTTGGTTTCCAAAAATTGGCTAGGAGTGTGGGAATGAGATTTGCTTCCAAAAACATCTCTATTATGTCAGAATCTGTACTGATTGCCTAGTGAGGCCTCCCCTGTAGTGATTAATCAGAGTAACTTTAAATGAAGGCAGGTGTGTAATGACTTCTATTTAACATGAGTTTGAATGTGATTGGTTAATTCTGAACACAGCCACATCCCCTGTTATGAGAGGGTGTGCACACTTATGCAACCAGGTTATTGTAAGGTTTATATTTTTCATTTTGCCCCCTTGAAGATTTCAGTTAGTTTTTGTTCACATTATAGGTCACATTAAAAGTGGAAAAGGTTCTGACATGATTTATCTTTGTCTTATTCTTGTACATCACAAAAACCTGGCATTTTCACAAGGGTGTGTATACTTTTTATATCCACTATAGTAAATTAAGATTTCTTGGCAGTAAAACATCCAATATTTATTTATGAATGTTTGATGAACATGACCTCTAGCTTTTTCCAAAACAAGTATATACATAGAATGTTGTTAACCAAAAAACTTTGATAGACACACTTACTTTATTCTAAAGATGGCAGTTAGCCAGGAACAGAAGCCCTGCAGTGCAGAAATGCACAATTAAAATCATGCATGTTATTCAAATGTTTCAGAAAAACTGTACACTTGCAAGTAGTATAATAAAAACAGGTTAACAGAAATAACATTGAAACATTCCACACAATCAAATTATCTGACTGTTGTGAGGTGTGATTAAGTGGTTGAGTTATTATTTTAGACTAAGGCCCCAATTCAATGGATTGCAGAAAAATATATGGAAAAACACAATGCTGGTTTATATTATGTTGTATAAGAGATTCTCAAAATCAAACCATTCTCATATTCAACCATTCTCAAAATCAACATAGCAATATTTTCATTCTATTTCAATAGATATTATAATGAAACCTTATTCAAAACACAGTGAAAACGTTTTTATCTTCAGTGTATTCAATTTGGGTATGTCAACATGGTATTAAAGAGGGTAATACGAACAAGATCTGGCTATATGGGTGACACTATTGTGATGTCAGTGTTAGTGAACAGACCAAGAGTGTGGAAGAACAGCCTCAGCCTAATCAGCTAAGATTAAAAGGTTAGCAGGTTGAATGAGATAATGTGGACCTGAATTGACCAGCAAGACAATGACAGTGCAATGTTTGTCTCAGGAAAATGGTATGGAGATGTATGGCATATTTCTTTAGGTTTAGCGTTCATTTCTGTAATACAGTTCCAGGTTCCATTTATATGTGAGTGTCTGTCCTCATACTTGGTTATTTTAGGGATGCTTCTTCCAATTATTACCATACGGTAATTTTCAACAATGAAGGGGCCACTCCGGGTTGCTGGCCTTTTTTTCCAATCTTCCTCTGTCCAGTGTCTGTATTCTTTCGCCCATCTTAATCTTTTTATATTGGCCAGTTTGATATATGTCTTTTTTTTATCCCAGAATCGCCTCCACACTGTTGACGTTGAGACTTGTGCTTTGTGGGTAATATTTAATAAAGCCTCACACTCCTCTTTCTATTCTGGTCAGAGCCAGTTTGCTCTGTTCTGTGAAGGGAGTAGTACACAATGTTGTACGTGATCTTTATTTTTGTCAATTTCTCACATGGAATTGCCTTCATTTCTCAGAACAGGAATGGACTGATGACCTTCAGAAGAAAGGTCATAATTTTTTTTCTGGCCATATTGAGCCTGTAATCAAACCCACAATTGCTGAGGAGTCAGATACTGAACTAGTCTAAAGAAAACCAGTTTTATTGCTTCTTTAGTCTTCACAAAGGTTTTCAGCAGTGCTAACATAACTGCAAAAGGGTTTTCTCATTATCACATAGCCTGTAAAAACCTGAATTAGCAAACACAACGTGCCATTGGAAAATAGGACTGATGGTTGCAAATAATGGGCCTCTGTACCATTTCCAGCTACATACGTAATTTACATTATCAATGTCTACACTGTATTTCGGGTCAATTTGATGATATTTTAATGGACAAAATAATAGCTTTTCTAAAAACAAGGACATGTCCAAGTGATCCCAAACTTTTGAATGGTAGTGTAGATAATATCCCCATAATCTAAAACAGACTTAAAAGTAGCCTGAACAGTTTGTCTTCTATTTACAAAGAACAGACAAGCCCTATAACATGTTTTTCTTTTAGAAAGCCGATCATCTAACCATACCCCTAAGTAGATAGAGACCTGAGGGGTGTATACAGTGGATATAAAAAGTCTACACATCCCTGTGAAAATGGCAGATTTTTGTGATGTAAAAGAATGAGACAAAGATAGATCATGTCAGAAATTTTTCCACTTTTAGTGTGACCTATAATATGAACAATTCAAGTGAAAACTGAAATCTTCGAGGGAGAAAAATGAAAAATAAAAACCTTACAATAACCTGGTTGCATAAGTTTGCAAACCCTCTTATAACTGGGGATGTGGCCATGTTCAGAATTAACCAATCACATTCAAACTCATGGTAAATAGAAGTCATTACACAACTGCCATCATTTAAAGTGACTCTGATTAATCACAAATGAAGTTCAGCTTCCAAAGCATCACAGGGATCTCATTGTTGAAACATATCAGTCAAGAGATGGGTACAAAATTATTTCCAAAGTATAACATACACCATGGAACACAATGAAGCCAGTCATCATCAAGTGGAGAAAATATGGCACAACAGAGACATTTAACCAAGAACTGGATGTCTCTCCACAACTGATGAAAAGACGAGAAGAAAACTGGTCAGGGGGGCTTCCAAGAGGCTTACAGCAACATTAAAGGAACAGCAAGAATTTCGGGCAAGTACTGGCTGTGTGCTACATGTGACAACAATCTCCTGTATTCTTCATATGGATGAGCTATGGGGTAGGGTGGCAAGACAGAAGCCTTTTCTTACAAAGAAAAATATCCAAGCCAGGCGGAAGTTTGCAAAAACAAACATCAAGTCTCCCAAAAGCATGTGGAAAAATGTGTTATGGTCTGATGAAACCAAGGTTGAACTTTTTGGCCATAATTCCAAAAGGTATATTTGGCGCAAAAACAACATTGCACAACACCCAAAGAACACTATACCCACAGTGGAGCATGTTGGTGGCAGCATCATGTTTTGGGGCTGTTTTTCTTCGACTGGAACCGGGGCCTTAGTCAGGGTGGAAGGAATTATGAACATTTCCAAATACCAGGCAATTTTGGCACAAAACCTTCAGGCGTCCGTTAGAAAGCTGAAGATGAAGTGGAAGTTCTCCTTTCAGCACAACAACGACCCAAAGCACACATCCAAATCCACAAAAGCATGGCTTCACCAGAAGAACTTTATCGTTTTGGAATGGCCCAGCCAGAGCCCAGACCTGAGTCCAATTGAACATCTGTGGGGTGATCTGAAGATGGCTGTGGGCAGGAGATTTGGAGCGCTTTTGCAAAGAAGAGTGGGCAAATATTGCCACGTCAAGATTTGCCATGCTAATAGACTCCTGCCCAAAAAGATAAAATGTAATAAAAGGTGCTTCAAGAAAGTATTAGTTTAAGGGTGTGCACACTTATGCAACCAGGTTATTGTTAGTTTTTAATTTTTTCCCCCTCAAAGATTTCAGTTTTTTTATTGAATTGTTCACGTTATAGGTCACATTAAAGGTGGAAAAAGTTCTGGCATTTTAACAGGGGTGTGTAGACTTTTTATATCCACTGTATATACCATAAGAATGTGTAATTTTAATCCTATAGTGTACATTTTTAACCTTAAAAGAACCATAGAAAAAGTTTGAGTAAATCATTGATATGGTTTCATATTGGTATTTAATATTGTATTCTGAACTGTTTAACAATGTCTAATAAAACATAAAAGTAGCAATATTGTTGAATCAAGATACAAATAGAATTATTAAAATTTTGGGAATCGTGTCTGCACTTAGGCATCGTTATAATATCGTAGCACAAGGTCACATGCAATTCCCAGCTCTATAAAGTAGATTAACGTTTAGTTTAAAACAACGTTGCGAGCATCATGACATTATGAAATATACTTTCACTCACGGCAACGTTGTCATTAGCTAGCAAATTCCATTAAGAATTCCATCAATGCTAATAATAGCTAGCTTAGATTTAGTGAACTCCCTTCAATATTAACTGCCTAGTTAATGTTATACTGCAAAATCAACTTGATCAAAATTGCAGTATGTTAAAAGATCCATCCATCCATCTTCTCCCGCTTATCCGGGGCCGGGTCGCGGGGGCAGCAGTCTAAGCAGGGATGCCCAGACTTCCCTCTCCCCAGACACTTCCTCTAGCTCTTCCGGGGGGACACCGAGGCGTTCCCAGGCCAGCCGGGAGACATAGTCCCTCCAGCGTGTCCTAGGTCTTCCCCGGGGTCTCCTCCCGGTGGGACGGGACCGGAACACCTTCCCAGGAAGGCGTTCCGGAGGCATCCGAAAAAGATGCCCAAGCCACCTCAGCTGACCCCTCTCGATGTGGAGGAGCAGTGGCTCTACTCTGAGCTCCTCCCGGGTGACCGAGCTTCTCACCCTATCTCTAAGGGATCGCCCAGCCACCCTGCGGAGAAAACTCATTTCGGCCGCCTGTATCCGGGATCTTGTCCTTTCGGTCATGACCCAAAGCTCATGACCATAGGTGAGAGTAGGAACGTAGATTGACCGGTAAATCGAGAGCTTCGCCTTGCGGCTCAGCTCTTTCTTCACCACGACAGACCGATACATCGACTGCATTACTGCAGAAGCTGCACCGATCCGTCTGTCAATCTCCCGTTCCATCCTTCCCTCACTCGTGAACAAGACCCCTAGATACTTAAACTCCTCCACTTGAGGCAGGCACTCTCCACCAACCTGAAGTGGGCAAGCCACCCTTTTCCGACTGAGGACCATGGCCTCGGATTTGGAGGTACTGATTTTCATCCCCACCGCTTCACACTCGGCTGCAAACCGTCCCAGTGCATGCTGAAGGTCCTGGTTAGAAGGGGCCAACACGACAACATCATCTGCAAAGAGCAGAGACGAAATCGTGTGGTCCCCAAACCTGACACCCTCCGGCCCCTGGCTGCGCCTAGAAATTCTGTCCATAAAAATTACAAACAGAACCGGTGACAAAGGGCAGCCCTGCCGGAGTCCAACATGCACTGGGAACAAGTCTGACTTACTGCCGGCAATGCGGACCAAGCTCCTGCTTCGGTTGTATAGGGACCTGACAGCCCTTAGCAAAGGACCCAGGACCCCATATTCCCCAAGCACCCTCCACAAGATGCCGCGAGGGACACAGTCGAATGCCTTCTCCAAATCCACAAAACACATGTGGATTGGTTGGGCAAACTCCCATGAACCCTCCAACACCCCGTAGAGGGTATAGAGCTGGTCCAGTGTTCCACGGCCCGGACGAAAACCACACTGTTCCTCCTGAATCCGAGGTTCTACTATCGGCCGTATTCTCCTCTCCAGAACCCTGGCATAGACTTTCCCGGGCAGGCTGAGAAGTGTGATCCCCCTGTAGTTGAAACACACCCTCCGGTCCCCCTTCTTAAAAAGAGGGACCACCACCCCGGTCTGCCATCCCAGAGGCACTGTCCCCGACCGCCACGCGATGTTGCACAGGCGTGTCAACCAAGACAGCCCCACAACATCCAGAGACTTGAGGTACTCAGGGCGGATCTCATCCACCCCCGGTGCCTTGCCACCGAGGAGTTTCTTGACCACCTCTGTGACTTCAGCCCGGGTGATGGACGAGTTCACCTCTGAGCCCTCATCCTCTGCTTCCTCAATGGAAGACATGTCAGCGGGATTGAGGAGATCCTCGAAGTACTCCTTCCACCGCCCGACGACATCCTCACTTGAGGTCAACAGCTGCCCACCTCTACTGTAAACAGCGGTGGTAGGGCACTGTTTCCCTCTCCTGAGGCGCCGGATGGTTTGCCAGAATCTCTTCGAGGCCAGCCGAAAGTCCTTCTCCATGGCCTCACCGAACTCCTCCCAGGCCCGAGTTTTTGCCTCCACAACCACCCGGGCTGCAGCCCGCTTGGCCTGTCGGTACCCGTCAGCTGCCTCAGGAGTCCCACAAGCCAACCAGGCCTGATAGGACTCCTTCTTCAGCTTGACGGCATCCCTTACTTCCGGTGTCCACCACCGGGTTCGGGGATTGCCGCCTCGACAGGCACCGGAGACCTTACGGCCACAGCTCCGAGCGGCCGCTTCGACAATGGCGGTGGAGAACATGGTCCACTCGGACTCAATATCTCCAACCTCCCTCGGGATCCAGTCGAAGCTCTGCCGGAGGTGGGAGTTAAAGATCTCTCTGACAGGAGACTCGGCCAGACGTTCCCAGCAGACCCTTACAGTACGCTTGGGCCTGCCGAGTCTGTCCAGCTTCCTCCCCCGCCATCGGATCCAACTCACCACCAGGTGGTGATCAGTTGACAGCTCCGCCCCTCTCTTCACCCGAGTGTCCAAGACATACGGCCGCAGGTCAGATGAGACGACAACGAAGTCGATCATCGACCTGCGGCCTAGGGTGTCCTGGTGCCATGTGCACTGATGGACACCCTTATGTTTGAACATGGTGTTCGTTATGGACAAACTGTGACTAGCACAGAAGTCCAATAACTGAACACCACTCGGGTTCAGATCAGGGGGGCCGTTCCTCCCAATCACGCCCCTCCAGGTGTCACTGTCGTTGCCCACGTGGGCGTTGAAGTCCCCCAGTAGAACAATAGAGTCCCCAGTCGGAGCACTTTCCAGCACCCCTCCCAGAGACTCCAAGAAGGTCGGGTACTCTGCACTGCCGTTAGGCCCGTAGGCACAAACAACAGTGAGAGACCTATCCCCGACCCGTAGGCGCAGGGAAACGACCCTCTCGTTCACCGGGGTAAACTCCAACACATGGCGGCAGAGCTGGGGAGCTATGAGCAAACCCACACCAGCCCGCCGCCTCTCACCATGGGCAACTCCAGAGTGGTGAAGAGTCCATCCTCTCTCAAGGAGTGTGGTTCCAGAGCCCAAGCCGTGCGTAGAGGTGATCCCGACTACCTCTAATCGGAACCTCTCAACCTCACGCACTAACTCAGGCTCCTTCCCCGCCAGCGAGGTGACATTCCACGTCCCTAGAGCCAGTTTCCGTGTCCAGAGATCGGGTTGTCTAGGCCCCTGCCTTCGACTGCCGCCCGATCCTCTTTGCACCGGCCCCTTATGGTCCCTCCTGTGGGTGGTGAGCCCACAAAGATTTAGCTACTAATTATTTGCCTTCTTTAGCGGTGGTATTGTGTTTTCAAGCCTTAGTAATATACTTCAAATCAAATATGAATCTGCTCCCACTGAGAAAGCATTGAGTAGAATTCATAGTTGCTCATCAGTCCTGTTCAAAAGAGTGTGGCAACATAACATGAATCTATGAATAAAAATCATTGCAAAATATATATTATGTAACTGTTGACTGATTTCCTGTGCTTAGTCTGCACTAATAAATAAATATGGGAGCCAAAGCCAATGGACTTGTTCAACCAAATGCACGTGACCAGTAGGAGAGAACCTCCAAGGTGGTGAGACATTAGGAGGGAGGGATTTCTCACGTTATCCCGTTGATCAAAGTCGACAGAGCTGGAGACTGACGTGAGACGCTCATAGCGGTCTGGTGTTTCAGAATGCAGAGCCGAGGCAACACTGAAAACAGAGGTCAAGTGTCAGACATTGACAGAAACCAAAAGCAAGGAAGTAACGATCCCGCTACTTGTGTTCAGTTTAAGTTGTGGTTTGAAACTATATAGATTGAGGCTGAAGAGATTTTTTCCCAAAGCAAAGATCTCTAGACATTACAATTCAAACAGTAGTACCACAGCGAACATTGTTAATTAAGGAAGAAAAATGTAATGTCAGCTCTTTGAGTTAGTGCTCATTGATTTGAAATCTAAAAAGACTCATCTAGCATACAGTGGGGAGAACAAGTATTTGATACACTGCTGATTTTACAGGTTTTCCTACTTATAAAGCATGTAGAGGTCTGTAATTTGCATTTTATTGCATGACATAAGTATTTGATCACCTACCAACCAGTAAGAATTCCAGCTCTCACAGACCTGTTAGTTTGTCTTTAAGAAGCCCTCCTGTTCTCCACTCATTACCTGTATTAACTGCACCTGTTTGAACTTGTTACCTGTATAAAAGACACCTGTCCACACACTCAATCAAATAGACTCCAATCTCTTCACAATGGCCAAGACCAGAGAGCTGTGTAAGGACATCAGAGTTAATATTGTAGACCTGTACAAAGCTGGGATGGGCTACAGGACAATAGGCAAGCAGTTTGGTGAGAAGGCAACAACTGTTGGCGCAATTATTAGAAAATGGAAGAAGTTCAAGATGACAGTCAATCTCCCTCAGTCTGGGGCTCCATGCAAGATCTCACCTCGTGGGGCATCAATGATCATGAGAAAGGTGAGGGATCAGCCCAGAACTACACGGCAGGACCTGGTCAATGACTTGAAGGGAGCTGGAACCACAGTTTCAAAAAAATCCTGAATCGCATGCAAGCTCCCCCTGCTCAAGCCAGCGCATGTAAAGGCCCATCTGAATTTTGACAATGACCATCTGGATGAGCCAGAGGAGGAATGGGAGAAGGTCATGTGGTCTGATGAGACAAAAATAGAGCTTTTTGGTCTAAACTCCACTCGCCGTGTTTGGAGGAAGAAGGATGAGTACAACCCCAAGAACACCATCCCGACCGTGAAACATGGAGGTGGAAACATCATTCTTTGGGGATGCTTTTCTGCAAAGGGGACAGGGGAGGATGGATGGGGCCAGGTATTGCGAGATCTTGGCCAACAACCTCCTTCCCTCAGCATTGAAGATGGGTCATGGCTGGGTCTTCCAGCATGACAATGACCTGAAACACACAACCAGGGCAATTAAGGAGTGGCTCCGTAAGAAGCATCTCAACGTCCAGCGACAGCCCCTGAAACCTGGAGGATCTGGAGACGGTCTGTATGGAGGAGTGGGCCAAAATCCCTGCTGCAGTGTGTGCAAACCTGGTCAAGAACTGCAGGAAACATATGATCTCTGTAATTGCAAACAAAGGTTTCTATACCAAATATTAAGTTCTGCTTTTCTTATGTATCAAATACTTATGTCATGCAATAAAATGCATATTAATTACTTAAAAATCATACAATGTGACTTTCTGGATTTTTTTTCTGGATTACAGACTTCTACATGGGAAAACCTGAAAAATCTGCAGTGTATCAAATACTTGTTCTCCCCACTGTATGTCATATGACCTAGTCTTTTCTTACCACTTTATTTTGACTAGAGATTACTATGTCTAGTCAAAATGTCACAAAACTATCACAATCAACATTTCACCCGAACCACCACCTCAAGACCAACACAACTTAAGAAAGCTGCAATGTGAATATTTACAATTAGTTTAACATTAGTAGCTACACAGTTGCCAAACCTGTGGGGCTGGACAGATATGTCAATAATGGTTTGTGTCATGAATTTAAAGTCTGAAACAGCACTGTTTAATAGGTTGTTCATGACTGGCCTTGTTGTGGAGGTGTCAAGTAAAGGATTACCACTCATTCTGTAGGACCACATACAAACATTGTGCACACAACCCAGGATTGTTGATAAGGGTGCATCAAGTATAGCAAATAATGGTGCAAATGAACAAACCCATGTTGGTCTACATTGCATTTTGATGACAAAAAATAAGGTATTTTCCTTGATATGCATAATGTAATATTGTGATTAAGCTCTACTGAGCATTGGAGAGGGCAAAGTTGGTAAAGCATATGACTTTAAGCCTTATTCATTCAAACTATTCAGCCATCATAATCTTTTGCACAGGTTTCAGGTAAGTCAAATTTGATAAATGTTTTTGTTTTTGCATCTACTTATGAAGTGATGCCTTTAGTCACAATACATTGTGTTCTTAATATCAGCATTTTCAGTAAGTAATAATCAAACTGTAAAACTGATACATTTTTTTATAATAATAAATCAAAGAAAATAAGGGTGAAAGTCTTACTCCATACTTTCTTGAAGCATAGTATTTCAGAATATATAATTCAGAATGTCAGTTAGCAATTTTGATAAAAATCTGCAAATTGGTTGCGTTAAAGCTGCAACACTATATGTATGTTGTCTCCCGTCTTTAGATTCTACTTTTGATCTACCATTTAAAAACCTCAACATACTCCAATGAAGACATGGTGAACATTCCAGTTTCTAGCTGGACACAAATATGAGAAAAACTAATGTATTCTGTTTTTATTAACCTTTTCATTAATTGTTTTTTAATCAAATGCCTGGTTAAATAACTAAAATAATAATTAGGGCCCCTAAAGTAGGCTGGACAGAATTTTTTACAATGCTTTTGGGGTGTGCATAAGAGTGACATTACATGGTCATGATACTGTCATAGCCATGACACATGTAAGAATCATTATGAACATTTATGAATGTTGTCATTCGGTGTCATTCGGTAGATTATGTCATTTTTTAAGCAAGTTTGACATTGTTTGGGATGTCTTTGTAATGACAACTTGACATTAACTGAGTCAAAACAACCTGTCAATGTCTTTGTTGTGACAATTTGACATTAACCACGACAACATTAGATTAGATTCAACTTTATTGTAATTGAATAAGTACAGTACAATGAAATTGAAGGAGTAGGGTAGCATGTGCAACATAAATGCTGGGATAGTTAGGTTCCTGAGGTAAACACGTACCTGTAACTACTGAAAACTTCAGACTTTGCTAGGCAGTGTCAGAGTCCAGTAGTACAAAGGGTGGATATGGTTAGTGATGGGTCACGGAATTCAGCAGGGTTAAAGCAGATGGAAAGAAAGTGTTCCTGAGCCTACTGGTGCGGGAACGAAGAGACCTGTACAAACTGCCTGATGGAAGGAGGGCAGTTTGTGGCATGGATGTGAAGGGTCCCTAATGATGCCACACACCCTGTGCAGACACCGCTTGTGCTGGAGGTCTACGATGGCCAGGAGCTGGGTCCAAGTGATGTGCTGGGCGGTTTCCACCACCCGTTGCAGGGACCTCTAGTCGGCTACAGAGCAAACGCCAAACCATGCTGTGGCGCAGTTAATCAGAAACATAACCTGTCATAAACATGTCATAGCATGCCTGATTATCAAACTTGAAGAAACTATTTAGCTTTATGTGGTAGCATTAAATACAACTGTCATATGTGGTTGGTTTTGACATTGGTTGTCATGAGACCATTATAAGTGTGTCATTAATATTTTTCTTGACCTCAAGTACAGTGGTACAATTTGGACTTGTCATAAAGATGTCATGACATGTTATAACACTGTCAAATGCTTTTATAACAGTGTCATGGATATTTTTCTTGACCTCAAGTAAAGTGGTACAAATTGGACTTGTCATAAAGATGTCATTAAGTTTGTCAAATATTGTAAAAAAGATGTAATTACGTCTGTCAAATGCTTTTAAATACCTTAATTAAAAAAAAATACATTTCCTTAATAGTTTTTTCTCCACAAAAGTTTCCAAAATACCAAACTACTTTCAACAATCCTAATTTGGTAACACTTTCCGATAAGGATACATAAACAACCATTAACACATGCAGGAGTTACCTTAAACGAACATTGATGAACAATGATGAACAAGACATGAACAAACGGTTAACAATGATAACCCTTACTTTATTAATGGTTTACAAATGCATTAACAAACAGATTGTAGTGTCATTTGTTCACACTGACACAGGACATAAACTCATGTAGTTTTTTGCAAAAACCCAGTTAGTACTGTAATTTGTTAAAGTTGATACAGGACATCCATTCATGTACAGTACCTAGTCTTTGCATGATAAATACCCTAAGTAATATAAACTATTCAGAATATAATCACATTGAAAATATTATTCATAAAGTAGGCTAGATAGTGATAGTTTAACAAATTACCTTCATGTTAACACAAATAGAACATGGCTGACCAAGTTAGCAAAGTGCTACCCGGAACTGACAAACACTTCACAGGGGCTAGCATTCAGCTAACCACAAGGAACAAGGAACTAGCTAATCGCTAACCCTTACAGTGCAACGATTGCAAAGTTCTTAAACAACACAGATACAAAATTCAATTATATTAATCATAGGGATATTGTCAGAGTGTTGTTTTTGAAAAAAAAATAATTGCAGTTCAGTACAAAGGAATGCACTACTGTCACAGGATTTTATATAGGCATGGGTCTCTGTCATAGTTATACAATTACCACGCTTTTCCAACCCTCTACATACATTTAAACAGGCAAGTTATCAAACTGTATCAAAAGGTCTAGTGTACTTTTGACTTTGCCGAACAGGAAAACAGGATAAATGATGAGGAAGACATGGTTTTCCTTGAAGAGTTACAAGAACGTGCAGGTGATCGTTAACGGTCCAAACGCAACACAACCATGTCAAACTGCCCCCTATAGGCCAATCGTAGTAAGTGTCCTTCAATATAAAAGTACCTCCAAAATTCTATATGAATAAATTTTGTCTGTCACACCTATTTGAAGACGCAAGTAACCAGACTAGCTTTTAATAATGGTTACTGTAATCATATTAACAAATTGGATTATGTACATTATCTCTTGAATAATGTATATTACTTAGCCAATTGTTCATGCAAACCACTAGTGACATGAATGGATGTCCTGCGTCAATATTAACAAATTACAGTACAAACTATCTTCCTGCAAAAACTTTTTTCACATCATGGAAAGGTCTGCCCAAGACACCATTATAATGGCATATGGCCAACCAGTGGTGCTACTATCATTTTGAGGTGAATCTTCATTGACTCAGGAGTGCGATTACCTTTATGACTCCATATTTAAAATTTGTATTTCTGCCATGCATGCTCAATATGCTGAATATAAGCACCAGTCTCAGGATCAACAAAGTTTATTTTATGGCAGACAGAATACTGGCTAAATAGTTTCTTCAAGTTTGATAATTAGGCCCATGTTTATGACAGGTTATGATGTCTTGGTTACTGTCATGTTGTCATAAAAAAGACACTGACAGGTTGTGTTGTCTCAGTTAATGTCAAGTTGTCATAACAAAGACATCCCAAACATTGTCAACCCTGCATAAAAAATGACATATTCAACCCAATGACACCAAATGACAACATTCATAAACGTTCAAAATGATTCCTTAATGTGTCATGTCATGGTTACGACAGTATCAAGACAGTGTCATGTCACTCTTGTGCACACCCCTTCAAATAAAGTGTTAACCAATAGTCTTATAAGTAAATGAACAACCCAGCAGTGCAGCCCTCTTGATAACAAAGATTCATGACATAGGGTCAAGCAACGTTTATCTGAGTGTGATAGAACAGTGGTATTCAAACTTTGTTTTTCAGCGATCCACACTTTCAAAAGGACAAACCACCGCGACCCAAATGACACGAAAGTGTTCAAATATACCGTTTTCCATATATTATTAATTATTTGTAGTAGTTTTAACAAAACTCATTCTAATTGTCATCAGTAATAACACATTTTCAAAATGTTGACAGTAAGCCATCACAGAGCTGTTTATTATAAAAAACGTTATAATCACCAAAATAACCAAGATCATGTATTTCTTTTCATTATACATGTAAAAATTTGATAATTTTAGGTGCTAATGTGACAGGTGTGCCTGCTTGGTTTTCCTAAATATTACAGTCCAGTCAGGGGTGCGGGATGACAGAGCAACGCGCATATCAGATGCAGAGTTTAGTCGATTTCTGTACTTTGTCTTTATTTTTGTCAAAGTGGAAAATCCGAATTCACATTTGTAAGTGGTTGTGAAAGGCAAAAGCAACAAAATGCTGGCTTTACTTTGCACTGGATATTCCAATGCGATGATGAGCCAGAACGACGATAACTTCATGCATGCGTGTCGTGTTTTGAATGTTCTGTCACTGGTCAGCTGGAGAAGCTCACTCTCCTCAGATGTAGTTATGGTCAGCTCAATCAGTGAGAGTGGGTTTTCAAAATAAATTGGGTTCTAATCAAATTTCTTGTCCTTCAAACCTCTTTTCTGGAACGTAGTGATTAAAATTGTCTATAAGCGCTGTCAGATATTGAACAAGGGCAGTAATGCACTTGATAACGATGTCAGTCACATCATTTTCTTCTATGTGTAGTAACATAGTGGGAAACATATAGTGGCTGGGTTTGGGCCTACTGAGCCGCGTCTGCCACAGCTTCAGTGACTTTTGGAAAGCAATCACCTGTCCCCAGTTTCTGAAAACGTCATCATGCTGTCCTTGCAATTTCAAATTGAGTTAGTTTATATCTGCAAGGTATGATAGGATAAAAATCCACTAATCAGTAAATAAATCAGCAAGGGTAGAATGCTTCTGGAGGAAAGCATGTATTTCAGTTCTGAGTTTATATACAATCTACCTTTAGACAGCCAGTGTACATGTGTGGAACAAGTGTGTGTGTTCAGCACCCATGTCCTAGCTAATTGCATCAAAAAGCTGGTTGTTGAGTGCGCTGCCTTTAATAAAGTTAACAACTTTTACCACTTCTTTTAATGCGCTGTCAGGATCGGTAGGCATTCCTTTTGCTGCTAAAAAAATTATGGATGAAGCAGTGATCTCAAATGATTTCTTGCCCAGCAGCCTCCTGGAGGCTTTCACAACTCCGCTGTTTCCCCTGTCGTGTTCGCGGCCCCATCACTCGTTATTTCTTTACAATTAGACCAGTCAAGCCCGCACTTACTAACTACGTAGTTATTAAGTTGAGCAAATATCTGTTCACTTGTCGTAGTAGTAGGGAGAGTCAAGCAGCACAAAATATCCTCCAAAAAATTTTTTCCCCAGGCGTGTCTTACAGTAACCCAGTAGGGGCAACATCCTTCAGAGGGACGCGGACGTCCCCCATCGTCACATGGACGTCATCGCTAGGGGGAGCTCTCGAGTGGATGTTTAGCAGGACGGACGAGCGACGAGTGACGTTGAGCCGGACGGGCGCGAGAGGCAAGTCAATCCCTCAGAGCTACGCGGACGTCCACCACGGTCACATGGACGTCCACGCTAGGGGGAGCCTTAAACGGTTTCTGTGTCTTGGGGGATACAGTCTTTTGACAGGCTGTGGGGGGAGGGGCATAATGTGTGTGTACTTCATGAGACACACTGAAGGGGGGATGGGTCAAGTATTCAGGTCATGTGAATTTATGCCAACATTCCAAACATTTGTATCAAATTCAAAAATGGCAGTATGTGGATAAAGATACTGGCCATGAGGTAGGTGTTGTTATTTTTTCAT
The DNA here is from genome assembly GCF_011004845.1 of Esox lucius. NCBI lineage: Eukaryota > Metazoa > Chordata > Actinopteri > Esociformes > Esocidae > Esox > Esox lucius. The sequence continues at coordinate 25,576,301 of NC_047577.1, read as the reverse complement.
GTTTATTGTACTGTGGAGTCATTTGTTTTTAGAGAATGTTTGTTTTTAAAGATGGTTTGATATGTTCTTCTTGAAAAATAATGAATTACATTTTCAGAACTTGATAATTAGGTATTGAATGTCTGGGTATAAAAGGGTATAAAACAGGGATGATCACTCACATATATCTTTTTTTTTGGCATAAACTATACAGATTATCAATAAGATAAAGTTGTGAAATAATTGATTACTGTTGATTACTGTTTATTTAACTCTTAAATGTGTGTTATTGATACATTCACCAGTGTACACATGTTTTCAGGGAATTTCTGTCAGCAGTTTCTACAGTTCAAGTAAGTGAGAGGTGAAGTCTATAATTTTGCCACCTGATGGTTCATCAGATTCAGAGGAGGGAACCAGTAAGGAAGACAAGGAAGTTCATCTGTATAGGCCTACAGAGGGACAGTGTGAGGATGACAGCAGCAGTGACAATTTGATTGGTAGCTCTAGTGATGAAGCAGAGGAGGGACCAAAGCAGAATAAATGAGGGACAATGTTTAGGTAATGATTAGATCTAGTGGTTTTGCTGTACATATTGTATTTTATGTGTCTATCTGCAGTAAAACACGTGTATTATGGTGGTATGTTAGTAAATGAGTGGAAGGAAGGAACCCCTCTCTTCCTCTGACACATACACACACACACACACAGGGGTTTGTGTAAAATTACAAATAGTTTGGTGGTTTGTGTTGGTGATTGAGGGAAAGGGAGTGTATCTGTTTTTTTTTTACATTGATAACTTTTTTTCCATTTCAATAGTTGGAGAAAAACTGAGTTTGAGTACCAGTCTACAGCAACACCAAGCTGCTTCAGTGCACCAGACGAGCTTTCCACTCCACTAACATATTTCAGCAAATTCTTTGACAAGGACATCTTTGATGTCATTGCTCAACAGACAAACTTGTATTCATGCCTGCTCATTAGATGCAGCATCAACACTAATGCCTCCGAAATCAGTAATGGGTATAGTGAAAATGCCTGCAATGGAAAACTACTGGGCAACAGATACATGATATGACACAGTAGCAGATGTCATGCCACTCAAGAGGTACAAATGTTTATCCAGGATGCGTCTCTTTCAAGATAACATAAGCTCTGACTCAAGTGAAGATCGCCTGGTGAAAATAAGGCCTGTGCTTTATCACATGAGGAGCAAATGTATAGAAATGGAGAGTGAGAACCAGTTCTCAATTGATGAAATGATGGTTCCTTACAAAAGGAAAAAAGCTGGAAGTCTGCGGCAGTATCTACCCAGCAAACGCAAAAAATGGGGGTTCAAGATCTTTGTGCGCGCTGGTGTGTCTGGCTTTGTGTATGACTACACAGGGAAGTCTACATTTGATGGTGCTCCTCAAACTCTAGGCAAAGAGTTTGAGTTAGGTGCAAATGTTGTTCTGCAGCTGTGTAGAACCATTAGAAACCCCTGCAACTGTGTTGTCTACATTGACAACTTTTTCACATCGTTGAGTTTGATAACTCATCTAAAAGAGTCTATGGACCTCAGAAGTTTGGGCACCATTTGAAAGAACCGCTTGATAGGTTGTAGTTTGGAAGAAGATCGAGACCTCCTACGAAGAGGAAGAGGCAGCTTTGACTTCCATTTAGACAATGATGCAAAGCTCGCTATTGTCAAATGGGCAGACAACAAAACAGTCACCTTGGTGAGCTCCTGTGCTTCTGTCAACCCTGTTGCCCAGGTAAGACGCTACTCTAAGGAGGAAAAGAGAAAGATAAATGTGCCATGCCCTAAGATTGTGTCTGAGTACAACAGTCACATGGGTGGAGTGGATTTGGCTGATATGATGATTGCCCTGTATCGTACTCCAGCAAAGTCCCACTGGTGGTACCTGGGCATATTTTGGCAGATGGTTGACATTGCTGTCAATAATTCATGGCTTCTGCACCGGCGGGATACAGCAGCACTGGGTCAGAAGCACCAGTGTCTGAAGGACTTTAAATCAAATTCAGGTTGGATGCTGCCAGTGGACTCATCTACCCAGAAAAGAGGTATGTCCCTCCAAAGGAAATGAAGACAATACACCACCAAGAGTAATCAAACAGCCAAAAGTCCCCAGGCCTGTGGATGATATGAGATATGACAAGATTGACCACTTCCCTATCCTGTCAGTGAAAGGCCGATGCAGGATGTGCCAGGATGGACAGATGTCCATCATGTGTCAGAAGTGCAAAGTGAGGCTCGCAACTGTTTTCTCAGCTTCCATTGCTGATAGGATATGGCTAGTGTGGGGGCACCACAGGGAAGATTTTAGTATAAAAACAGGAATAAGTTGGCGCATGAACTGTTAAAAAAAAGGGTAAAATTGTTCAATCCTTATCCTACATAGGCAATGTATCTTTGGAGATGAAGTTCAATTTTTTCCCCACTTTCTTACACTTTGTATGCAAAAGATGAATGAAAGTAGATAACCGTCCGTCCTGCTAAACATCCACTCGAGGGCTCCCCCTTGCGAGGACGTCCATGTGACCCTACGAGGGATCTTCTTGCCTCTCCCGTTCATCCGTCCGGCTCAACATCCCGCTTAACGTCCCTCGTCGCTTGTCCATCCTGCTAAATATCTACTCGAGGGCTCCCCCTAGCGAGGACGCCCATGTGACCGTGCTGGACGTCCACGTCGCTCAGAGGGATGTAGCTGCCTCTCCATTAACCAACAAAGTTGCGCTGTCTGAAACATCTGTACTTTCATCCCATTGGATTGAGAAATAGCCAGCTGCTTTTAATCTAGAAATAAATTGCTGTTCAAGGTTATCTGAAACGTCATACATTTTTCTAGAAACAGTGCTGTCATTGAGGGGGATCGATTTTAATAAAATTTTCGTCTAGCACTGCGCTAACCATGTCTATAGCTGAAGGGAGGATTCATTTATCCGCAACAGTGTGCAGCATTTTCTCTTTAGCAACACGGTACGAAACCATGTAAGATGCTAACTGTGCTTTCTCATTCAATGTTATGTTGTTATTAAGAACCTTAGCCGAAGACTTCATCTCTTGTACTTTCCTCTGAAAGAAGTCCAGTGGCTTTCCTGCCAGCTCTCTGTGATGAGTATCTAAATGCCTTTTTAATTTGGATGGCCTCAGACTCTCGTTGGCGAGTTTCTCCCCACATACCACACATACAGGCCTTGCATCTTGGGAGAGACAGCTACAGCGATGTGGACGTCCTGAGCGATGTGGACGTCCTTGCTAGGGGAGCCCTCGATTAGATGTGTAGCAGGACCGAGAAGCGAGAGTGAAGTTGAGCCGCGAATTTGTAGCCGCGATTTAGCCACTCCAAGAACGCGCAGAAAGCCCACTATCCGGATTGGCAATTTCTTAGGGTGCTATCCGGCTTGTTGTAGCCTAGTTTTCTTCCTTATTATAAAATAATTGCCCGTTGTTTTTTTCAAATGACACAACTGATGGGAGAATGTTACAGCAAAATAAATTTAAATGTACCATTTACCAAGATTTACAGTTAGCTTATCGCCGCATCGCTCTGAGGGATGTAGCCCCTACTGTCAGGGTGGCTGATCTCGCTGGCAGGAGCTTACCTAGAAGCAGTGCAAGCGTTAAGTGGTTCTGGTTCACCATGTTGGTGTTTTAACTAGCTATGTGAAACTAAAATGAAAGGTTGTATAACAAATAAATGGCAGTGAAAGGTTTGAAAACTGTAAGAAATATTATTTTTTACTTCTAACAAATAGGGCATTGGGGAGAGGAACATGTGTTCATATGGTGGTTATTTCATCTCATGTAGGTAAACTTGTCCTATGTGGCTGTGGAGGTGTACTGTTGACAATAACCTTAATTTAATCAATAGAGAGAACCAATGACAAAATAATTATGAAAACATATTTGCCGACCCAATTTTAATCTCCCTGACTTTGAAAAAAAACTGTGATAGAGTGCAATACGTTTGGGCACTAAAATCCAGTTAAATGTCAACCTCTTCATACTTGGAATGCACTGGTCAATCAGCCAGCAATCTGAATCAGTCGACTATACATATTTTCTTTTCCATTTTTGCCCCCTTTTCTCTCCCAATCTCACAATAAGACCATGTGCCACTGCTACAACAGACCCTGCAGAGTTGGGAGAGGTGTAGATCGCCACAGGTCTCAGAAACCTGCCCGTACAGCCAGTCTGATTCTTTGCATCCCCTCCCTTAACCAGAAAGTAAATGTGAGCCAATACAACGAAGGAAACACTCACTCACATTGCCTTATGCATGGCCAGGTCAGTGACGCCCGCCCCACCAGAGACATTGCTGGAAAACAGCGGCACAAGGAAATCCCCAATCCCAAAAACCTCCCCCCGGACGATGTCAGTCCAATATGAGCCATCTTACTGGACCCCCCGGCCACAATTGGCAGTGGCTCTGACCCACAGCCATAGTGACGCAGTAACACTTGCAAGGCAAGTACGTAGACCACTGCACCACTCGGGAGGCCCAATTATATCAACTTATGGCCTATTGGAAGAACCAATCATTGATGTACAATGTGATGAAATATTTGCAAATTCTTGTTTCTTTTGCTTACTGCTTGAATAACTCTGTTTCCAAAAACGTTTTGACGCTGTTTAAAATGCAAATAAAAACAGAATGCAATGATGTGCAAATTATTTATCCCTTATATTAGTGGAAAATTATACAAAGACAAAATATATAATGTTGAAACTGATAAAGTTATTGGAAAAATACATGCGCATTTTGAATTGACAGATCTGGACTACATGCAAGCCAGTTTAGCCCCCGGACTCTTTGACTACAGAGCCATGCTGCTGTGATACGTGCAGAATGTGTTTTGGCATTGTCCTGCTGAAGTAAGCAAGGCCTTCCCTGAAAAAGGCATTGTCTGGATGGCAGCATATGTTGCTTCAGAATCTGTATATATTGTTCAGCATTTATGGTGCCTTCACAGAAGGCAAGTTACCATGCCATGTGCACTAATGCACCCTTATACCATAATGACTGCTGACTTTAGCACTGTGCGCTGATAAGAAGACGGATGGTCCCTCTCCTCTTTAGCCCATAGGACACAGCGTCTATGATTCCAGAAAATAATCAAAAATGTTGCTTCGTCAGATATCAGGTCAGTTTTCCCAATCGCCTCAGTCTATCCAAAATGAGATTGGGCCCAGAGAAAGCACTTTTCTGGATGCTATTTATGTATGGTTTCTTCTTTGCATGGTATAGTTTTAACTTGCATTTGTGGATTCTGCAATGTACTGTGTTTCACAGACACTGGTCTCTGGATGCTATTTATTATGTTGTTTTCTTTGCAATGCTATAGTTTTAACTGGCATTTGTAGATTCACAGACAATGGTTTTCAGAAGTGTTCCTGAGCCCATGCAGTGATGTCCACTATAGAATCATGTGTGTTTTTAATACATTGCCATCTGAAAGCCCGAAGATCACAGCCATCCAATATTGGTTTTCACCCTTGTCCCATGCGTACAGAGACAACTCCAAATTCACAGAATCTTTTAATGATATTGTGTACCGTAGATGATGAGATCCCCAAATGATTGGCAATTTTCTGTTCTGATACATTATTCTTGAGTTGTGGCACTATTTGCCTGTGCAGTCTTAGAGTGGTGAAACCCTACCCATTCTCATTTCTAAAAGGCCCATCCTCTCGGGAATTATCTTTTAATACCCATCATGTTACTGACCTGCTGCCAATTGGCCAAATATAGTTGTGTTTTCGTTTTAGCATTACGCAATTTTTAAAAACATGTTAATGACATCAAATTCAAAGTGAGTATGTATTTTCCAAGAAACCATTACATTTCTGTTTCAACATTTGTTCCTACTGTCTATTTAATACAGGTTTTAAATGATTTGCACATCATTGCATTTCGTTTATCTTTTGACATATCTTACACAGTGTCAAAGTCAAAGTATTTTATTTGTCAAGTGCACCGAATGACGTGTCATTCTGAACATTCTTGTGACATGGCACGCAACATCTACGTAGTAATTAAGAAATATAATAAAGCAAAAATAATAACAGAAAATACAAAATATACATGACAATTCTGACTAGAAGCAATTTCAAATAAAGTAGGAATGGGAATATGGACAGTATGAATAAAAATATAAAATATTATAAATATAAGTGTTGTAGTGCCTATAAATGGATACATTAAAATATGCTAATGTACATGAATGTACATAGAAAGTGACCAGAGCATATGAAGTGTTCATGTGATCAATAGATCAGTGTTGCTGGTTAAGGAGCTTTATGCGCTAGGTGTAAAAACTGTTTGTGAGTCTAGAAGTGCGTGTCCGGATGCACTGGTAACGTCTACCAACCGGCAGCAGTGTGTACAGACCATAGCCTGGGTGGCTGTAGTCATTTATGATGTTCTGTGCTTTCCTAAGGCATCACGTGTGCTAGATGCCTTGCACAGAAGGTAGATGGCAGCCGGTCATGCGCTCCGCTGACTTCACCACCCTTCACCAGAGGAGCAGCTGCTGTACCAGGCAGTAATGCAGCCTGAGAGGATGCTCTCAATGGTGCACCTGTAAAAGCTGGTGAGAGTTTTTGCAGACATACCAAACATCTTGAGTCTCTTCAGGAAGTAATGGCCCTTTTGGGCTGTTTTTACCGCTGTCTGCTTGCCTGGAGCAGGTAAGGTCATCTTTGATGAATACACAGATGAACTTGAAGAAAATAAATTAACAGACCACTGCAGTTTCTATCAGTTTCTATCACTATCAGTTTCTCTGGTTTTACTATTCATAGGTATGTATTTTATGAACTACTGATAACATTACTCCCAAATTCCAAATAAAAAGATTATCATTTAGAGTATTTATTTATAGAAAATAACAACTGGCCAAAATAACAAAAAAAAAGATGCATTGTTTTAAAAGCTCAAATAATGCAAAGAAAACAAATTCATATACATTTGTTACAACAACAAAATACTAATGTTTTAACTGGAAAAAATTAAGAGACCACTCCTAATTTTTCTTAAATCACCATCTCTACATGAATGGCAGCCATTCCATTCCAGTGTCTGTTAAATTCCAACACTGGCACACCTCATTTTACTTAATCAGGTACTGATTAGGTGATTACCTGAACCAAATCTACTTTAACGAGGAAAAGTATAACCACTCCTGTGGTCATCACTATCCTCTTGCAATAGGATCAGCTGGATGGCAAAGACAGTGCAAGTAGTACCTCAAAATTAATTTGAATAAAAAAAGTAATTATTCAGCATGACAAAAGAGTTGAAAAGAAAAGCTTTGAGTGAGGAAAATAAGAGTTCAATTCTGGCAGAGGGATACAGTGTGCGCCTGGTTGATTCCATCCTGAATATTTCAAAGATGGCGGTTCATAAGAACAAGGTCAAGCAACAAACATTGGGGACAACAAAGCTGGCAGAAGGCGAAAACGACTGTCCACTAATTGAGATGTCCATAAACCCATTAAAATGTCACTCAACAACTGAAGGATGACATCAAGTGACCTACAAAAAGAATGGCAAACAGCAGCTGAAGTGAAGTGCACGGCTCCTAGGGGCAGGGCTGAAGTCATGCAAAGCTAGAAAAAAGCTCTTCATCAATGAGAAGCAAAGAAGAGCCAGGCTGAAGTCTGCAAAAGACCATAAGGATTGGACCATAGAGGAATGGAGTAAGGTCATCTTCTCTGATGAGTCAAACTTTCAGCTTTGCCCAACAACTGGTTGTCTAATGGTTAGATGGAGACCTGGTGAGACCTACAAGCCACAGGGTCTCGCATCTCGGATCGGTGATGATCTGAGGATGCTTCCGCAAGCCTGGAATCGGGTAGATTTGTCTTTGTGAAGGACACATGAATCAAGCCAAATACAAGTTTATCCTGGAAGAAAACCTGCTTCCTTCTGCTATGACAATGTTCTCCAACTCTGAGAATAGTTTTTTCCAGCTGGACAATGCTCCATGCCACACAGCCAGGTCAATCAAGGTGTGGATGGAGGATCACCAGATTAAGACCCTGTCATGGCCAGCCCAATCTCCAGACCTGAACCCCAATGAAACCCTCTGGAATTTGATCAGGAGGAAGATGGATGGTCGCAAGCCATCAAAAAAAGCCTAAGCTACTTTAATTTTTGTGCCAAGAGTGGCATAAAGTCACCCAACAGCAATGTGACAGACTGGTGGAGAGCATGCCAAGTAGAGCTTAGATCGGGCCCAACAAATCAAGCCCGACCCTACCCGAGCCCAAGCACGTTGTGTCCGAGCCCGGCCTGGCCCGACACGTTCACTGTGATTATCAGCCCGAGCCCGATTTAAACCCGACCTTTTTTAATATGTGTGCAGTTATAACCAGGGGCAGCGCCAGAAGTTTTTTATCGCAGCTGCTGTGCTAGATCATTTAGGCTACAGGGGGGAGCTGCACAGTTATATAGCCTATATTATTTAAATAGCCTACTATTAATAAATGAGCAAAAATTGGCAACTAAAAATTTAGTATTCAATTATTTTTATTATCACAATTAATGTTGTAATTTTATTAAATTGAACAAGCACAGCATTCAATCAAATATTCTTAAATATTAATTATTATTAATAATGTTGTTACTTCAACATATCATTATTTCAACATAATATCTGTGTGAGCAACAAGCAAGATGTGAATTGTAAATTCGGTTACGAGTTTCACTTTCAAATGGTGTAACTAGTTAGTTCACGTGCAATACAGTGACTGCAGCGTGCCTGAGACTGCATGTCATGATTATATTGTCTGCTATATTGCTTTTTATGTATTAAATCCAGGCAATTGGTTGAAGATACAATTTTATACTAAACGAAATTCACTTTAATGAAAAGTTTTCTTCAAAACAAAACTTAAACTTGAAACTAAATGTGTTTATTTAATGGCAAAAACACGTAGCCTACCTACTACAGACTCTTTTTGAACAAATTGCTGCACATTCATTTAATTCTGAATATTGCACATGTAAGTTGAAAAGCATTTGTTTGTGCATAGTAAAACAGGCCTATCTATAACATTTATCAAGTTCATAATTGTGCGTGCATTTATTAATTATTATCTTAATGAATATTGCGACAAGGAAGAAGCATTTAAACTGCGTTATTTGTTTATTCTGAAATAATTGAATGGATCTTAAATGGATCTGAAATTCCGAATAAAGCAACGTAAAAAAAAAGAAAAGAAAACGTGAACAATGATGAACACAGAAAATTATAGACTAAGACTAGGCCTACTACTTTAATATAATTAAACAATGTTTTAGAACATATAATATTTTTAAACAAAATACATTTTTGTAAAGCCTATTATAAAACGTAGGCCTAAAGTGCAAAAACGCTGCTCCATTCTGGTAGCCTCCTCCTGCCTGTGAGCCTGTAGATGAAGTGTGATGAATTGATTAGGCCAAGGCTGTCTGCTATATATAAATGTAATCTTTATATACCATATTAATCACAAAGCTATAGCCTACTTACATGGTTCTACATGCAAGAACAAGATTGCGTCCACATTTTCTGGTTTCAGAGCGGTCCGCCTCTGCTCTATCGTTCGGCCAGCTGAACACCCGCTCGCTGCTGCTGCTGCTGCTTGCTGGAATGTAGAGGATGGATCTTGCCAGCCTGGCTAGTTTTGGGTACACCACTCCGTTCACTTTCCACCATTTCAGTAGGTCCCGGTCTTCATCCATGGCATGCTCCTGTGAATTGTACATGGTCACTTCATCCTCATCTGGTTCGTCATCTTCATCTTGGTTCTCCCACTCGGCAAATTCGCAGTCTCTCCTGGGCCTGGCTGCTGGTGGTGTGAGGCCAGTCAGCCGCCGCAGCATCTTCCTCCACAGGCAAGAGTAAGGTGCGAACGTGGGCATGTACTTCAGCTATCTGTACAGGAGACATCATCCTCAATTTGTTGAATTTGGGCAAGAGGAAAAGAGCAACTTTGTGCAGCATGTTCATCTTGATTTTTTGCACTATGAACTCGGCATGTCTCTGGCGCACAAATGCTTGCTGCGGTGAGTCGTTTGGAGAGGGCTGGCAATGTTTCTTCAGTCTCTCAAACCAGAGGCAGACAAGATTTATGGTTGCATATTTGTTGCCCTCCAACTCTCTGGGCATTATAGAATGGCTCTAAAAATTTGACCAGAAAGCTCAATAAGTCAGGTGCAATATTTTCGATCCGCTCAACCTCACCGCGGCTTTCCAGTTTCTCCTGTAGCTCGGAGTATATGTCTTGCACTGACTTGAGTGTGAGGAACACTGTGCTGAATTGCGTCTCCCCCATCTGTATCACTGTCTTTGACATTTGCTCAACCAGGCCAGATTGTTTTAGATATCTTACCAGTCCTTTCGCAGCAGATATGGTCTCTCCTATATGCAGCGCGTTTTCGGACAGTGCGTCGGCATGCAGACCGTGGCGAAGGACAGTATTAATTAGGTGATCGAGACAAGAAAGCCTCTTATATGGTTCCAGGGCTTTGATTATGTTGCTGCCTTCATCTGTTACCCACACTATTCGGCTGAGGGAGCTAGGGTCAAGGGCAAATTTGTTGACCAGCAAGCCCACTATCTCGCGTCTGATATTTTTCCCGTTATAGCATCCTCCACGGAAACATTGCGGTGGTGAGAGTTTTACCAACTAAATTATGGTCGTCGGTGATATAATGGCTCGTCATTGCGATGTAACTTATCTTTTTGTAGTCATCAGTCCACATATCTGTGCTCATCGCTACGTCTCTATTCTTCATAGCATCTTTGAGCGTCTGTGCCAGAACTTCCCTCCTCTCATCTGCTTTTTCTATGCAAGCCTTGGAAACGGTGCTATGGTGAGGCAGAATGGACTGGGCCGATACACAACCATATGTAGCACCAACATTGATTAATTCTTGAGCTAGCCGCTCGAAGCCCTGGCCACTTACAACGTAAATGACCTTATTTCCCTTCAGCAAAACTCAACGCATTTCTCCGTGATGGCTTTCCTCGCCCTCAGGGGAATGCTTGGAGAAGTAACAAAAGAGGACATTGAAGGCTGAAGCTGACTACTATAATCATTTCTGTCATGGCAAGCCTGCTTCATGTGTCTGTTCATCGTTGAAGTCCCCGTTTTTTTGCTGTCATAGGAGAGCAGCTTGCTGCATTTTATACACGAGACAAAGCCAACACATATGTTGTCACTCCCCACTACTAGTTTAAAATGTTTCCATACCTCAGATTTTTCTCCAAACTTGCTCAAAGTTAATTCTCCTGTTTACATGTTTTTCTTTGCTTCTTCAAGCTCCATGTTGCACTTAAGCTACAGAATAGTACAGCACGCACAGCAGGTGTGATGCGTCACGTGCGAGACTGCGCGAGTGCGAGTGGACGAGACGCGCATGACACGTGACGTGCTTGATCAAGGGCCCGACCCGATCCAGCCCGAGGACAGTGGCAGGAAATATCGGCCCGACCCAGACCGCAAGTCCGGGTTTGGGCTCGGGCAGAGAATCTAAGCTCTAATGCCAAGACACATGAAAGCAGTGATTAAAAATCAGGGTTATTCCACCAAATATTGATTTCTGAACTCTTCCTAAGTTAAAACATTAGTATTTTGTTTTTGAAGAATGAATAGGAATTTGTTTTCTTTGAAAACAATGCATCTTCTTTTGTTATTTTGACCAGTTGTTATTTTCTACAAATACATACTCTAAATGACAATATTGTTATTTGGAATTTGGGAGTAATGGTGTCAGTAGTTTATAGAATTAAAAAAACTGTTCATTTTAACTCAAACATATACCTATAAATTGTAAAACCAGAGAAGCTGAACATTTTGCAGTGGTCTCTTAATTTTTTCCAGAGTTGTATATAAACACATACAGTTAGGTCTGGACATAATTGGACACCGACACAAGTTTTGTCATTTTTGCTGTTTACCAAAATATATTCAAATTATAGTTAAATAACGAACAAGGGGTCAAAGGGCTGTCTCAGCTTTAATTTGAGGGTATTCACATCCAAATTAGAAGAAGGGTTTTGGAATTACAGCTCTTTAATATGTAGCCCCTTCTTTTTCAAGGGACAAAAAGTAATTGCACAACAGCTGTTTCAGGGACATCTGTGGGCTATTCCTTTGTTATTTCTTCATTAATTAAGCAGGTAAAAGATCTGGAGTTGATTCCAGGTGTGTCATTTTGCAAAAGCCAGCCCAGTTCAAGAACAGCATTCTTTGGACAAATGAAACTAAGATCAACCTGTACCAGAATGATGGGAAGAGAAAAGTATGGAGAAGGCTTGGAACGGCTCATGATCCAAAGCATACCACATCATCTGTAAATCACAATGGAGGCAGTGTGATAGCATGGCCATGCATGGCTTCCAGTGGCACTGGGTCAATAGTGTTTATTGATGATGTGACAGAAGACAGAAGCAGCTGGATGAATTCTGAAGTGTATGGGGATATATTGTCTGCTCAGATTCAGTCAAATTCATTGAAGTTGATTGGATGACGCTTCACTTTACAGATGGACAATGACCCAAAACATACTGTGATAGCAACCCAGGAGTGGAATGGAAAAAGAAGTGGAATATTCTGCAATGGCCAAGTCAATTAACTGATCTCAACTCATAAGAGCATGCATTTCACTTGCTGAAAATAAAACTTAAGGCAGAAAGTCCCATGAACAAACAACAACTGAAGAAAGCTGCAGGAAAGGCCTGGCAAAACATCACAAAGGAGTGAAACTAGCGTTTAGTGATGTCCATGCGTTCCAGACTTAAAGTAGTCATTGCCCGCAGAGGATTCTCGACAAAGTAGTAAAAAATCTTATTGTGTCTATGTGTTAATTTGTACAATTATGTTTGAACCCCTGAAATAAGGGGACTTTGTATGAAAATGAGAGCAATTCCTAAATGTTCCATACAATATTTTTGTTCAACCCCTTGAATAAAAGCCGAAAGTCTGCACTTCATTAAAAATCCATTGTGGTGGTGCACAGAAAATTGTGCCAGTATTCAAATATATATCATTAAATGTGATAGCAGTTGTATTATCTGTTAATTATTATAACCTATTATTTGAAAACTACACTATCAGAGAATGTTTCCACTGGTTACGCACAGTAGGCTACTATAAAGATAAGCGTCCTGGCTGCTGTCCTGGATCCAAGATTTAAAACCGAGGGGGTGATAAGCGATGATCAGGTGCATAACCAGTTTAAAGACGAACGCAATCGCTCGTACTTTACACAGCTGCAATGGTCCTTGCTGGATACAAAACGAGAAGTAGAGAAGTACAAAAACAACAAGCAATGCATCATGCACCATCCCCTGTGTTGTGGAAATTCTTGAACTGATGTATTCTTGGTTGTGCTATACATGTATGAATGAGTTACTAGTTAAAGATGCCGAGAGGGATCTGATGTTTGAATAGGAGACATCCTTGACCGGCACCGGTGGATTAGAGGGTTACTTGTAAATCTGTATAACCCTTTAGTGTCTCTATTGATTATCCAGACATTGTGACTCCCCAGGAGTTGAGAAGGATAAGGTGGGGGGACAGCCCACCCTTTGGGTAAATGTTACACAAGACAGATGGGCAACAACTTACCACACCCCTTCTAACATTTGATTGTTCATGTCTTACGGCAGAGACTCCTCGGACGATTATGTTTGTAAGCGTTTGATGCGTCTCTCTTATTTGCAAATAATAATAAAATGATTGTGCCAAGATAATTTGGTCTCTGTTTCTTATTCCTTTAAGAGTGTCGATTGATGGAATTGCCATCACACCTGAACATTAAGCCACTGGCCAAACTCGTGTTTCTAAAAGTGAATGCCATGTTTCTATGGACATACATTTTGCGTAACAGTATTATTTAATTTTAAGTAAAATGTCCTTGTTTACAGACCCATTTTTTTCCACAAATATATGCATTCTATAGGCAAAATGTTGTTTAAACATTCTGAACACTTGATTTTTGTAGCAGCCAATAGTGTTGGAACTACACTATTTTGTTGTCATACACGCTAATAAATTTATTATACTTTTTTTAGTGTAGGCTATACATTTTGGTTAAAATACTGACAGATAGATCTGTAGACTATTTAAAATGATGATTACTAATAGGCCAATACTGTATCCTTATCCCTTCATGTTGTTAACAAAAATAAGCTAGCCTTAATTAAAATACTCGACATACATAATCATAAAATTGACAGATTAAACTGATCAACATTATGACCACCTTCCTAAAATTGTGTAGGTCCCCCTTTTGCCGCCAAAACAGCCCTGACCCATCGAGGCATGGACTCCACTAGACCTCTGAAGGTGTGCTGTGGTATCTGGCACCAAGATATTAGTAGCAAATCCTTTAAGTCCTGTAAGCTGCAAGTTGGGGCCTCCATGGATCGGACCTGTTTGTCCAACACATCCCACAGATGCTCTATTGAATTCAAATCTCAGGAATTTGAAGACCAAGTCAACACCTTGAATGTTGTTGTGTTCCTCAAACCCTTCCTGAACCATTTTTGCTTTGTGGCAGGGTGCATTATCATGCTGAAAGAGGCCAATGCCATCAGGGGACATGTTCTGCAACAATGCTCAGGTATGTGGTACATGTCAAAGTAACATCAACATGAATGGCAGGACCCAGGGTTTCCCAGAATAACATTGCCTAAAGCATCACACTGCCCCTTCGGGGAAGTAGGGGCAATTTGCTTTGATTCTTTGATTTGATTCTTATGCAACTAAGGGGTTGTATAAGATCAGTGGGATCTCTAGTTACCTCATGTTAATTGAGATAAGAGTGTTTGGGCACTTCTATGCATTAGAGCGCATGTACATGTCTTAGGGCACATGTGTTAGGGCAATTTTATGGGGGGAAAATAGATGTTGCGTTTTGCCTGCATTATAGTTTCCGGAACTTCGGTGAATGGGTAAGTACGGTGGTAACTCTTTGTTCGTCCCTCATGGTTACGTTGGACCAGCGGGGCGCTTTTGTTCGGTGATGGTTGCGTAGCCTACTGGGCAGGTTATGGGAAAATTGATGAGTTAACATAAAGGAGTTGCTGATGGAAAAATGGCAAGTTGTTTGGAAGGTGTATGCTATGGTATGTGGGTAGTGGTGACTGATGAAAGCTTTAGGCATGGTGGTGCTGGGTTTACTGATCTCTGTGTTGTAGTTGTAGTCTGACCAACCCCCACCCCCTACCAGTCGTCCTTGCCAGCCCTCGGCCTCTGTGGCACTTTGCCGATTGCAGGGAGACCTTGGAGTTTTGCATCTTACCACCATGCCCGGCGACATTGTATTGGTGGAGAACAGTTCCCTACAATTTATGTAGCCAACCCCACTGGTGACTGAGTCAACCCCCGACTTGGTTTACTCTATGGCCCGAACTTTGCTGTTGTGGATGTGGTGATGCAGTAGGCCGTCTGGAGGCTGTTTTGCTCCACTTTGTACTTGTTGGGAGAGTTTACGCGGGTAATGAAAAGGAAATAAGCGAGGAGAAGGATACACAAGTTAAGTAACTTCTGTGGGCCAGCCCGTGGTTACAGTGGCAGTGACCAAAGACTACAGACCCAAGGTTGAGGAAGAGGCTACGCTAACCGCTGCATTTATGATAATGGCTGAGGTTCAAACAGACATTGGTTTGGGAAGGTACCTACAGAAAACAAGACAAAGGTAGTTTTAGATGTGGTGCTTCCAAAAGAATAAAGACAGTTCCGGCTATGATGATGGAATAACCGTGAACGGCCCTAGGGGAGCATGCAGGGACTCTAAGCTCCTGTGGGAGAGTTGCTGACAGTCATAGGAGTCGGACCAGGGAACATCAACCGGTGAGAACACTCCTTTAACACAACCCTGTATTTTCTGACATATTTCAGAATGTCAGGATTGATGGATTTGTGGAAATAGATTGATGGTTTTGAGAATGTGTGGTTTGAAGATGGTAAAAGTGATTTTTTGACAGGTGAATTTGTATATTGAAGGGATAGCTCTCATGTTTAGAGCATTGTGAGAAAAAGGAATAGTTGATCCATGTCCAAACAGCCCTTGCCACACTCCTATTTTCCCAGTAAAATAGCCAGTTTTTGGACAACCTGTGGTTTGGTGATTTGTATGTTAATAAAGCAGTATATGCGAGCCCACCGATTGTACCTGATCCATATACAATCATGACCCAAGTCCCGGGCAATAGTCAGTATTTTGTTTTGGTCGACCTAGTTTAATGCATTTATCTTTTTTTGTTTCCCCTGTACCATGAGGGTTTCCAAATGGCAGAGTTTGCGATCTCCAGTAAAATTTATATTTGGTCATGTTTCCCAAGGTTCTTAGCCTGAAAGTTCTTTATAAAATTGCCAGATTTTGTTTTGCTTTGCTTGGTGTTTGTTTGGTGTACACTTGAGCTGAATGCATTCACTGCATTGTTAATGAGTTTCTCTGCCGAGGGCCACAATCGATCCAAAAATATGAATTTGAAGTTTGCTATCCCGTGTTGTGCTGTTAGCTGGCACACGTGAAGATAATCGACTGATAAATTAGGATTTTTTACAGAATGTTAATTTCCAATTCTGGTAACATGTAGTCTCATGGTTTTCTTACTAAATGGTAAAAATATTATCAGTCCTTGTAGTGATTGAATGAAGTGGTTGAATGAATCCACATGGTAATGGTCACGTTAGGAAAACATGCTGTGTCCCATGGGCACTGCATTTGAATCCAATATAGTCATAACCTACTCATTGATGTTCCTTGATTTTGGTGACATCTAAATTTTCTGTCTACATCACCATTGTTATGAATTTTGTTTCCACCCAAGTTTCCACCCAACTGTTGAGTTGCGTGTAGATATGACAAACTTTAACAATATTGGATGGGTAGGCCAATAACCCTAAACCTTCAGTTAATGAAGGACATCATCTGGGTGAAAGACCACAGACAGTCGGTGAGGACCATGTCAGATTACTAATGTGTATAAACCTAAATTTCATGCACCTACATTAAACAATGCATTTGGCTATTATTTATGGCCTAAAAGGGTATGGCATGGCAAGCCATGGGCTCCAGGAAGGGGGACAGACACCCTAGGATGACCCCAAACTTTCCCATTAAAGATGTGTTTTAATTTAGAATTTTTCATATCATACAATATGAACAGCAGAATTTCAGAAACAAAAGTATGTTTTAGTAGGTAGGTTTCAATTACCTTGTTCATAGGACCTGCAGTGGGAGCTGGGATGCACCGCCAAAACTAAAATGGTTAAGCTAGTGTCTGCAAATAATTAACTTGTGCTGCATTAAGTTAAATGCGTTAAATTAGGTAGGCTAACCTTACTTAATTTCTAATTTTTAAATGTAAAACTTTGAAAAAGTAAATGGATTGATTCAGAATGTCTTTTTATAGTCATGGCACACACTTTTTGTAGGAGCTAATGATGACCGAAATCAGAAATTGGCCAAATAATTTGAAATAATCTAAGGTCTGGATTGAATAATCCATTCCCTCCTGATTCAAAATCAGTAATTCTCATAGTTATGGAATGCCTAATTGACTTAACCATTTCACTAGTAAATTACAAATATCTCTTAATTGCCCCCCAGCATCAAATCTAAAAGCAGTTGATGCGCTGATTGTTCCAGAATATGATTATGATGCCACAATGCATTTTCCCTTTAGCTGCCCTGAAATATCACACTGCTTACTAGTCATGTAGCTACGTTTTTGAATGGCTAAAATTTTATTCGCTATTACTACCGGTGGAAATACTGTTAAAAGGTATACTGAATTATTATTCAGCAATTGTCAAAAATTACATGCTTTTCTGAGTATCAGAGCAAAAGTTACTGGCATGGTTCACCAATTAAACAAATACTAACTATCAGACAGTAAGTTGTGTTAGTTATTTATTTCTGTTATCATTTATGAGTTCTCAAATGTTCGACAAATTATGCATATTTCGTAATGGACAAATATGATGAGTATTTTTATTTTGCAGCCATGTTTATTTACACTGCACTAGATACTGGGAGTCATAAATTATATCTGACCAAAGATCTTAAAAAAGACAATTCACAAATCTGTCTGGAAGACAAGCAAATGTAAATGACTCATTTCACCACCTTTCATCTTTGGTTGATTAGGATAAACAAACATATCAGCTATAAAAATCTACACACAAAATGTGTGCCAGGTTTTTGTAATGTAAAAGAATGAGACAAAGATAAATCATGTCAGACCTTTTTCCACTTTTAAAGTGACCCATAATGTGAACAATTCAATTGAAAAACTGAAATCTTTGAGGGGGCAATAACCTGGTTGTATAAGTGTGCACACCCTCTTATAACTGGGGATGTGGCTGTGTTCTGTATTACATTTCATCTCAGAGCAAAAGCCACCGTCCGCAGAGAGCTTCTAAAGCATCAGAGGGATCTCATTTTTGTAAGATATCAGTCAGGAGAAGGGTAAAAATAAAAACTCCAAGGCATTAGATATAACATGGATCCCAGTGAAGACAGTCATCCTCAAGTGGAGAGAATGTGGCACAACAGAGACATTACCAAGAACTGGACATCCCTCCAAAATTAATGAAAAGACAAGAAGAAAAAGGGTCAGGGAGGCTTCCAAGAGGCCTACAGCAACAATAAAGGAACGGCAGGAATTTCTGGCAAGTACTGGCTGTGTGCAACAATCTCCCATATTCTTCATATGAATGGGCTATGGGGTAGGGTGGCAAGAAGGAAGCCTTTTCTTAAAAGAAAAACATCCAAGCCCAGCTGTAGTTTGCAAAAACAAACATCAAGTCCCCCAAAAGCACCTGGGAAAAAGCGGAACTTCTTGGCCATAATTCCAAAAGGTATTTTTGGCACAAAAACAACACTGCACGTCACCCAAAGAACACCATACCTACTGTGAAGCATGGTGGTGGTATTATGCTTTGGGGCTGTTTTACTTCAGCTGGAACCGGGGCCTTCGTCAGGGTGGAAGGAATTATGAAAAGTTACAAATAACAGGCAATTTTGGCACAAAACCTTCAGGCGTCCTTTAGAAAGCTGAAGATGAAGTGGAAGTTCACCTTTCAGCACGACAATGTTAACGTTTTGGAATGGCCCAGCCAAAGCCCAGACCTGAATTCTATTGAACATCTGAAGAGGGCTGTGCACAGGAGAAGTCCTCACAATCCGACAAATTTGGAACGCTTTTGCAAAGAAGATTGCCACATCAAGATGTGCCATGCTAATAGAATCCTACCCAAAAAGACTGAGTGCTGTAATAAAATCAAGTATTAGTTTAAGGGTGTGCACACTTATGCAACCAGGTTATTGTGAGTTTTTTATTTTCCCCCTCAAAGATTTCAGTTTGTTTTTCAATTGAATTGTTCATGTTATAGGTCACATTAAAGGAGGGACATTTCTGACATGATTTATCTTTGTCTAATTATTTTACATCAGAAGAACCTAGCATTTTAACAGGGGTGTGTGGACTTTTTATATCCACTGTATATTAAGTTTAGCTAGAAATGACCCCAGGTGTGGTTGCAGTCAGAACCAAGATGAATAGAAGTTACCCGTCATAACCGGATTTGGATAAAAATCTTGGATGCTGTAAATGTTTGAACATCTACACCATGAAATGAACCTCTCAGATTGACAGTATAAAATTGTAAAGACTGTTTGAGGAAATTATAACTAAATATCTGCATGGTCATACTGAACTATGATTGTTGCATCAATCGTAACTGGACGTCGCAATTATCCATTGTAAAGATAATTCTAATCACATTGGTGTGACCATTCCCTTTAGGGACCACTCTAGCGCGATCACACCGGTGTGATTGTAAGTGTCAAAGGGTTATTAGCTATTGACGACAGAAAACAAATATTCACAGAATGTCCATTATAAAACTAACTTTATCACTTCTTACCAAGCCAACTGTAAAAACAGTTGTGGTACATTACCTTGTTTATCAGAATATTTCTAATATTCTCTGTTATTTTTGGATATTGCCTAACATATAATATACTGCCTCCCATGTGGATATTATATCCCGCCTCCCATGTGTTTTCAGTAAACAGAGAAAATAAATTATAAAATGAAATACCAAATATTAAAAGCTTTTTAAGGCTATGAAATAAGTCTATACATTTTAAAAAGGTCAGCATATATACTGGGTATATTTAATAATTTTTATGTAGGCTACAAGAGAATACATAACCCTGCACAGGCTACAAAATATTTAAGTGGAGAATGGACAAAAATGTTGGTTAACATTTTTCTTACTGTTTTAAATGTATTTTTGATTCAATTTGATAGAAAATACAATTGTATGATTTCAATGTATGACTTCAATCACTGCTATTACTCCATGTGCACACCCCAACCTACAATAAAAAATTATGATACCTTCTTTACATTTTGTCCAGCCTACCTTAAGGTGCAGAAGAGAATGGCTGATTTGTTTAGATTGTTTAATGAGAAATTATCATTTTTTCAGTCTAATGTGGTCCACTCAAGGTTCTAGCATCACAACTATTACCACAAGGATTTACAAAGATGCCACAGCAAAAGGGCTTAGGGAAGATCACATACACACTGATGTACCTTGTGTTATTTGCTCTCAGTGTATCATAGTTACCCTTTTCTCTTCTTCGACTATGTTATATGCACATGTATACAAAGCATGCATGTTAAAAGAATAATACATTAGGGTTATGGTCAAAGCATCAGTAGCCATGGCAAATACAATGAAGGAAAGTCAACAGAATGCTTAATGACATTTATAATAAGTTAACAAGTCAGAGTTAACACCCAAGAAAGATACACATACAGTAGTGCCTGAATACATCAGCACCCTTGCACTTATTCCTTCTTTCTTGGTCTTCACACCCCGTTATTGGATTTAACACCACTTTTCCATAACATTGTGGGCAATTTCAGAATTTCGAGATGTATTTCACAATTATATTGGTATATTTTATCGTTTAATGGCATATTTCAACATTTAATGCCATATTTCATATCGTATTTCATGATCACAAGGGATACTGTATGTCAATTATTGCAATTGGGTGGTTTTAAGCCATCCAGATACATTAGCTTCACCAACAGTTTTTTGCAGCATTAGCGGCTTTGCAATTTGTAAAGCAATTTATCAAGTTTCTATGAAGAAAGATGAGATAAAATAAACAAGATGAATATGTCTGTATGTTTGTGAGCTGACCATGAGGCAGCAGGAATAGGGTTAAAAAACAAATGCTAAGAGAGCTGACGGTTTCATAGCACATGCTGTGGTTCAATCTTGCTAAACAGATAGCTTGAGATAGCGTATCATGCTTGTTTCAGAAATGTAGGGCGCCTGTTTTGGTGCGCACCTGTTTTCGTGCAATACATCCAGTGCCGCAAGAGTGAAAGACAAACTCATAATATCTTCACAAAAGAACTAGGGAAACGTTCCAGGGGAGAGAACAAATATGTGGCTTAATGAAAGCAAAAAGAGGATCTAGCTCATGTTTGAAGAAGATCTCATGCATCATTTCCCTAGTTTTTAAAGGAGCTGGTGAGTATTGAGCAAAGACTAAGCAGCAATGCTAAGCTAACTAATTCCACAGAAACACACGGTATCCATCAATGTTTCCGACCAAAATATGACAGTATCCCTTTAAGTTAACAAAAATAATCCAATGAAACTGGTTCTTCAAAAAATCTATAACAAGGTGTGGAGATGTTATTTTAAATGTCTACTTATTTGAAAAGAAAAAAGGAATAATTGAAGGAAAGAGCATGTGTGCCAATACATATTTAGATACAACTGTCAACTTTCGTCTAACGCACACCACCCAACATAACATCCAAATTGTGGTAGACTGCAGTCAATTCTGAAATTGGATTTTAAGCATACAAGCACAAACATACTTGAAAGGGAAAAAAATTGTGTTAGTTCAGCATGGAACAGAACAACAATAAGATTTAGGACAGTGAAACAAACAGGGAAGAGAAGACATTTGAAAACCACATAAATAATTATAACTGAAAAACATACTATTCCCGCTCCACCAGTCTGTTAATATGCTTTTTTAATCTTCACAGAGAAAGAAAAATGAAAATTATTATTGATTTCTATGAAAAATCTGTAGACTAACTTTACTTAATAAGGTTTTGAAAAACACAAATACAAAATAATGTATTTCATTCTAAATATAACACTGTGTTCACATTTTTTGTTGTGATTGTAAGTGTTGGTTTATGTTTGTTTTTAAACAATATTTAGTGTAAGCCAGAGCGCTCAATGTATTCATACTATATTTAGTACCATGTACCTTCTGGCCCCCATTATTGTGGCATCGTATGTGTGTTTGTGTGTGTAGAGAGAGAAGAGTGACAAGGGAGAAAGAAGGTTAAAGGAAACTGGAAAACACGAAAGACTGTCCAGTTTTACAACTAGCAGGAAATGGTTGCCCTATTCTCTGTCCAAATGTGATTTTGCATACAGGCAGTTCAAACAATGTTTACAAGTGACAATTGGTAAGATTTGTCTGCAATTATACGCTTTGCCTCTTACGTTGTCATTCCGAACATCGTTCCAAAGTTATAAGGGAATACGAAAATTATGAACAAAGTTTCCAGAAACACCCATTTATGTCCTTTTACAAGCTGCAAATCTCTCAAAATCATGATGCAGGTTTGCCACTGTTTAGCGTAATTCCAAACTTTATTAAGACTGACGTACAACGTTTTTATGCACATGATAAATCATGTATAAGACCTGCATGTGAAGTGTGTGTGTGAATGTATGTTAGGGAACCCGCTGCGCTGTAAACAAGAAAGGCAGCTAGCGGTACTTAGCTTGTTCTTTTCTTTCAAACTACAGTATTACACTAATATTACCAACATCTGGCTAAGAATAACAGGAGAGCTAACGATTTAGGAAGACTGAGAAACGAGAAAGATGAGCAGGATTATGCAATGCCATGGAATGCCAGAAGAAAAATTATTGGTAATTTTTTTTGGGGAAAAAATGCTGTACCAACTACATTTATAGAAAATCACCGTCAAGCCAGTAGAAAGTGAAATAGAGATAATGGACAGTAGCAGGAAGTTCACAGGCTAAGCAACACTGCTGCTGTTTTGCTAGCTGTGGTTATATAAACAGATTGGTTTGAGTTGTTTTGATTTTAAAGCACCTTTTTGTCAGCTTCAATAGAATATTAACATGCTAGCTAAATTATCTATCAAATTGAAAAGAAACGCGGTAACTTGGAAACCTGCCTCTCCACCAGTCATGTTAAAGTTGAAAAATAAGTTTTTTTTAAATCTACTGGTGTCTGTTATTGTTAATGGAGTACTGTGTCGAGTGTAAATGGGGAATTAAATGGGAAATATCTCCAGCATTTGGATTCATTTTGTAGAAAATTTAATTTCAAACATAAACTCTAAACATTAACTGCAGATGTAAAATTGTATTTTAGGATGTGTAACGTTGAAATAATGTAACTGAAGTGCAGAATTTATTAGTGTAATGTTAGTGGCTATGCTTCCAATTGCAGATTAAGTTTTAGCTCACATTTACTAAAGTAAATTGCAGTATTTTCTATAAGAAATCATAAATATTCAACATTTATAAATCACACTTGCTTATTCCTTAAAACTATTGTGAACTAAATTGTTCAATATTACAAATATATACATACATGCGTACATACATACACAAAACCAATTCCAAGAAATTTGGGACAATGAGTAAAATGTAAATTAAAACAGATTGTAATGATGTGCAAAGCATTTAAACCCTATATTCAGTAGAAAATAGTACAAAGACAACATATCAAATGTTGAAACTGTGGTATTTTATTGTTTCTTGAAAAATATATGCACACTTTGAATTTGATGCCAGCTACACATTTCAAAAAAGTTGGGACAGAGGCAACAAAAGATGGGAAAATGTGTGTTTTGAAAAAATACTAAACCTGGTGAAATATCACACAACTAATTAGGTCAATTGGAAAAAGGTCAGTAACATGATTGGGTATTAAAAGATCATTCCAGAGGATAGGTCTGTCAGAAGTGAGGATAGGAAGGGGTTCACCACTCTGTGAAAGACTGCATGGGCAAATAGTACATTAATTTCAGAATAACGTTTCTCAACGTAAAATTGCAAAGAGTTTGGGGAAGTCGTCATCCATGTTACACAATCATTAAAAGATTCAGAGAATCCAGAGAAATCTCTGCATGCAAGGGACAAGGGGGTAAACTAATATTGGATGGCCATGATTTCCAGGCCCTCAAGCGGCACTAAATTAAAAACAGACACAATTTTATAGTGGAAATCACTGTATGGGCTCAGGAACACTTCCAAAAACCATTGTATGTGAACACACTAGGTCACTGCATCCATAAATGCAACTTCTACCATGCCAAGAAGAAACCACATATAAACACTGCTGCCTTTTATGGGTCCATTTAAGATGGACTGAGGCAAAGTGGAAAACTGTCCTGTGTTCTGACGAATCAAAATGTGAAATAATTTTTGGGAATCGAGTCCTCTGGACTAAAGAAACGAGGGTCCATCCGGCTTCTTATTGGCACAGTTCCAAAGCCTGCATCTGTAAAGGTATGGGGGTGCATTACTAGACATGGCATGGGTGACTTGCACATGTGTGAAGGCACCATTAACACTGAAGAATGTACAACTCTGAAAAAAATTAAGAGACCACTGCAAAATTATCAGTTTCTCTGGTTTTTCTATTCATAGGTATGTGTTTATGTAAAATTAACAGTTTTGTTTTATTCTATAAACTACTGACAACATGACTCCCAAATTCCAAATAAAATATTGTCATTTAGAGTATTCATTTGTAGAAAACAACAACTGGTCAAAATAACCCAAAAAAAGATGCATTATTTTCAAACCTCAGATAATGCAAAAAAACTAATTCATATTTATTTTTCAACAACAAAATACTAATGTTTTAACTTAGGAAGAGTTCAGAAATCAATATTTGGTGGAATAACTCTGATTTTTAATCACTGCTTTCATGTGTCTTGGCATGCTCTCCACCAGTCTGTCACACAAAAATTCAAGTAGCTCAGCTTAGTTTAATGGCTTGTGACCATCCATCCTCCTCTTGATAAAATACCAGAGGTTTTCAATGGGGTTCAGGTTGGGAGATTGGGCTGGCCATTACAGGGTCTTCATCTGGTGGTCCTCCATCCACACCTTGATTGACCTGGATGTGTGGCATGGAGCATTGTCATGCTGGAAAAAACAATTCTCAGAGTTTGGGAACATTGTCAGAGCAGAAGGAAGCAGGTGTTCTTCCAGGATAACCTTGTACTTGGCTTGATTCATGCGTCCTTCACAAAGACAAATCTGCCAGATTCCAGCCTTGCTCAAGCCTCCCCAGATCATCACCGATCCTCCACCAAATTTCACAGTGGGTGCGAGACACTGTAGCTTGTAAGCCTCTCCAGGTCTCTGTCTAACCATTAGATGACCAGTTGTTGGGCAAAGCTGAAAATTTGACTTGTCAGAGAAGATGACCTTACTCCATTCCTCTACGGTCCAATCCTTATGGTCTTTTGCAAACTTCAGCCTGGCTCTTCTTTGCTTCTCATTGATGAAGGGCTTTTTTCTAACTTATCACGACTTCAGCCTTGCCCCTAGGAGCCTGTTTTGAACCGTCCTCGCCTTTCACTCCACCCCAGCTGCTGTATGCCATTATTTTTGTAGGTCACTTGATGTCATCCTACGGTTGTTGAGTGACATTCGAATGAGTTGACGTCATCTCGGTCAGTGGACAGTCATATTCGCCCTCTGCCAGTCTGTAGCTTTGTTGTCCCCAATGTCGGTTGCTTGACCTTGTTCTTATGAACCACCGTCTTGAAACCTGACGCTCACTGTATCCCTCTGCCAGTAAAGCCAGAATTGAATCCTTTTTCTCCTCACTCAAAGCTTTTCTTTTCAAATCTTTTGTCATGCTGAATAGTTAATAACAAAGGTTAATAATATACTTATAATAGTTCATAATAGTTAATAATAATTACTTAATAGTTAATAATTATTTATTTATTTACATTACCTTTGAGGTACTATTTGCACTGTTTTACCATCTAGCTGATCCTGTTGCAAGAGGATAGTGATGACCACAGCAGTGGTTTTTATACTTTTCCTCGTTAAAATTATCACCTAATCAGTAACTCATTAAGTAAAATGAGGGTTGCCTGTGTTGGAATTTAACAGACACTGGAATGGAAAGGCTGCCATACATGTAGAGATGTTGATTTAAGAATAATTAGGAGCGGTCTCATAAATTTGCCGGACCGAGTAAGCGGAGCCGGCCAAGAAGAGCGAAACTCACTCACTCACTCACTTACTCACTGACTGACTGACCTTAAATATTTATTCATTTTAATTGCAGCCCGGCTGAACTAGGCTTCTAGGTTTCTAAAGAAACGACCCAGTCACAGTTTTCTTTAAAGATACTGTATAGTAATATTGCTATTTGCTAGGTACTGTATAGTACTATTGTTATTTGTTAGTCATCTACAGTAATATTTGTACAAAAGTACACCTCATTATTAAATGTTCTGTTGCCCACATTATTTCAGCAAAAATTTTATAAACGTTCTGTTGCTTGTTACTTCGACCAAGAGTGACTATCTCTTACTGAGTAATTGGGGGGAGTGAGCTCCCACAACTTAATTCTTAATAAGAGATGTGGCCGACCATGCATTTGCCCGGGTTTCAATCCTTACCAAAAGGTCAGTTTGTTATGATTTGCAAATTGTTTTTGATTTTGGTTAACATAGCGTTATGGTTAGCTATTCACCTGTAGTCTTTGGCCTATTCATCTCGGAATGAGGTCATGAAATGTAACCATGAAATGTAACCATTGAATGGTAAAAGCCCAAATGTATAAAGCTTTTGCAGTGTAATGTTCAGTATCGCTAGCAATTGCTCAATTCTTATGACTATTCCAATTAGTAAGTTAGTAGAGACTAGTAATGTGGGAGACCCAAGGTTTGAATACAGCGAGGACAACTGTACTGAACAAAATTATGAACACAACACTTTTGTTTTTGCCGCCATTTATCATGAGCTAAACTCAAAGATCTAAGACTTTCTCTATGTACATAAAAGGCCTATTTCTCTAAAATATTGTTCACAAATATGTCTAAATCTGTGTTAGTGAGCACTTCTCCTTTGGCGAGATAATCCATTCACCTCACAGGTGTGGCATATCAAGATGCTGATTAGACAGATAACAATAAAAGGCCACATAGACAGGCCACAATAAAAGGCCACACTAAAATGTGCAGTTCCATCACACAGCACAATGCCACAGATGTCGCAAGTTTTGAGGGAGCACGCAAAATGTCCACCAGATCTGTTGCCCATGAATTGAATGTTCCTTTCTCTACCATAAGCCGTTTCCAAAGGCGTTTCAGAGAATTTGTCAGTACATCCAATAGGTCCATAACCGCAAACCACGTGTAACCACACAAGCCCACAAACTGTCAGAAACCGTCTCACGGAAGCTCATCTGAATGTAGTACGCCGTCGTAACCAACGTGAGTGGGCAAATGCTCACATTCGATGGCGTCTGGCACTTTGGAGAGGTGTTCTCTTCACGGATGAATCTCAGTTTTCATTGTATAGGGCAGATGGCAGACAGTGTGTATGGCGTTGTGTGGGTGAGCGGTTTGCTGATGTCAACAATGTGGATCAAGTGGCCCATGGTGGCATTGGGGTTATGGTATGGGCAGGCGTGTGTTATGGACAACGAACACAGGTGCATTTTATTGATGGCATTATGAATGCACAGAGATACCATGACGAGATCCTGAGGCCCATTGTTGTGCCATTCATCCATGACCATCACCTCATGTTGCAGCATGATAATGCACAGCACCATGTTGCAAGGATCTGTACACAATTTCTGGAAGCTGAAAACATCCCAGTTCTTGTATGGCCTGCATACTCACTGGACATGTCACCCATTGAGAATTTTGGGGATGCTCTGGATCGGTGTATACGACAGCGTGTTTCAGGTCTTGCCAATATCAAGCAACTTCGCATAGCCATTGAAGAGGAGTGAAAAACATTCCACTGGAACAACCTGATCAACTCTATGATAAAGGAGATGTGTCGCACTGCGTGAGGCAAATGGTGGTCACACCAGATACTGACTGGTTTTTGGAAACTGCAAATTTTAGAGTGGCCTTTTATTGTGGCCAGCCTAAGGTACACCTGTGCAATAATCATGTTATCTAATCAGCATCTTGATATGCCACACCTGTAAGATGGATAGATTATTTTAGCAAAGGAGCTCACTAACACAGAAATAGAGAAATAGGCCTTTTGTGCACATAGAAAGTCTTAGATCTTTGAGTTCAGCTCATGATAAATGAGGGCAAAAAACAAAAGTGTTGGGTTTATAATTTTGTTCAGTGTATGTTTATTAATTTTAATTGCGGGTGGGCTGAACTAGGCTTACCTGGTTCCTTTTCTGGTTTCCAGAGCTATATACAGGTTTTGGAGCAACATATGCTGCCATCCAGACAATGTCTTTTTCAGGGAAGGCCTTGCTAATTTCAGCAAGACAAAGCTAAACCACATTCTGCACCTATTACAAAAGCATGGCTACGTAGTAAAAGGGGGGTGCCTGCCGGCTGTCCAGACCAGTAACCCATTGAAAACATTGAGCTCATTATGAAATGAAACATACGACAAAGGAAACCCAGAACTGTTGAGCTGCTGAAATATATCAATTAAGAATGGGAAAACATTTCACTTTCAAAACAACAGCAATTGGTCTCCTCAGTTCCCAAACACTTACAGTCTTTTGTTGCCTCTTTCCCAACTTTTTAGAAATGTGTTGCTGGCATCAAATTCAACATGAGCACATATTTCTCAGAAAAAATACAAATAAATTCTGGTTCAACATTTGATATGTTGTACAGTTTTCAATTAAATATAGGGATGAAATGATTTGCACATCATTGCAGTCAAATGTATTTGTCCTCCTGTGCACTGGGCCATAACACTCCTCTTTCTATTCTGGTTAGAGAGTTTTCAGTGTTCTGTGAAGGGAGTGCTACACATCATTGTATGATCTCTTCAGGTTCTTGGCTATTTCTCACAAGGAGTTTATGAAAAAAGTCATTTGTTTCTGGTCATTTTGAGCTAGTAATCTAACCCAGAAATGCCAATGCTGAAGATACTGAACTAGTCTAAAGGCCAGATGTATTGCTTCTTTAATCAGCACAACGGTTTTCATCGGTGCTAACATAATCGCAAAAGGGTTTTCTTATGATCAATTGGCCTTTTAAAATTATAAACTTGGGTCAGCAAACACAATGGGCTGGAACACAGGGCTGATGGTTGCAGATCATGGGTCTTTGTGCACCTATGTAGATATTCCATTAAAAATCTGTCATTCCCAGCTACAATACTCATTTAAAACATTAACAGTGTCTACAATTTATTTCTGATCGAATTTTCTTTCCAAAAAAATTACATTTCTAAGTGACCCCAAACTTTTGAACGGTAGTTTATGTGGGTGTTTTTGGAACCTTTGTTTATGTTTTTGATAAGCCCTGATATCTGTTTTCAATATGCCTGATATGACATTTAGATAAAGAATTGTGGCGTTGTCCTATAAGCAGAAAAAACAACAAAGCACCAAAACCCAATAACTTATTTTGTGGTTCTTTTATAATAAATAAATCATGAAAGATTTTATGAATATTCATTTTGTAAGATGAGAGTTTTTAAGGTGTTCATGACAGCATCGTTCTACTATTCCCCATGGTCCCCATGTTCCATGGTAGAACAGACCCGGTGCCACGAGGGGACAAGAGGGGGCTTTTTGCCCCTCAGTTGTGTTTTTGCCCCCCCCAGTTTAAAAATTGCCAAAAAACTGATTAGCCCCCTCACCAATTATTAAAAGACCCCTCAGTTACTTCGTCCTGGTACCGGGCCTGTGGTACATGTCCTAGTTAAGTCACGACAAGTCATGATGACGAACAACAACATGAAGCATAGGGAAAAAGAAATTCAGGTCAAATAAATAAGAATGTAATTAATGTATGCCTGACCACCAGGTCTGATGAGCAACAATTCAGCCTCACATCCAAGTTTATGCATTTCAATTTCATTTTCAGATTTTCTCACTAATGTACTTCCATGTAGATCAGCAAGGGCTAAATTAAAGAATGGGTGTACAGGGTATGAACCCCAGGATCCCAAGTGTCTGAAATGAAACTATTGTTTTCTGAGATTTTGGTTTGTTTTAGGTTTTGTTGGCCTGTAGGGGAAAGTGGGGTAAAATGAGCCAGTGGGTAAATTGACCCACCCCCTATATCTAGACAACTGTACACATTTGCCATGTGACAATTTTTTTGCCATAGGGTCAGGGGTAAGTTCACTTTGCCCCACTATGAGATATGTTTCTGGTGTATCAAATATTATCTCAATGTAAAATTGCATACTTGACAACGAATTACTTATTAAAATTATTGTAGAAAAGCTATCATGCCACGAGATATTTGTAAATCTGTGGCGTATATCTGTCATTGCATAACGTAATGTCGTAGTTTATATTGATGTGTGGGCTGGACTTTGCTGTCCTTGAGACAAAAACAACATGCTCTTGTGTTTGTCTATTAAGCACTTCCAAATAAATTACCTTCTTATAATCATCACTTATCAACATTAGAATTATAACCCAGATCTCAAGCCTGGATTACACTTGAGGCTCCTGCAATCTCCACAGAATTTGGTATGACTGCCTTTTCCTGTTATGCTCCTTGCTTATGGACAAGTCTGCAGACCAAACTTGAACAAGCCAAGGGAGACTTGAGTCCCCTTGTTCATTTTAAACATTTATTGGAGAATTTTCGTTTTTGTGTTGCTTGCAACTGCTTTGGGTAATGCAAGTTCTTGTGCTTTCAGGGGATTAACCTACAGTGGGGAGAACAAGTATTTGATACAATGCCGATTTTGCAGGTTTTCCCACTTACAAAGAAGTAGAAGTCTGTAATCTGTATCGTAGATACTCTTCAACTGTGAGTGATGGAATCTAAAACAAAAATCCAGAAAATCACATGGTATGATTTTTAAGTAATTAATTTGCATTTTATTGCATGACATATATTTGATACATCAGAAAAGCAGAACTTAATATTTGGTACAGAAACCTTTGTTTGCAATTACAGAGATCATATGTTTCTTGTAGTTCTTGACCAGGTTTACACACACTGCAGCAGGGATTTTGGCCCAATCCTCCATACAGACCTTCTCCAGATCCTTCAGGTTTCGGAGGTGTCACTGGGTAATACGGACTTTCAGCTCCCTCCAAAGATTTTCTATTGGGTTCAGGTCTGGAGACTGGCTAGGCCACTCCAGGACCTTAAGATGCTTCTTACGGAGCCACTCCTTAGTTGCCGTGGCTGTGTGTTTCGGGTCGTTGTCATGCTGGAAGACCCAGCCACGACCCATCTTCAATGCTCTTACTGAGGGAAGAAGGTTGTTGGTCAAGATCTCGCGATACATGGCCCCATCCATCCTCCCCTCAATACGGTGCAGTTGTCCTGTCCCCTTTGCAGAAAGGCATCCCCAAAGAATGATGTTTCCACCTCCATATTTTACGGTTGGGATTGTGTTCTTGGGGTTGTACTCATCCTTCTTCTTCCTCCAAACAAAGCAAGTGGAGTTTAGACCAAAAAGCTCTATTTTTGTCTCATCAGACCACATGACCTTCTCCTATTCCTCCTCTGGATCATCCAGACGGTAATTGGCAAACTTCAGACGGGCCTGGACATGCGTTGGCTTGAGCAGGGGGACCTTGCGTACGCTGCAGGATTTTCATCCATGACGGCGTAGTGTGTTACTAATGGTTTTCTTTGAGACTGTGGTCCCAGCTCTCTTCAGGTCCTGCCGTGTAGTTCTGGGCTGATCCCTCACCTTCCTCATGATCATTGATGCCCCACGAGGTGAGATCTTGCATGGAGCCCCAGACTGAGGGAGATTGACCATCATCTTGAACTTCCATTCTCTAATAATTGCGGCAACAGTTGTTGCCTTCTCACCATGCTGTTTGCCTATCGTCCTGTAGCCTATTGCAGCCTTGTGCAGGTCTACAATTTTATCCCTGATGTCCTTACACAGCTCTCTGGTCTTGGCCAGTGTGGACAGGTGTCTTTTATACAGGTAACGAGTTCAAACAGGTGCTGTTATTACAGGTAAAGAGTGGAGAACAGGAGGGCTTCTTCAAGAAAAACTAACAGGTCTGTGAGAGACGGAATTCTGACTGGTTGGTAGGTGATCAAATACTTATGTCATGCAATAAAATGCAAATTAATTATTTAAAATTCATACAATGTTATTTTCTGGATTTTTGTTTTAGATTCCGTCTCTCACAGTTGAAGTGTACCTACGATAAAAAATGATAGACCTCTACATGCTTTGTAAATGGGAAAATCAGCAAAATCGGCAGTGTATCAAATACTCCCCACTGTATGTGTAAATGTAACAATTTGCTGCAGTCTTTGTAACTAATTCGGGAAATGCAAGTTGTTCTCTGATCAGGGGAATAACCGATGTGTGGAAGTTCTGAAGATTGTTACAATCTCCTCAAGACATTGATGTAGGGCATTAAACAGTTTTAGGAACTGTAATTGATCAAGGACGAAATGCATGTATAGGCAAGGATTGCTATGACATGGCATACATTTATTAACTCACGAAAGGACTGACAAGTTTATCCAAGTGCTGGGAGCACAAGGATTTTGATACTGGGGTGTTTAGTACCCTGGAGATAGACCAAAGATATCGATGCAGGGACTATCTTACGAAAGGACAGATGAGTTTATCCAAGCGTGGGAGCACAAGGTTTGAGATACCAGGGTCGTTAGAGTCACCCTGGAGGGTGGTTAGAGATAACAAGTTTCTGTATTTTTTATATTTATATTTTTATTTGTATATTTTATATTTTACTTGTTTTGTACAATTGTCTGTTTTATGTAATCATTGTATGTCTTGTTTTGTCTGGTGTTTTCTTTTTGTGTTTTTTTACTAAATGAACCTAAACTGTGTACCTAAACCCAGCTGTAAAAGAGACCTTGGTCTCAGTTTGTGTTCCTTGTTGAAATAAAGGTTTAATAATGTCACAGATGTAGAGATGAGAGATTAGCGCATTTTAGCAATATAAAAACAACCCAAAAGGTTTACTCAGAAAGTTTTAATTTTTGTAGGAGGGGAAACAATTTACAATATTTCAGATAAATCAGGGTAATTATCCAATTTAGGATAAAAAAAATAATTACTAAAATATGAAGCTTGACTACCATAAAACCTCACGTCATATACACTCACCTAAAGGATTATTAGGAACACCATACTAATACTGTGTTTGACCCCCTTTCGCTTTCAGAACTACCTTAATTCTATGTGCCATTGATTCAAGGTGCTGAAAGCATTTTTTAGAAATGTTGGCCCATATTGATAGGATAGCAACTTGCAGTTGATGGAGATTTGTGGGATGCACATCCAGGGCACGAAGCTCCCGTTCCACCACATCCCAAAGATGCTCTATTAGGTTGAGATCTGGTGACTGTGGGGGCCATTTCAGGAAACTCATTGTCATGTTCAAGAAACCAATTTGAAATGATTCAAGCTTTGTGACATGGTGCATTATCCTGCTGGAAGTAGCCATCAGAGGATGGGTACATGGTGATCATAAAGGGATTGACATGGTCAGAAACAATGCTCAGGTAGGCCGTGGCATTTAAACGATGCCCAATTGGCACTAAGGGGCCTAAAGTGTGCCAATCTTGATGGTCCATCTTTTGTAATTTCAACCATTGTAATGATGGCACAAAATGTGCAAGAATGTTTGGAAAGGGAGAATATATATTAAATTATATTTGAAATAAATACATAGAAATTGTGTTGAGGTTATTATTTGAAAAAAAGAGGATCGGTCAATTTACTTCCAGATGGCTCCACTTGCCCCTTGACTAGGACACAGCCTTGCAATCATATTTCCAAATCTCTTTGTCATAGATGCATTATTGTCATTTCACCTGATATAGGATGTCCTGAAATAAGGGTAGATATATTATGTCTCTCTTTTCCCCTTGGATTTGGAACAACTTGAGTACAAATTGTCTCAACTTACCCCCACTCTCCCCTCCCCCAAATTATGGTACATAATGATAGCAGGAAATGTAAAACTGTAAGTTTCACTTTTCTTCATAGAAAATGAGGGGTAATCCCATGACATTTTCTCTGCTTCATACAATTTTCAGAACAGCATTTATATAATATGAGCAAAGCAACTACTACAAGGCAAAGTTTTGCAGAAGATCCTCATGTCACCATTTAGTTCTCTCCATTAGTAAACATAAAGGCCGCCATTAAGACAAACCATACAGAAAAATACTGTCATTCATATCCAGCTCCAGAAATATTACAGAATGTGACACTAAAACCTGAATGACATGGAAAGCAATAATTCTGAAGGAAGAGGTAGAAAGGAATGATGGGGTTAAATTACATTACATACTAGGAAGTACATACTAGGAATTTCCTTCTCACAATAAAAAAACAAGAGTCCTGCACAAAGAAATTGCTCATATCCAATTTCAGAATCTAGGAAAGTGACAGGGAACCAGAGAAATGTTATAATTTAAAAAAAAATATTGCCCATTTTGAATTTAATGCCAGTAACGTTTCAAAAAGGTTGGAACAAGGGCAGGTTTATTACTGAGTTGCATCTCATTTTCTTTTAACAACACTCTATAAGCATTTGGGAACTGAGGGAAACAACTGCTTTAGTTTTGACAGTGGAATGTTGTCCCATTCTTACTTGATATAAGACTTCTGCTGCTCAACAGTTTTTAATTTAGTGCAGTCTGAGGGCCTGAAGAATACGGCCATCCACTAATGGTTTTTGGCCTTGTCCCTTGCATTCAGAGAGTTCTCCAGATTCTCTGAATCTTTTAATGATATCAAGTACCGTAGATGACGAGATCCCCAAATGTTTTGCAATTTTACACTGAGAGACGTTATTCTTAAATTGTTGAACCCCTCCCCATTCCTCTGGAATTATCTTTTAAATCCCAATCGTGTTACTGACCTGTTGCCAATTGAACTAATAAGTTGTTTGATATTTCACACGGTTCAGTTTTTTAGTATTTTCCAGTCTTTTGTTGCCTCTGTCCAAATTTTTTTGAAACGTGTTGCTGGCATCAAATTCAAAGTGGGCATGTATTTTTCAAGAAACATGAAATGTCTCAGTTTCAACATTTTATATGTTGATTACAATTTTCAACATAATAACCAGTAATTTGTAAGGCTTACCTGTCAGCATCTGTCACTAATGCCAATCTCCCGTAATCCCAAGCCACTTTCCGCAAAACGGAGAAGACAAAGAGAAGAACCTGAAAGGACAGAGAAAAGCAATTCTACATAAGGTATATGACTCATCTTCTCTGTTCATTTTTCTGAGTATGCTAATAACTCATGAAGCTAGTTGAGAAATGTTAGCTTTGTATTCGACATTAATATGTTCACAAGTATAATGAAAATATAGTAACTATGTAGTAAGTTGGTGAAAGAAAGGTTGGCTTAAAATGTAATTCCACTTTCAATAGAAAATGTTTTTTTATGTTCGCTAAATTGGAAGATTTTGAACTCAAATATCAAAATGTACAAAATGAAAATTACACAACATTTAAATTATTCAAAAATAAATCTATTAGAACTGAGTTTTCATTTTGATCTCATTTTGATGATGTACAAGGTAAATTAACAGTCTTTATCAACCAGTTTGCGACGATCAATGGATATCCGCTTGAATTGCCGTACATAGGTCTATAGCACATTTGCTTGATAAATTTGATAAATAAATAAAGGAAAGGATGATTTACAGTAGTCTTCACTGTCACAGTGCCTCCCATGATCACACCAACCTCTGGCTGCTAGCTTTGCATTCATGGAACGCCCCAGACTCTTCACTATTGCACACTTGTTCCTTATCACATCACCACAGACTTCCCATGACTACGCACACCAGATCCACTTTACTAAAAATGATAACTGCCCTTCACAGCCTTCTCTTCAAGTAAAAACATTGCAGTGTATTATTTAATTAATTTTATTAGTAAATTTGATTAGCAGAGTAAAAGAATGATCAAAGAATGATTTACAGTAACATACATGAATAACAAAATTGACTATTAGATAAAATATAGAAAAGTATTTTGTCATTGCTTTGGATGATGTGGGCTACAAAAACCAATGCATTTACATGTCTTGCATAAACTTCAAGTTTCTACCCCACAGTCAGCACACAGCTTCGGGGGTTTGTGTGAGCAAGACTGGCAAACACAATGTTTGCAATGCACACAGCCCTCATTGGTCTTGTTCTGTGTGCACTTGCCGACTTGACACTGAGTCTACTTGTTGGGTGTGAGCTGCTGAGGCTTGGGAAGAGGAAGAGTGGGAAGTGCAGCCTACTTCGAAGCTTGCTTTTAAGCTGTCTTGGCATTCATGTAGTTTTCACGAAGCTCACATGCCAGATCCATTATGAAACGTCTTCCGCTGATTGTCTTGTTCAGACATTGGTTGTACAGCACGTGGGTGTTGATACCAGCCATGTCTAAAAGGTGGTAGAACACCGCAACAGGCCAGCGACAAGTACCTCCATTGTTGATATTTCTTTTTGTGAAAATGTATTTTGCCTAATACATTTTTGTAGAATTTTACTCTTCAGTAAAATAAGCAGAAAAAATTAATGGAGAGATGATAGGTTGTGTATGCAATATTGTTTTTCTTGCCTAATAAAAACAGTAACGGTGTAATACGTTTATTGAATTGATAATTGGTGATCATTGGTATTTTGTTTTGTGAATAAATATTTAGCCTAATACATTAGTAAAATAAGCAGAGAAAATTCAGAGATGATAGGGTGTGTATACCATTTTGTTTTTCTCTCCGAATAAAAAACAGTATCGTGTTATATGTTGGTTGAATTGGTGATTTCTAAAGAATGTCTGGTATTTAATTTCATTAATAATTATTTTCATTTACATTTTAGATTTACATTTGATTAATTAGCCAATACAAAAATGCTGAATCTCCTATTGAAAAACAGTAAAGTGTATACTGAATTGTCAAGTAACCTATATTCTTTGTATTAAGTTTCAATAATAGCCTAATTAAATTGTTGAATGGTCATGAAAATATTGTATTTCATTTGTAAGTTCATTCAAATTCAACCAAGAATATCATTCATTTTGGAATTTCGCGCATTCGTCCAGTGACGTCATGGCGGATAGAACACAACCAATAGTGAATTGAAAAGTGTCCCTATTGGCACCGATATATCAGTCATTCCTTGCTATCAGTCAATCCTAATATACTTTCTATACATTTTTCTGGGCAATTTTTTATTGCTTGAAGGGACTAGGACAGATGTCTGCTGATATGAAAACACACCATTTGGCTCCTGTCTTACTACAACAATCAGGACCCAATACTGCTTCAACAGAGGTACGAGAGGTGATTTTTTTGTAAAATCACCTGAGCAGCTCTTTCTGGGAGAGCTCAATGAGGGCCAGGCAGCTTCAGCTCTCTTAGGTGCGGGCATAGTTACATTGGAGGTGTACTATGTGAGCCAAATTAACTATCATCCTCAAAAATTGTGTGGTTGATGGAGGATGGAAACAGTGGCTAACATCAGTTGTGGTACTACATGTTACTGTTTATAATGTTGGAAGACAATGTAATGTAATCCCCATGTACATGTAAATATGCTAAATGAAATACTTCCAGATTAAAATACAAATTAGGTACTGAGGCCAACTTACCAGAAAGCACATGAAGTCCAGTGCGAGGACAGTCGGGACCCCACCAAAGGGAAGGCCCTGGAGCACTGTGCTGCGGATACGGGCCGAGTAACAGTAGTCCTTTGACACATTATTGGTGGAGCAGTTCTCCTGGCCTGAAATGCAGGCCTGGACACCACCCGGCCATATGCCCATAATCACAATCCGGTCACTACCCACAGAATAAGCACTTCAAAACAGCTCACAGCCACATCTTCCTGGCAACCTATTGTGGAAGAGTAACATTGAAAAAAGTGATTAATTAACATCCAAAAGATGAACTAAAACAACAACAATAAATATAAAAACAGCTACAGTATGTACATACACTGATGAGCCAAAACTTGACCACCTGCCTAATATGCTGTTGGTGTTTCATGAGCCGCCAAAACAGCGCAGACCTGCAGAGGTATGGACCCTACAAGACCCCTGAAGGTGTCCAGTGGTATCTAGCAACCGATTCTTCAAGTCCTGTCAGTTGCAATGTGGAGCCACTGTGGCTTGGACTTGTTGGTCCGGCACATCCCACATATGCTCAATCGGACTGAGATCTGGGAAATTTGGAGGCCAGGGCAACATTTTGAACTATTCATCATGTTGCTCAAACCATTCCCGAGCAATGTGTGCAGTATGGCAGGGGGCAGGGTCCTGCTGAAAGAGGCCACTCCCATCAGGGAATGTCACTTCCATGAAGGGGTGTACCAGGGCTGCATCGATGTTTAGGTTGGTGGCACCTCAGACCACTGTCAGCAGGTACTTGTAATTGCTGACTGGGAGCACCCAACAAGGCTTGCCGTATCAAAGATGTTTGGCCAGTCATCTGGTCATAATTTTGCACTTGTCAAAGTCGTTCAAGTCCACTCCTGTCTATTTCTCCAGCATCCAACACATTGACTATGAGAACTGACTGATTGCTTACCATCTACCCAGTCCTTAATATGTGCACTCATATCACCTGTGAGTGGTCATAATGTTTTGGCTCATTAGTGTATATAGTCATTGTCATTTCTCAATTTTAGAGAAGATATGAAACCTCTGATGAAATTAATTATTATTTCTAAAACTAGAACAATGTGATTTTGAAAATTTTGAAAAAACGAAAAGAGTTTATATCATCTTCACTTTCCTCTTGTCATACATGGAGATTCACACACAGCTTCAAACAACACAAAATGTTATAGTTATGAGCTAAAAACAACAGTATGCTAGTGGATGGAAGGAAACCAACAGTTCAGTAATAAACTGTGTGTTATCACTGAAGGTGGTGACATTATCATACAATGGCTTTAATAAATATATTACAAATGTGCTTTGTCCATTATGAAGAAGCTAATTATTGGAAGATTTAATTCCCCCTCATTTGTTCATAATAATTGTGGCAAAGGAACTGACAAAAATAAAAACACCTATACAATGATGTATAATTTTACATTAACAATGCTAAAATGTAAAGGCATAGTTGAATGCCAGTAGTCAATATTGCTACGTGTCAATTATTTAGTAGGCCAAATGAACATCTGAATGATTTGAACAACTGTTAATAGTTGAATGATATCCAGACAAAATGCTGGACTGACAAGAATGCGTGTTATAACTGACTAAACTGGGGTAAAAATGCAATGAAGGTGATGCAACACATTAATTATACTTGCCAATGTAAAATACGCACACAAGAGTTTTGTTTGTAAAAATTTGCTAGACCTGTGATAATAGATTTGTCCTTGGAAATTACAATCTGCAGTGATAAATTTGACAGCATTTGCAGGCAAAGATACCCATGGGGACTCTGATTGGCTGGCAAAAGCATTTTCTGACCATTGAACTGAATACATGATGAACGTGTCATGTTTTCACCTTTTAAACAGTCTGAGTGGAACAGGCAGGAACAGTGTTTCAACTCGTAGTGATGCAGAGGACGGAGGACGGCTTAGCACGGCCGGCTTCTACCTCAGGTTTTGATAGTATAACATATTTTAGGTGATTTTCCACATAGCTAAATCAATGCACAAACTAAATCAATGCACAAAGTTTTACCGGAGTCTACGAGCTTAATAACTTAAATCTAAATCTAACACCTAGCAAGGAATTTACAAGGCTAGTTACCATTTTGCCTTTGACATGGGTATGTTTTTTCCATGAGAATAATAGAAATTCACTTTGCATGATTCATATTTTGTATTAGACTCGTTTGGGCCAATACATATACGTTTAATAGGGTTCACATCAAAACGTGTAAGAATGCAAGAGGACAGGCAGGAATCGTGACTCCACGCGCCAGAGAGCGATGTTTATTTAGCAAGGGGACAAGGCAGAAAAGCTTGGTCAGGCAGGCAATTGTCAAAACATAGTCAATCGGAAGTGGCAAAGGTACAAAAGGAGCAGGCAATGAACGTTGTCTAGGTCAGGCAGGGTATTCCCAAAACAGATATACATTCAAGGAATGGATGGGTAGAAAAAGTACTATGAACAAGGAACATTCGAGGAATAATCATAAACTAGAAAACTTGAAAAAAGGCTCAGTATGTGGTATCTAAACAAGACAATACCCCATAAAGAAACAAACTGAACTGAACTACAGTATATAGAGGGTGCTAAGGTACAAACCCGTAATAACAATCGAGCATAAAAATACAACCTATAGATTGAAAAAAACTAAGAAAAACAGAAACACAAACTATGTCTGCAAAAAAATTCTAAACCTACCAAAATCACAACCAGAACCTTCCAACATGTATTTACTGTCTATCATTTATTGTGTTTGCATTTGTTAAACACTTATGTTTAATCTACTAGGGCCATCCCATGTTTAGCAAAAGGCTCAGAATGAAAGCTGAAGTACGTAGGTTTTTGTATTAACACATCGCTGTTCTATTTATCTGGATTGTGGATGAATACCTACCATTTCAGATGGTCCCAAGCCTGCATCGGAAAAAAACTCTGTATACGGTATACTGCTGCCAAGGAAAGAAGTATGTGTTTGAGTAAAATGTTTTTTTTTTCTATTCTATAAACTACTGACAACATTACACCCAAATTTCAAATACAAATATTGTAATTTAGAGTATTTATTTGTAGAAAACAACAACTGGTCAAAATAACCCAAAAAAAGATTGTTTTCAAACCTCAGATAATGCAAAATTTTTCAACAACAAAATACTAATGTTTTAACTTAGGAAGAGTTCAGAAATCAATATTTGGTGGAATAACCCAGATTTTTTATCATAGCTTGCATGCTCTCCACCAGTCTGTCACATTGCTTTTGGGTGACTTTATGCCACTCTTGGCACAAAAAGTAGCTTAGGCTTTTTTTGATGGCTTGTGACCATCCATCTTCCTCCTGATCAAATTCCAGAGGGTTTCATTGGGGTTCAGGTCTGGAGATTGGGCTGGCCATGACAGGGTCTTAATCTGGTGATCCTCCACCCACACCTTGATTTACCTGGCTGTCTGGCATGGAGCATTGTCCAGCTGGAAAAAACAATTCTCAGTGTTGGGGAACATTGTCAGAGCAGAAGGAAGCAGGTGTTCTTCCAGGATAACCTTGTACTTGGCTTGATTCATGCATCCTTCACACAGACAAATCTGCCCAATTCCTGCCTTGCTGAAGCATCCCCAGATCATTACCGATCCTCCACCAGATTTCACAGTGGGTGCGAGACACTGTGGCTTGTAGGCCTCTCCAGGTCTTTGTCTAACCAGGTGTTGGGCAAAACTGAAAATGTGACTCATCAGAGAAGATGACCTTACTCCATTCCTCTACGGTCCAATCCAAACTTCAGCTTGGCTCTTTTTTGCTTCTCATTGATGAAGTGCTTTTTTCTTTTTTTTTTTTTCACGACTTCAGCCCTGCCCCTAGGAGCCTGTTTTGAACCGTCCTCGCCATGCACTTCACCCCAGCTGCTGTTTGCCATTCTTTTTGTAGGTCACTTGAGGTCATCCTACGGTTGTTGAGTGACATTCGAATGAGTCGACGGTCATCTCGCTCAGTGGTCAGTCGTTTTCGCCCTCTGCCAGTCTAGCTTTGTTGTCCCCAATGCCTTTTACTTGACCTTGTTCTTATAAACCGCCATCTTTGAAATATTCAGGATGGAAACAACCTGACGCTCACTGTATCCCTCTGCCAGTAAAGCCAGAATTGAACCCTTCTTTTCCTCACTCAAAGCTTTTCTTTTCAACTTTTTTGTCATGCTGAATAGTTATTTATTCAAATTACCTTTGAGGTACTACTTGCATTGTTGCCATCCAACTGGTCCTATTGCAAGAAGATAGTGTTGACCACAGCAGTAGTTTTTATACTTTTCCTCATTAAATTTAGATTTGGTTCAGGTAATCACCTAATCATTACCACATTAAGTAAAATGAGGTGTGCCTGTGTTGGAATCTAACAGACACTGGAATGGAATAGCTGCCATACATGTACAGATGCTGATATAAGACAAATTAGGAGTGGTCTCTTAATTTTTTTCAGAGCTGTATATATCAAATACATGTAACACCCAATTAAAATTCCAATCATGTAATACTCTCAATGTAATACCAATCATGTAAGCTTTACATACAAATCATGTACAATCAGAGCATGCCTGACATACCATTCTGGAGGATTACGCACATCAGACACCCTAACCCAGGGACCTACAGACCATACACAAGGCCCTTCAACACATCAATACATGCAGCAGATTGTTACAGTTATACAGAGGTTATTCCCCTGATAGCACGATAACCTGCATTACCCAAAGCAGTTACAAGCAACACATAATCAAAACTCCTCCAATAAATGTTTAAAAGGGGCAAGGGGGACAAGAGTTCCAAGTTTAAGTTTGGTCTGTAGACTATTCTATAAGCAAGGAGCATAACAGGAAAAGGCAGTCATACCCAATTCTGTGGCGATTTCAAGGGGCCTCATGTGTAATCCAGGCTTAAAATCTGGTTTTCTGAGTTATATTTCTAATGTTGATAAATGACGATAAATAGTAAGGTAGTTTAATTAGCTTTATAGACAAACACAAGACCATATTGTTCTCAACTCAAGAACAGTGAAGTCCAGCCCACACTTTGATATAAACTACAGTGGTGAGTTCTGTAGCTAGCACCCATAATAAACCTAAGTGCATAATGAAAAGTAGCATCCAGCAGTTTAAGTGTGGATGCCATAGCATGCGTGTAGATAATATCCCCATAGTCTATAACCGACATAAAATTTGCTTGCACAATTTGTTTTCTCTATGTGTTTAGGACAAACGATCTGTGTGTAGAGGAAGCCTAGCTTGATCGTTAGCCTTTTACAGAGTTCATCAACAACACCCTGCGGAGAAAGCTCATTTCGGCCGCCTGTATCCGGGATCTTGTCCATTCGGAAGTGCAGAATGTCAACTTTAATTGAAGGGGTTGAACTAAAATATTGTGTGAAATGTTTAGGAATTGCAACCATTTTCATACAGTCTTCTTATTTCAGGGGCTCAAATGTAATTGGACAAATTAACACAATCATAAATAAAGCCGCTGCTCCTCCACATCGAGAGGGGTCAGCTGAGGTGGCTTGGGCATCTTTTTCGGATGCCTCCGGAACGCCTTCCTGGGAAGGTGTTCCGGTCCCGTCCCACCGGGAGGAGACCCCGGGGAAGACCTAGGACACGCTGGAGGGACTATGTCTCCCGGCTGGCCTGGGAACGCCTCGGTGTCCCCCCGGAAGAGCTAGAGGAAGTGTCTGGGGAGAGGGAAGTCTGGGCATCCCTGCTTAGACTGCTGCCCCCGCGACCCGGCCCCGGATAAGCAGAAGAAGATGGTATGGTATGGTATAAATAAAATTTTAATTTTTAATACTTTGTCAAGAATCCTTTTGCAAGTAATGACTGCTTGAAGTCTGGACATTACCAAACGCTGGGTTTCCTCCTTTGATGCTTTGCAAGGCCTTTACTGTAGCTGCCTTCAGTTGCTTTTGGTTTATGGGTCATCAGCAAGTGAAATTAGTACTTGACCAGGCTGAGATCAGATTATTGTACTGCAGAATATTTAACTTCTTTGCCTTAAAAAACTAATGGGTTGCTTTCACAGTATGTTTTCGATCACCGTCCATCTGTAAAGGGAAGCGCCAACCAATCAACTTCACTGAATTTGGTCACATCATCAATAAACATTAGTGACAATGTGCTATGGGAAGCCATTCATGCCCATGCCATCACCCTGCCTCTACGTGTTTTACTGATGATGTGATATGCTTCGGATCATGAGCCGTTCCAAGCCTTCTCCATATCCCCCCCCCCATCATTCTGGTACAGGTTGATCTTACTTTCCTCTGTCCAAAAAATGCTGTTGCAGAATTGGGCTGGCTATTTTAGATGTTCTTTGGCAAAGTCTAATCTGGACTTTCTATTCTTGAGGCTTATGAGTGGTTTCCACCTTCTGGTGGTATTTTCTCTCATGAAGTCTTCTCTTTATGGTAGACTTGAA
The DNA here is from genome assembly GCF_011004845.1 of Esox lucius. Taxonomy (NCBI): domain Eukaryota; kingdom Metazoa; phylum Chordata; class Actinopteri; order Esociformes; family Esocidae; genus Esox; species Esox lucius. The sequence goes on along the minus strand of NC_047577.1, from coordinate 25,531,958 downwards.
TAATGATATGCCTACCTTCTGGAGAGTGTTCTTCACTTGGCTGGATGTTGTGAAGAGGTTTTTCTTTACAATGGAAAAGATCCTACGATCATCCACCATTTTTGTCTTTTGTGGATGTTCAGGCCTTTTTGTGTTGCAGAACTCACCAGTGTGTCCAATGTGTATTTGGCCACTCCTGATGTTCCTGCTCTCTCTCTGATTAATTTTTTATTGCAGCCTAAAGATGACCTGTTTCACTTGCATTGAGAGCTCCTTTGACTGCATGTTGTGGGTTCACAGCAACAGCTTCCAAATGTGAATGCCACACCTGGAATCAGCTCTAGAGCTTTTACCTGCTTAATTGATGAAGAAATAACAAAAGGAATAGCCCACACCTGTCCATGAAACAGCTTTTGAGTCAATTGTCCAATTTCTTTGGCTCCCTTGAAAAAGAGGTGGCTACATATTAAAGAGCAGTAATTCAAAAACCCTTCCTCCAATTTGGATGTGAATATCCTCAACTTAAAGCAGAGACTGCACTTTAAGCCCATATTCATTATTTAACTGTAACTTGAATACATTTTGGTAAACAGCCAAAATAACAAAACTTTTATTTATACAATTATTTCCGGACATTACTGTATGTTGTTTTATTCAAATCACTTTTTCATACTTTTCAAATGCATTGTTATGTTTAACAAACCGGATAAAGGTTTGTAATACTATCAAAAACGTATGTAGGAGACAATGCTGACATGTTTTTCCTCCTATGCATCACTATTGAAACTGGAGTTGCCAGATTTCATTGACAGTATACCACAAAAACAGCCTGGACTCCACAAAAACTCACCCAAATGTTATTTGTACTATACAAACCTATTTGCCCACACAATGTCAAATAGACGAAACCGCTCCATTTGGCAACACTGATTGATACAGTTGAAACACTGGCATGTTCCAGAATCTACTCAGATTGGATAAAATATGAAAATGTGATGTGCTCAGCATGCACTCAGTTCATTGGTCAGAAAAATCGATGCCATGCCAATTAGAGTCCACTTGCAAATGTTGTAAAAACGAACCACTACAGATTGTTATATACAAGTACAAATAGTTTATTCACAGGTCTAGCAAATGTTTTGTGGCAAAACTCAAGCGTTTGGTATTTAACAATTCATGAATTGCATGATTCCAAATATCAAGTTAGTTACAAGTATGCAAATAATTTTCAACTACAAAACTAATTAAAGCTTCAAGCAGCGTTTCCGGGTTATTGTAAGGTTTTTATTTTTTTCAAATTTTCCCCCTCAATGGTTTCAGTTTGTTTTTCAATTGAATTGTTCACAATATAGGTCACATTAGAAGTGGAAAAGGTTCTGACATTATTTATCTTTGTCTCATTCTTTTACATCACAATAACCTGACATTTTATCAGGGGTGTGTAGCATTTTATATCCACTCTAGCTATACAGCCTACCTATAACGAAAAAAATGACTCCAATCACTTCATGGCTGATTTGTTTCTTTAGAAAACAGTATAAAAGGGTCACGCAATACAATTATGGTATCATGGTATCATGATATTATCATGGTATTACAGAGAGGATATACACTCACCTAAAGGATTATTAGAAACACCATACTAATACTGTGTTTGACCCCCTTTCGCCTTCAGAACTGCCTTAATTCTATGTGCCATTGATTCAACAAGGTGCTGAAAGCATTCTTTAGGAATGTTGGCCCATATTGATAGGATAGCATCTTGCAGTTGATGGAGATTTGTGGGATGCACATCCAGGGCACGAAGCTCCCGTTCCACCACATCCCAAAGATGCTCTATTGGGTTGAGATCTGGTGACTGTGGGGGCCATTTCAGTACAGTGAACTCATTGTCATGTTCAAGAAACCAATTTGAAATGATTCAAGCTTTGTGACATGGTGCATTATCCTGCTGGAAGTAGCCATCAGAGGATAGGTACATGGTGGTCATAAAGGGATGGACATGGTCAGAAACAATGCTCAGGTAGGCCGTGGCATTTAAACGATGCCCAATTGGCACTAAGGGGCCTAAAGTGTGCCAAGAAAACATCCCCCACACAATTACACCACCACCACCAGCCTGCACAGTGGTAACAAGGCATGATGGATCCATGTTCTCATTCTGTTTACGCCAAATTCTGACTCTACCATCTGAATTTCTCAACAGAATTCGAGACTCATCAGACCAGGCAACATTCTTCCAGTCTTCAACTGTCCAATTTGGGTGAGCTTGTGCAAATTGTAGCCTCTTTTTCCTATTTGTAGTGGAGATGAGTGGTACCCGGTGGGGTCTTCTGCTGTTGTAGCCCATCCGCCTCAAGGTTGTGCATGTTGTGGCTTCACAAATGCTTTGCTGCATACCTTTGTTGTAACAAGTGGTTATTTCAGTCAAAGTTGCTCTTCTATCAGCTTGAATCAGTCGGCCCATTCTCCTCTGACATCTAGCATCAACAAGACATTTTCGCCTACACAGGACTGCTGCATACTGGATGTTTTTCCCTTTTCACACCATTCTTTGTAAACTCTAGAAATGGTTGTGTGTGAAAATCCCAGTAACTGAGCAGATTGTGAAATACTCAGACCGGCCCTTCTGGCACCAACAACCATGCCACGCTCAAAATTGCTTAAATCACCTTTCTTTCCCATTCTGACATTCAGTTTGAAGTTCAGGAGATTGTCTTGACCAGGACCACACCCCTAAATGCATTGAAGCAACTGCCATGTGATTGGTTGATTAGATAATTGCATTAATGAGAAATTGAACAGGTGTTCCTAATAATCCTTTAGGTGAGTGTATATTGTTGTCCAATGGCCAAAAAGTACAGAGTCACAATATCGGAAAACAGGAACATTTCCAGAACACCACAGAGCCGGCTGTAAGTCTCAGTGTATTGTTTTAGGGGTTGTGATCTATATTACCCCAAAATACAATGATGTGTACTCGCAATGTAAATGTAAACAGTGCTGTTTTAGGCTTACTATAACATAGCTACTGATAGTTGTAGCCAGCAAAGTTTTTGTCCATTCTGGACAAATCCTAATGCATAATTTATTTTGTCTACAGTACGGCTAGAACCCTGGAATAATATGTGTTTGATTTTATGTGGAGATATAAGTGTGTAAATAGAGACGAGAGAAAGTGTATTCAGAGGGAGGAAGTAGAGGGTAGGGTAGGAATGTGTGTGTGGAGCAGAAAGTGTGTCTTGGTGTGGATTGTGTGTGAAGAGAGAATATAATGTGTGTGTGATAGTTTGGACTGAGGAGAACGTATGGGAGTAAAGGAGAATGTGTTGGGAGGTTATGGTGACAGAGGAGATGATGGAAAACAAGTGTCTAAGACACACCATGATGTGTTTTTGTGTGTTGAAAGAGAAAATAATGTGTTGGGGGGTGTGTATAAGGTAGGGGTTCAAGAAAGTGGAGATGGTTTACATTAAGTATTATAGATTAACTGATTACTGATTAACGTCAACAGCAAATTTTGTGTCCAACTTCGGTGAATATCTTAACAGCTGTGATATTTATAACTGCTGTGAAGCCATTACATTGCATATAGGAGCGAAGTGTCAAAGTGCCAAATTGCGTTAGCAACCTATCGTTAGCATCATTGCGTGAGCCACCTAGCGTCAGCCCCCTAACCTTGAGCTTGCTAGCCACCTGAGTGACAGTTAAAATCCTCTTCCTCTAGCGTCACATGTTCACCCAGTGGGCAAAATGATATGACACCCGGGTTGAATTCCTAATATAATTGACTTTGAATGGGAAAGGGTTTTGCTCAGGGGTGTCCAAACAGTTCCACGGAGGGCCGAGTTTCGGCATAAATTGGTTCCCAGTTCACACCTAAACAACCAGGTGAGGGTAGAAACGAACTAATTAGTAATTAGTCAATTAAGTCAATTAGTCAATTAAGTACAAGGTGAGAGCAAAAACCTGCAGACACTTGGCCCTCTGTGGAACTGTTTGGACACCCCTGGTTTAGCTGGTTAAGCTGAAGAATCCTTGGCTTCATCGATTAAAATAACTGCAAACAATGTGTTTCGCAGTTACCACATTTAGTGATTGAAATCTCCAGAAAGTTTCATGTCCCTAACATATTTGGCAGAATGTTGGTAAATGTATTTCAATCAGTGAGGTTTATAGTGCCACCATGAGAGCAAGCTGTTTCAGGGTACAATTCAGGGTTAATTCCTGCCCTTGGTGTTTATCTGTAAAGCAAGTAGCATCTTTCTTGGATAATCCTTTTAGGATTTATAGCCTTATATAAGATTTGCCACAACTATGTCAAATTCAATTGCGCATTGCAGCCTTTTTTACAGACTTTTAAAGATAATGGTCCACAGATCCTTCACAGCAAACAGCATGCCAATCCTTTCAATGGTCTCGAAGATGTCATTTAAGATGTCAAAATAACGCGAAACACAGGTGAGGTTTATAGCATACCCATAAGGTCATTCTATACTTGACTTTTGCTGTCCATTTGTGGCAGAGATGTTAAATGGCATGATTCGTTTGGTAGCTGTCGGGTATTCCCATGGGGAGTTATGGCCTTATATAGTCACAGACCTGCCCACCTCAGTTTCAGTGGCTGATTTCAGCCATATTGTTTGAGATATCAACTTTTCCTTATATAACTTGAATAGATAATGGTTCAAAGGTCCATCACACCCAATAGCATGCAAATCTGTTCAGTAGTCTCAGAGGAGATGTCGTAAATGAGTTTTTCACAGATGGAGGCCATATTGTTTGAGATATCAACTTTTCTTATAAAACTTTTAAAGACAATGGTCCACTGGTCCTTCACACCAATTGTCATCCAAATCCATTTAGCTGTTTCAGAGGAGATGTCGTTTAAGTGTGTTTTTATAAACGGCAAAATTGTGAGAAACATCTGTGATTTTTCCTGTCCATTCCTGACAGACATATGTACGAGTATGTTTGGTTTCGTAGCTGTTTGATGTTCCATTTGGGATTAATGGATGTCTAAAGATATAGACCCGCCCAACTCAATTTCATTAGCTGATTTCAGCCATATTGTTTGAGATATCAACTTTCCTATAATAACTTGAATAGATAATGGTTCAAAGGTCCATCACACCAATTGTAATCCAAATCCATTCAGCTGTTTCGGAGGAGATGTCGTTTAAGTGTGTTTTTACGGCAAAATCGTGAGAAACATCTGTGATGTTTCACCAGTGAACTGCTGAAACCCTAATAATATTGAACCGGAACAAACTCAATAGGATTTCACCAGAACTGCTGAAACCCTAATTAAAGCTGCAAGCAGCATTTAGGGGGTTTCAGCATTAATATATGTCACCTGTTCTACGCGTAATGAAGCTTGCCTAGACCATTGCTATGGAAACATCCAGGACGCCTTTTATTCTAAGGCTTTGCCTGGTTTTGGGAACTCAGACCATAATATGATTAAGCTGATGCCTTCTTATGTGTCCCGACTACTGAGTGAGAAAGCGAAAAAGGTGGAGGTTAAATGCTGGTCTGCTGCTGAGACGGAGACTCTTCAGGATTGCCTGGAGTGCACAGACTGGAATGTAGTTACTGACGGGACTGATAACGTCAATGACGCAGCGTTCGCTATTTTGGGGTATGTACAATTCTGTGAGGATATGATCATCCCCCGAAAGACTATTAAGATGTTTCCTAATAATAAGCCCTGGGTCACTCCAGAGTTAAAGCAACTCCTTAATGAGAAAAAACGTCTGTTTAAATCAGGAGGAAGTAGAGAAGAGAAAAAGATAGTACAGAAAAAGATCAAAAGCAAGATCAATGAGTGTAAAGTAGCATACAAACATAAATTAGAAAGCTTTTTTAAAAATGACGTTAGAAGAGCCTGGCAGGGAGTTCAATCTATTACAGGTTACAAGACCAAGAAGCACCCTATGGTAGCAGACAATGATTTTAACATGGCAAATCAATTAAATTATTTTTACTGTAGATTTGACATATATGATTTTAAAGCAAAACAGAATGAGGCCATTACAGTAGTAAGAGACATGAAAGGTGTGGATATTGACATCTCTATGGACAATGTCAAATCTCATTTTAGACGTGTAAACCCCCACAAAGCTTGTGGACCTGATGGTATCAGCTGTAGGACACTAAAGGTGTGTGCTGATCAGCTGGCACAGCCCTTTCATAGGTTGTTCCAGCTGTCACTAGACACTGGTGTTGTTCCCAGTCTATGGAAAAAATCTTTAATAGTGCCGGTGCCTAAAAACAATAGACCTAAGGAACTCAAAGATCTGCACCCTGTTGACCTTACATCTACAGTTATGAAATGTTTTGAAAAAATAATTTTAAAGGAACTTCACCATAAGCTCTCACCTCTTTTAGACCAAAATCAATTTGCTTATCGTGCAGAGCGAGGTTTTGAGGATGCGCTGCTATCTTTGATTAACAGCATTCATGAGCACCTTGAGCATGCTAAGAGCCTTGTCAAGATTGTGTTCATTGACTTTAGCAGCACTTTTAATACAATTCAACCCCACCTGTTGGTGGAAAAATTGGTGCATTTGGGAGTAAATCCCCAATTGATTATCTGGATCTATATCTTCTTGATGGATCGCAGTCAGCAAGTCAGATTTAACACATGTATATCATCCTTAAAAACTATAAACACAGGGGCACCACAAGGGTGGGTTCTGTCGCCCATTTTATACACATTGTACACCAATAATTGTCAAGCCTCCTCTTCAGCTCACACATATTTTAAATATGCTGACGACACAGCATTGGTTGGTTTTTTAAAATCTAACATTTCTTCTGTGAATGAATTCCAGAGGGAATTACAGGGTTTCACTCATTGGTGTTCTGATAATTTTCTTGAAATAAATGTAAAGAAAACAAAAGAGTTATAGATTTTAGCAAAAACAGAATTATAGTCCCCCCCTTCTAAGATCAATGGTGAACTAGTAGAGCAAGTCTCAACCTACAAAAATTTGGGAGTTGAAATTGACTCTTCGACAATGGCGGTGGAGAACATGGTCCACTCGGACTCAATATCTCCAACCTCCCTCGGGATCCAGTCGAAGCTCTGCCGGAGGTGGGAGTTAAAGATCTCTCTGACAGGAGTCTGTCCAGCTTCCTCCCCCGCCATCGGATCCAACTCACCACCAGGTGGTGATCAGTTGACAGCTCCGCCCCTCTCTTCACCAAACTGTGACTAGCACAGAAGTCCAATAACTGAACACCACTCGGGTTCAGATCAGGGGGTCTGTTCCTCCCAATCACGCCCCTCCAGGTGTCACTGTCGTTGCCCACGTGGGCGTTAAAGTCCCCCAGTAGAACAATAGAGTCCCCAGTCGGAGCACTTTCCAGCACCCCTCCCAGAGACTCCAAGAAGGTCGGGTACTCTGCACTGCCGTTCGGCCCGTAGGCACAAACAACAGTGAGAGACCTATCCCTGACCCGTAGGCGCAGGGAAACGACCATCTCGTTCACCGGGGTAAACTCCAACACATGGCGGCAGAGCTGGGGAGCTATAAGCAAACCCACACCAGCCCGCCGCCTCTCACCATGGGCAACTCCAGAGTGGTGAAGAGTCCATCCTCTCTCAAGGAGTGTGGTTCCAGAGCCCAAGCCGTGCGTAGAGGTGATCCCGACTACCTCTAATCGGAACCTCTCAACCTCAGGCACTAACTCAGGCTCCTTCCCCGCCAGCGAGGTGACATTCCACGTCCCTAGAGCCAATTTCTGTTCGTAATTTTTATGGACAGAATTTCTAGGCGCAGCCAGGGGCCGGAGGGTGTCAGGTTTGGGGACCTCACGATTTCGTCTCTGCTCTTTGCAGATGATGTTGTCGTGTTGGCCCTTTCTAACCAGGACCTTCAGCATGCACTGGGACGGTTTGCAGCCGAGTGTGAAGCGGTGGGGATGAAAATCAGTACCTCCAAATCCGAGGCCATGGTCCTCAGTCGGAAAAGGGTGGCTTGCCCACTTCAGGTTGGTGGAGAGTGCCTGCCTCAAGTGGAGGAGTTTAAGTATCTAGGGGTCTTGTTCACGAGTGAGGGAAGGATGGAACGGGAGATTGACAGACGGATCGGTGCAGCTTCTGCAGTAATGCAGTCGATGTATCGGTCTGTCGTGGTGAAGAAAGAGCTGAGCCGCAAGGCGAAGCTCTCGATTTACCGGTCAATCTACGTTCCTACTCTCACCTATGGTCATGAGCTTTGGGTCATGACCGAAAGGACAAGATCCCGGATACAGGTGGCCGAAATTAGCTTTCTCCGCAGGGTGGCTGGGCGATCCCTTAGAGATAGGGTGAGAAGCTCGGTCACCCGGGAGGAGCTCAGAGTAGAGCCGCTGCTCCTCCACATCGAGAGGGGTCAGCTGAGGTGGCTTGGGCATCTTTTTCGGATGCCTCCGGAACGCCTTCCGGAAGAAGATGGATGGATGGAAATTGACTCTAAATTAATTTTTAATGACTGTGCATTGAATAAAACTAAGAAAATGCACCAGCGGATGTTTTTCCTTAGGAAACTAAACACTTTTAGACTAGACAGACACATCCTTGTAATTTTTTATAAAAGTATTCTCCAGAGTGTTCTGTCTTTTGGCCTTATCTGCGTGTTTGGTAACATGCATGTTAAGGACCAAAAGAGACTGCAGCGTATGATCAAGGTGGCCAGTAAGATCATAGGACTTGATCAGGTGTCAGCAACTCAGCTGTACAATGAGTTATCTTACAAAAGACCGACCAAATCCTTAATGACCCCACTCACCCTCTTCATCATAAATTTATGAGAAGCAATAGGTCAACTGGTAGAATTTTACAACAGAGAATTAAAACGGAAAGATACAATAAATAATTTGTGCCTACAGCGATCAGACTGTATAATGACCAAGCACATCGCAAGTACTTTGATCCTGCACTGGCATTTTAACTGGATGGTACACCCAAATTTCCTTTTTTGACATCTACTCCTAGTTATTTTTATATACTTATTTTTATTTTTAGCTACCTTAATGTTTCGTAAACGTTAGATGTCGGATTGTCTTTGTCATTTCTGTAGTATTGTTTATTTTTGTATTGTGATTGTTGACTTTTGTTATTGTTATTCCCATTGTACTGTTACTTTTGTGTTATATACAGGTTCATTGGTTTGTCTGTGGTGTCTATATGTTTAGAGAATATGTTGCGACAAGAGTGCAAAATGAATGACCACATGAATTTCCCCTTGTGGGATAATAAAGTTTACCTTGACCTTGACCTTGCAAATGTGAGAAACCTCAATAGCGCCAACCTGTGGTTGATATAAAATCTTTGCAGTCATTATTGTCATATCATTTTTGTTAACATATGCACCAAGTAGAATAATTATACCATTATCCTTATAGGAGATGTGTCTATATATCTACAAAACCACGCCCCTGCACATGTTCATCTGTCAATGGTGGCCATGTTCTTTGACATACTGGCCTGGCTGGTATAACTTTTGAGGACCTTGGTCCCTAGATGCCAAATATCAGTACGTGAATATCGGACATTTGGTGCCAGAGAAGATAATGTTTTAGTGTTTTTCACACATTCAAAATGGCCACCAAACCATTAAAGCGAAGTTAACCAGTCATAACTTAAGATGGGGGTTCCTTAATATTAAGTTATGCCCACTGACGGTTTCCATTGCTGTGGCGTTTTTGATTAAGTGCATGCATTTATGAAGGAAGAATTACAGGGTCAATGATGAAGATTTCGGTAAGTGCTTCCAAATGATAACCTCTAGCTATATATTTAGGGATAGTTAATGTGTTCACTAAGATCGCTTATCTACTAAATTCTTTGAATCTGAGATTCAAATAGCTTGTCAGAGATAGCTAGCTACACAACGAGGTAGGCTACTTGTTAGCCAGCTCTAGTAAATTAGGGAACGTTATAACTAGCTAAAGATGCATAATGCACCTGTCACTATATGCAAGCAGGCAATATCCATTTATTTTGTAGCTTCATATACACTATGTTGTAATTATTTATTATCATATAACTGTGTCAAGATCGGTGACTGCATCGCTTTGGTCACTAACATTCTTCTGTCTGAGGACAATACTTATCTTGTTTTTATGGAGTATGAGCAGAAATGCTTACATTACAGAATGCATGGTTTTATACTGTAATGGCAGTGAGATAAAAAATTATGGTTTTAATGGAAGTCAGTGAGAGATTTTTGACTATGAAGGTGTCCAGAGGGACTACATAAAATATACTAATGCAATCAAATCAATGTTGTTGCTAATCTTTGACATATCCAAAACTCTAATCACCACCAAAATCCCATAAATCCCAAAAAATCATGCCCCTAGCTGCAACACAGACAAAATGATCAACACATTTTTTTTTGCAAAAATGACAAAATGTCCTGAGGATGGCATAAGGGTTAAGGTTTAGGCTATGGATGATAAATGTCTGTGTAAATTCTAACCCTATCGAAATTATTATTTTATCATTTTATTTTCCCCTTGTAAAGAAAACCTTTATTTTAATATTCTTCACATTTCTTGTAAAAAAACCCACTAATATTTCAGGGTATTCCGTAATATGTTTGACTAAAGCATTTGTTTCTGTTATATAAAAAAAAATTGTCTTGAGAATGTGTGTCCAGTGAGGTTTGTTTCTTGTTAAATGTTACACAAATCATATATTATTGTACACATAGATATATGTTTTTAGCAGATCTTTTTTCAAATTTCTCTTGGTAAGACTTCCTGTCAATTAATAATCAATGACCTTGTAACGTCCAATCCCATCGACAGCTTAAATTGTTCGTTAGGTCACACCTGCTCCCTTTTACAAGGTGGTAGTATTTCGGAAGATTACGAGCTTTCCAAGAGTACACAACACCAAGTAGGCCTGTTGGATTTGTGGGTAAGTTTAAAATGAAGCTAGGTATTGTAATGGGGATATATTAGCCTATTTGGTAAATTATATATTTTGGAAACGTTTATAGACATAATAGGCCTCATTGCTGCAACATTTCTTGTCAAAAGTGATCTAATGTAGCGTGTACACTGGAAATGGAAACGGTTAAACAAGCTTTTGGAAAGCCACATTTAAAAAAAAAAATAAATACGAAGGCGGAAATTTCACTAGGGACTTGTCCACTCCACATTTCGAAATTGCATTATTGTCCCCCTCTTTCACTTTTTATGGGTAAAAGATTAGGGCGACGTGCTTCAGGACCTGGCAGTAAATTCAGAGTGTCAGGCAGGCCAAGGCAACAAAAAAATACTCAGAGCCAAAGGGTATCAAACTATATTGTATCTAGCTAATTTACTAATTTAGCTACATGAAGTTCGCTAGCTAGCTGATTAGTGTTGTGCTGGAGAGGTACGCTATAGACAGCTAACAAGCTGTTTTAAGACAGGCTAGAGCACTCTTCTAGCATCTGTCAAGATGAAATCATAACAGATTGACGACCGATATTAAGTTTAAGGAGAGTTATCAGAGGGTCTATCAGTTATCTACCAAATTCTTTAATATTAAATAATTTTGTCACGCTGTAATGATGTTCTACATGTTTCACTGTCATGGTAATTCAGCCTACATTGTCTCAGCAGGATATTCCAATTGTGTACAATTTGAGAATTCGGGAGCTTTACAAAAATGTTTCACCCTCACTTAAAAAAACTAAAGTTCCAACCCTGTATTTTACTAACTAAAATGTCAAAGTTGCTTGGCTAGTTTAAAAATATTTTTTAACTATCTTTGCTACAGTGTTTTCCATTTTCAGTGTGTACATTTGCTAGGTGAATTCTGAAAAACACTAAGGGAAGTTTTTACAACACCTCATCCTTAAATAATTCTAACCTGCTTGTTTGGCACTAGAAAATATCTTAACTGTTTTTGATATAATTAAGTGATGTTCTAGTACCACGTTAGCAATTTGGCATGATCACTCAAGGATAAGGTGTTGGAGTAATGGTTGTAGGAAATAAGATTAGATTTAGATGTAGATTTAATCAAAAAGACATAAATAGTTATGTTTTTATATAATTGATGTCACGACTATACTCCTAGGGCAAGGCACTCTACCCTAATTTACTCCAGGAAAATGTTCCTCTACTTATTGTAAGTCGCTCTGGATAAGAGCAACTGATAAATGACAAAAATGTATACTGTACATATTTTTTATATTAATGCATTTGATTTGTATGTAAACACTTTTTATTTACAATCTGGAGTAAAACCAAAATGGAAATTGATACCTTTATTAGAAACTTGCTAAATTTGCAATAAAAATGATTTGACATAACTACTCAATTCTGGTAATGGTGTGATTGTTATTAATGTACAGAAGTAACTTCTCTAATTTATTACCTACATTATCTAGCCCAGCTAGTTTTCATATATTTTTTCTAATTGTAATTTCCATTGTCAATGGGTAGCTAAGAAAAAGATGTTCTGTGAGTGTGACGTTAAAATATCTAATTTTATTACACTGATGCTGAGAATGTTTTTTTTTTTTTTTTTGTAATAATCCAAGCTATTCCACAATCAAAGTCAATTGACAATGTGTGTCATTAGGGTTTCATCAGTATGCCAAAATTCCAGTTCACTAATATTATTCATTTTTGCAAATTCCTGTGAGTTAAAATGGTGTAAAGGATACACAAATGAATATAGTAAAGCATCAAGAAACATTACTTGTGGTGCATTGGACCTGCCAATCAGCCTTATGGTGGCACTAGCCTGAGAAGTTGGACTTTTTGAAAGTTCACCACACCCATCCCTTTTGACCTAGTCCTGGAAATCAGTCCATAGGTGTATCTCCTCACTATGAACATTTTTGCCACTGAGACCCCAAAAATTGCCATCATGGATTTTCAGCCATTCTTAGTTATTTTGAAAAACACTTAAAACACTACTCATATGGCAGCAAATGACCAATCTTGATGTAGTTTGACATTTGGTATCTATGTATGAAGATCTTCAAGTGTTATATAAACCAGACCAGTATGTAAAAAACTACATGGGGTCACCATTGGACAGGAAAAAACATCCAACATTGGGTTAATGTTTGTACATGTGTGCAATTTGTCTTTTACTCTACATACCATATTGCATAATTTTCATGCTAACTAAATGCTGAAACCCACTAAATGCTGCTTGCAGCTTTAATTGAAGTTGGAAATGTAAAGACAATTGCTTAGTTACAGTAACATATACATTCCAAGGGGCTTCAGTTTCCTTTTGTCATTACTTGCTATATTTCTAATGGTGATAGTGATAATAATAATAACTTTATTTGTATAGCACTTTTCTAGTACAATTCCACATAGAGCTTTATACACAGCAAAACTAGAAATACATTAAAATATTAATAAAAATATACAGTGAGGGGGAAAAAGTATTTGATCTCTTGCTGATTTTATACGTTGTAGACTGACAAAGAAATGATCAGTCTATAATTTTAATGGTAGGTTTATTTGAACAGTGAGACAGAATAACAACAAAATGTCAAAAATTTTATACATTTGATTTGCATTTTAATGAGTGAAATAAGTATTCGACCCCTCTGCAAAACATGACTTAGTACTTGGTGGCAAAACCCTTGGTGGCAATCACTGAGGTCAGATGTTTCTTGTAGTTGGCCAGCAGGTTTGCACACATCTCAGGAGGAATTTTGTCCCACTCCTCTTTTCAGGTCTTCTCCAAGCCATTAAAGTTTAGAAGGCTGACATTTGGAAACTCAAACCCTCAGCTCCCTCCACAGATTTTCTATGGGATTAAGGTCTTAAGGCTGGCTTGGCCACTCCAGGACCTTAATGTGCTGCTTCTTGAGCCACTCCTTTGTTGCCTTGGCCGTGTGTTTTGGGTCATTGTCATGCTGGAATACCCATCCATGACCCATTTTCAATGCCCTGGCTGGGGGAAGGAGGTTCTAACCCAAGATTTGACTTTACTTGTCCCCGTCCGTCATCCCTTTGATGCTGTGAAGTTGTCCTGTCCCCATAGCAGAAAAACACCCCCAAAGCACAGTTTTTCTACCTCCATGCTTGATGGTGGAGATAGTGTTCTTGGGGGTCATTCCTCCACCTCCAAACATGGCAAGTTGAGTTGATGCCAAATTACTTGATTTTGATCTCATCTGACCACAACACTTTCACCCAGCTCTCCTCTGAATCATTGAAATGTTCACTGGCAAACTCCAGACGGGCCTGTACATGTGCTTTCTAGAGCAGGGGGGCCTTGTGGGCGCTGCAGGATTTCAGTCCTTCATGGCGTAGTCCATCCATCCATCATCTTCCGCTTATCCGGGGCCGGGTCGCGGGGGCAGCAGTCTAAGCAGAGATGCCCAGACTTCCCTCTCCGTAGTGTGTTACCAATTGTTTTCTTGGTGACTATGGTCCCAGCTGCCTTGATCATTTAAAGGTCCTCCCGTGGAGTTCTGGGCTGATTCCTCCCCGTTCTCATGATCATTGCAACTCCACGAGGTGAGATCTTGCATGGAGCCCCAGACCGAGGTAGTTTGACAGTTCTTTTGTGTTTCTTCCATTTGCGAATAATCGCACCAACTTGTGTCACCTTCTCACCAAGCTGCTTGGCGATGGTCTTGTAGCCCATTCCAGCCTCGTGCAGGTCTACAATCTTGTCCCTGACATCCTTGGACAGCTCTTTGTTCTTGGCCATAAAATCTGACTTATTGCTTCTGTGGACAGGTGTCTTTTATACAGATAACAAGCTGACATTAGGAGCACTCCCTTTAAAAATGTGCTCCTAATATCAGCTCGTTACCTGTATGAAAGACATATTTCTGATTGAGAGGTGATCAAATACTTATTTCACTCAAAAGGCAAATACATTTATAAAATTTTTGACATGCGTTTTTCTGGATTTTTTTGTTATTCTGTCTCTCACTGTTCAAATAAACCTTCCATTAAAATTATAGACTGATCATTTCTTTGTCAGTGGGCATACATACAGCAGGGGATAAAAAAAAAATATAATTTTTTCTTTTATTTTTTTAAGTAAAGGAAGAGAAAAGAATAAACCAAATATAAAGTCACAGTGATACAATATTAATAAAAGCCAAGTTATAAAAATGCATTTTTAGGTAAGATTTAAAATGCCCTGACGTAGCATCTCTGAAATTCTGTGGTAGGCTGTTCCAGAGTCCGTATACCAAAAGCCCGGTTCCATTTAGTTTTCAGACTAGACTCTGGGACAGCCAGAAGTCTCTCTTCAGCTGATCTGAGTGCAGCATGGCTTGAGCATGTCATAAATGTAATCAGGTGCCAGGCCATGTAGTGCCTTGAAATTTTTAATCTACTCTGAAATTCACTGGTAACCAATATAGAGCTGCCAACACTGGGGTTATGAGACCTTGATTTATTCCTTGTAAGTCTGGTAGCAGAATTCTCTACAACTTGGAGTTGACCTAGGGACTTATTGTTGAGGCATGTAAAAAGAGCATTACAATAGTCTAGGCGAGATTAAATGAAAGCATGCATAATTTTCTGTGTCCTCAAATGATAAAACTGATCTTATTTTGGCAATGTTGCTAAGTTGTTTTTTGTTAAATACAAATACATACAAAGTCTAGATCAAAGAAAACTCCCAAATTTCTGACCACAGGCACATTTTACGCTAGCAATCCTAGAGCCAACCAAACTTCATCGGAAATAGATGGGTGGGCCAATAATTAAAACTTCGGTTTTATCCGTGTTTAATTGAAGAGAATGATATTTTCATCAAAGTAGTTAATGTACTTATTACTGCTGAAGTGAAGACCTACTTCACTTGTTGAGCATTGCTTTTTTTGTTGACTTTGCAACTGTATCAAAGATACATTTTGGATTGTTTTTGTTCACCTCAATCAGGTTGGTTGAAATAAGCTGATCGAGCAAATGTGAGTGCTTTTTGGGTATTGTAGTGTATTGTCTATCTAGGCTAGTCTAAATACTTCCAATTTGGTGGAGCGTGTTGTGGAAATTTCTCTAACCAATGTGTTCTCACTAATTAAAGGACTGATTCCCCTTGTTCAAATTAGAAAAGGAGTGGGGGATCTGGATCTGGCAAGATCTACTTTTATTTAGGGGACATTCAGATTCAATAATCAAATAACCTAACGCCTGTCAAGTCGTTAGTATTTTATAACAAGGGATTTATTTCAAATTATTGTCACAAGCATTTCCATTAATAAAAATTGCAAATGAACTATAAACTATCCCTATACGGCCGAAGCAGGAGCTTGGTCCGCATTGCCGGCAGTAAGTCAGACTTGTTCCCACGATTTCATCTTTGCTCTTTGCGGATGATGTTGTCGTGCTGGCCCCTTCAAACCAGCATGCGCTGGGACGGTTTGCAGCCGAGTGTGAAGCGGTGGGGATGAGAATCAGTACCTCCAAATCCGAGGCCATGGTCCTCAGTCGGAAAAGGGTGGCTTGCCCACTTCAGGTTGGTGGAGAGTGCTTGCCTCAAGTGGAGGAGTTTAAGTATCTAGGGGTCTTGTTCACGAGTGAGGGAAGGATGGAACGGGAGATTGACAGACGGATCGGTGCAGCTTCTGCAGTAATGCGGTCGATGTATCGGTCTGTCGTGGTTCCTACTCTCACCTATGGTCATGAGCTTTGGGTCATGACCGAAAGGACAAGATCCCGGATACAGGCGGCCGAAATGAGCTTTCTCCGCAGGGTGGCTGGGCGATCCCTTAGAGATAGGGTGAGAAGCTCGGTCACCCGGGAGGAGCTCAGAGTAGAGCCGCTGCTCCTCCACATCGAGAGGGGTCAGCTGAGGTGGCTTGGGCATCTGTTTCGGATGCCTCCGGAACGCCTTCCTGGGAAGGTGTTCCGGTCCCGTCCCACCGGGAGGAGACCCCGGGGAAGACCTAGGACACGCTGGAGGGACTATGTCTCCCGGCTGGCCTGGGAACGCCTCGTGTCCCCCCAGAAGAGCTGGAGGAAGTGTCTGGGGAGAGGGAAGTCTGGGCATCTCTGCTTAGACTGCTGCCCCCACGACCCAGCCCCGGATGAAGCGGAAGAAGATGAATGAATGAACTATAAACTATATTGTTAAGAAATGCAAATTGTCTCCAATGAATTAGCACAGAGATATGTTTGAATTTCCTTACATTAGCTAACGTCCTTGTGTCAATGTGTTCTGGCCATAACAACAAAATACAAAATGTATTAGACCATCTAGCCAGCTAATGTTTTATATACAGTCCCTTAAAACTACACTTTCCAAACAAAGCTACACTTAATATATAGACTAATAGTCTATAGTTATGTTACAGTCTGCATTAAACAAACCTACTGATGCGTTCAAGTTCCAGTGAATAAGAAAATATCCTAGGAAGGAAGCTTAATAGGACTAAAATATACAAAAAAACTCAAGATGTGGCTAGCGCGTCCATAGATGCAAGATCTTAAAACAAAGAAAAGAATCATTAGGCAATGTCTATTTTACTATGATAATTTTTTTAGATAAGAATAAATGAGCATGTCCACGTGCTCTGGGAGTAGACGCGTAGGCTTAGGCAGTCTATCAAGCCCACAGCCAAGGAAACCCTTTTAGCTGGTGCATATGTTGCCGAGATGCATTTTAATGGGCATGGGCGGGTCGATTTACAGAGAGGGTTGTAAAGAAGATGTAACGTTTGCGCGGATTTCACGGTACATGGATGCGTACTTTGAAAATCCACCAGATATAGTCACAATATAACCGTAAACAGTTTTATTTTTGGCTTACTATAACGTCGCTACTGAAGGTTGTAGCCAGAGAAGTTTTTGTCTATTCTGAAGAAATCCTAATGCATAATTTGTTTTGTCTGCATTGAGGCTCAAACACCGGTTGACTGCATGTCAGTCCACCTCTCTAACCACTACGCTATTTAACAAGAATCACCCAGTCAATCAATCAATCAGTCAGTAAGAGAGATTCACTCTTCTTGGCCAGCTCCGCTTACGCGGTCTGGCAAAAAAACACACAACAAGGCTGTAGTATATAGGTCTACAGCTCTGAAGTGTTTTTAATGCAAGTCAAATCAACGAGAACATAGTATAACAATGAAAATAGACAACAATAATAATTTCTGTGATTAATTATAAAGCTTGAGTGACTTCATATTTTTTTATGACTCTAAATTTTCTAATTAACAGTTTTGATATTCAGTGGCAAAAATTTTTTGGAGTGGCTCAGATATAATGAAGGGGGAATATGTTGTGTATGCTTGGCTCCACAATGTTCCTATGTGTTTGGGGGCTTAGGAAAATAGCTAAGCTGAAACTATAGGCTGGATGCACTTACATCTATTCAAATGTCTACTTGTCCTGGACAGGCAGAGAACAAAAAAAAAAAAAACATATACACACACACACACATACATATAGTGGGCATTAGCTTTTCAAGTGGACATGGACAACAGGGCAGATTTCACACTATAATGGTTTTATTTTTCAAGTGACCAGATATTATATAAAGTATATCCGAGGGGCGTCTGGTTAAAGGTACCACCTTTAACTAATTTTCAGCCAGGAAAATCCCTGGTTTCTTGTTGCGTATTTCCTTTGTTTTTAGTGGTGCAAACATATCTAAAGTATTTTGCAGTGTTGAGTTTAGATCTTCGATTAGATGGTTTACAGATTTGTTTATATTGTCATCAATGAGCAAGCTTGGAAGAATATCAAGAAATCTATCGGTAGTCCGATAATTTATATTACTGCTTATATTAAGCCATTGTTTGGGGTGAGAGTGGGTTTCTTGTTTTGACAGTAAATGTAATAAGACAGGGATCCGATATTCCAGGATTATGGGGGCAAATTATTAGCTCTACAATATCTATTTCTTATGACAGGACTAAGTCTAAGGTATGATTGTGGCAGTGCGTTGGACCTAAGACATGTTTGACAAAATCCCTTGAGTCAATTATGGCTTCAAAGGGTTTTTGAAGAAGATCATTGGACAAAAATTTTAATAGTATCTGCCATGACTACAAGGTTAGACAAGAATTCTGGAAACTCACTGAGGAACATTGTGTATGGCCCAGTGGTGCTGAATATAGTAGCTATGAAAAATTATCACCTTGGTTAGCTTTCATGAGTAAAACTTCAAAAGAATGAAAACCAGTGATGTGTTTAAGAGAAAATGTATATTTACTGTCATAAATCTTAGCAAACCCACCCCCCTTTTCGATATGATCACTAGTGTGGCCAGGAGGAGAAGCCTCATTTGGGGCAGTAATTTCATCAGGCTTTAACCATGTTTCACACAGGGCAATAACATCCAGTTTATGAACAATTAATTAATTTACCAACTGCCTTTGAAGCAAGGGATTTTTTAAAATGTGTGGCAATGCAGTCCTTTTTATTCATGATCGAGGTGAAGTAAAGCTTTATCTTAAAAAGGTTGCTATTGTTAGCACGAGGCCGAGCTGCAAAAAAAAAAAAAAGCCATATCTGAGACTGGTCAATGAAAAGACAACTGGACAGACAAATCTAAGTTTGAGGTGTTCGGACCACAAAGAAGAACATGCTTGAGACACAGACCAAATGAAAGATGGGGGATTTGTAAAGGGTAAAAAGGATCTTGAAGACGGAAGGATATCACTCCATTTTGCAACACCAGCACAGTCACTGGATTTCATCCCTATTGAGTGGTTGTGGGAGCAGCTTGACTGCATGGTACATAAGAATTGCCGATCTAGCCAATCCAACGTGTTGGAGGTGCTTGCTTCAGGGAAGCATGGGGTGAAATCTCTTCAGATTACTTCAACAAATTGACAACTACAATGGGAAAGGTCTGCAAGACTGTACTTGCTGCAAATGTAGGATTCTTTGTCTAAATCAAAGTTTGATGGACAAATAATATTTCAATTAAAAATCATTATTTCTAACCTTGTCAATGACTATATTTCCCATTCATTTAGATATATTTCATATTCCAATGGAAAACAAGGACATTTCTAAGTGACTCAAAACTTTTGAACGTTAATGTATACACACACACTGATGAGCCAGAACATTATGACCACCGGCATTATATGCCACACCAACCCACTGAAGTGATGTTTAGGTAGCAGGCATGTGACAAATTGACATCCAGGTCTGCCCGGACCCAGGGTTTCACAGCAGAACGTTGCCTAGAGCACTCCCATCACCAGCTTAATGTCTTCCCATAGTGCATCCTGGTGCCGTCACTTCCCCAGATAAATGGCACACACATACACAGCCACAGGGTTTGAAATGAGGGGGGGCTGGGGGGTCTCAAAACTTGGTTTTGAGAAAAGATTACTCGAACAAAGGTGAGAAGAAATTGTAATTGTAAGATAAAGATAAGGAATACTGGACAGATACAATTTTATTTGTTTTCAGCCACTTGCTATCTATAATTGGCGGTTTTCACTTGTCAGTAGGGCTTGATAAAATATTCAGGAGTGAATATTCGGTAGGCTATATTAAGTTATTATTCAAATTTCAAACACAAGATTTAAGAACATTAAAAAGTGGAAAAGATACAGATAAGATAGCAAAATAGTCTTCAGAATTTTTTATTATTATATTTTAGGGGAGCCCCAAGAGTCATAGGTCATTT
Source organism: Esox lucius (assembly GCF_011004845.1). Lineage (NCBI taxonomy): Eukaryota > Metazoa > Chordata > Actinopteri > Esociformes > Esocidae > Esox > Esox lucius. Next base: position 25,511,398 of record NC_047577.1, on the reverse strand, counting down.
CGAACCCTGCCCAGCAGTTCACGTGATGTAAAAGAAAAGGGGACTCTTTGGATCAGACAGCCTTTTTCCATTGCTCCAAGATCCAGTTCCGACACTCACTTGCCCATTGTAGGTGCTTTTGACGGTGGACATGGGTCATCATGGGCACTCTGACTGGTCGGAGGCTACGCAGCCATATACGCAGCAGGCTGCGATGCACTGTATGTTGTGACACATTTCTCCCATAACCATCCTTAATATTTTCTGTGATGTGTGCCACAGTAGACCTTCTTCTGTTGGATTGGACCAGACGGGATCGCCTTCACTACCCTTGTGAAATGATGAGCCTTGGTGGCTCAACACCTTGTTGTTGTTTTATGGTTCGTCCTTCCTCGGACCATTGACGGTAGGCTCTCACCCCTGCTAACCGGGAGCATCCCACATGCCTTGCCATTTCAGAGATGCTCTGACCCAGTCGTCTGGCCTTAACAACTTGGCCCTTTTCAAAGTTGCTTAGGTCTTTATTCCTGGCCATTTCTTCTGCATCCAACACGTTGATTACGAGTACTGATTGTTCATTTACCATCTAATCTACCAAGCCCTTGACATGTTCCCTTGTTAGATGATCAACATTATTCGCTTCACCTGTGAGTGGTCATAATATTTTGGCTCATCACTGATCAGCCATAATAACTTTATGACCACTGACAGGTGAAGTGAATAACACTGCTAATCTTGTTACCATGGCACCTGTCAGTGGGTGGGATATATTATGCAGCAAGTGAACATTCTGTCCTCAAAGTTGATGTGTTAGAAGCAGGAAAATGGTAAGCATAAGGATCTGAGGGACTTTGACAAGGGCCAAATTGTGATGGCTAAACGACTGGGTCAGAGCATCTCCAAAACTGCAGCCCTTGCAGGGTGTTCCCGGTCAGCAGTAGTCAGTGCCTATCAAAAGTGGTCCAAGGAAGGAAAAGCAGTGAACCAGCAACAGGGTCATGTGAGGCCAAGGCTCATTGATGCAAGTGGGGAGTGAAGGCTGGCTCGTGTGTTCTGATCCAACAGATGAGCTACAGTAGCTAAAATTGCTGAAAAAGTGAATGCTGGTTTTGATGGCAATTCCATCAAAGATAACCTTTTAGAAAGTAGGTACAGAGACAAAATTATCTTGGCACAATTAGCAGTTTATTGGCAATTAGAGCGATACACACAGATACAAGGTAAGTGGGATCTTTGAGGTAACTAGTGTGGAATCTGAGCATTAACAATTACAATATAAATGTACGTTTCATTGGAAGTGCTTGTGCCTAGTAATGAGAACAACAGAAACATCTCTCTCTGTAGGTTGTGCTTTAATGACCAAAGGAATGTTTATGATAGCCGTTTGGCATGAGGGTTACTGTCTTGGAAACCTGATCTTTGCTAGTTAGAAACACCCTGAAATGTATAGGCTAGCTGGTAACCAACATAACAGTGAGAAGATAATGGAACATTCCAAAAAACGTGACCTAACTTCTCCCTCGATTTGATACGGGTTCTACATTATTTGACCACTATACGAAACCGCCGATTTCTAACACTTTGGTGCTATAAGCTGTATGGTTGGAAATTTAGATTTTACCAAAAATACAATTTTTTATTGTCCTGAGACGAAGCTGGTTGCGCTAACCCGCAAGGGAGTCGGTCTTGGTTCCTATCTCTTGCAAACAGCTGAATGGTTGGTGAGTCTGAAATCCACACCATTAACGAACAAATCGAGTAATTCAAGAGCACATGTATGATAGAAGACCTAGTTACTCCCTGACTGGGCCACAAATTACATTGTGTAACGTGCAAAAATCTCTAGGGGTGGATACATTGGAGATTAGCGCTAAACTGTATTTCGTTGACAATGCGAATTGCTTTAGGCGATTATACAGTGACGTGTACAAGTAAAATATAATGCCATCCAGTTGTACAAATACGACGGGAAGAGGAGTGCAGCCTCTGGCATGACGCGTTCATATTTAAATGGCATGGCGCGAAAAGGATACCATCAAGAATGAAAAGGATCATTAACAACAATGCCTGGAGTCGAAATGGACAGAAAGAAAAATAACGTTTTCCGGCTAAACAAGATGGATTCCGAGGAAGTTGTATATGGAGAGTGTGGTACAGACGAAGGGAGAAGACGGAGGATGGCCGAGAAAAGACAACAGTCGAAAGGCGGGAAAGGAGACAATCATAATGGACGAAGATTAATTCTGTTTGACCACCTGGCTGACCGACAGTAGTCTCAAGATGGAGTTTCTCTTATGGGATCCTGGAATCATGGACGATACTAGAAACTGACGTGAGCTTTCATAATCATTGATTTAGAGTTCTTAAATGTTTATTTCCTAAAATGTATGGTACCTAAACATGAAATGAAGCTGGAACTTATCAAGGAAACCTGATCACCTTCCTTGGTAACAGCCAAGCTTATTTAATTAAATATTACATGTAGTTTGAGAAGCACTTGAATGTCATATAGCTTATTTTAATGGGCATTCGAAATAGCCTATTTTGTTGTCTTGCTTGAACATGTTTTAATGGGTAATCAAGAAATAACCTGTTTTGTTGTGCTTTGTCATGTGTATTTATGTAATTTTGAGTCAAATGTTTATTGCGTTGATTTAAAAACGTAAGGCCTCAAGGGGGGTCTCACGACAATGTAGGTAGGCCTTAACAAAGGCCCACCACGTGGTAGCCGACTGTTGTGTGCTGAGCTGTTCTCTAGCACAAGTGGGTACGTCTGAAACCTAGTGATGAATTAGAATTTGGTACAATGATTTTCTAATCTGGTAAAATAGTCTCATGGTTAAAAGATTGTTTTCTTTCTCCTTATATATTGTATAAGTGGTATAATGAAGAATCCACATGGTGATAGTCTAAAGTTAAGGAGACACGCTGTGTTCCATGAGGACTGCATTTGAATCCAAAATAGTAATTGCCTATGAAGAGGGTTAAACAGCCAAAGCAAGTTTATCGCCCACAAAATTAAATGACCTATTTTTTAAATGCTGAATTGAGTTTGGTTAAATAATATAGTTTCTCTTATTTGTATTTACCAATGATAACTGGGATAATATTTGTTTTAAAACCAATGCCTGATACTCGTTAATGGAGTTTAAATTTTAAAATGGTAAATTGACTAATGAACAAATAGGGTATTGATGTAACAGTGTTTAAGGCCTACATTCAGTTTCCTTTGGATTACTTATTGTACCTTAATTTTAGTGACGTCATACATCTCTTTTCTGTCTACATTGCCATTCTTAAGAGTTTCTTAATTTCCACCCTAATGTTGAGGAGTTGTGTAGATAATGATAAGCAAATGTTCACAAACTGCAAAAATATTAGATGGGTTGGACTCTAAATCTTCAGTTACCAAAGGATGTCGGCTAAATTGATAGGATAGTCTGAGGACCATAAACAAACATTTGAGCTTTTTAATGGCTTACCATGAATGGGTGGAGCTCAGAGCTTCAGGAAGGGGGGCAGACCACTAGGATGGCCCCAAATAACCTCTCCAATTACATCAGGGTAGCCTATTACTGAGGGTTAAAATTTGAGTGTTCAGTCTGGTCTCATCTGTGGTAATTTTACCTACACAAGCATATTCAGTTTTGGTATAAACAAACATGAAGTGAGCTCTCATTAGCTTTAATGTTGACATTTATGATTTTGAAACCAACTGAACTGAGGGTAGAGACCTAAAGTCATCCCCCATTGTTGATGATAGAACAAAGAAAAAGCATAAAAGTTGTTATTTAGGGTTTGGCTGACTGCCCCTATTTGGAATAAAAATTAATCCAACTTTGCGAATTCCCTAAAATGTAGGAGGTTAATCAAGACACTTTGTGTTTTTCATGAGGTAGTGTGACTGTTGCCTGTAAAAATGCTAAATTTGTATGCTGTAGCTATGCTAATACAATCGCCCTGGTGGTTGCCACAGGTAAACCACTGCACATGGGCTGGGGTTTTCCCTCCTACAGTTTTGTTGTGCAGCTTATCCCCTGGGGGCCAAACAATTTAGTTAGGCATGTGCCAAGAAACTACAGGATATTATAAATGCATGATAGCCAATTTCACAGACCTGTGAGATGGTACTGTGGTAAAGTCAAATTTGAGAGCTGTTTAGCTATGTTGTAAAATTTGTTAATAGGTTATATGGTTTATAATTCCTTCGCACAAGTGACCGTGTTGCACATTGATGTCTTTGATGGTGTTAGTGAATGTTCATGTTTTTTTTTTAACATGTTCACTTTGTTTTGATGAATATATAGGATGCAACTCCTTATCGAATGGATTATAGATCCATCCCTACTACCAATTCTCTATTTTTCATGTCTGTCCTGAAAAGATGGCCAGTGTGTGTTCATGATGGCGCCTCCTGTGGCTGTATTCGTCATTGTTCTGCATTCACTCATGTTGTCATTTTCCATTGATTTAATGAAGTGAATGCAGGGGGGATGTATGATATGATAATTGATTATGATTGGAAAGAGTTGAGCTTAGGACTTAAGGCAAATCTAATTGGTATTTATAAGGAGTTATGTAAAAAAATTTTTTGTTTGATGTAAGGTCTAACATTTTAATGGTTGAATAGAATAGATCTAACCATTTCTGGTATGGCTAAGCAAAGTCAAGTCTGACAATCTTATTCCACTGCTAGTTGCCATCGGGTATTAATATAGCACAAGGAGTCAAACAACAACCAAGCCAGTTCTGGATGGAAAAGGAACTTTGACATAGCCTTATTGAAACTTGTCTGAATAGGGTGTATGTTTCACTCTGATTATGGAACTTCTGAGATCCACAAGTTTCAGGACTGATCTATTGTCTTCATTGTTGGGAGTTGATGGAACCATACCCAGTGGATGAAAGTCCGATGGACTGTTGAACCACACTAATCGTTGTTTTGCAGTTATGCTTTCAACAGATCAGGACATCACAAACCCTTTTCTGATGATACGTCACGTCACTGACTGGACACAGACAACTGAGAGTGTGAGTACCAGCAACATGTTCAAGAAGGACTTCTACAACCACATTGGTTGAATCTGTTTCAAATTTTCCTGACCACTCACATGGCAGAACAATGCCAGGGTCAGATCACTTGGCTTCACACTCCATTTCTAGATGAATCATCGACAGCGAGATGAGAGGAGAATCCACCTGAGTCCTGAAGGACTACACAAACTACAGGTCAGAGTACCACGGGCCAGTTGACTGGAAAGGTCACATGGTCCCAACACAGTGGAAGACACTGTTGTGGTGTTAATCTTGATTAAATGAAGTGTTGGAAAGTCACTGTTCCATTATACACCTACACTGACTTGTTAGGACAATCAGACAATTTGCATCACACTGACTGCAATAACTGATTTTGGAACTTTCATCACTGATGCAAGACAAAGAAACTGAAGACAAGCCCTGAAGGGCACTTGATTGAAAACTAACTTCTTTCCTTACAATCTAAGATTTTCCTAAATGAACTGATATGGTGATTTCATATGTATGAAGGTTTGTTTCTCGCAAGACAGGTGGGAAACTCTATATGACGACAATCCCAATATTGGACTATGATGGCGATCATGGTTTGTTTGGAAAGTGAATTGTTCCCTGTTATAGGTGGTCCCTGTCAAAGGTAGATGTTTTACCTATTTTAAAGGTAGAAATCTTTCACAGGTACAACAGGATATACATACGTCTTTTGTATGATATTGTTGCAAGGATCATGATACGGACAAGGGGGGTTTTGATTGTTCAATGGACTTTGGGGGACATGTTTTAATCATGATGTCATGTTGAGTCTGATTATCTGCTGAACACCGTTAACACTGATAATAACCTGTTGATGTCAAAATGTTTCTTGACCTTTATAATCTTAGGTGGGGACAGGATTGATGACTGTAATACATTGAGTTATGTGTCGGGGTGGGGTGTGTCAATTGTCTTGTTTAAATTCATTTTCATTTGAGGAACAATAAGACCTGATAATCATTTTGTTTCTTCGTCTTAGTCATTTGTAACATATGCGTATCATTAGGAATTGAATTGTACTTGTAATATTTTATCAAACATGTAATGTTTCTTTAAATATTTGATAGGGGGGAGTGTGGAATCTGAGCATTAACAATTACAATATAAATGTTTCATTGGAAGTGCATGTGCCTAGTAATGAGAACGACAGAAACATCTATCTCTCTGTAGGTTGTGCTTTAATGACCAAAGGAATGTTTACGATAGCCATTTGGCATGGGGGTTACGGTCTTGGAAACCTGATCTTTGTTAGTAAGAAACACCCTGAAATGTATAGGCTAGCTGGTAACCAACATTACAGTTAGAAGAAGATGGAACGTTCACCGAATGACATCTGTGCTGTATTTTTCCAATAAACGTGAGCAAACTTCACCCTCGAAATGATACGGGTTCTACATTATTTGACCACTATACGAAACCGCCAATTTCTAACACTAGAGATCATCAATACTTATACAACTAAGGGGTGGGGGTAAGAATCTGCACATTCATCCTGGTAGGAAAACATTATGTTCCTCATCCCTTCCTGCCCTGGTTGTGTTTACCTATCCTGTCCCTAGTGTTTACCCAAATGGAAAGCTTGGATTGGAGCTAGGGGAACATTGTAAATGACAGCCGGCCACATTCCTGAAGAACAAAGGGCAAATACCCTCATTGTTTTAGGCAGATTAACAGAGGGTCAGAGAACCCAATGATCAACTGATATCATTTAGACAGGTGTGTCACAAACTAACAAAGATCAGAGTTACATACCAGGGAATAAAAAAGCAGACAATTCTAAAATGTACATTATTTCAAGAAACATCCATAACAATCCATCTTAATATCATTAAATATCATGTAATGTTAACGCATAACCAAATTTACTCACAGATCATTATGCATCAACTCATTAGGCTTTACACTGCAACAAAATAATACTTCTAAACAACATGATCTTTTAGGCAAATTAACAAATTCCATAACATGGGACTGATAGAAAGGTGTCAGAATACACAGTGCATCACAGTTTGTTGCTTATGGGCCTGTGTAGCCACAGACCAGTCATGGAGAAGGTGGCCTGATCTGATGAATCATGTTTTCCTTTTCCACCCTGTGGTTGGCTGGGTGCGTGTGCATTACTTACCTGGAGAAAACATGGTACCAACATGCACTATGGGAAGAAGGCAAGCTGGCAGTGTGATGTTTGGGCAATGTTCTGTTGGTCCTGCTATTCATGTGGATGTTACTTTGACACATAGCACCCACCGGCGAGCATTGTTGCAGACCATGTGCACCTAGACCTGTACATGTAACGGATTACAAAAAACTGTAACTGTAATCTGTTACATTACCAACAAAGATATTTTACAGAAAAAAAATTATGGTTACTTATTGGATTACTTAAATTGAAAAATAATAAGTGCACAAAATAATTGACACATTGCATGTTTGATTTTTTTATTTAATGTTTTAAAAAGATCGTTATTTGAACGTAAATAACAATTGTAGGTCTCCGTTGTGTGTGTGATCATCGCATAACCAGATTAGTGACCGATGAAGCGCTACTTAAATTTTCTCTGATTTTGGTTGGTTGGATGGCTGGTAAAAACAGAGTATATCTACAATAATATTAGGTACAACTTATTTGTATGCGGGTGTTTACGATTGCCAACGTGCATTCATGTGCCTGAGGTTTCTGCAAGGTTTTGAAAATGTTAGTGATTGTGGAGCAAAACATCAGATTACTGCAGATTTGGTGTACATGCGAAAAGCTACGGATATGCTGATTTTTATATACAATAATGTCAATGTCAAAAACTAACAGTGGTTCATCCTGAAATAGGAGTTACTTTTGTTATAAGCTATTCCTATTTGTCTTCTATGTTTTATTATTGTGCTCTCTTTTTGATTTTGTTATTAAATGTATATTATGCTATCTTTTACCAATCATAATGCAAGTTCTGATATTCTAAGAGGAATAACCTCTGTGTAAATGTAACAATCTTTGGATGACGGATAAAGTTCTTGTGCTGCTGTTTAGACATCGATGTAGGGTCTCACAAAAGGACTGACAAGTTTAACCAGGTGCTGAAGCGCGAGGATTGAGATACCGGGGTGGTACAGTAAACAGTTATGGTAACTCTAATTAATTGAGGATGAATATAAAATGTACAGACATGGCATAAATGTCCCACTGGAGAGAGCCAAGTAAGATATTGATGCAAAGATGATCTTACATAGGGACTGACAGGTTCATCCTAGCATTGGAATGCGAGGATTGAGATACCTGGGTGTTGAAGTTCATGCAGTCCCCCCAGAGACAGCTGAGCTAGAGAGATACCAGGGTGTTGAAGTTCACGCAGTCCCCCTGGAGACAGCTGAGCTAGAGAATTGTAACAATCTGAATGTTTTAATTCCATTGCATTTTGTATTTTTTTTCACTGTAAAGCACATTCAATTGCTTCTATGTATGAATTGTGCCATATAAATAAACTTGCTTGCTAATGCCACTCAATATGAAAGTAATCTAAAAGTAATCCAATTGACTTTGAATTTAAAAAAGGTTATGTTACTGATTACAAATGTAGACAGGTAACTTGAAACTGTAACAAATAAAATGTATAAAGTAACCTACCCAACCCTGTTTCGTTATGTCACCTCTAGGAGATTTTGGACTGATTAGATAGTGCTTTGTTTTTGGATTAATGGTATTCTATCCCTCCAGCCGAGTTCCAGAGACTTGTAGAATCTATGCCAAGGTGCACTGCAGCTATTCTGGTGGCTCTTGGTGTCCGAACAGCTTACTGCAACACTTTATGCTGGATTTTCCTTTAATTTGTCACCAGTCTGTATAAAAAAATAGGAAAGTGTTATTATTACACCATCACTTTAATCTTGTTTAGTCTACTTTTCAAAATGTAAATTCTAGTAATAAAACTTACAATGTTTTAGCAAATGATTGATGAAGTTGTAATATTATTCAATGATTTTCATTGGAAGTATAATAAATTGTTTAGCATGGTCAAATAAAACATAGAACAAGCAGTAAATCCCAATTCATAAAGAGTTGCATTAATCACATTCCACATTGCATTGACACAAGTATCGTGAAAATATCGTAATGCAAGGTCTTTTGCAATTCCCAGCCCTAAGGCACATTGATAAATCCCCACTTTGTGTAGAAATGACTGCACGCATGATTTATGAATATATGTGTGTAAACGCACAATTGATAAATGAGCCTGTAGTGCAATAAAATGTGTTTTGGAAAGTCTGTGAAGGAGCCATGTTGTCTGGCATTTCAACTCAGTGGGACATCCTAACCTCATGCCAATGAACCCATTTGCGGACATACAAGATGGGGGACTCCAAGTATCCCCATCCACTCAGACAAACCAGGTGTGAAAACAGACAAACCAATAAAGTAGTACAATTACATTCATTGAATTAATTACACAGGTGTTCTTTTAATGTGTGTCCCATAAATGGACGCACTCTCTAATCACCTCATGTCTCCAAAAATTTGATTGTGTGGTTTGACCGTTTGTTTTGATATGGCCACATGTTTTTGTCTTTGATCAGCGCAAAGGTCTTGCACTGCATGAAAATGCCTTTTTCAGAGTGTTAATACAAGTAGAAATCTTTGTAATGATGACAAATAAAAGGTCAATACAGAGAAGTTGCGATGTAATTTTTTTTAACCAGATGAAAGTCAGCTCTTGACATTTCTGGAAACTCCTCAAACTTTGCACATGCAATTTAGCTCTTAACACTAGTCTTTTGTCCTTATTCTAAAAAGCAGTATACTTAAAGTGTTGTACTTTAGGGCAAAAAGTAGTATAGAAATTGTTCAGTGAGTGAAAATGAACCCAGTAATTTTTAAATATTGTATATTTGAGTATAATATAATTTAATAATTGCATCCATTTTAACACACTGAAATATATGTACTACATTACATGGTTATAAAATAGTTTTAAATGTTCAACAAAATAATATTTTATACAGTGATTATTTAGTCCCTTTCAAAGAGGAAAGTTTAAACAATAATTAATAATAACAGAGTTAAGACCAGCTGTTAAGATCGCCTGTTTCTGCTGTAACTACTAGAGAGTCAACTTGGCCTTGTGCTTAGGGTCATTGTCGTGCTGGGAAGTCCAAGAGCGTTCCATGCGCAGCTTTCTTTCAGAAGAATGCAAATTGGCTGCCAGTATTTTCTGATAACATACTGCATTCAGCTTGCCATCAGTTTTCACAAGATCCCCCGTGCCTTTAGAGCTCACACACCCCCAACACATCAGTGGGCCACCACCATGCTTCACAGTGGGGATGGTATTCTTTTCACTATAGGCATTGTTGACTCCTCTCCAAACTTATGGTTGTGCTGTATTTTGTTCTCATCACTCCAAATTACAGTGTGCCAGAAGCTGTAAGGCCTGTCAAGGTGTTGTTGGGCATATTGTAACCAGGTTTTTTGTGGCATTGGCACAGTAAAGGCTTCTTTCTGGCAACTCGACCATGCAGCTCATATTTGTTCAAGTATCATCGTATTGTACTCCTTGAAACAACCACAACGTCTTTTTCCAGAGCAGCCTGTATTTCTCCTTAGGTTATCTGTGGCTTTTATTTGTATCCCAAACAATTCTTCTGTCAGTTTTGGCTGACATCTTTCTTGGTCTACCTGACCTTGGCTTGGTATCAAGAGATCCTTGAATTTTCCAATTCTTACTAAGTGATTTAGGTAATGTTATCCTTCTATCTAGCTAGCCTTAATGTTACTTAACTGTCAATACCGTTGCCTGTTTGTTGTCATCATGTGAACGTTCCCAACTAAAACTTCTGAAATGAAATACATTTCAGAATCTATAACATTTTTGAGGGAGTAATATCTGTAATTTGAAGGACTAAAACATGATAGTTAGACTTTTTATGTGGTAAAAACATATCAGTTATAATTCAAAATATGATATTAAAAAGTGAATAATATGTTTTTATGTCATGCATGTTTTTTTTCTCATCAGCTATTGGAAGTTGTTTATTTGTAAGCTCCAAATCCTCTTTTTCACTCAATGACCTTTGTGCCCTGGCATGTGGCCTTTGTGCCTAAACAAATTTGTGATATCGAAGGCCAATGCCCCTAAAATAAAAAAATTCCAAGCCTGGTTAGACAATTTTTTTTTTTATATGAATATGAATAGGGTGATTATTTGACTGTTGTTCCCAATTAAGAATAAGTTGATTGATTAGCACATGAAATTATATTCAAGAATTGTAATAACCACCTTAAACTAAATATATGCCTTTTTGGAAAAGCCCCCAATGGGAACCTTGAGAGTTATGTAACCTATATGTGTATATGACTGACTCTATATGCATATAGTGACTGTCATATATATCCTCTCATTAAAAGATGATCCAATACATAATCCACATTTTATTCAACTTTTATTTGAAGTGAATGATAAACAGCCACAAACTTGTATAAAAATCAGGCAATACAATGACAACAAAGAACAAATAAAATAACTAAGGAGTCATTGACTAAAGGCCTTCATAAAAAGGCTGGTTGAGGATTCAGATTCACAAGAAGTTTGATGTTATATTGCAAAGTTAGCTGAACAATGGCAAAATCCTTGTTTGGATATAATAATGTGAAAACCCTATACAGATACTCTCTATCTTCATGGCCTAGTTGTTCAAAGGTAAGCTGATCGGATTTTGGTTTTCGGATTGGATCAAATCTTGAAAATGGGTTGTTCAAAAGGGAAAGAAGGATTCTGAAATCAGATTAGATCACGGAATCCAATCCTAGTTTTAATCTGGATCAAATCTTCAGTTTGTGTTGTTCAAAACTTGTCAGTAGGATTTGGATAACTTTGATCCAAAAAAACTGGATTATCCTGATCCCAACAGGGGGTAGGATTTCAAGGTGGATTCCAGGAAGAAAATGTAGTAAAACTTTAAAATTGGTGAAATAATACATTTGTATCATTTAGTGTATATACTTTTATTTATATTTTGCACTTGACTTGTGTAACCGTTGTAACAGTGATAAAGTAGACTTAGGCAACCAATTAAGCTATTCAGTATAATAAAGTAAAAATAAAAATGTCCCATTGAAAAATTCCCCCAAACCGATTTCAATAACAAACAAAAATAATATATTACATTATTCTGTCATTCATCACTGTATATTAATTTCAAAGAAACGATCATCACAGATGAGCCTGTCAAAAATAATTTCTAACAATTGCATCCCTCAATTGCAGTCCCTCATTCTGACAGAACGCCAGAGGTTGGTCTGGTCATTCAACAGGCTCAGGTGGATCACAGACATCATCACTGAGAGCGACATTGCGCCTGGTAGCAACGTTGTGCCGGACAATACACGCAAGTATTATGTTGCATGCTTCCTGTGGTTCCACTTGCAAGTAGTTAAGGCATACAAAGTGTCTCTTCAGAACTAAATTTTAACGCTCAATTGCACATCTTGTTTTGCAGTGAGCAGTGTTGAAGCGTGCCTGCGCAGGTGTGGTTACTGCAAGAAAAGGAGTCATCAGCCATGGTAGGAGTGGATAGGCACTGTCTCCTAATATTATGCCATCCGGTCGGTTGGTTTGGAGCTCTCTGTATAAAGCACTCTCTCTCTGGATACATGCATCATGAACAGACCCAGGCCACTTCCCGACACAGTTTGTGATGATGAGGTCAGCATCGCCCACAAGTTGGATGTTGATGCTGCGTCTCCCCTTTTGGTTGATATACTCCTAATCCCTCTCATGAGGTGCTTGGATATGCACGAGTGCAGTCAATAACCCCAATAGTATTGGGCATGTTCCCCAAAAGAAAAAACTTGTGCTTTGTCTGGGCAATCTGGACATCCTTTGGAAGTGAAACAAACTGATTGACCAGGCTGGCCAATGCAATTGACACAGCATTCACTACATCACTCACAGTTGATTTGTCCACTCCTATATTATCACCAACAACTTGGTAGAAAGTCCCAGATGCATAGAAGCGCAGACCAATGAGGACCTGTTCTTCCACAGACAGACTGTGACTCCTTCGGGTTCTGTGCAGTTCGTCATTTTATTATAATTTTAATCATTTATTAATTGCCAAGATTTACCCCATTTTCATAGCTTGCGTTCAGGGACCTACACAATACTGCTAGCGAGGATGAAGAGTATAGGCCGCATGAATGGTGAATGTGAATTTATATTGTCAATTGTCAAAACATAAATCAATCCGATACTGGCCACAAAGAAACATTGTTTGTTAGACAACCTGGACAGAGAAGCAAAGACAGACATCAAACAGCAGAGACAGCGCCGCCAAGCGACAGGTTTGTTTTTAAATATGTAGAAATAAAAAAATGTTTTGAGAACCTTTGTTTTATATTTGATTGGAAGTGATGACTCATTTTTCTTACAAAAAAAATAAGGCCACGTCTAAAAATGGGTGTATATACCTTTTAATATGCATTTGAATTCATCCTAACACCTTTAGCTTCCTTAAATGTGAAGAGTATGACTTGTTCTAGATGTTTACAGTTTGACATTGTACCGATTTGATATTGTCAATTTACTGTCTACTGTGTTTCACAGGCTTTGGCTAGTTGGCTGAAAGAACTCTCGGGTGAAGAGATGAAGCAGTTTGCCGGGGCAACTTTTTTGTTTCTTCTCCGAGCTGGCGCTCTGCTGAGTTGGATTACCTGATCAAATCAGCTGACGAATGAAGGAGAGCCAACCGCTCTTATGGGGAGAAGCGTTGTTGCCAAAATAAAAAACATTCCACTCGTCCACAACCACCACAGCCTTACCCTGGAGACCTGATTGCTCAGGACATTTAAAAGAGAAGAGAAGCTGTGGTTTACCAGGCAACTGAGGACATGATGTCTGATGTGGAGACTGGATTTTTGGTTTCCTGATCATGTTAGCTGACCAGCGAAAGACACTTGAACTGCACAGATTTTGTGCACACAAACCCACACATACTCAATTCTCAATTGATGCTACCTGTAACGAATATGACAGTGTGAAGCCAGAGGCGTAACTTTAATCCACAAGGCAATAGAATAGAGAACAGGTAGGCAGAGTTGGTACACAGGACACCAGAAGGCAGCAGTACAATCCAGAATCCGAGGGGGGTAAGCGGGAGGCAGGGGGAGATAGTTCAGTCGTCAGGCAATCCGATGGGCTACGGTACAAAATCAGAAGGCAGGCAACAAAGTCGGGATAGGCAGAACAGGTCAATGTAGTACTCAATTGAAAACCAGGGAAACAGGCTCAGTATGTCGCAATGTCACAAAGAATACCTCATGGGGAGAGAAGGAAACAGGTAGGCTTAAATGCACTGGTGATAATGGGAACAGGTGTCTAGAATTCGGGTGACTGGGACTGGGAGGATGTGCTGCGTTCGTGGTGAATAGGAAGCAAGGCAGGGTCCAGGATGTCCCGGGCTGGCACCCAGGACCGCTCCTCCGGGCCGTATCCTTCCCAGTAGACAAGGTATTGCAGGTCGTCCCTGCACCATCGGGAGTCAAGCAGTGCCCGGATACGATAGGCGGGTTCCCCGCCAACGTCCAATGGAGGAGGTGGGGTTGCGGAGCAACCGGAGGATGGAGTGGGCTGTAATGCACTAGTTTGAGGAGGGAGACATGAAACGAAAAGGAGATGCGATAATGGCAGGGCAACTGCAGGCAGTAGGTGACTGGATTGACACGGTTTTGCACCCAGGTGGCCGCTTGGAGATGCTGGTGTGCTGTCTCCCACACACGGGCGAAACCAATCCTCGACAGCAGTAACAGGGCCGGGCTGCGTCTCCCTGGGGAACAACGGGCTGATAGCCAAGAACATGTTGGAATGGCGTAAGACGGAGGGAGAAATGGAATAAGGAATTCTGTGCATACTCTACCCAGGATAAGTAGCGGCTCCAGTCACTGGCATTTCATGCGCATTGTTGGCGGAGGTATTTGCCAATCTCTTGGTTTAGCCTCTCCGTCTGTCCATTGGATTGGGGGTGGTAACCGGAGGACAGGCTGATCGAGAACCCTAGGTGATCGCAGAAGGCCTTCCATACCCGAGATATACATTTGGTTCCTCGGTCGGACACTATGTCCTCTGGGATACCGAACTGACGAAACACCTGCTGGAAAGTGCATGCCGCCAGTTCCAAGGTGTTAGGGAGATTAGAGAGGGGTATTAGACAACACGTTTTGGAAAAACGGTCCACGGGACCAGAATGGTGGTATATCCGTCTGAGCCGATGAGGAATAGGCAGAGGCATGAGCTTACCCGACGGTAACTGGCGGGGGCTCTTGGTTTGGGCGCACACCGGGCAGGACATAACATAGTCCCAAACGTCCATCAGACTACCAGTAGCATCTGGACAGGAGTTCTGTGTTACGGATGACTCTGGGGTGCCCCTGTACCCAAGAAGTTGTCGCTACATTGCAGAAGTTGTGGCTGGAGTACCGCAGGCACGAAGGTCTTCCCGGATGGAGTGTTGGGGGGCACCGGATCTGTGGTGAGATCAGAGTTTTGGCATTTTCTGGCTGGTGAGTGCGGTGTGAGGGGCCGCGGCCGAACTGAAGCCGCAGATGGGGACCTTGCTCTTGTCCATGATGACCCCCCTGGTGTCAGCTCGAACCTGAGAAAGGCAACGGTGGTGATGTGGAATCTGCTTTTCTCTGCCTTCACGTGCATGTGGTTTTCCTGGAGGTGCTGCAGGACCTGTTGAATGTGGTCAGCTAGGGAGTCAGAGTAGATTAGGATGTCGTCGATGTAGAGAATGACAAACGGGTCGAGCATGTCCCGGAACAGGTCATTCATGAATGACTGAAAGACGGCGGGGGTGTTGGTGAGCCCGTAAGGCATCACTAGATTTTTGTAGTGCCCCTTGCTGGTTATAAAGGCGTTCTTCCATTCATCCCCCGACCGGATGCGTATGAGTTTATACACGCTGCGCAAGCTCAATTTAGTATAGATGGACGCCTGGCCCACTTGTTCTAGGGCCACCGGGATTAGGGGCAGCGGGTAGCAGTGCTTAATAGCGGGGTCGTTCAGGGCCTGGTAGTCAATACAGGGGCATAACCCCTGTCGTTCTTACCCACGAAAAAGAAGCTGGAGGCTGCGGGTCACTTGGAAGGGCGGATGGACCCCTGCTGGGGGGCTTGGATCGTGGAGGGGTCGTGGAGGCTGAGCCAGGGGCGGACGAGTGGATCCCGGGGCGAAGAGAGGACCATAGGTTGGATGGTCTCCAAAATGCAGGGCTCCGACCTGCAGGGTGATGGGCGTCGTTTGGTGCATGATTAAAGGAGAAGGAAGAGAGATGAGGCCTAACTCTAAATCCTGGGCCAATTGGCGATCAATGAAATTGCCCGCAGCTCCTGACTCTATGAGCCCTCTTCGGGCTAGGGTCACCCCATTGGCTGTGAGCAGGACAGATGGGCTATATTGGTGTCTGGACAGAGGTAATAACATGGATGCCCCTACCTGTGCCCCTGGCGGATGTCGGGCCTCCCGGCGTGAAGGAGGACAAACCGGGCAACGGCAGAGGATGTGTCAGTTGTCCCCGCAATTCATGCAGAGGTTTCTTTGGATGCATCTTTGTTTCATGGCGGCGGAGCGACCCATGCCTAGGCGCAGGGTGGCGATGTCCTCCTCCGGTCGGCCAGTAGGTTGTCGGTAGCGATGGACATGTTGATGTACTTGTGGAGGTCGGGAAGGTCTCCTCAGCAAGCAAGTTGGGCCTGTAGTTCGCCATTGAGCCCACACAGATAAACCGTCAGGAGCACCGTCTCACTCCACCTGCTCCCTGCAGCGAGGGTGCGGGTTAGGGTTAGTCCAGCGCATACTCAGCTCCATCAAATTTGTTGGGCATAGAGACGGGTGGTGGTGTCCGCGTGCCTGAGGAGGACGATGCGAGGGTTGACTGGCCCAGCAGTCCACAGATCTCGTCAATCTGTTCCTCCTGCTGTGACAGCCGAGCCTGTAGCTCCCCAGAATCCATGATACCGGTGAGGTATTCTGTAACGAATACAACTCAGACCCAGATAGGGTGAAGCCAGAGGCGTAACTTTAAACCACAAGGCAATAGAACAGAGTACAGGTAGGCAGAGGTCGGTACACAGGACACCAGAAGGCAGCAGTACAATCCAGAATCCGAGGGGGGTAAGCGGGAGGCAACCGGAAATAGTTCAGGCGTCAGGTAATCCAATGGGCTACGGTACAGAATCAGAAGGCAGGCAACGAAGTCGGATAGGCAGAACAGGTCAATGTAGTAATCAATCGAGAACAGGAAAAACAGGCTCAGTGTGTCACAAACAATACCTCACGGGGAGAGAAGAAAACAGACAGGCTTAAATTCACAGGTGATAATGGGAACAGGTGTCTAGAATTCGGGTGATTGGGACCGGGAAGATGTGTTGCGTTCGTGGTGAATGTGAAGCAAGGCAGGGTCCAGGATGTCCCGGGCTGGCAGGGTGAATGGGAATTGGTGGTTGTACCGGTGACGGAAAGCTGGCGGCAGGAGCAGAGACAATTGGCAGGCTCACACTACCATACTCTCCACATTACTTTATATATTTCTTTAATTTGTAATATCTTTATTAGGGTGTAGTTATTTTGTTGTCCATTACTTAAAATGTTTTATTTGTTTTTAGCCTTTCTATTGGTGCATTTCTGTGAGGTTAGCATTGCATAAAGGTTTTATTCACATTGACTATTTATTTTCCATTGTTACTTTGCCGTGCTGGAACCTGCAAGTAAGAATTTTCACTTAGAACTTGACTATATCTATAATCACAATACTGTTTTTGCCGGACAGCATAAGCAGAGCCAGGCATGTACAGCGAATGTCTCTTACTGAGTGAGTGAGTGACCGACCAACTGACTGCCCCTTGTTAAATAGCGAAGTGGTTAGAGAAGCGAAACTGTGAACTATAGGTCCCAAGATCGTATCTCCTCGCATTATGAATTATTCCGTATAGACGAAAACTTTGCTGGCTAAAACCATCAGTATCTACATTATAGTAAGGCTGAAATAAAACAGTTTACAGTTATATTGTGACTGTTTCTGGTGGATTTTAGAAGTACGCATCCGTGCATTCGTTTTGGGTCAAGATAGACAAACACATTTGCTGGCTACAACATACAGTAGTTACGTTATAGTAAGCCTTAACTGAAACTATACGGTTATATTGTGACTGTTTCTGGCATGGAAAAGTTAATCTTCAGTCTCACTATCAGTTGCTCAAATCTTATGATTATTCCTAGGAAGTTAGTAGATACTAGTAAGCCTATTACTGGCTAATAAGCTGTTAAAACTGTCAGTGGCAAAAGCCATACAGTTCATAGACGCTATGGTGGAGGTAAACTTAATAAGAAACGTTAGTCAGTTAAACACAATCCTCAGTGGAATGTGTAATGCCGTGGCATAGTGGTTAAAGACAGTGCCTCTCATATGGTAGACCTGAGTTTGAATCTATTGAGAGCAACAACATTTATTATTTCTGGTAGATTCCACGATTCTCTCGTCTTTTCACTTGGTGAAAAAGTTAGTTATCGTCACCTTTATTGATAGTTATTGTATCAATGTAATTCACGAATCAAGGAAAAAAGTACATTGTTTCACCATGGAAGAAAAAAATACATTCTTATGCCATGAAATGAAATAGCTTTGGCAGGCTCGCTAGCAATTGCTCAATTCTTATGACTATTCCTGTAAGTTAGTAGATACCGGTAAAGCTTATTACTGGCTAATACACTGTTAAAACGGCCAGTGGCAGACGCCATACATAGACACTATTTGTGGTCGAGGTAAACTTATTAAGAAACATTAGTCAGTTTAACGTTATCAATGTAATTCACAAATGGCCAATTAACTATTAACATGGCCAGTGGCAAAAAAGATTTGGTACCAAGGACTTAAGGAGTGGCTCAGGTCTTTGAAGTGTTGAGTAATTAAAGACTGTAGTTCTCGTGACTGCCCTGGAATTGCCATAATTTGTATGATCTGTAAAGATAATTAGGACTACGAAACAGGGGTATTTGGCGCAGTGTTGGTTTTAATCCCTTGTCCGTGTAAGCTTTTGAACTTGTTTTCTGTTGTACCTGACTGTTAACTGCACCCACCTAAATAAGTCACTGATTAAAGGGTCACAATATTTTTTGTTTTATTTAACTGGATTTGAGGTCCAGAGTTGATTTTGAGAGGCCTATATTTTTCCAACATTTGACATGCAAAAATATTTCCAGGCACAATAGGATATGATAATCAATCAATTGGTATGGTAGTTGAACTCTTTTTAAACAGACAAAATTAAGTATATGGCACTGTTTCTAGTAGCGCCAAGACATTAGAGCAAACATTTGAGAGAACTCAGAGAGACCAACCTTCTAAAAAGATCACTAAAGTGGTTTGGTCATAACACTACAGATGTTTGGAAATCATTGTGGCAAGATCAAACAAGCCTCAGCCCTTCAGTAGATTTTTGGTGCCATTGAGTGGAAGGTGTTATAGATGTTACATTCAGACAATGTAAGAGAGAATCAATATACAGCGCCCCACACCACAGAGTGATTTATTGCTTTGACCTTTTGGCAGCTGCATCTGTGTGAGAATATGAAAATGTAGCTGTTTTTTTCCGGGGGGGTGCATGTCCATTTAGAGAGGGAGGGGTAGAGCAGGTGATTATGTGAGATGAGAGGGGTTAGGTAAAAAGGATTATGAAAAATGACATTTAATGGTTGTAAATTTATGTACGGGTTGTTAACAGTTGTGTTTTTCCGGGGGGTACATGTCCGGTTAGGTAGGGGGTGGTTAATAAAAGTGTTTTATGTTTATGTTCTTCTAAGTTAGTCTTGAGATGAAAGATAGAGAGGAGCAGAGCAAGGGGGTGGGGGTTGAGCAGATTTTTCCGGGGCTTCATTCTCTGGGAAAAGAGGGTGTGCAACTGGTGGTGTAGGGTTTCTTGAGATGCAAGGGGGGGTTGAGCAGCAGTTACCTTTGGTTCATTCTCTGAGAGTTACCAATAAATACTAGCTAGATTTCTCCTGGTTTGCAGTTGAAATCGTTTTTTTACTCTGTATAAGAATCAATATGGCGTCTGTGCTTAGTGATACACTGGTGACAACCCAGACTTACGAAATAAGTAGCAGAACGGAGGACTGAAAAAAAAGATGCGCTCCAGAAATATATGATGCACCAAAGAAGTGTTCTCTTAATGTTTATAGAACTCAGATACCGCCATTTAAGCAGCTGATGGATCTGCAGGACATTGCAGATGGAAAAATGGTCGGTTTGGCGTTTGATTATCCAGCTTCTAAAGTGAAATAAAAAAATTTAGAATATGCAGAATATATGCAGAATATACAAACAACACCTGTGGCATGAACCTCCACAGTGGTACCATACATTGTATGTCACAAATATATAAATCCCAACGGGTGTGTGAGAGTATCCTGTTTCATGTGTAGTGATCAGTTTTGATATTGGAAGTTCCTGAGATCGTAAATAAATAAATCCTAAGGGGCGTTGTCTTCACAGGGTGTAGCATTCAGGGATATCTTTAAACAGATGTTACATCAACAGTGGTCCCATACGTTGTACGTCACAATAAATCTCAACGGAGGGTGTGAGAGGACCCTGTGTCATGTGTAGTGATCAGTTTTGATCAGTGGAAGTTCTTGAGATCGTAAATAAATAAATCCCAAGGAACGTTGTCTTCCTAAGGTGTCCATGACAGCTGCTGGTTAGGGCTGGGTCTGGATATAGCTCCTCCCCGGAGAAGTGTTAAAACCTCTTAGGTCAGTAATTCTTGTTACTTGGAAGAGGTTAAGTATTTGAACGGATCTAAAATATGTCAGGTAAAACAAATGATGCATTCTGCCTGAAATTGCCGGGGTATACAGATTCAGACGTTGAAAGGCTCATTCATAGACTACCAGAGAATTTAGAGGGCGAGATCAAAACTAGTGATAATAACTTAAAATATATTTACGATCCAATCAATTCATTATGCCCAGACATCCCTCTCCCTAGACACTTCCTCCAGCTCTTCCAGGGGGACACCGAGGCGTTCCCAGGCCAGCCGGGTGACATAGTCCCTCCAGTCCCTCTAGGTCTTCCCCGGGGTCTCCTCCCGGTGGGACGGGACCGGAACACCTTCCCAGGAAGGCGTTCCAGAAGCATTCGAAACAGATGCCCAAGCCACCTCAGCTGACCCCTCTCGATGTGGAGGAGCAGTGGCTCTACTCTGAGCTCCTCCCGGGTGACCGAGCTTCTCACCCTATCTCTAAGGGATCGCCCAGCCACCCTGCGGAGAAAGGGCCGCCTGTATCCGGGATCTTGTCCTTTCGGTCATGACCCAAAGCTCATGACCATAGGTGAGAGTAGGAACGTAGATTGACCGGGAAAATCGAGAGCTTTGCCTTGCGGCTCAGCTCTTTCTCCCGTTCCATCCTTCCCTCACTCGTGAACAAGACCCCTAGATACTTCAACTCCTCCACTTGAGGCAGGCACTCTCCACCAACCTGAAGTGGACAAGCCACCCTTTTCCGATTGAGGACCATGGCATCGGATTTGGAGGTACTGATTCTCATCCCCACTGCTTCACACTCGGCTGCAAACCGTCCCAGTGCATGCTGAAGGTCCTGGTTTGAAGGGGCCAACACGACAACATAATCCGCAAAGAGCAGAGACGAAATCGTGTGGTCCCCAAACCTGACACCCTCCTGCCTCTGGCTGCGCCTAGAAATTCTGTCCATAAAAATTACGAACAGAACCGGCGACAAAGGGCAGCCCTGCCGGAGTCCAACATGCACTGGGAACAAGTCTGACTTACTGCCGGCAATGTGGACCAAGCTCCTGCTTTGGTCATACAGGGACCTGACAGCCCTTAGCAAAGGACCCAGGACCCCATATTCCCGAAGCACTCTCCACAAGATGCCGCGAGGGATACAGTCGAATGCCATCTCCAAATCCACAAAACACATGTGGATTGGTTGGGCAAACTCCCATGAACCCTCCAACACCCCGTAGAGGGTATAGAGCTGGTCCAGTGTTCCACGGCCTGGACGAAAACCACACTGTTCCTCCTGAATCCGAGGTTCTACTATCGGCCGTATTCTCCTCTCCAGAACCCTGGCATAGACTTTCCAGGGAAGGCTGAGAAGTGTGATCCCCCTATAGTTACAACACACCCTCCGGCCCCCCTTCTTAAAAAAAGGGACCACCACCCCGGTCTGCCATCCCAGAGGCACTGTCCCCGACCACCACGCGATGTTGCACAGGCGTGTCAACCAAGACAGCCCCACAACATCCAGAGACTTAAGGTACTCAGGGCGGATCTCATCCACCCCCGGTGCCTTGCCTCTGAGGAGTTTCTTGACTACCTCTGTGACTTCAGCCCGGGTGATGGACGAGTCCACCTCTGAGCCCTCATCCTCTGCTTCCTCAATGGAAGACGTGACGGCGGGATTGAGGAGATCTTCGAAGTATTTCTTCCACCGCCCGACGAAATCCCCAGTTGAGGTCAACAGCTGCCCACCTCTACTGTAAACAGCGTTGGTAGGGCACTGTTTCCCTCTCCTGAGGCGCCGGACGGTTTGCCAGAATCTCTTCGAGGCCAATCTCTACACGGCAATGTGTTGAGAGCTATAAGAGTGTATCCACCGCCAGATACAAAACCTGATTATTAGGCATTGATAGATCAAATTAGATCATCTTCTAACATAACACCATCACAACATTAAGATAGAGACACTGATTATTCAATGCTGTTTGAACAAATGAACAAGTTAATCCCAGAGCCACCTGCTTTGAGTCCAGAAGAATTACACATAAACTATGATGAATTAATCACAGCTTCGAGTCCAGAAGCATTACACATAAACCCTGACTATGATGCTCTGATTAGTCAAATAAAAGAGTTAAATCCTGAACCAGCATGACACTGCCAACTCATTTAGAACCACAGGCTTCCCATTCAAGTGTTGAAATTACGGAGTTAAATCCTGAACCATCCACTCCTTTAGAACCACAGGCCTCCCATTCAGGTGCGAATCAACAGGGTAGAGGTCTTGATAGAAATGTGAATATTGTTTATCGCAATAAATTCAGCAACATTGAAATCCGACAGCGTTTTAATTTTGCTCACATTAATTAAATGTATGATTATTCAATGTTCTATGTCAATGTGTTAACCACTTTAACAGAACTGTTAGAAAGAGCTACAGCCTACGCAGAGCCTAGAGATGTACTGCAATTAGAAATTAGGGGTGATTCTATACGAAACAATGAATCCTATATTATGGAGAATGGTGATGCAAACATGAATACATTTCTGGATATGCTTGAAAGGCTTGTACAGTCCAATTTAACACTCTTAGCCGATAATACCCTAGAACTGATTGTGACTGTAACCGTACATGCCGTACAGCTTACTGCTGTGAAAAACACAAGTTGGCCTTATGGCATCATGGGGCAGGTAATTTTGCCAGCTGGTGTTACATCGATAAGAGAATTATAATCTAAAAATGAATAACCCCGAACCACACAAATGTAGCAGAAAACGTCCAATATGAAAAGGTTGTGATGGCAATTTCATCAATCAGAACTCTTAAACAAGGAAGTAAAGGAACAGAATTCTCTTGGCATAATTAACAGTTTATTTTCAAATAGAGAGACACGTCGAACGCTTACAGAATAATCATCTGAGGAGTCTCTAACTTAATACATGACAATCATAAGTACTTATAGGGGGAAAAGGGGTGTGGTAAGATGCTGCCCATCTGTCTTGTGTCACATAGGTTTTACCCTAAGGGAAGGCTCTCCCCCCACCTTATCCTTCCTGCCATAATGTTTACTGTTGTGTTTAACTAAACAGGCCAACTTAACTTACTTCCCCCCAAGGACCATATTCCTAAGGAACAAAGGACTGATACCCTTCTTGGTCTATGCAGAGGAACAGATGCCAAGAGTACCTAGTGATGCTCTGATACTATACAGACATGTGTATCACAATCAAAATAAATTGTTACATACCAGGCAATAGAAAAGCAGACATTTCTCAATTACTCCTTAGTTCAACATTTTCATAACAAGGTCCACAAATGTTATATTCAATTTGTTATATTTAATCTGTTATATTCAATCCCTCAGAAAAAATAGTTTTTTATGACTTTGAAACCCGACAGAATGACTCAACAGGTTTACACATACCTGTATTTGTGTCTAGCATGACCTTTGAAGGCTAAGGGACAGAATTGTGCCATGCTCTTTTTAAAGCACTTTTGGAAAAACAAATATAGAAAGTAGACTTTCATAGCCCATAATTCAAGTGGTTATGACTCCTACCTTCTTTTAAACCCCTTGGTACTGCAAGGCGTAACTTCCACACTTATAACCCAAGGAAGCAAGGTGTTGTGTTTTATAGATCACGCATTTGATCAACGATATATTGACAGTCTTAGCTTTCTTCCCATGAAACTCTCTGAAATGCCCAAAGCTCTCGGTTTTGAAACAGCTGTTAAAGGTTGGTTTCTGCATTTTATCCGCTCTGAGGAGAATCTCAATTACATCGGCCCTTACCCCGGTCCTGAAATGTATGGAGCTTATCAAATGACAGTCAAAGAGAGAAAGAAGTTTATGACATGGTATGAGACAGTCCGGCATGAAACCTTTGATTTTCATAAAGAGATGGAAATGTATTGTGACAATGATGTTTCTATCTTGCGTGAAGGTTGTCTCACGTTCAGAGAGGAAGTAATCAATGACACAGGCGTTGATCCCTTAAGTTGTATAACTATTGCATCGGCTTGTATGAAAACCTATCATACTCATTTTATGACAGAGGAATCTATAGCCATTCTCTCACCTGATAACTATTGAAGACAGTACATATATACTCTAGTGGTTCCATCCAATGGTTGGAGTACTTGGCTGAGATAAAACACATCTTTATTCAGCATGCCTTGAAAGGGGGTGAAAAAAAGTTTGGCCCTTATCATGTAGACGGTTATCCAGTCATCGACAGTGTCGAGACAGCTTTTGAGACAGCTTTTTAAAGAGTATATCAAGACTTTCTTGAGAGGCAAGCAGATGGCTTCGAGTTATCCTGCAACAGCCAATGAACAAGAGAGCAAAGACAGGTACATTCAGGATTATTATGACAAAGAGGGCATATGTTTGGATCCTGAACATTTTTTAGTCAATATGGCTAAGAGAAGTTTTTCTAAACTTTTTTTGAACAATTTGAAGGGAAAGTATCCTCAGAGAAGCAATATGCTGACAACATCTATTGTTAGAGAATTTTTTTACTCTGGAGAAGCAACCTGGTAAAGTGGCAGCATAAAAATAATTAACTTAGATGTCCCGGAAAAATGTCTATGTAATCATTGCAGCTTTCACGACAGCTTACGGCAGTCTTGAATTGAATCTTATGGAACAGCTACAGAGGAGAGTTCTATACCACAACACAGATTCTGTGGTTTATTTGCGCAAACGGGGTGACTGGAAGCCCCATCTGAGCAATTATTTGGGGGGTTTAACAAATGAACTTGAAGATGGTGATCATATCACAGATTGATCATTGTGTGGTCGCAAGAGTTATGGGTTTTGGACTAAAAACAATCGTGTAGTCTTGAAGGTCAAAGGCATCACACAAAACTATGAAAACGCCCCAAATGTAAACCTGGAATCACTCACACATTTGATCGAGGGTTTCATAAAAGACAAAACTAATGTTGAAATCTTTCCATCTTACAAAATAATTGTCAGGGATAAAAAAGGTTTCCATGTGCGCAATGCATCACTCATAAAAAATGTCAGGGTGGTGTTTGACAAGAGAGTGCTTTTAGCAGACGGTACCACATTACCATTTGGCCTCTGATGAGATAAGATGTAGTTTGTAGAAGGTTT
Organism: Esox lucius; assembly: GCF_011004845.1. Lineage (NCBI taxonomy): Eukaryota > Metazoa > Chordata > Actinopteri > Esociformes > Esocidae > Esox > Esox lucius. Next base: position 25,485,448 of record NC_047577.1, on the reverse strand, counting down.
TGATTCAAGATGGAATTTACCTTTCTCAACTATGGATGTTGGACCATGCAGCAGTGGAAAAACTTTTATATGGTTTTGTTTAAAAATCCTAGAGACAAACTGCAGATTAACACTCTGGCTCAGCAAATGTACCCGGGGAGACAAGCTTTTTTTTACGGAAAGTTACGAAGACGCAACAAAAGAACATTTTCCTATTTGCTGGTAGACCTTAAAGCTTCTACACCAGAACATTTAAGACTCAGAACAGGTTTGTTCCCGTGGGAGTGGCCAACAGTTTACGTCCCAAAGAAAAAGTAAACATGTCTGCATGTTTAAAAAGACATTTGCCCTTTTTGAGAGCCCTAGTCGTAGCCAGCCCTCTGCGAGATTGCTTTGAATGTTCTCAAAGGGCGCATCCCACTCAGCCAGGAACAATTAAACAAACTAAAGAGGCAAAAGGCAGTCATCCAGCTATTTGCAGATAAAAGGACAAGTATTAAAAATAATTGGCGTGCCATACAGCAGACGGGCGGTTTCCTCCTACCCCTACTAAGCGAAGTCCTCCCTTTCCTCAGTAATCACCCCCAGGTGTGGGAGCTAATGTCTAACAAAATGTATTTAGTGCCTCTACATCAGCTGAATAAACTTAAGCAACAAGGTCCTGAAACTATTAGACAAACGGCTGAAAGGGATCTGGATACGGATAGGATGTATTGAACATGAAAGGAATTAATCCTTATGACAAGGCAAAGAAATACTCTCAACTCTTACAAAGGTATTTGAAAAGAGATTAAAATAACAGGAAACTTGACCCTCTCCCTACCGGAAACAGAGTCTACAGAACCTTTTGTTCCAGGGAGCTTACAGGATCACGCCATAGATGAGGATGATGTTATGAGTGACGTTCTCGAGCATACTCCAGCACGTAGCCACATTTTTTTTGTATACATTATGAATCAAATAAAGGGGTCAAAAAGAAGAGCTGTCTGGAATGACAAGGGTGAATTAATCAGTAATGGTAAAATTTTAAGAGGCTCTAATATGATAGACTTGATCAAAAAATTTCAACTGCCTCACAAGATATCTGAAGACAGAAGATCTCTAGGATAGACCCATTTTCTTAAGATCATGGCCGATCTCAATTTACCCCTGGCCGGTGTGGCTAATTATAAAATTTGTCGAAAGATACAACATTTTAAATTGGTTCCCTCCAAAATACACTAATTTGAAAGGCAGAATACTGAAGACTGGTTAAAATTTTCTGAATAAATACACAATCGACAATTGTAATGTAATGAGATTTTTTTATCAATATAAATACATTTGACAAAAAACTGGAAGCGCATTTCCAGTCTCAGGCTGCCTGTGGAGACTGGTGAAAGGTTTCCTGTGTTGTCATCATCCGGGGATAAGTTGAAAGCGAACATCGAGCTATCAGCCCTCTATTTGCAGCCAGTGGAACGGCTGCGGGGTCGATGGACTCCATACCGCCTCCTGTATCTTTGTTAAACAAGCCGGCTGCAAATTGTTTATTTAGTGTGTCTAGAGTAATTTAGTAAACATTCCATTATTGCCCTGTAGGGGTAGGTAGAGCTGCTTTGACTGATGAAACATCCACTTGTGAAAAGATGGTGGCCAGAGGATAATGTGTTATTCAGGTCCACCGTGGGTAAAATTCACAGTGACCGGGGATAAAGAATTCTATAGGGCTGTTCTCTGTAAGGGCCGAGATCGGCATAATCTCAACATAATTTGCACTATCCAATATCCATTTTGTCATGGGGCACGAACAAAGATCAAGCTCCGTTTTTATTGCTTTAGGTGACATTCTACGTAAGAGCAATTTTTGGGAAAATACTTTCATGTATTCCTTTTGCAGACCTCCTGCCTTTGCGCCGCTTCTGACTTACTGATTTTAATTTAACCGCTGACCTTGGCTTTTTAGGGGGAGGCATCCACACACCAGGGAGTCTCTTTTTAGTTCTTCAAACCAGCATCATGAGTCCACCGCATCCTCTTTCTTTTTCAGGATCTGATGCTTTACGTTTACTCATAATGTTCGATATAACTTTTTTTTTTCGCTGCATGTTTCAGATGTGGCTTAGCTATACTAAAGCCTCTCTTCATTAGTGGTAAAACTATTCTAAACAGATTACAAAATATACCTCCAACCCCTGAACCTTTACATAGTAGGGGTGCCATAATAACCTGGGAGTCCGTTCCCTAATTGATCAACATAATAAGATGTACCAGTTAGGGTCAAGTTGCGGATTGTGTAACATCTTTACATTTGTAAAGAAGACTGTACCAGTCGAGTTCAACAATCACTTTTCCCATTCAAACACTATATTTTTATTCTGATCCTTCTTAATCCCAATCTGTATGTTTTCAATATACTTCTTGGTTACAGGTACATAGTGAGGCCGCGTATAATTAATTGTGATAATACCTCTTTTTTCAGGATATGTGTCCAGTTATGTGGGTATATAATCTCCACGAGACCTACCTCCCAGCTCCCCAGTAGCTCTATCGGTTTGGCAACATTTGTTGTGAAATTAGAACTTTTGTTGTTTGGATTTATTTTGGCTAAGGCATTGCTGGGGAGAGTCAGATAAAACAGTTGTGAACAACACACTAGCGGTAGTTATCCTGTTGCGTCCAATACTTCCGACTCTAGGACCCAGCTGTGGAACTTTCCAGACAGTTTTTCCACCTGAGAACAAGTATTTGATATACGGACGATTTTGCAGGTTTTCCTACTTACAAAGCATGTAGAGGTCTGTAATTTTTATCATAGGTACACTTCAAATGTGAGCGACAGAATCTAAAACAAAAATCCAGAAAATCACATTGTATGATTTTTAAATAATTCATTTGCATTTTATTGCATGACATAATGTCACAGTTTGTCTTCATGGTGTGTATGCAAAAAAAGGAGACGAATGCAGGGAGGCAGTCAAATTATATGTATTGCGTTCCTCAATCAAAAAGGAGGTAGCACTCAAAATGCGCACAAGCGCATAACAATTGCGCACAGCAAATCCGGAACAAACAGAACATAGAACAATACCACACAAAGACACCCGGAAACACAGGAACTTATATATGCGATCTAATGAGGGAATGGACAACAGGTGCATGCAATAACAAGACATGACAGTGCCGTGAGAGGAGTAGCGGCGTGGCTAGAAGGCCAGCGATGACGCGCGCCGAACACCACGTCGGGAGGGGTGGCGGCCGTCCTCCATGCGCGTCCTCGTTACACATATGTATTGGATCACCTACCAACCAGTAAGAATTCCGGCTCTCACAGACCTGTTAGTTTTTCTTTAAGAAGCCATCCTGTTCTCCACTCATTACCTGTATTAACTGCACCTGTTTGAACTCGTTACATGTATAAAAGACACCTGTCCACACACTCAATCAAACAGACTCCAACCTCTCCACAATGGCCAAGACCAGAGAGCTGTGTAAGGACATCAGGGACAAAAGAGTAGACCTGCACAAGGCTGGGATGGGCTACAGGACAATAGGCAAGCAGCTTGGTGAGAAGGCAACAACTGTTTGCGCAATTATTACAAAATGGAAGAAGTTCAAGATGATGGTCTGGGGCTCCCTCTGTCTGGGGCTCCATGCAAGATCTCACCTCGTGGGGCATCAATGATCATGAGGAAGGTGAGGGATCAGCCCAAAACTACACGGCAGGACCTGGTCAATGACCTGAAGAGAGTTGGGACCACAGTCTCAAAGAAAACCATTAGTAACACACTACGCCGTCATGGATTAAAATCCTGCAGCGCATGCAAGGTCCCCCTGCTCAAGCCAGCGCATGTCCAGGCCCGTCTGAAGTTTGCCAATGACCATCTGGATGATCCAGAGGAGGAATGGGAGAAGGTCATGTGGTCTGATGAGACAAAAATAGAGCTTTTTGGTCTGAACTCCACTCGCCATGTTTGGTGGAAGAAGAAGTATGAGTACAACCCCAAGAACACCATCCCAACCGTGAAGCATGGAGGTGGAAACATCATTCTTTGGGGACAGGACAACTGCAACGGGGACAGGACGACTGCGCCATATTGAGGGAAGGATGGATGGGGCCCTGTATCGCGAGATCTTGGCCAACAACCTCCTTCCCTCAGTAAGATCATTGAAGATGGGTCGTGGCTGGGTCTTCCAGCATGACAACGACCCGAAACACACATCCAGGGCAACTAAGGAGTGGCTCCGTAAGAAGCATCTCAAGGTCCTGTAGTGGCCTAGCCAGACCTCAACCCAATAGAAAATCTTTGGAGAAAGCTGAAAGTCTGTATTGCCCAGCGACAGCCCCGAAACCTGAAGGATCTGGAGAAGGTCTGTATGGAGGAGTGGGCAAAAATCCCTGCTGCAGTGTGTTCAAACCTGGTCAAGAACTACAGGAAACTACAGGAAAATATCTCTATAATTGCAAACAAAGGTTTCTGTACCAAATATTAAGTTCTGCTTTTCTGATGTATCAAATACTTATGTAAAATTGGCAGTGTAACAAATTCTTGTTCTCCCCACTGTACGTGGGTTTCTCCTTTAACTTTTTTTCATTTCAAAATCTCATCTACGTGAAAAACGTTCTTTAGTTATCTTCACTTTTTGAAGCTCTTGTTCATATAAGGTTCCATCACTTAGCTTATAAACAGGTATGCAGTATGCATTCCGTCACTGAAAATAATTTGTCAGAGTAACCTTGTTCATATTTCTTATCAAAAACACCTCGCAACTTTGAGACACGCACAATATCGCCTTTTTTAATTGAAAATAAATGGCTTTCTTTTTACGAAGGGGAAACCAACCGTAAAGATTTTTTAAGACTTCAAGTGTGTTCTCAGCTGTTACCTGTAACGGTGTCATACGTATGCTCTTGTGATAACTGTAGTTACTGTGGGGCAAAAAATTATTTAGTCAATGACCAATTGTGCAAGTTCACCCACTTAAAAAAAACCTTGTGAAGACTTACAGAAAACCTTTGACCTCTGTCATTGCCAACAAAGGGTATATAACAAAGTATTGAGATGAACTTTTGTTATTGACCAAATACTTTTTTTCCCCACCATAATATACCAATAAATTCATTAAAAATCCTACAATGTGATTTTCTGGATATTTCTTTCCTCATTTTGTCTCTCATAGTTGAAGTGTACCTATGATGAAAATTACAGGCCTCTCTCATTTTTTTAAGTGGGAGAACTTGCACAATTGGTGGCTGACTAAATACTTTTTTGCCCCACTGTATAATTTTTTACCAGGTCTTGAATCACGTCGACATAACGCTGTGTGTTATGAGCTGTAAAATTTCCTTCAAAGTCTTGTTATAACTTACAATAACGGAAGCTTTTCAATCTGAACCCATTCACAATTTTTTTTAATGAACAATTAAAGAACTCCTTTCCAGAGTCCGTTTGGACTTTCTTGGGAATTCCACTCTCTTTCAAAATAGATGCAAAAGCCCTAGTCACTTCAGCCCTGCTCTTATTTTTTAACACTCTCAGAAAAGCTACTTTTGAGAAAATGTCTATTACCATTAACCTTTAGCGATTTCCATCATTTTTATCAGAAAAGCTTGACTATCACACAAGTCGGCCTAGAATTGGGATAAACGATGAGTGGTAAACACCCTCTGGCTTATGGAGAGTATAAGCATCCTAGCCGGACTGACATCAGTTACAGGTCCGTCACTTATACTACTTCCTGTTTCTTGTGCAATAGCTCCCTGAAGTCGCTCCTTTCCTCCAAAAGACCCCGGATGAGCGGGATTAAAATACTTAATTTTCATTAGCTGCTCCATCCTCCTAATTCTCGTTATAATGGTTATTCCAAAAGTATGCATCATAAACTTATAGAAAAGGTTAAGGAGAATGTATTCACAATATTAATCAAGAGTTTACATGCTTACAATATCAATCAAGAGTTTCAAATCAGTTTTCTCGGTTACATAATAATTTATTACATTGAATACATTTACAGGCTTATGGCTCTGTATTTTTAACACACACACATCGATTATATATGCATACAAACAAATTAGAAAAATATTTGTCTAAAGTTTTATGTACAGGTGCTGGTCATATAATTAGAATATAATAAAAAAGATTTATTTCAGTAATTCCATTCAAAAAGTAAAACTTCATTCCACACAGACTGATATATTTCAAGTGTTTTTTCATTTCATTTTGATGATTATAACTGACAACTAATGAAAACCCCAAATTCAGTATCTCAGAAAATTTGAATATTGTGAATAGGTTCAATATTGAAGACACCTGGTGCCACACTCTAATCAGCTAATTAACTCAAATCATTCTGCAAAGGCCTTTAAATGGTCTCTCAGTCTAGTTCTGTAGGCTACACAATCATGGGGAAGACTGCTGACTTGACAGCTGTCCAAAAGACGACCATTGACACCTTGCACAAGGAGGGCAAGACACAAAAGGTCATAGCTAAAGAGGCTGGCTGTTCACAGAGCTCTGTGTCCAAGCACATTAATAGAGGGGTGAAGGGAAGGAAAAGATGTGGTAGAAAAAAGTGTACAAGCAATAGGGATAACCGCACCCTGGAGAGGATTGTGAAACAAAAATGTGGGGGAGATTCACAAAGAGTGGGCTGCAGCTGGAGTCAGTGCTTCAAGAACCACCACCCACAGACGTATGCAAGACATGGGTTTCAGCTGTCGCATTCCTTGTGTCAAGCCACTCTTCTTAATTGGCTAGCAAACTCACCTGACCTTAACCCTATAGAAAGACCACTATCAGAGCAAACTGGGCCCTCATAACACATGAGCGGTGCCACAGACTGATCGTCTCCATGCCACGCCGCATTGCTGCAGTAATTCAGGCAAAAAGGAGCCCCAACTAAGTATTGAGTGCTGTACATGTTCATACTTTTCATGTTCATAATTTTTAGTTGGCCAACATTTCTAAAAATACTTTTTTTGTATTGGTCTTAAGTAATATAAAAATTTTCAGAGATACTGAATTTAAGATTTACATTAGTTGTCAGTTATAGTCATCACAATTAAAAGAAATAAACATATGAAATATATCAGTCTGTGTGGAATAATATAATATACAAGTTTCACTTTTTGAATGGTATTACTGACATAAATAATTTCTTTATGATATTCGAATTATATGACCAGCACCTGTATATCCCATTCCAGGTCTCAGGTACCTTCATCAAGCAATAGTGTAAAATATGTTTTAGGACTGCTCGTAACAGGCCTATAGGAGAGAGATATTTTCCGACGTTGTTATATAACGCGGGGTATAGGTCTCCCAGCGGCGTCCTCTGGTATCATTGAAGCCATGGTTCTTTGAAACGGTCTACTTTAGCCCTTCCCTTTAATTGCTGCATAGATCCTTTGACCAGAGGGCGTGGCTTTTTAACCAATACATATCATTCCTGCTTCCTTATACATCTTGGCTTTAGCTGGATCGTGTTCGTAACTAGTGTCTGCAACAAGACATTTCCTAAGTTTAACAACGCTCTGCCATTGTTGACTTTGTGCGAATAGCTCATCAATTCGCCAAAACATGCCATTTTCCAGATCACACCAGACGCTAACCGGTATACATACCTGTGACATTTTAACAATCTTTCCATCGCTTATGTTCCATGCAAAGGAAGAAAACTCAACAAAAACAAATGGATGTCCATTTTCCCTTCAGATTTTTATTATGTGCTGCATTGTCTCAGTGGAGCTCGGTACACCTTCCCAATCGATCTCCAAACAAGTGTCAATAGTGTAACCTCTCATGCCTGACTTCATTTCATGACACACCACATGGCGTAATACTTCCCAGTCAGTGATTTGGTACTCCACGCCACAGGTGTCATTTGTATATTCAGCTCCCATGTCTAAAATGTACAACTTCACTTTAGAAGCCGGATAATCAAATGCTGATCCATCAGCTGCTTGAACGGCGGTCTCTGAATTCTATAAACATAAAGAAAATGCTTTTTTGGTGCATCGTGTATTTCTGGAACGTCTCTTTTTTTGTTCCTCCGTTCTACCTATTTCGTAAGTCTGGGTTGTCAAGGGTGTATCACTAAGCACAGACGCCATCTTGATTCTTATACAGAGTAAAAAAACGATTTCAACTGCAAACCAGGAGTCTAGCTCTTATTTATTGGTGACTCTCAGAGAATGAACCAAAGATAACTGCTGCTCAACCCCCCCTTGCATCTCCAGAAACCCTACACCACCAGTTGCACACCCTCTTTTCCAAGAGAATGAAGCGAACACCAAGAGAATGGTGTAGGGGCGGAAAAATCAGTTTAACCCCCCTTGCTCTGCTCCTCTCCATCTTTCATCTCAACACTAACTTGGAAGAACATAACCATAAAACACTTATTAACCACCCCCTACCTAACCGGACATGTACCCCCTGGAAAAACACAGCTGTTAACAACCCGTACATAAATTAACAACCATTAAAATGTCATTTTTCATAATCTTTTTGACCTAACCCCATTCATCCCCCTGAATCACCTGCTCTACCCCTCCCTCTCTAATCGGATATGTACCCCCCCCGAAAAACAACTGATACCAAAAATTATTTTCATTTTCTCACACAGATGCAGCTGCCAGAAGGTCAAGGTCAAAGCAATAAATCAATCTGTGGTGTGGGCGCCGTATACTGTATTACTCTAATGTAACATCTATAATGTTTTATTTTTTCAAGAGGAAGGGGTAGTCTTGTGATCTGTTTTATAAGACTTGCTTACCTAGTCAACAACTATTTTTGTTTCATTTTAAGATACCAGTAAATCATGGAATATTTAGATTTTTTTGCTCACAAACAAATCACAATTCAATATTTTTTCATCCCACTTTAAAATGCATCTACATCCACAATCCAAGTGGGTAAATACTTATTACATCCTAAATAACAATCAGTTGGCAAACAATAGCACATTGCAAGTGTAACTTCACAAAAATATAATGTGACTAGTTAAATAAAACATTTGTGGAATAAAACTTAAGGGACAGTATTAATAATCATGTCAGTATTTCAAAATACCACTAGCTGGTTATCATGTAGCTACAGATGTGGAATGGACATGTTTTTTCTGCAAGAGAGAGATTATTCAGGCTAATCAGATATCATGTCTAAATAAGTGTGCTACTCTGCAATAAGAGCAAACATTTGAGGAGAAACTTGAAGATATTTAAAAGTAGCCTATAAAAATAGCCTATACAAACCATTTTAAATAAGTGCAGAGTATATAGACAAATGCAAAAGAAATGTACTACGTCCCTACATTGTCCATAGTAATTATTAGTCATGTAGCCTTTATTTGTCACATTATTGTATAACGATTATACAAAGAAACAAGAACTTATTGGCCCCCAGTACATCCAAAGTATTTAGCAATTCATTTTAATATATATAGTACGAGTGATGTGAAATTTGATATAAAATGATAGGCTCCCTGGACGAAAAAAGTCATAATTGCCAGAAAACTGTCATATCCCAAAATGTGTTTTACAAATTCACCACCTGGTATCTGCTTGACAGATGCTTTTGCCAGTCAAGCCAGGTTAAAAAACCTGATCTACATAAATGTTTTAAAAAAATTTAGGCTTAAATTGAACACAATATTTAGGACATACATATTACTATAATAGGCCTACGTCTAGGATGTTTCTGTCATTCTGCACATGTAGGTCTCTAATGAGGATGAATGCTGCGGACAGTGGGCGTTAAAGGGATTTATGCGGTTGAAGAGTCATACAGCAAACTGTCCAGAAGCATTCCCGGAACAATGTCTAAGGCCAAATTAGACATTAGACCTGAGAATGTACATTGGAAATATTTACCAAAAACCATTTCTCTAACTGGATCTTGCAAAGCATTTTCTGAGAAGAAAACCTAGTTGAGTGTACAATTACAGTTACATGCGTCTAATTTATTGACAAGGCTACATATTATAATATCGTAATCGACAGGCTATTATCAATTTTATAGAAAATGAAGTTGGTAGGTATTTAAATTATTATTACATTGTCTAGGCCTTGGCTACTATGAGATATATAATCGTTTATCTCAGCTACATAGCCTATTGGGATGACAGGGCCGGAACATAATAGTGCGATTGCGATTCTGCATGACTGCTGCGTCAACATTTTTAAAACAAGAACCATCGCAAGGTTTTTTTTGTTTACCTTCAAGTCATGTGTAAAACAATAAATGAAATTAACTTGCAACTTATTTTACCTGGCTGTCCAATTGTAGTTTCCGTTTGCGTCTTCTCTTGTTCCACTGGCAATTTCCCAAACGAGATCTTTACAATCCTCACAAATCCTCCAGCAAAAGTAGGTCTACAAACAAATCTACACAAACGCACGCTGCTAAAACGCATCAGAAATGTACGAAGTCGGTAGAGGGCTTTTTGTTGCAAATGTTAAAAAGCGGCGAATAAATTCTGAGTTCATATGAACTACACAGCGAAAATGGACGCTCCGAGAATTTAAATACCAGGCAATTGTAAGACCCACATCCCAGCGAACAGTATCAGTTGCCACAACGTAGGGGAGAGTGGGATAAGTTGAGCTAGTGGGTAAGTTGACACACCCCCTCTAGACAGCGGTACAACATTTTTGCTATGGGACCATATATTCAGGAATAACCCACCATTTCCAACTGGTCCAGGTAGGTCTGTGTACCTTTCGATCATTGGATTATGTCTTAATATAGTAAAACAGATTAACAGAAAACGATTAGTTTTTTGATATTTCGACTAAATGTTGATTAGCTATAAAATCTGTTACAAGTTAGTAACAGGTTTATATAGGTAATAACACAGGAAGTTTCAGTTGTCTGGCTGCTATAACAATGTTAAAAACTGTATCCAAGCATTCTTTGTCACAATGTGCCTAAGAATAGACCTTATTGTCATATATTGGTCATACACTACACCCTTTCAAACCTATTTACTTAAATATCTTACATTAACATTTATTATTCGTAGATAAATTAAGTATGAATATTGAAGAATAACTGACCAACAAAAAGGTAATTAATTTTTTTTTATTAAATATGGAGACACATTAAATGCATATCAAACAGACCATAACAGCCCATGGTAGTACTGAGTCTGTATACATTATGTCAAAGCTGTATCCAACTACGGGACAAGATGCATCCAGACTGGAAAAGCATTTATTGTAAAATAAAGAGGATGAAAACATTGGATGGAACTATAGAGGCACTGGAAGCCGTAAACTGAGGAGGACAGGTCCAGGCATACATGTGTTTTGGATCCGTGTACCTTTCTGTCATTGGATTAATGTCTTCATATAGGAAAACAGATCAACAGAAAATGATTCGACTTCAGATATTAAAATGTAGATTTCAACATTTAGATTTTATCTAGCCTTTATTTTACCAGGTTAGTTGCCTGGGAACCAATTCTCATTTAGAGCGTCAACCTGGGGAATAGTTACAGGAGGAGAGAAGATCAAGATCATATATTTTGTGTAAATTAAGTTTACACGGTCAGCCTCCATAGATTATACAGAAGGGTTGGTGGTTACTGGCTAATGGCTCTGCTGGACATTATTGCCTGTTGCACCTCCAACGGTGCCTATAGACCAGCTACAGGATGATCAACATTTACTGTATTGGGCACGGGTTCTTCACGCTTCTTATCCTGGTCCATCAATCTCCCTGGGGGGAACATAGAAAATACAGTAATCTGTAATCTAGTCAATACTCATTTAATTGGCTAATACGGATCATTTATTACATATGCACAGTTCAGGAAATACAACTCTGCAAATCTAACGCACTTGGAAATATTTATGGTACTTCATTTATTTGACCCCCCGATCAGAAATAAACGAGATCTCAAGTGAAAATAAGTTGTATCTGTAGTTGTACATATATATATACATGTATACATATACATATACATATATATACACATGTATATATATACATATACATATATATACATACATATACATATATACATACATATACATATATATACATACATATACATACATATATATATATAATTTCTGTCTCAAATGTGAGCTAAAGTAATGAAAATGTATCAGCCATATTTTTTTTTACTGAACTTTCACATTCGGCACCCCATAGGGAAACACAACTGGAGGTTCGATATTAGCCTATAATTGTTTAATATATCTGGATCCAGAGTTGACTTATTTTAGAAGAGGCTTAATTTCCACTATTTTTTGTGAGTTTGGTACACATCCGGTTGAAAGGGAGCTATTTACTATGTTCAACATTGGCTGACCTAGCACAGGAAATAGCTCCATAAGTAATTTTGTTGGAATCGGGTCTAGCTGACAATTTGTGGGTTTAGAACGCATTACAAATTTAGAGAATGTGTCAGGCTTTACGGGATCAAAACATCAAAGTGTCCCCATTGACACCTGGTCAGGGAGTTTCTTGTTGCATATTTCTTTAGTTTTTAGTGGTGCAACCATACATAAAGTATTTTGCAGTTTACATCCTTGATTAGATTGCTGCCGGATTTGTTAACTGTTTCATTGATGAGTGAGCATGGAAGGATATCAAGAACTCTATTTGTAGTCCGAGAATTTATAGTGCGCCTTTTTGAAACTCATTGTCTGCAGAGCAAGTGGATGTGTTAAGGGTATATGTAATAAGACAGTGATCCGATATTCCAGGAATTTTGGGAGAAAATATAAATTTCTCATGACAAGACTAAATATAAGGTATGATTGTGGCAATGCGTTGGACCTGAGACATGTTGGATAAAACTTGTTTAGCCAATTATGGCTTTAAAGGCTTTTTGAAGAGGGTCATTAGACTTATCCATATTAATATTGGAATCGGCAAAAATTTGAATACTATCTGCCATGACTATATCGTTGGACAAGAATTCTGTAAACTCATTGAGGAACATTGTGTATGGCCCGGGGGGCCTGTAAATAGTAGCTATGTAAAACGATTTATCTGCCTGGTTAACTTTCATGAGTAAAACTTCAAGAGAATGAAAACCACTGATGTGGTTAAATATTAGCAACACCCCCTTCTTTTCGGGATGCACGGGGGATATGATCACTAGTATAGCCAGGAAGAGAGGCCTCATTTAGGGCAGTAAATTAATCAGGGTTTAGCCATGTTTTATACAAGCCAATAACATCTAGTTTAAGATTAGAGATTAATTAATTTACTGCAACTGCCTTTGGAGCAAGGGACATATCATTAAGATTCCCATTTTGAGATGCGAGGTGATAGTCATTTTTATTTTTGACCGAGGTGGAGGAAAGCTTTATCATATTAAGGTTGCTATTGTTAGCAATTCCTTGTTTAACTTTTCTGAGACTGGAACGAGTCACAGTCGCAATACGCAAAACTGTACTGACTACTCTGGCTATGCTATCGACAGACTCCACTATGCTAGCAGGCTGGCTGGATTTTATAAGTTTATTTATACACTCACCTAAAGGATTATTAGGAACACCTGTTCAATTTCTCATTAATGCAATTATCTAATCAACCAATCACATGGCAGTTGCTTCAATGCATTTAGGGGTGTGGTCCTGGTCAAGACAATCTCCTGAACTCCAAACTGAATGTCAGAATGGGAAAGAAAGGTGATTTAAGCAATTTTGAGCGTGGCATGGTTGTTGGTGCCAGACGGGCCGGTCTGAGTATTTCACAATCTGCTCAGTTACTGGGATTTTCACACACAACCATTTCTAGGGTTTACAAAGAATGGTGTGAAAAGGGAAAAACATCCAGTATGCGGCAGTCCTGTGGGTGAAAATGCCTTGTTGATGCTAGAGGTCAGAGGAGAATGGGCTGACTGATTCAAGCTGATAGAAGAGCAACTTTGACTGATATAACCACTCGTTACAACCGAGGTATGCAGCAAAGCATTTGTGAAGCCACAACATGCACAACCTTGAGGCGGATGGGCTACAACAGAAGACCCCACCGGGTACCACTGATCTCCACTACAAATAGGAAAAAGAGGCTACAATTTGCACAAGCTCACCAAAATTGGACAGTTGAAGACTGGAAGAATGTTGCCTGGTCTGATGAGTCTCGATTTCTGTTGAGACATTCAGATGGTAGAGTCAGAATTTGGCGTAAACAGAATGAGAACATGGATCCATCATGCCTTGTTACCACTGTGCAGGCTGGTGTTGGTGGTGTAATTGTGTGGGGGATGTTTTCTTGGCACACTTTAGGCCACTTAGTGCCAGTTGGGCATCGTTTAAATGCCACGGCCTACCTGAGCATTGTTTCTGACCATGTCCCCATCCTCTGATGGCTACTTCCAGCAGGATAATGCACCATGTCACAAAGCTTGAATCATTTCAAATTGGTTTCTTGAACATGACAATGAGTTAATTGTACTGAAATGGCCCCCACAGTCACCAGATCTCACCCCAATAGAGCATCTTTGGGATGTAGTGGAACGGGAGCTTCGTGCCCTGGATGTGCATCCCACAAATCTCCATCAACTGCAAGATGCTATCCTATCAATATGGGCCAACATTTCTAAAGAATGCTTTCAGCACCTTGTTGAATCAATGCCACGTAGAATTAAGGCAGTTCTGAAGGCGAAAGGGGGTCAAACACAGCATTAGTATGGTGTTCCTAATAATCCTTTAGGTGAGTGTAGATTGCACACTTGCTGTTGAATGGCACCATTATTTCATTTAAGTTAGATACAGGGGTTAAAGTAAATCTTTTAAGCCTGAGTGAATCTCATATGGAATCTCATAGTAAAACCTAAAATACTAAAGAGGAAACTGGCATTGATGGGATAGAGGATAAACTTTTTTATGAAAACGGGTAGCTGCACATTACATTGTTTTCATCATGATTTGTGGATTAATTGTATTATGAAAACTAAAAAGCTCAGTAAGAATTGTCTTCTGTTTATTTGAAGCCTGCTTAACTACAATTCAAAATCCATTCTTATAAATGGACTGTGTTAGACCAGGGCGTAATTTTCTTAGAATGTTAAATAAATTGTAAACGGATGCCACAATGAGCAGAGGGTCAGCAGGTCCCATTCCTAGACGTGATTGGGGCCAACACATAAGAAACCTGCCAGGCCTCAAAACGAGCTTACCTATGGATGGGCTCAGCTACAGTACAGATAACTCCCAGATTAAGTCGCTTGTGTCTTTTCTGGTACTGACAAACTTTGACCTACTTTGATCCTATTTTCTAATTTGTGTGAAGACTTCAATGGTTTCCTTGAATGTATCCTGAGCAGAAGACATTTGGGGAACTGCTCAGGACACAAACATACCTTTTGGAATTATGGCCAAAAAGTTCAACCTTGGTTTCATCAGACCGTAAGACATTTTCCCAAGCGTTTTTGGGTGACTTGATGTTTGTTTTTGCAAACATCAGCCAGGGATTGGATGATTTCTTTGTAAGAAAAGGCTTCCGTTTTGCCAATCTACCCCATTCATATGAAGAATACGGGAGATTGTTGTCACATACAGCACACAGCCAGTACTTGGCAGAAATTCCTGCAATTCCTTTAATGTTGCTGTAGGCCTCTTGGAAGCCTACCTGACCAGTTTTCTCGTATTTTCATAAATTTTGGAGGGGCATCCAGTTCTTGGTAATGTCTCCGTTGTGCCATATTTTCTCCACTTAATGATGACTGTCTTCACTGTGTTCCGTGGTATATCTTATGCTTTGGAAATTCTTTGGTACCCTTCTCCTGACTGATATCTTTCAACAATGAGATTCCTCTGATACTTTTGGAGCTCTCTGCGGACCATGGCTTTTGCTCTAAGATGCAACTAAGAAAATTGTACTAGAACAGCTGAACTTTGTGAGATCAATCAGAGTCACTTTAAATGATGGCAGGTGTGTAATGACTTCTATTTAACATTAATTTGAATGTGATTGGTTAATTCTGAACACAGCCACATCCCCAGTTATGAGGGTATGCACACTTATGCAACCAGGTTATTGTAAGGTTTTAATTTTTCCCCCTCGAAGATTTTGTTTTTCAAATGAATTGCACACATTATAAAAATTCTGACATGATTTATCTTTGTCTCATTCTTTTACACCATAAAAACCTGGCATTTTAACAGGGGTGTGGAGACTTTATATCCACTGTAGTTTTTTAAAACTTAAATGTTTCCTAGTATGAAAGTCTGATTTTCAGGGAAAAGAATTAAAGAAAAACTCCAAAAAACTCCCCAAAAGATTGGATAGCCATTGATTATTTTAATTATATGCATCACACAGAGATCAAGTCAAAACAAAGTTTCATGGGTTGTTCTGAAATCTTTTCTAGCTTTGATAGAACTAAAATATACTTAGATTATCCGTAAAAGGCATGCTTTCTTGCCATTATAATTGTGCTTAAGGAGCTTCAGTAATTGTCATGTCACGTGATTAATATCCAAGTCCTTATATGGGATTCGTTTTAGGCATTATTAAATAATTGTGTTTTATGTCTAATCAATGTACCTAAATTGGCAAAAGAAATTATAGAGGAAAGGTTTTTCAGATAATCTACAGTGACCCTGAAATGAACCATGTACTCTCTACTGCTGAATACTCTTCCCTATTTTATAGAATACTACACCCGGATAAGCATTATCGGGACAGTATAGTTCCGTAGGAAGTAGTATATTTTCATCCTAAGGGTGAGAAAAAAGCAAAAAAGACCGACCATTATAACCCTGAAAAGTGTAGGTCCGCTGAGTGTTGTTAGCTGCTCCAGGTTTACAAATCTATGTTTAAGCTTCAGTTGATTTAAGAAAGTTTCCCTTTTCCATTTCGAATTTGCACAATAAAAAAAAGTTGGAACAGACTGTTACTACACCCGGATAAGCATTATCGGGACAGTATAGTTCCGTAGGAAGTAGTATATTTTCATCCTAAGGGTGAGAAAAAAGCAAAAAAGACCGACCATTATAACCCTGAAAAGTGTAGGTCTTTTTTTAGTAAAGGGCAAAGAAACTCAATGTGTCAGTGAGTACAGTTTCCTACACCATCAAAAAGGCACCTGGAAACTACCAGGAAGAGGTCCATCAGACCTCTAAAATAAGGGCATTACAGTATATCCATGCTACTTTAAAAACATTTTATTAAGCCACCTCAAACTTAAACTGAGAAATATAAACCTAGTCACAAAATAAGCAATTTAAAGATCTATCAATCTACTTTCAAAACTATAAAATTTTTGTATTAGTCAGAGGGTTACAAGCCTGAAAAAACTATTTTATGTACAAATGTTGCACTGATACAGGAACAATTCTCATGTGTTTAAATATTTTTTGAGAAACACTGTCAAAAAGGGGAATGTGGTGGAAAGTGTAATTATTTCTTATCACAATTAATCATATTGTTTACTACAGTTAAATGGGTATTCAAAGAATAAGGCCTGTTTGTACACTCCTTACGTGGATCACTACTTTCCCTTTCTGTGTTTGGCCAATAGAGCAGGATCAATGTCTTCTACAGAAATTCCTTTGCTGGAGTAAAGGCGAGCAGCACGCTCAGACAGGGTTCCCCCACACTTCATCCCCCGTGCAATCAGTTCTGCCTTCAGCTTGTCCAAGCCCAAAGACTCCAGCTCCTTCGCTGAATGCACTGCTTGGAGATCACAGGGTCCACCTTCTTGCTGCATACAGGATAAAGAAAAACAGGATGAGTTAAGCCTATATTCAATCTGAAATTATAGGCATTGCTGCTTTTTAAGCCAATATCCAAATGAGACCTCATGAGACTTACTGTATCTCACAAAAATGAGTACACCCCTCACATTTTTGCAAATATTTGATTATATATTTTCATGTGACAACACTGAAGAAATGACACTTTGCTACAATGTAAAGTAGTGTGTGTACAGCTTGTACACAGCCATTAATGTCAAAACAACTGGCAACAAATTGGGAACAATTAGCCATTTTCCCTCCCTGGTGTCATGTGACTCGTTAGTGTTACAAGGTCTCCGGTATGAATGGGGAGCAGGTGTGTTAAATTTGGTGTTATCGCTCTCACACTCCCTCATACTGGTCACTGGAAGTTCAACATGGCACCTCATGTCAAAGAACTCTGAAGATCTGAAAAAGAGAATTGTTCTACATAAAAGATGGCCTAGGCTATAAGAAGATTGCCAAGACCCTGAAACTGAGCTGCAGCACGGTGGCCAAGATCATACTGCAATTTAACTGGACAGGTTCCACTCAGAACAGGCCTCGCCATGGTCGACCAAAGTAGTTGAGTGCACGTGCTCAGCGTCATATCCAGAGGTTCTCTTTGGGAAATAGACGTATGAGTGCTGCCAGCATTGCTGCAGAGGTTGAAGGGGTGGGGGGGTCCACCGGTCAGTGCTCCAACCATATGCCGCACACTGCATCAAATTGGTCAGAAGGAAGCCTCTTCTGAAGACAAGCAGACTACCATGCAAATAAGTCATTTCTATTGATGTGTGCCTCATTCCTACCTAAAAGTAGGAATTACTTGCTTATGTTTATATAAAGAAGCTATTCTCATATGACTAGTTACTGTTATAACAGCAAATGATTTGAGCCTCGCTTATTGAAAACCTTGCATGTGGAGTTAACAGATGTGGCCAGCATTCTACTGTGATGTATTAAATGCGAGTTATTCTGATGTTATTTGAATTACTGTCTGAACATTAAGTACAACAAATGGTGGCATCCATCACAGAACAGATTCACTGGAAAGTTACCAGTAAAAATAAGAATTAATGCTTTGTCAAAAGTGTATTCATGTTCAGGTAGAAGGTATAGAATTAGCTTGTCAAAAGGAAATTAGCAAGGGAAAATGTCTACTGGTATTTGAGTGTTAATGTTATTGTTTACTGGTATGTTATAAGAATATGGGGTTTACCAGTGAGATTTGTTATAATTATCATATTCTCCGATTGCAATGTTGTTAGGGATACAGTATCTACGTTCGCTATGAATTCCGGGAACGTATGGCATTTTATGAACAGACCAATTCAGAGAAAGTAGATTCTACTCGGTCAAGATTGTGTTGAGGAAATCTTGTGTTTTTACAAAACAAATGTATCATTGATAACATTAGTAATTAGTAGTTGTGCTATGGTGAAATGTACCTTTAAGAAACTCACAGTGGCACGGTTGGTGTTACTCTGAGCTATGCTTAGACTCTCTGACTTTGTGGATGTTTCTTCTGTGGGAACGACTTCCTGCTCCCGACTACCACTGGAAGCTGCTGCCACTGCTTGAGACTGTGTCTGCATCCCTGCTGGGCTCTCTGGAGAGCTGGTTTTGCTGCTCGTACTAGGAGCTTCTGTAGTTGGAGCAGGTTTGGCAATACTCTGAGAGGCTGAGTAGTGAGCTGATGTTGCTCTCTTCATGGGACTTGACGATACCACTGTGCCGGAGACAGATGTGGACAGAGAGTCCTCGCTGTCGCTTGCACCCTCCTCCTCAGAGCTGTCCAGGTCATCCAAGCCACCAACACCGGTCCTGTAAAACTCTAAACGTCACTGCTGTTTTTCTAAGTCATACTTCATTTGTAAATAAATGTGGTGCAAAGGGGCCCACCCACCCCCCCAGTTTCCAGAACTGGAAGACAATGCAACCAGTCCAGAAGAACGGTTTGTTTGATTTTCCCCCTATTTTGTGTAAATAAAACACCCTCCAGGACTCTAAACCCTTGTCCATTTCCTGTTACAGTGTTTACTCCAAGATGACAAACCTCACTCACCATAAGCATTTCTTCTTGCTTTTCCTTTGGCCTTGGATTTGCTTTTTGCGTTTTGGTGCCTCATCGACTTTCACAAGTCCACTGGAAGAGGCTTGCATTCCTATAAGAAAGACTGTTAGACTGATCCTGGAATTAGTTATGACATGAACAGCCCTTTCAGTGTATTAATTTCCCATAGCCGAGATCAAATATTCTCACAAGAATAAGAGTACTGTTCTACTTTTTCTACATTTGAAATTAGTGCATTTAGTGGCCTAATGCACGTGACTGCTTGTTTTTACCATCAACCTACTAGGGATGTTAATAATTAATGTATGATTGTCGATAAGAATGATTGACACATTTATTTGATTGATGTAGGCAATATCAGTTTAGCATGAATTAAGCGAGCCAAAAAAAGCATGGCTTGTGAACATTGATTTAAAAAGAAATATGTTCACTGCAGATACCCTGTGTTAAAATAACTACGCCAGTGATGTATTACTTCACAAACAAATATCATCCTCCTCTCAAATGACAATTACATCAATGTTCGCAAGAAATAACTTTTCAACAACAGGCAGAGGATAACCAGAGAGATTTGCCAGGTAATAGAGAAAGATATGATGCCAATAAATATGAGGGTGAATGTTTTTTGAGGTTAATAAATTAAGTGGAACCGGGATATAGCATTTCATTGCGGGGCACAGTCACTGGGAGCATAGAGAGACACTACTGAGAAAAAGTAACTTTCTGCAGGATATTCTACCACTGCTGGACGGAAATCCAATGGGCCAGGCAATATATGCGCATCCCTTCGACCTCAGTGCCATCCAAGCGGGTGATTTCAACTGCTGGACTAACCGTACCCCCATGAGCTTGGATATCAGATCAGCTTGCTGTAGTTTATTAATCAGACACTTCATTTTAAATGGTTTTCGCAGATCGTTTTAGATTTTATATGGGTGCATAAACTATTCATGGTAGGCTATACCCACAGAGTGCGTTGATGGACTCATTTAAATGTAGTAGACACTCATCTAAAACTTGAGTCTGATACATTTTTGTTCTTTTTAAATACAGGCCCAGGTTTAAAATGACTTATTTTTCATTGATCTTTAAAATATTTCTGTTTTAAAATATACCATTTCCATTTAAAATCCAGCAAGGAGGTATAAGAGCATTGCACTGGTTTTCTGATTATTTGGTTTTCTACAGTTAGGGAAAAAGGTATTTGATCCTCTGCTGGTTTTGTATGTTTGCCCACTGACAAAGAAATGATCAGTCTATCATTTTAATGGTAAGTTTTTGTACAGTGAGACAGAATAAATTAAAAATTTATATTTTGCCTAGCTTGTTTGAAACAAGTACGTTGTGGCAAAAGCCTTATGTCATTTGAGGAAAAAAGTCTAGGACAAAGATGTTGCAGGGCAATATGTTTGCAAAGAGGCACATCTTTTAACTCTTACATGTCTTTCATACTCTGTTGATGAATTTTGCATTCTCTGGACACCTTCGTGTACAAAAATGTACACGTACAAAAACTGCTATTAAATCCTCATACATATCCAAGACACTAATCACCACCAAAGTCCCATACCCCTACAATTTATCATATGGAAAATATTACATTTGTAATGATCATCTGTAATAAAGTCATTCAAACAATCAAACTGGCATTTAAAGGGTTAAAATCCTGAAAATGATAGAATGTTGAAGTTAATGTTTTTTTTAGCTTAATGTATAAATATTTAATATCAGTTTATTTTACGTGTACATTTTTGCCCATGAAGGTGTCCAAAGGGAGGTATTTGAAGGGCGCACAAGGGGTTAAATCAATAAATTAAGTCAATAACAATAAAATGTGGAGAAAGTAAAGGGATCTGAATACTTTACCCAGGTATTGCATATATTAAAAGTAAATAAATGTCAGTGCCTTTTAAGACGGAGTCCTCTAGGCGTTCTGAGAGATCGTGGCACTGCCGCTCATAGTTTGGATCTGTGAATTGATGCTTGGGCTCGGCTAGCTTCCGCTCTAGTCTCTCCAGACGTTTTTGCTCTTTCTCTGCCTCACGGTCTGCCTGCTTCTTAAGCCACTCTGCCATCCTAAAGAACAAAAATTTGAAATATGCACGTTCCAAAGACAGCTTTGAAAGCTGCTGACTAAGACTACTGCATCATTCTGGCCTCCGACTTCATGTTTTTTTCAGCTGTTGAATTAAAGGCAAAAATTAACTCTCACCACCCAGACAGAGCAAAAACTCTGTATCCGTAGCCACAGATTTTTTTGTATGCAGGTACACTCACTCTTTCTCATGATTGACATCTCTTAGTCGCCTTCCACTTAAGTCTCTGCATGCCTCACGGTTAGTGGTTTTCTCAATTTGCGCCCCTAGAGCTCTAAGCATAGATCCAAAGCCTACCAAACATAAAGTAAAACAGTTATTCATAAGGCAGGGACAAGAACCAGACCAGAATAGCTACCAAGCTAGATAGCTACCTCCTTTCCCTCCACAGAGACGAGGCTCCAGACGATACACTGCCCCAGCCTGCAATTTGTCATCAAGCGATGATATTCGTCCATTATTCTTGACATAGAGATCTGTTGACGGGAATCCCTGAAACAAAAAAATTCATAGATAACACTAAGTCACTGTTTTTCAAAATGTCATGGAAAAACAAACAGTTGGTCAGTTGACATCATGGAACTTCCAGTAGAGATCTGAACTAGTTGGAAATACCAGGAGAAAAAAAATAAAAATGTTGACTGCATGCTAAATCTTCAAAAATGCCTATGGACATTTTTCAAACGCCTTAACAGAGCCTGTATGAATTTTGTGCCTATGAAACGTTTCAAAATCACGTGTTTACAAGTGAATGTCCAATAAGTAATAAGAAGATTCCGTAGTTGAGCTAAGTAGATGCCTTTGTCTGGTGGCCCTGTTAAGGTTGTATGCACAGGCGTAAACCATGTATAACCATATAAAGTCTGTTTAATTCCGTTAACTCTCACGTCACTAAGAGCTGTATTAAATCCTGTATAGTCAATGATAAGCACTGTAGTATTCAGATTGTTCAGTTAATGTCAGACCAGTATACTGTCATTCAGTCAAATTGTCTGTACACGCCATTACATAACTGAAATGTCCATCGTTTATCTTTTGCTTGTAGCTTTGCATTTGAAACTGGATCCCTCAATGCTGTCCATCAAGAAGATAAAGCACTGAAAATCACAGTAGGACTGCAACAACTAATAGACAACATAAAAATGAGACAAAAAGAAATTGTGTCTCAAATATTCGGCACATTAAAGACTCAGAAAGAAATTATAATCTGAATTTGCAGGGCACAGATGCATGAGAGGAATGCATGCACACCTAAGAAAATGCATTGGAGCCATGAATACAGACATCACAGAGGGCTCAGCTTGACGTACGTCAATCTAATAAGTGCGCCATTATCTCCTTTGCTGAGTTTTAGTTTAACTTCATGGCATGAGTTGTTTTGAAGTTAGATATTGCTCATCTTAAAATGTATAGTCCACCAAACCGGCAGTCTGCTTATGCACATGGAATTTGTTTAGCCAAGAAGTGCCAGACACCTAAAACCATTGTATTAACTGTGTGGCAGAGTTCACTTAGGATTGTCCCCAACTTTAGTTGACGGTGCTCTAGTTCAGCCAAAGTCGAACAGGCCTACCACAAAAAATAAAACTCCTATATACTATGAAATTGAAAAGCAAATTGTTGTTTTATGATTAAGAACATAACATGTACAAAGCATCAGTGAACATCACCCTCTTTTGTCATTTTACCTAATACATAGTACTAGCCTAACCACGAATCTTAATCACTTTCACCAGGTATGCATTAGGCATGGGAATGGAAATAAATAAATCAGATGAATTGGGATTCTTCCCTAAAATCGATTCTTAAAATCCATACATCGATTTGATAAATCTTCCAAAATCTCTTCGGAAGAGTAAAATTAGTGGATGGTTAGAGAAAGAACTAGCCATTGTGACTGACATTACAGCAAATATAAAAAGTGTTGTGGCATTAGTGCTGCGACACATTAGCTGTTTTTCACAAACATAAAACCTACCGTCACAGGTAGTTCACAAACTTCTGAACACACGCTTGCTTGGGTGAGCTGCATTGCAACTTGCAATAAAAGCAAGACATGCCTTTACACCAGCTATTGATTAGCATCGTTTCCTAGAGAAATAGTGGGCTGGAAATCAAAAGAAGTTCCTTGCGCAGAAGCCAGAAACCACAGCAGCTCTGCAATCACTGCCAATGGGCAGTGCGTGAATGGTTTGTTCTTTTGGATTTATTTATTTTTTACAGACACTGAGTAACAAGTCCTTAATGAGTCCTCTTTAAACATGTGTCCAGCATTATTGCTCAATGTAACAGTTTGTGGCAGATTTCCTAGGCGGTCCTAAAACAAAGTTCTCTGACCAACAACTGTTTACGTTCGCAGAGAAAAATTTTATAATTTGGACCATAATTAGACTCAGTTTGGACTCAGTTTGGTCAAAATACATCTCACTCATTGGTCAAAAGGCATCTAGCAGAAGCAGGTGATGAAACTGCATGGTGCCAATTCTTCCCACCCCCTCAAACCCTAGACAACGCAATAAAAATAATACATACACTAACTCTGACCCCTCCCCCACAATATTTTGTATTACGGATGGGCATAATTCACAGATGGACATAATTTGAGAAGGCGTAAATGAACAAGAGTTCAGCCGGGTCACAAGTAAATGTGTGGAACATGGAAGGGGATTTAAAGAGCAGCCATTTCTGAGGTGCTAATCCGAAACCTAGCGTACGGAACACCATTTGCATATCCAAAATTTACATTTAGGCTAACACGTTAAATTTGAAATAGATTACTGTAGACGGACATCTAATAGGTAGCCAGTACCTATAATGAAATGACTGTCTAATTATTGTCAGGTAACTACACTTCTCAAAAAAAAAAATTGGGAACACGTAATTACAGTATAACACCAAGTCAATGAAACTTCAGGGATATCAATCTGTCCAGTTAAGAAGCATAATCAATTGTGAAACAATGTCACCTGTTTTGGTGCAAATGAAAGTGACAACAGGTCACCCCCAAAAAGGGGAATGGTTTTGCAGGTGTTGGTGAGAGACAACTGCCTTCTCTTATCCTTCCTGATTTTCTCTTGTTCATTCAGGTTGCGCAGGTAGACCAGCTCCTCCAGGACGGCACATCCATACATGCTGTTGCAAGGTTTGCTGTCTATCCCAGTAGTCTCAGGACCATGTAGGAGATACCAGGAGATGGGCCGTTGCACAAGGGGAGCTGGACAGGGCTGTAGAAGGGTATTAACCCAGCAGCAGGACCGTTATCTGCTCCTTTGTGCAAGGAGGAAGAGGAGCACTGCCAGAGCCCTACAAAATGACCTCCAGAGGGCTACTGGTGTGCATGTTTCTGACCAAACTGTCAGAAAGACTCCATGAGGGCCCGATGACCTGTGCTCACAGCCCGGCACTGTGCAGCTCAATTGGGATGTGCCAGGGAACACAGAATTAGCAGGTCTGCCATTGGCGCCCCTTTCTCTTCACAGATGAGAGCAGTTTCACACAGAGCACGTGACCGACGTGAAAGAGTCTAGAGACGTCGTGATGAACATTATACTGCCTGCAACATCATCCAGCCTGACTGGGGCCATACACACTACTGAGTCACATTGAGTTGCTGTGATGAAATCCACATTAGAACAGACTGTGATTTCAATTGTTTAATTTCAGTGCGGTTTTGAATCCAGCCCTCAATCGGTAGGTGATTTTGGTTTCCATTGACCGTTGTCATTTTGATCAAAGAATTACCCTTTAATATATACCATTCATCAAGACCTGATGCGTGATTTAGCAGTGTATACGCTCACCTAAAGGATTATTAGGAACACCATACTAATACTGTGTTTGACGCCCTTTCGCCTTCAGAACTGCCTTAATTCTACGTGGCATTGATTCAACAAGGTGCTGAAAGCATCCTTTAGAAATGTTGGCCCATATTGATAGGATAGCATCTTGCAGTTGATGGAGATTTGTGGGATGCACATCCAGGGCACGAAGCTCCCGTTCCACCACATCCCAAAGATGCTCTATTGAGTTGAGATCTGGTGACTGTGGGGGCCATTTCAGTACAGTGAACTCATTGTCATGTTCAAGAAACCAATTTGAAATGATTCGAGCTTTGTGACATGGTGCATTATCCTGCTGGAAGTAGCCATCAGAGGATGGGTACATGGTGGTCATAAAGGGATGGACATGGTCAGAAACAATGCTCAGGTAGGCCGTGGCATTTAAACGATGCCCAATTGGCACTAAGGGGCCTAAAGTGTGCCACGAAAACATCCCCCACACCATTACACCACCACCACCAGCCTGCACAATGGTAACAAGGCATGATGGATCCATGTTCTCATTCTGTTTATGCCAAATTTTGGTGAGCTCGTGCAAATTGTAGCCTCTATTTCCTATTTGTAGTGGAGATGAGTGGTACCCGGTGGGGTCTTCTGCTGTTGTAGCCCATCTGCCTCAAGGTTGCGCGTGTTGTGGCTTCACAAATGCTTTGCTGCATACCTCGGTTGTAACAAGTGGTTATTTCAGTCAAAGTTGCGCTTCTATCAGCTTGAATCAGTCGGCCCATTCTCCTCTGACGTCTAGCATCAACAAGGCATTTGCGCCCACAGGACTGCCGCATACTGGATGTTTTTCCCTTTTCACACCATTCTTTGTAAACCCTAGAAATGGTTGTGCATGAAAATCCCAGTAACTGAGCAGATTGTGAAATACTCAGACCGGCCCGTCTGGCACCAACAACCATGCCACGCTCAAAATTGCTTAAATCACCTTTCTTTCCCATTCTGACATTCAGTTTGGAGTTCAGGAGATTGTCTTGACCAGGACCACACCCCTAAATGCATTGAAGCAACTGCCATGTGATTGGTTGATTAGAAAATTGCATTAATGAGTAATTGAATAGGTGTTCCTAATAATCCTTTAGGTGAGTGTA